>NC_090940.1:404945774-405570774 GCF_040938575.1 Ambystoma mexicanum
TGAGGAACGTAGCGGAAGACTGAATATATTGACAGAAAAAGACAAAGAAATATTACGAGGTGGAAGGAAGATAAAGATGGGGCCAATGAAATATTGCTCATGCAGAATGAATGGATGGGAGGTTAGATATTACTCAAGTTAGATGGACAGGGCATTGATGATGTTAGACAAAGGTAGTATAAGGTGTTCAGGAGAGGAAAGATAAAGAACGAGAAAAGGAAGGTAGAGATGAACAAGAGGAAAGCTAAAGAACGAGAAAGGGGGTGTAGAGGCAAAGAAGAAAGGGAAGACCAGGAACAAAAGAAGATACGCAAGGAAGAACAGGAAAAAGATAGTACGCAAATGGAAGAATGAAGAAGATATGAAAGTCAGGTGACGGAGAGAGAAGATGGGGATAGGAGAGAAAGAAAGCACGAGGAGGAAGAAGCACAAAGATTAAAGGAGAAGAGATTACAGAGAAGAAGAAGAGACAAAATCAGAAGGGAAGAAGTGAGAAAGGAGGCAAGAAGAATAGAGGAGCGAGGAGAGATGCGAAGAAGAAATGAGACGGAGTAGGGGACAACGAGATGAAGTAAATCTTATTCTTAAGACATGTAATACCTAGCGATGAGATGCAAGGGCGATGGGAAGAGAGGGTTATTACTGCTCCGTGAGGAGCTACAAGAGAGACTGAGAATGCCAACATGGGCTGACCGACATGAGGTGGAAGATATAGGAAAAATAATTGGGGAACTATATAGACTGATGAGGGAAAGAGATGGGTATGGGACTGGAGGGAGTAGTGAAGGATCTCCACCATGAGAGACAAGAGACAAATTGGATGATTTATTTACCAACAAACATGGACCATTGTCTCTGAGAAGACTCACCTTAGTGAGGATGAAAGGGACGAAAGTCACACCAGTTGGGGTATAATGATTTTAGACGAAGAAAGAGAACGAAACAAAAACGCACAAGAAGGCGGATACGGCTTTACCGCAGATTTGAGTACAGGCAAGGGGATAAGTTGGACAGATTTGGAAACCCCAAGGAGAAAACACTGGACCTGTGTCATATCCTGAGCATTCACAAGGACGATCCTAGAGTTCAGGAGAAGTATCCCCGCCCTATGTAAGTAGGTTGAGGTCATTGCCTGACAAAGAGAGAGTGGTGTGATCACCCCCGCTTAAAATCCAAGAAGAGTAGCATCGGACTGTGGAACAAGGTTTACACAATTACCATTACTAGAGAAAGGCAGAGCAAGGTCACAATATATTCCATGGCTCCAAATGGATAAAAACAATCTGAAATGTAAGCGGTCTAGTTTGACTTCAGGGGCCAGGAAATGGATATGAGTTGGAGAAAATGACGCGGGGGGGACACATTAGCTATAGGTGATATTAAAGGCCAACTAGCAGCCATCCTAGGGGATGGAGCCGCCGACATTTGGAAACGAGCGGGATATGCAAGTGTGACGTCACAAAACCTGGTGCATGATGGAGCGCCATTTATTAATTGTAGAGCAGACGTATGGGGAGTGCTTAGGGTACCTTATCCAGAATACGTCAGACATGGGAGCAATTATGAGATGTAAGATGAAAGAGGATGAAGATCCTGTTGCGTACATTCAAGACATTCAACAGCATTGGTGGCTGGAGACTCATGAACCATAGGAAAAAACACATATTTTATGTCAGGGACTGCCAGAGCCAGTACAGAGGCAGATGAACAAGCAGGCTGGGATGGAAGCGAAGCCATGTCCTTAAATACAGTGTGCACCATTGTGGATTATTGAAGAGAAGAATAAGAAAAAAGACGAGAATAATGTAAGGAACTCATGGTGGCAACAGTAAAGATAGACACAAGTGATCACTGTTCAAGAGTGTTAAACTGTATGAATGAGTGAGAAAAATGCCTAATCTAAACCTAAATCTAAGATGGGAGCAAACTATGACCATCAAATAATAAGGTAGTCCTAGTGGCGTCTTGTCAAATAAAAAGGGCTTATACTAAAAAACCAATTGCCAATCCTTACCGCTAAGTTACAAAATAGTGTGGGATAATGTTCACCAGAAAAGAAATAAGTGTTCACCAAATGATAAGTCAGGATGTTATGGCCGAGGTCTCCCTTCCCCATGTTTTCAGCACGAAACAAGGTGGGGTTACAGTTCCTTTCAGCAATTTCAGGGCCTTCTGTGGCCAAGTCTTTCATACAAAGTCTCTTGCTTTAGAGGGCCTGATATATCATTAACAACAAAACAAAAGTTCCTTTCAGTATCCTTCACGTCTGGTGCTTTCTCTTCACCCTTGCTCCCCCTCAACCAGGCTCTGATCCTTCTTGCAACGTTGGTCTCCCTCTGTCGGGTTCACTACAGCCGTTCTTTCAGATCAGCAACTTATAATATACAAAAGTCGCAATGTATTTGTAAATAACCATTTACTGTGGACATCCCTCAGTCGGGTTCACATTTGCCAGTTTTAACACCGTTCACTTTGCTTTAACAAAAGTGTGGGATTCACTTCCCTTAACTTTCCTCTTGATTGCAGGTCAAATGCTTTCGAGTGTGCAAGGGGTTTTACTTGACCCTTGTATGACCCCTTCGACCTCTTACATTGGGTTCTCTTAGGGCCTCCTGGTATCTGTAGTTTGAACAAAAAGGGGACCACCCAGAGTCTTTCGAATAAACGCCCATGTGGCACCGGACCACTCTGCAGCTCGTCTCTCGCTGGGTTTTAAAAGTTCATTAACACACAAGGGGCCTCATTACGAGTTCGGCACTGCCACCCGTGAATGGGCACTTACGAGTTGAATGGGCCGGTAATTGCCCATTCGCGGGTGGCTGTAATGCCAGGCTCCTCATCACCATTCTGCCCCATAGGGCAGAGTGGAGATGAGGAGCATGGATGCACCGGCACCGTTTATAACGGTGCCGGTGCATCCATGTGTTTCCCTCGCGGGTGCAGCACAGCCCGCCAGGGACCCGCGAGGGAAACTCAGAATAAGGCGGTACGGAATGGACGGGGCCGGTGCCATACCGGCACCGTCCATAACGTACCGCCAGGGTCCTAATGAAACCCAAGGTCTTTGTTCTTCAATTCATATCATGTTGCCATTTGCAACCTTTGTTCAACATAGCTCGGTCTTCTATCGGTTCTTACTCCGACTCATCAGCTGTACTGAACTCCTTGGCGTTTCTAGTCTCTCGGGTCAAGGACGGTGCCACGGTAGCAAGCACCTCTCTCCGCCTTGGTTATCCGTGTGCGAGGGCCCTGTGCACCATATACATCTGTTGCACCACGTGCTAGCTTTAGTTCCCAGTCTTCTAATTCCTTTCCCGGAGGCTTTGCGGGTCTGGGCGGAAAAGGGCAAGGCCATTTCCCTCCTTGTCATCCTTTCAGGTCTCGTAGCCTTTCTCCTCCTCTTGAGCTGCCGTCCTGGAACAGCCGCCTTCTTGTGCATTTTGCCTTGCTCAAAGTGTGCTCTCATGCTCCACCTTTTGTCCCTGTGGGAAAGGGAAAGGGCCATCCTGTGTGTACAGTTATTGTCAATTGCCTGACCCTTGTTTTGTGACATGTCAATTAAATGGCTCTAGTGTTAGCCCGTTGTCTTTCATGGTGTAAGAAAATGTTTGTGTCGGAAAAGGGGGGAGGTAGAACTTCTGAATATCCTACAGGGTAGGATGGGGAAAATGTGTTATAAAGAAGGGGGTACCGCGTCTCACCGGTCGGTGTCCCACTTCCACTCCATGAGACGTCCCCTCCCCCATCCAGCTGATCCTCTTGCACTGGTCCACCCCCAGGAGCTGGATCTAATAGCGATGGCCGTGTCCTGGCCACCTGGTTGACATATCCCCACGGATTAGCGGGTGAGACACCTTCAGGTTTCTCACAATAGGAAGCTTGCGGAAGCCAAGTTAGTTCAGAAATAATTGTTGAAATTCATCATAGAAGGGGCTGTGCTGACAAACAGAGAAGGGGTGACTACACAGGAACCTGTGTACGTACCGCAAGCAAATGTAGTACACCCAGAAGATCAAAGTGGATATCATTACTGGCCACGAGGCAGAGGGAGAGGTAGTGGCTCCAAAGGAAGAGGGGTTGGATTTCAGAACACGCAAGGAGGATTCAATGGAGGGTTTAATGGCGGGTTTGTGGGAGGACAACTGCAGCTGTGTTGGAATTGTGGGAGAGCAGGACATATTGCGTGTCTGTGCAGAAGTAGAGGGAACATGCAACAGAATGGGAAAAATCCAAGGGGGGGGGGTGGATTATCCTCCACCATACAGTATGCAGTTGCTGGAGTATTATGCCCAAGATCACACATGGTATCAAACACAAGTGCCACAAAAGCAGCCCATTCAGCAACGGCAGGCTCCATTGCAAGCACACCCACCACAAGGGCTGTCACAGCAAGTGCCTGTGCAAATACAGCAGCCGGTCTCGTTCACTGAAAAAGGGATAGTGTGATACACTCTAGGGATACTGTCACAATTTAGGTCACTGTAATGAGAAGAAATACTCACCTGGACCCAAAAAATTATACAGGTTGTTTCTTGGCCAAGGATCCCAGTATCTCGATTGGTTCCTACACGTAACTCCAATGAGGACTCTGGTAGACTTTTTGGGCTATGGTCTCAAACTAAAGTAAGACCTTCCAATTGATGAACCCCTCTAGCTATTGTTATATCCACAACCAGAGCGATGAATCAATGGAAAGGGCACAGAATACAATAAACTATATTCAGCGACTGCTCAAGACTGATCACAAATAAGAACTCAACATTTGGTAGAGAACTAACTTGTTGATGTCCTATGGTCTTGCAGAGAAGAGTAGCTTCATGATTCCAGGAGTGGATTGAAGCCAGGAAGTCCAAAAGGCAACAACAACCAGGGAAAAGGAAGTTAGTAGGGTAGCTAACACCCGAATGGAACAAGGGCCACACTAGGATCAGACTGGTGCACCCCTGGGAAGCGTCCATAAAGTGTGGTGCACAGGAAGAAACAAATGGGAATACCGTACTCGGCTGTAGGCTTTATATAGCAATGCAAGCGTCTGTACCCTGTGGTTGTAGTAAACAATGTGTCTGACAAGGCAGAGCCCAATGAACTAGTATTGTTTGTATCAATCAGGAAGATGAGGCAATTGGCGTAGAAACAATAGTTACTTCACTATTGTCGTTCTCAGTACAAGTGGGCAGGGAAAGAAATGCCCCCCGGAGTTTGATGGCAGGAACTGGAATGCGGAATACAGTAAGCGTCTGCGTGAGCTGAGAGGCAAAACAAAAAGGCTCTGGAGATTTCTGTCGCTCAGCAGCCGGAATGCTGAACGGCAGGTGGCTTGAGGATTAGACAAAGCAAAGGTTCCGAAATACCTGCTCGCTCTGAAGGCAAAGTGAACGGCAGGCGAATCGAAGAAATTCAGGATACTTTGTAGCAGGAAGTATCCGTAGCTTCAGGAACAGAAACAAACATCAGTCAGAAGCTGCGAGCACCACCAGAAGCATATCTAAATACGTAGCTGTAACACCATGTGATAGCGGGAACGTGCTGACGTAATTCATGCACAGCGTCCCTGCTGGAGATGCCGTTTCCCTGGCAACCTGTCATACAGACGCCAGCGCGAGTAGAACGGCCTGACTGCCGATCTACGCGCAAAGTGATGCATTTGCAATCCTTTCATGCCACTCAACACGGCCTTAGCAGAACCAGAGAGAGGCACCGCGGCAGGCATGACAGATACATTACTTAAATGTGGGAGAATGTATACTAGCATTTACAGGTTAAGTGGCATTGCGAGGAGTTCCAGTAGACCCAGAGGTTTTCATGTCTGGAGTGAGCATTTTGTTAACTTGGCTATCTGGACTAGCAGGAAAGATATTGAGAATACCATATATGTTTTTATTCAGACCAGAAACACCTATGGATGAAGAGGAAGGGCAGATTATTGCCATAGAGCTGGAAGCAGCGATATTACGAGGGGAAATAACAATGCTCGAAGGGGTAGATGATGAAGGAAGAGCATGGCGAACAGTAATGGCTCTCGAAGAGGGATACAGGCTGACTAATTTGACAGACGAAGACTTGTTCAGAGACGTATATTCAGGCGATGAGTTTGTGTTTTTTAATAAGTCTTATGTACTGGATAAGGATTGAGAAAAGGGGAAACCTGCAGAGACTGGCATTGGCACGACAGAAGCTGACATTTTTTCAGGGAGACATAGAAAAGGTGCCAAGCATCCTTTGGACCACTGGTCTATATGACGTGGGCCTTTTGAAAGGAGTAGGGGAGGGGTGGGGGGTACAAATAAATCTTAAACCAGGAGTCATTTTACCAGGAGAAAAACAATACCCCATGTCCAGAGAAGCAGATGAAGGCATATTCAAAACCATTTCCGCTTGAATGAAGCAAGGAATATTGGTACCATCAGACTCCCCATGCAACACGGCTGTCTATCTGATTTAAGAAATCAAAGGGGGGTTCATGGTGATTTATACATGATTTGTGACCCCCTAAATCATATTGTGGAGGCAGAATTGGTTCCTAATCCTGCTACAATATTGTGCACTATCCGGGTGACGGCTAAATGTTTTACTGTGATGAATTTAAAAAAAAAAAGTATTCTTCGTAATCCCGCCTTCATAAAGACTCGCAAGACTTGACCACGTTTACATTTCGACATACCAGATTAAAACATACTTGTTTTCCTCAGGGGTACTGGGAGTCCCCCCTCAATCTTTAATAGGGTCCTTCAGATGGATCTGGGCAATGTCCAACTCGAGAGCGCAATTATTGAAGACATAGATGACCTATTAATTTGCAGTGAGACAGAAGAGCAGTGTAGGCAAGACTCAGTTCAGTTGAGGACAATATTAGCAGAGAAAGGGTAAAAAGTAGACCAAGAGAAATTACAGTATTGTCACAAAGAAGTGCTGTATATAGGCCAGCTAATAACTCATGAAGGGGAAAAAAGCAACACCTGAAAGAGCAGAAGCAATCATGAAGGCTCCAAAACCTAAGACAGTGAGGCAAATGGAGCAGTTTTTAGGCCTTTGTAACTACAGCAGGGACTGGGTGTTCGACTATAGCACGTTCACTAAACCACTTCTACAAGCATGCAAGGAAGGGATAGTATGGACAGAAGAGATGAGGGAAGGATTCAAGTAACTGAAAAGGGCAATTTGAATGGCTTTTGTTATGGATTCCCATTTACAGTGAGGAATTGTATTTACTCTCGCACACAAATGGAGAAGTGATCACAGCAGTTCTTACACAAAGAACGACATTCGGATACAAAACTTGGGCATATTACAGTGGGATTTTTGACATAGTAATGGGGGCATTTCCTGTGAGAGCAATCATTGGCTACTGGTGCTTTTGTGATTGAAAAGGCTACCAGTATAACTATGGGGTGTGTAATGACTCTGTACGTCGAACATGCTTTGTTTGCCCTTTTAGAGAAACTCAAAAGTACATTGACAACACAGAGCTTCTACATATGAGGTGATCATTTCGAACCCAGCAATTAAAATTGTGATATGTAAAGTAGTGAATCCAGCTACGTTCATAGCTGAACCCTTGGAGGAAGGTGACCAGGTACATGACTGCACAGATTGTTATATGATGACATTCTCTGCGTTAAAGAAAACGCTTTGGGAGGAGGGGAGATTGTTTTCATTGATGGTTCTTCAAAAATCCATCAAACTAGTGGGGAAAGAAACACTGGATCAGCAGTAGTGAGACATAGATTAAATGGTGAATTTGAGGTAATGGCAAGTGCACAATTGCCTTCACATTTTTCAGTGCAAGCATCAGAATTAGTAGTGCTTAGTGTTGCACTCTAGAATCATAAGGATCGGGAAATAACTGTGTACAGTGACTCTGCCTATGTGACGTCAACAGTACACGCAGGGTTGTCAGGTTGGAAAATGAGGGGAGACCTCAGATTAGATACAACTCCTGTGTAACATGCGTCCCTATTGGATAGACTTAAGTTACTACAACTCCCAGTGGCCATAGCGTTTGTAAAATGCGCAGCGCGCAATAAGAGAGCAGATTTTATTTCTCGTGGAAACAAAGCCACTGATTTAGAAGCCAAAAGGGTAGCATACTCTTGTGAGATTTCTATCTTTGAAATTGAAGATGTTAAAAAAAACTGTCAGAAAGATTTATGTTGTTGAGAGAGGGCTTTAACCTGCTGTCCATTACCCAGCTAATGGGAACACTGGATAGAGCCTCACAAAAAGAGCATGAGTTATGGAAACAGAGCGGGTGTTGTTTATCCCCCCCACCGAAGCGATCTGGAGGCAGGATAGTACTTGAAAGCCAGTGATGCCTCTGACACGATTAAAAGTCACGCTTGAGCAGTTCCAGTACCCTGTGCATATAACCAGGGAAAGTCTTGCCGTCACCATTGCAGAAGACTGCTTTACCCCCAACCTATTAGAGCACTTTGCACAGTTCATTGTGAACCTTATCGTATGCCAGAAATTCACAGCAGGGCATACAGTGAGAGGAGCAATCCCCCACCAAAATGGTCCCTTTCCGCATCTGCATATAGACGATGTGTATATGTTGCAAACTTGTAATAGATATAGGTATCTATTGGAGGTAGTGTGCCCTTTTCCCTGATGGATAGAAGCTGGTCCTTGTATGCATCCTGATGCTACGTGCGCAGCAAAACATTTAGTGCACAGGTATTCCCAAGGTGGGGTGTATGTGAAGTGCTGAGATCCGATAATGGACCACACTTTGTCAATGAGTTCGAAGAAATCGAACTTCTGTTAGGCATAAAGCACAAGTTATCATCAGCGTACCATCCGCAGGTGAACAGAATTGTGAGCGATTCAACGGGCTCCTTAAGGAAAGGATAGTCATTGAAAAAGGGATGGCTGTATTGCCTGCCTTTTGCCATGTATGCCCTTAGGAATCTGCCTGGCTCAGGCCACCACCTAACGCCACATGAGTTTGTGACTGGGCGTCGTATGAGAACACCCCTTGCTCCTCCTACCATAGTTAGAATTGGTGCCCATAGTGTAGCGAAGACTTTAGGCGATGAAATGCATGACTATTTGACTTGTATGGTGCGTAGTGTTTCTTTCATTACAGGATAAATCAAGCGACGGACAAAGGGGTTGAGGAACACAGAAGAGGACGGACGGTCAAGCAACTAGTCTGAGCAAACTCTTAGCACCTCTTAAACTGTATCCTGGGCATCAGGTATTAATTTGCAACTTCTCCCGTAAGTGGCATAAACCCAGTTTTAATGGGCATCATCTGGTAGAAGAGGTCTCCCCTACTGCAGTTAGTGTTGCCGGAAGAAGAGCCTTGTTGCACTTGGGTGACATAAAGATCTACAAAGGTGAGACCCTCCTTCTAGCAACTGTTGACAGGGAAGCAAGACAAGAAGTTGTTCTGTGCATGCAGACCCGATCTGCAGCCAAGAAGGACAACCCAGCAAATATTAGACTGGAATTCAGTAGACATTTTCTAAAATTAACAGTCTCAGAATGTGTAAACACAAGTTTTTAATCTAGAATTGGAAGCGACACAAATACCCTGATTGATTTAGATAAATGCAGTAAATATTATTACATGATGCCAGCAGAAGAAGAGACATAAAGGCTTATGTACGATGCTTTTGTGTTTTCTATTTCGTTCCTATTCAGCTATGCGTAAGGAGAGATGTTTATCTTGTTGCATTTCTCCAGAATCCAAAGAACAGTCTGATCATCTGAAGATTGCTAGTTGCTATAAAACTGCAGATTTTACAAGTTAGTGTAATTTCTTTCCTTGGGTGATAGTAGATTTTAAATCCAAGATAAAATGGAAGAAATAAGAATGATTCAGTCTATTCTCCAGCATGGGGTCTGTCATGGATTCACATGCTCATGAATATTCCCCGTCGTCAGGCCGGGAATCCTCAGTAAAGAAAAAATCAGTATCAGTTTTGTTTCTGATCTGTCTTTCTCAGTAGTAACCAATCACTGGTCTCTGGGTCATACTGCCCCCAGCCAATGACTGCCCTCTCCCTAAACCCCGCCTCTGGCAGCCATCTTCAGATTTTTACCGCACGCTCAAGTGTTGGGAGTCCTCGTGTTTAGCTCTCGAGCTTTTGCTGTGTTTTCGTGCTTTTTCAAAGGGAACTTCTCATTTTTCGGTCAAATAGATCTCTACATCCGATTAACGGGGTTCCGTGTCAGATTTTTCTATGCCCCTCACGGGTGAAGATTTCGTCGAGTTACTCTTCTTGGAGGATTCCCGAACATGGCCCGGGAGAAAGGAAGCTCAACGCCCGGAAAGCTGTTCAGGGTTTGCCCTGGATGCCAGCTGCAGAATGTGTTCAAGGAGGACGAGCACTCAAAATGTCTCTACTGCCTTCATGAGGACAAAACGCACGTGGAGAAGGACTGTGCGTTTTGCAGGAACATGTCGGAACGGACTATCAGGGACCGACACCTTTGTCTCTCTAACTGGCTGGAAGGAAAGAGCCCGTCAGGTGAGAAGAAGAAGAAGAAGTCCGAGTGGTCTTCTAAGTCCTGTGAGGGCTCCCCGGCGACGGGGGCCCAACAGAAGGCAAAGCACCGCGAGTCCGCAGGCACCAGGAGCGCCGAACGGTCCGGCTCTCGGCTGCCAGGCAGGGCGCGCCTTCCCCGGCACCATCAACCACGAGCCAATGCTCTGGTTCGGGGAAGACAAAATCCAAGAGCCCGGGTAAGCTTCTCCACGGCCCCAGTCGATCTCGAAGGATTCAGCCGAGGGTGAGCGAGGCGGTAAACCTCCCCCCCGCCCCCAAGGTGAAGGCCTCAAGCACGGCCAAGGTGGTGAAGGCCTTGATTCACCCGGCCAAGGCCTCTATCGAGGAAGTCACGGCGGCCCTGGCGCAGCCTGTGGAGGCTACGCCAGTGGAGGCGACCTCGGGGCCCAGAGTCTCCCTGCCTCCGCGGAGGGAAGCCTCTTTTAGACCCATCGAAAAGACCCCCGTGATGACACCGGCGGAAAAAGAGGGGGGGACTGGTGGCCACGGACACAGCATCCGAGGAGGAGCTGGTAGAAGTCTTGGAGGGCCTCGACGAGGGCGTCGAAGAGGCCCGTCCCCACGGGAGGGATCCCGACGAAGGTGACGACGAGAGTGACGGCGGCACTGGCGAGGGTCCTAGTCACCCGTCGCTCCCGTCGCTGCAGGATAACTCGGCGGCCATTTTGTTGGCAATACAATCCTTATGTTCGGAGATAAGGATGAGATTGCCCTTACCACCGACGGAGGATCCGGAACCAGGCTCGATGGAGGAGCCAGAGCCGGAGTAGGCCCGGTGGGAAGCCCCCCGAACAAGAGAAGACGGATCCATCCAGCCCCACCTTTTCAGCCCTCGCGGCCTGCTCAGCCTTTACCCACGTCCCCCGTCCCTGGGGATGACACGGGAACGGACACAGCCACAACGGGTACCGACGACGGCGGTGACGACGGGACAGAGCTCCCATCGCTCCCAGCCCGGGCCTCCCCGCCAGATGAGATCGGATCTTTCCATGCAATGATCGCCAGGGCATCCAAGCTTTTTCAGCTCTGCCCCAAAGAGAAGAAGGAAGGTTTCCTTTACCAACGGCGCGAGGCCAAGAGGAATACAGTCCTCGCCGTGCCTCTACTGGATGACATCTGGGACGAGGGTCTCACCCTTCTCAAGAACCCGCCTACGACGTCTGCCAAGAGGGATCGGTGCGAGAAGAAGTACCGGGTCCCCAACGCGGCCCCTTTGTGCCTTAGGGCACAACCGACCCCTGACTCGGTCGTCTCAGCGGCGGCCAAGAAGAAAGCGGGGGGGCATCGGCCTCAACGTCAACTTCCCCGTCGGACGGCAAAGGAAAGAAGCTGGACGCAATGGGAAGACGAGTTATCTCGTCGTCGGCGGCAACAACGATTAAGGCGGCCAACGCCCTCGCGATCGTGGCCCGCTACGACAGGGAGTTATGGTACAAGATCGCCCCACTGTTGGACTTCCTACCGGATGACAAGAGGGCCGAGGCCCTGGAGATCTTGCAAGAAGGCGAATTGGAGTCGGACCACGCCATTACGGTGGCAACGGACATTGCCGACACCGGTTTCCGCCAGCTAGGCAACAGCGTTTGCCTTAGACGACGAGGGTGGCTCAAGGCGACGGATTTCCGTCAGGAAGTACAAGCCAAGGTTTTGGACATGCCGTTCGACGGGAACAATCTGTTTGGGAAAACAGTGGATGAGTCCCTGCAAGCCATCAAGGTGGACACGAAGACAGCTAAGGCCCTAGGCGTTCTCCGGCAACGAAGGCCATCCTTTCGGAGCACCGGAGGCAAGCAGGGTGCCTCCAAGGGATTCAGCGATGGCTCCTCTACGTACCGCCAAGCGCTCCTCGTCGCAGGTAGCCTATAGAGGACAAGGCAAGTCGGGTGGGCCCCGCCGTCGTCGCCAGGAAGGCCAAGGCGGCAAGGCGTCCTCCAAGCAAGTTTGAACTGACAGCGGTGTCGGGCCCCCACCGAAGCACCCCGGTGGAGGCCAGCTGACGAAGTTCGTCAGCGTCTGGGAGTCCATCTCCACTGGCCATTTGGTGCTGGACACCCTGGCCCAGGGGCACGCCCTCGAATTTCTAAAAAAGTGCCCCCGCATTCCACCCTCGACTGCTATTGGAGGTAAGGGCGATGCTCAAAAAAGGTGCCATCGAGCTTGTCCCGAAGAGGCTCCGGGTCTCCGGAGTATACTCAAGGTATTTCCTCGTGAAAAAGAAGACAGGAGGATGGCACCCTATCCTGGACCTGCGACGACTGAACAAGTACATCAAGGCACAGAAGTTCCGGATGGTCACCCTCCAGCACGTGCTTGGACAACTGGAGGAGGGTGATTTTCCTGTCGTCATTGGATTTGGAGGATGCGTACTTCCACATCCCCATTCTAAAAGGACACCGAAAGTTCCTCAGGTTCGTGGTCCAAGGACGGCACTACCAGTTCAAGGACCTCCCGTTCGGATTGAAGTCGGCACCCAGGGTGTTCACCAAGTGCCTCACACCGGTGGCGGCGCGGCTGCGCCTGCGGGGGATCCACGTCTACCCCTACCTGGACGACTGGCTCATCCGAGCAAGGACAAGGGAGCTCGCCGTAGATCACACAGCGAAGACCGTCCAGCTGCTCACAGACCTGGGATTCTCCATCAACTTTCCCAAATCCCACCTGGTCCCGTCACAAGTCGGATTGTTTCTGGGAGCCAAGCTCGACACAGTGGCGCGTCTGGCCTCGCCGTCGGAGGAAAGGACGAAGGCCATCCTGGGCAAGGTGTAGCGTCTGCTGGCCACAGACGTGGCCAGGGTGAGGTCCATCAAGTCCTTCCTCGGGATGATGTCCTCCTGCATATATCTCGTGCGCCTGTGCAGGCTTCGGATTCGCCCTCTCCAAGAGTTCATCGACGCCCACTGGATCCAAGCGACGGGCAGCTTCGAGGACAGGATCCCGCTCAACGAGACCTTCCGACGAGCAATCCGGTGGTTGGGCACCCACGCTCATCTGACGGCGGGCACACACTTTCAGACCCCATCCCACCAGATAACGGTGACGACAGATGCCTCCCTGGAAGGGTGGGGAGCGCACACCGGAGAACTTCACGCGAGAGGGCTTTGGCTCCCGGAGGAGAAGACGCTCCACATCAACATCCTGGAGCTCCGTGCAGTGTTCTGGGCCCTCAGGTCCTTTCTCCCGTCCCTCAAGGGCAAGGTGGTGAGAATCTTCACCGACAACACCACCACGATGTTCTACATCTGGAAGCAAGGAGGAACCAGATCCCCAGCCCTCTCCAAGGAAGCCCAGGATCTGTGGCATTGGGCCGTCGCCCAAGGGATGTTTCTGGTGCCCTTTCATCTGGGAGGGATAAAGAACACCATCGCGAATCACTCAGCAGGGAGCTGCGTTCGTGCCACGAGTGGGAACTACGTCAGGATCAAGTGGATCGACTCTTCCGACGATGGGGAAAACCGCAGATCGACCTGTTCGCGACGGCGACGAAATCCAAGTGCCAGAGGTTCGCCAGCAGGTTTCCCCAGCCGAGGAGCATGGGCGATGCTTTCTCGTTCCCCTGGGAGGGCCTGTTCCTATATGCATTCCCTCCGTTGCCATTGCTGCTCCGACTCGTCAACCAGCTCAAGAGGTTCAGGTGCAGGATGATCCTCATCGCACCAGCGTGGCCGAGGCAGATCTGGTTCCTGGACCTTCTGGACTTGTCAGCGTCCCCACCAGTCAAGCTGCCGACAGACGTGGATCTTCTCTCCAGAAAAGGAGGCGCCATACTTCATCACGACCCGGAGTCGCTGAACTTGCAGGCCTGGCTCCTGCAGCACTAGAGTTTGGAGGGTACGATATCCCGGCTGACTGCAGAGAGGTCCTTGCAAAGGCCAGGGCGTCCTCAACTCTCAAGTGCTACGGACATAAGTGGAAGAGGTTCTCTGTCTGGTGCCGTGCACAGAAGATTAACCCTGTACGGATTACGGCCCCTCAAGTGCTGCCGTACCTGCTGTCGCTGACCAAGGCTGGACTGGCTCGCGCCTCCATCAAGATACATCTGGCTGCGATCTCCTGTTACACCAGAACCACAGGACGGGCGTACTTGTGGTCCCATCGCCTGGTGAAGGAATTTATGAAGGGACTGTTCCGATCGTTCCCGCCGGTGAAGGCCCCTGCCCCGGCGTGGGAACTCAACGTGGTGCTGACCAGGCTCATGGGAGCGCCATTCGAGCCCCTGCATTCGGCACCATTAAAGTTCCTGTCGTGGAAGACTGTGTTTCTTGTGGCCATCACCTCCGCACGACGAGTGGGAGAGATCCAGGCCCTATCCTGCAAGCCTCCATAATTGACTTTTCACGACACAAGGGTGGTGCTGAGGACGCACCCCTCCTTTATGCCCAAGGTGCCGTCAGACTTCTACCTCAACAAGCCCTTGGTGTTACCAGTTTTCTTTCCGTCGCCTTCGTCGCTGGCCGAGAGGACTTTGCACTCGCTGGATGTGGCTAGAGCGCTGAAGTTCTACGTGGACCGCACAAAGAGTTTTCGGAAGACGTCACAGCTATTTGTGAACTTTGGACCTGTGAACCAAGGGAAGGCTCTCTCGAAGGCTTCCATTTCCAGATGGCTCTCTGGCTGCATCATGCACTGTCATCGGTTGGCAAACCGACGGTTGCCTGGCCGTCCGAGAGCCCATTCGACCAGAGCTATCGCTGCTACCACAGCGTTCTTGTCTGGTGTGCCCCTGCTGGACATCTGCAGGGCTGCTACGTGGAGGTCGACGCACACCTTCACGAGATTCTACTGCGTCGACCGGGATTCCAGGGAGGAGTCCAGGGTCGGCCAAGCAGTGCTGCGCAACCTGTTCGCCTAAGGTGAGCCTGGTGAGGAGGTAAGAATTGCTTAATGTTGAGTTTTTGATGTAATGCTTAATGTTGAGCCTTTGCCGCCTCTCGTTGGTTGTGCATGTGTGTACTGCTATGTATTCTTATATTCATGAGCATGTGAATCCATGCCAGACCCCATGCTGGAGAAGGAACAAGTTACTTACCTGTAACTGTTGTTCTCCAGCATGGGTCTGGCATGGATTCACATGCGAACCCTCCCTCCTACCGCTCTGTGGCTTTTCACTTGGTCATACTGCCACTTTGCGTGCTACCAAATCTGAAGATGGCTGCCAGAGGGGGGGCTTAGGGAGAGGGCAGTCATTGGCTGGGGGCAGTATGACCCAGAGACCAGTGATTGGTTACTACTGAGAAAGACAGATCAGAAACGAAACTGATAGTGATTTTTTCTTTACCGAGGATTCCCGGCCTGACGACGGGGAATATTCATGAGCATGTGAAGCCATGCCGGACCCATGCTGGAGAACAACAGTTACAGGTAAGTAACTTGTTCCTTAAACGTGTGCTAACCAGAAGGCCAGCCAATCAACAAGAAATGGAGTGGCATTGAAAGTATTATCCAAACATTTGTGCATCATATATCTGTGTCTTCTCTTCTTTTTCCTGTATCTCACGTTTCATAGTATATATTATCCAGACGAAAAATCTGTTAATACGACACACATGATGTTTTCCAGCATAAGCTCAAGGAATTATGGGTATTCTGACATGTTTAATCAAGCCATCAATTTTAAAAGAGACGCAGCAGAGGATAATGAGGGGATAAATACATTCTTTGATAACTCGGCACCTTTGACTAATAACATGTGGTACCAGCACATGAAGAAGGTGCGGAGGAGAGCGTCGGATGAGAGCTGTTACGTCTGCTCTCTCGTCCCTTATGCCATGATCACTGATTGAACATTTATTGCAAAAGAAATGTCTGCATACGGTTCAAAGTGCCTCAGCCATCTAGCAGCATGTACAACCAGAGAACAATTTCAAGGGAGTTGGGCAACATTGTTATGGCGATCAAGACGAACCTTTCCATACCAGGATGACTGTATAAAGATGAAGAGAATGAGATGGGATGGACTGATACGATGCTCGTGTAGCCTTCCATGGGTGGAGACAAAGTGATAACTAGGGAGATGAAGAGGATGAATTGCTCAGAGAAAACTGGAATGCCAGGATGTTGGGAGAGATCTCAGCTGCTAGTGTATGGACCAGTGGCCACTAACAAAGGATTAGGAAGATGGGATGATGTCCTGTGCAGCACACTTATTGAGGGCGGAATCCGTGCATGGAGTCCAAAAGGTAAATTACTTATGCTTAAAGTCATGGGTCAGGTATTCTAAGCTATTGACATGGGTTGACGACGAAGCAGGACCTGTAGTTGTAGTACTCGTAACTAATGTGACCACATGCTTCAGAAATGGAGGTGCACTTCGACTTGGAGAAAATAAAGGGTGCAAGGACATCATCGATGTGCCAGGGAGGAATGAAGGAACTGCTCTATTAATGGATAGATATTGGGCTTGATCCGGAGCCCAAATGCAATTGCCCAAAGAATGGGGAGGAATATGTTCTATTGTGCTTGTACATGTTCCAGCACTGGTGATTCCCCAGAGTGACCTCCAGATTGATGAATTTCCAAAACTTGATGACCATATAAGGAAGAAGAGAGTGCTCAGCAGCCTTCATAGAATGAAAAGTGAAAATTACTTTTCAAAACAGTCCATAGAGTCTTATAATAACATTCCAGTAGAGCATAAATTGTTCAGCAAGACTGCAATGACATCTATCTTCATGCCAGGAATTCAGACAGCAGTGAATGCCATGTGGTTACAGATCACCAGATGGGAGCTGTTGCAGTCGATTTAATGGGACCATAAAAGCATTCAATGCGATCAAAGACGAACTAAGGGCTATACGGTTGATGGCCCTCCAGAATAGGTATGTTCTGGACATAATTACATCATTGCAAGGAGACGTTTGCGCCAAGGTCAGGACTTCGTGTTTTACATTCATACCATCTGTAAGGAAGGCATGGTACCAGAAGCACCACAGACACAAGAAATGTATTTCAAGGTTTTTTAAAAAAAACTTTGCATGGGTTGGAAAACACCTATTCCAAATCTAATGACTAATGATGGGAGCAAGCTACAACCATCAAAATAAAGGAAATGCTGTCCTAGTCGTGTCATGTCGAAACAAAGATGGCCTATACTAACGAAACCTATTGCCAAATCCTTACTCTATATAACAAAAGGGTGTGGTATGATGACCTATGTAACATAACAATGTATAGCAAAATGAAAAGGTCCAAGGGGCTTTGATAGTTCAGGACTGCTGAACTGTGATCTCCCCTTCCGCACATTTCAGTACAGGACAAGGCAGAACAGGTGTCTATTTTGGAGTACACTCAAAGCTCGTGGCACATGGAAACAGCTCTTTTCGCAAGGCAGGGTTTTCTTAAGCAAAGTCGTCTCTTTATTGGGAACTATCCTGCTGTATAGTTCATGTATCTCATAAGCAATACCCAGGCCCCCCTCTGTTGGGCTCAGACCTTTCTTTCAATATCATTTCACAAACAGCACTTTAGGTCCCCTTCTGTCGGGCTCAGACTTCTCTGCTCTTCTTGTACGTGGACTTCCGTCTGCCAGGATGAGGGTCCATATACTGTTTACACATAGGCTCCCCTCGACCGGGCGCAAACCTCTACACCTTAAAGATCAACAGATACTTTGAAGCCTTTCAATTGTGCAAAGGAGTTTTACAGTGACCTTTGCATGACCACTTCAAATTCAGTTCATTCAGTTTCTGCAATTTCACTTTCACTCAAAGATGCCCTGCTAGAGACCTTCGATTGAGCGTTCCAGGTGCCGGACCACTCTGCAGTAGCTTATCATTGAGTCTTTCTATGGATCGAGGTAACTCCCTCTTGCCATTTAGCCTTCACTCGCATCACTCAATATGGGCCTTTCAAAAAACTGTTCACGTTGTAACACTCTTACTGCTCGCAGCCTTTGCTTCAAAGCACACCAGTATCTCAGTTGCCTCCATCTCACTGGTTATGCGAAGCTGCGTTATCAACAGCTTTGTCCCTCGAGCCAAGGATGGTACTCTGGAGTCTGCAACTCCTTGCTGCCTCCAGCAGATATGCGGAAGGGTCCCAGATATCATGCACAGTCCGTAGCCTCGATCAGTATTCCTCCTAGGTTTCGCTTTTGCTCTTCGTCTATCATTTGGAAATAGTTGATCACCATACAATGGGTTAAAATGGGTTACAGAGCCTCTCCCCTCTCACTGCCCAATTCGGATCTGCTACTACTCCTTTGCGATACTGCTGCCACCATGGAAGTTGTGCTCCTCCATGCCTTTCGCCTCGCTCTCTGTATACTCTTGTGCTCCGCCTTTATCCCAGTGGGCAAGGGTAATGGGATTCAGGTGCGAGTTGTTGGGTGTAATTGCCTGACTCTGCCTGACTTGGATGTTGGGGGATGTTAAACAGACTGGCTGGGTGTGAGTCTGTCTTCTCCCAGAGCACTCCGTCCGTGTAGTAGTGTGTGTGTGTAGGAAAGGGGGCGGGGGTAAAGTTCCTAGGTAATATGAGGGGAAGTCAGGGAAACAAGAGCAGGGATACCACATCTCACCTCTGGGTGCCCCACTCACCAGGGACCCCGCATCCAGGTGATCCTCCCGCACTGGTCCACCCCAGGAACTGGATTCAAAAGCGATGGCAGTGTCCTGGCCACCTGGATGACAGTTCCCAAGGGACTAAGATGTGAGACACCCTTGGGTTTGTCACACATCCCATGATGAAGAGAATGGAACCCTGACAGACAATAACTATGTTAAAGACCCTACACACGAAGATGGAGGATGAGATTGAAGCAGCAGAAGATGATGTTTGGTTTCTATTAATAATAATAATTGGACAATGCAAAAAAAATAGCAAAGAAGGCTGTGGGAATGAAAATCGTGATTGATGTGAACACAACCTGAAGACAATATCCAGACTGAATTCACCAATCTCAGACATGTGAAAGCAAGTGCCCTAGCACCTGAAGAGACGAAATTCTCCTATCCAAGAGATCATATAAATTATGTGGGACATTGGATCTTCTGCACTCCAAATGGAGAGTGCAATTTCATGATCTGGAGTGTGGATGAGCATATCAAAAATTCATTCAAAATGAGGTCAGGGCACCCCTCTGCATGAAAGAACATGGCATGATAACCTGTTCTGTGGTAATGCACCCACTCAGAATCCGCAGCCACATGTACTCCTACGTCCCGCCCCCTTTCCTCCATACTTGTGGGACATCTCTCCGTCCTGTGGGATGGGACCGGAGCACTTTGAAAAAAGCATCCAAATTTTTCCCAAGATGTGTCCTTCCTCTCTTTCCTGCGCGGGGCCCGGCATGCGGCCGTAACCCCGCCCACCTTGGCTCCGCCCCACGCATCGCCCCTCAGTCCATTTCTTTGCATCCTCGGAAGATTTTCTTCCCTGTTTTCCTCTCTGGCTCTCGCTAGCGTTCGTCTTCTAGTCTGTCTATGTCTTTTAAATTAGACTTTCCAGACTGTTCTTCGTGTCATCGTCGCTTCGCGAGGGCGGATCCCCATCCTCTTTGTTTAGAGTGTTTGGGTCCGGTACACCGTTGGGACTCCTGTTTTTACTGTGACTCCCTTTCGGTCCGGGCTCTTCAACGTCGGTTGGAACGGTGAGAGGAGGTGTTCCGACGCACTCCCCTATCTCATTTTCAGGCGTTCATCGACGAGAAGAAGAAACGCCCGGTAAGTTCTTTACTTTTCAGAGCACCCCGGCCGGGGGATACCTTTCCGGGTTCCTCTCGAGCCAGGAGGGGCGTTGATCGCTCTGTCACTGGGGTTCGCCCTGAGGTGCCTGTTGGGCCTAATAATTCTACCAGAGTTTTCTCCGAGGGTCTCCGTAAGGGGCCTGTGTACACCGGAGTAACTTCCGAGGCCCCTCCTGTGGGGGCTGTGTGTAGACCCAGTTCTGCTAAGTCACAGGGTACCGGAGCTTGCTCTGAGGCCTCTCTTTCGGCTTCCCTCAAAAACAAGACCGGGGTGCGCCCCAAGGCCTTGGCTGGGCTTGTGTTTACCGAACGGATGTTCGAGGCCCGTGCCGATAAGGCTATTACCGGGCCTAGGCCCGAGGTCCCTTGTACAGAGGCTAAGGCTACCAACAGTTCTGAGGGGCCGGGCAGGGCCCTGTCGGTGAAAGCGGGTTCTCACCGTTCCCGCTCTTGTGGTGATACCAGATCTGTTGAGGGGGCAAAGAAGCAAGGTTCTTTTTTTACCGGCAGTGCCGAGGTCCTTCCTTCGAAGGCTCAGTTGGCGGTTGGTATGTCGCAGAAACATTCCAGGCCTCACAGTACCGGCTCTGCCGAGGTTCCTTATGTTAAGGCTAAAATTCAGACCCCTGATCCATCGACGGGAACCCCTGCCTCACCTCCTCACGTGCCGCAGTTCCCCTCAGATGAAGACAAAATGGCGGCCGTTCCCGCCACGACCACAGCGGCCATTTTAGGTACTACCCCTACAACTACGCCATCGGCCCCTGGTGTAGGGTTCGGTCCTTTGGGTGAACCTAAGGTCACTTGTGCGTATCCTTACCGGCCCGTTTATGAATGGAACGCCCGGACGCCTCTTCCGCACAATGTTTCGTTGCCTGCAGGGGCGGCCCCTTTGATTTATGTGGATACGCCGGCGGAGGGCCCGGCGTGGCACCCTTCTCCGTTATGTCCCTGGGTTTTCCACCTCATCAGAGGCCTCCTCAGGGTCCGAAGCAATCTCCTGAGGACGCTTTTTTCGGTAAATTTCAAGCGCTTATGCGTACCGACCCCATGAGGGAGTATTTCAAAGGGCTTTTTAAAGAAATTTGTCCACCAGCGCCCCCGGCTCCACCCGTTCCTCTGGTGGTTCTGCCGGCACCTCCTTTGCCCGTGGTGCCTGCCCCTGCTCTTCCGCCTTTGCCACCGTTGTCCCCAGTGGACAAGGCAGTGCCTGACACGGTTCAACAGGATCCTGACCTGTCAGATGACCCTCAAGGCAAGCAGGACAACGAGGACCTTCGCCGCTCTGTTAGAGCTTTTCATGACCGGGTACTGGACATGATGAATTTCTGTTAGGCGATCCTCTGCACACCAGGCCACGACACATCAGAACACTGCTCACATTCCCCCAACATCTCCTCCCAAGCTTCGAGGCTCAAGTGATTCGGTGAAGCCACAGAACCGAAAGCAGCTCCGTACCGTTGTACGGGCTCGATTGCAACCCTTTCTGCATTGGCAACTGCCTTGGAGAACGTATTGCAGAAAGGGCGGCCTTACGTCTCCACGCCGGTCACGTGATACGCTATGGCGTTCCCCATGTGATCTTGGTGGACGTCACATGATCCAGAGAAGTCACGTGACCCAGGGGCGATCAGTATAAAGGTCTGAGAGACAGAACGCTCATTGCTTCTCAGCTGGCTTCGGACACTGTTTGGCGTTACATCTTGCTCCTTGTTACCTTGATCACGGAACTCTATCTCGGACTCCCTTGGACACCCCTTGGTACTTTTGCTTGGAACTGTTTACCTGTTGCCGGATATTTGGACTGCACCTCGACTTGTCTTTGGATCATCCCTTGGTACCTTGCTGATCTTCTACGCCTTTTCCCTACTGGGGATTCAAGTCAAGTCCTGACTCCCACAGGTGGCTACCCTTCATCCACGCTAACCTGCGGTTCTATTATTCCAGGGACCGCCGCATCTAATGAGCCTCGAACCTCCCTACTAGGTTACCTGGGTCTCCCTTACACCAGATAGGTAAGACACTTTAGATTCTTTTGTTTACCTGCCTGTATTGTGATTGCCTGGTGCTTAACCTCCTTCCTTCTTGACAGCAGCATCGGTGTTCCAGAGGCTCCGTGGATCTGGGAAGACATCTCTCACCTGTGGCCTCAAGGGTCGCACAGCGGGTTTCTATTTCGTTCCCCTGTGCGTCACTTGGGGACGGAGGTCTCATCGGTCTACACGACACTCAAGTCAGAACAGACTGAGAAGCCTTATAGTCGTGTTAGACGATGCAGGGATCCACGGACGAACCCATAACTGCTTTAGTTCAGGCAATTACAATACTAAGGGCAGACATGGCCGCCGCGAACACAGTGATCCACCAAAGGCTGGATTCCATACAGAGCGTTCAGCATCCCCTTCCTGCAGACCCGGAGTTTGGAGAGGGCAGCTCCTCCCCTACACCGCCAGTACCGACTCCAATAGTCCTCCCAACTCCTTCCCCCCTGGCTGCTCCTGAACGTTACCAGGGTGATCCCAAGACATTCAGAACCTTTGTTAACCAGTGCAAGTTACATTTCTTATGCAGGCCTTTGGCTTTTCCCACGTCCACTGCTAAGGCCGCCTTCGCCCTTTCCCATTTAGCTGGAACAGCTGCCGCTTGGGCTAATCCCCTGTTAGAAAACAATAGCCCGGTTCTTTATGACTTTGATTTGTTGGTCCTAGAAATGTCCCGA
The DNA here is from genome assembly GCF_040938575.1 of Ambystoma mexicanum. NCBI lineage: Eukaryota > Metazoa > Chordata > Amphibia > Caudata > Ambystomatidae > Ambystoma > Ambystoma mexicanum. The sequence continues at coordinate 404,968,690 of NC_090940.1, forward strand.
GTATTCGATACTCGGCACAAGGCACAGTCTAGGGATTTGGAGTTGTTGGAGTTGACTCAGGGCAAAAGAACGCTGATAGATTACATCACCAGGTTTAATCAGCTAGTTGCGGAAACATCATGGCCAGAAAATAAGCGGGCGGTGGTCTTTTACAGGGGGTTGAGTAACACCATGAAAGACGCTTTAGCAGTAATCCCTTCTATGCCTACTCAGTACCAGGAATTGGTTGATCTCGTCCTGCAGGTAGATGCACGCCGAGCGGAGCGTAGAGCTGAATCGGGGGCCTCCTCCTCTCCTCCTCTTGTTAATACTCTCGTTTCCGTTACTGAAGAACCTATGCAAGTGGGAGGGGTACGCAGTCCTATTACAACATCCGAGAGGGAACGAAGAAGGGTTGATAATGCGTGCTTTTACTGTGGCACCACTGGACATTTCGTGAAAGAGTGTCCTCGACGTCCCAAGAAGAGTCAGGTTTTTCGGAGGGCTCGACCTTAGAACCGGAGACCAGGTCGAGTGTCCCATCTTCTTCTCCGGGAACCCCTCTTACCTTTGCTCGTGTTCAACCTATCTCTGTAAAGGCTACTCTATGTCCCTCTACTGGCCTTCTGCATGCAGTCAATATCGTTATTGATTCTGGTGCCACTGGTAATTACATAGATATTGATTTGGCCCATTCCCTCAATCTACCTTTAGTGGTAAAAACACGACCGGAACCTGTCCAAGCCGTAGACGGCTCCGCATTGATATCTGGTCCTGTTAGACATCAAACCGCACCCCTCTTGTTGAACATACAGGACATACACACAGAAACCTTGAGTTTTGATTTGATCACCGCACCTCAATTCGGTATCATACTAGGGATACCTTGGTTACGTGAACATAATCCATTGATCAATTGGCAAGCAGGCACTGTACTCTTTGAGTCCGATATTTGTCAGAATTATTGTCTTCCGATCCATCAAGCCCCTGACACACCCTCTCGGGTCTTGGGAGCCCTAGCACAACTCACACTGACGGTTGACGATCCAGAAGTCATACAGTCCCATACTGTTGGGGGGTTGGTGTCTGGGATCCCGCCAGAATATCTGGCTTTCGAATCTGTTTTCGATCGAGGCTCGTCTGAGATACTTCCTCCACATAGACCTTATGACTGCCCAATCGAATTGCTTCCTGATTCCACCGTTCCTTCGGGCAGGATCTACTCTCTGTCCCCTTCGGAGGAACTGGTGTTAAAAGAATATGTACAGAATGCCCTGCGTTTAGGACACATCCGCCCCTCCACATCACCAGCGGCAAGTCCTATCTTCTTTGTACCTAAGAAGGAGGGGGATTTACGTCCTTGTGTGGACTATCGGCGTCTTAACGCGATCACCAAGAAGGATAGATATCCCATCCCGTTAATCACTCCACTTTTGGATCATTTAACACATGCCACCGTTTTTACCAAACTTGATCTACGCGGCGCATACAATTTGGTACGCGTTCGTGAGGGAGACGAGTGGAAAACTGCTTTCTGTACACGTTACGGGTTGTACGAATATCTTGTCATGCCCTTTGGCTTATGTAACGCCCCGGCCACGTTCCAACGGTTCATGAATGACATTTTCAGGGATATTCTGGATGTGTACATGGTTGTATATTTGGACGACATCCTGATCTTCTCTCGTGACCTGGATGATCATGTAAAACACGTCCGAGAAGTATTAACCCGTTTAAGCAAACATTCCTTATTTGCCAAACCTGAGAAATGTCAGTTCCATAAGACCTTGGTTGAGTTTTTGGGTTTCCACATCACCCCTGGGGCGGTATCCATGAACGAGTCTAAGGTCAAAGCAGTCTTAGATTGGCCAGTACCTCAAACACTCAAGTCCTTGCAGGCCTTTTTAGGATTCGCCAACTTCTATAGGCGTTTCATCTCTTCCTTTTCCACGATTGTAGCCCCACTCACGGCCCTGACTAGTCCTCGGGTGCCATATCAGTGGCAGAGAGAACAGCAGGAGGCTTTTGAAACTCTGAAAACCGCCTTTACTACCGCACCGGTACTCCAACATCCCAATCCGGATCTTCCGTTCATAGTCGAGGCAGATGCCTCTTCCTTTGCCCTCGGGGCGGTGCTGTCACAAACGTGTCCTAATACCGGCAAGTTACATCCAGTGGCATTCCACTCCCGTAAGTTTTCCAGTACTGAGTCTCATTATACCGTTACGGAAAAAGAACTCTTGGCGGTCATGGACGCGTTCCGTGTTTGGCGTCATCATCTTCTGGGGGCTAAGTATCCTGTCACAGTATACTCCGATCATCGGAACCTACAGGATTTGGCCTCCCTGAAATGCATTAATAGCAGACAGGTCCGATGGCATCTTTTCTTTTCCTCCTTCGACTTCCGTATTATGCACCGTCCTGGAACGGCGCATGGGAAGGCGGATGCCTTGTCACGTTCCCCGGGGGGGGTCCAATTGCCTATTTTCCCCGACACTGTTCTCGAAAAGAGTCATGTGATTTGTCTCTGTACACCCTCATTGTCACTGATAGACTCGGTTCGATCCTGGACTAGCGATCATTCTGACCAGTTACGAGAATGGGATCCGGTATATTCTGATGGTTTACCTTTCGTACATGAACGCCTGTTCCTTCCTACACCTGATGCACGTAATCTTGCCCTTGAGTGGTCTCATGACGCCCCCTTTAATGCCCATCCCGGACAAGAGCGCACTTTAGACCTTCTCAAGCGTTGGTGTTGGTGGCCTTCTATGAAGCGCGATGTGGAGTGTTACGTCAGGTCTTGTGCGGTATGTGCTCAGGCTAAACATCAAAGGGGTCGACCGATTGGGTTGTTGCTTCCGCTTCCGGTACCTCCCAAGCCCTGGCATACATTAACGATGGATTTCGTTACCGATCTCCCCAAGTCGAAAGGCTATGATACCATCTGGGTAGTGGTGGACACGTTCACAAAAATGGCCCGTTTTGTCCCTTGCAAAGGTGTCCCTTCGGCCCCTGTCTTGGCGGACTTGTTTTTTGAACATGTGTTTATGCTATTCGGCCTCCCTTCGGTCATTGTTTCCGATCGAGGTTCACAGTTCACCTCTCGGTTTTGGAGATCCTTGACGAAACTATTGGGCATTGATACGAGGTATTCTTCGGCCTATCATCCGGAGACCGATGGTCAGACCGAAAGGACGAATCAATCGATGGAACAGTACCTTCGTTGCCTCATATTGCAACACCAGTCCTCTTGGTTGGCCGTTTTGCGGCTTGCGGAGTTTGCGTATAACAATGCGGCTCATTCAGCTACTGGTTATTCTCCTTTTTACTCCCTCTATGGTCAACATCCCAAGGTTTTGCCGGTCCCTGATGCCTCTGGTTCTTCGAATCCTGCGGCCACGACATGTCTTAGGGATCTTTCTGCTGTTCATGCGAGTACAGTGGTTCATCTCACTGAAGCAAAGGCCTCTATGAAGGCCCGTGCGGATGGCAAACGTCGTGCTGCTCCCCCTCTGCTGGTGGGTTCTAGGGTCTGGTTATCTTCCCGACATCTTCGCCTAGTGGGTTGCCGGAAATTGCTGCCTCGCTTTATCGGGCCGTATGTGATCTCACAGGTTGTTAATCCGGTGGCTTTCCGTCTAGTCCTCCCCAGCTCTTGGCGTATCCATCCTGTGTTTCATGTCTCCCTCCTCAAACCCTGTCCTGACTCAGTCCGTCTTCGTACCCCTGTTGCGCCGGTGTCCTTGACCTCTCCTGATGTTTTTGAGGTATCGGCCATTTTGGGTTCTAGATGGTTTAGGGGTAGGCTCCAGTATCTGGTGGATTGGACGGGTTACGGCCCGGAGGAGCGTTCGTGGGTTTCCGCATCTGATGTGAACGCCCCACGGTTGGTAACCCGCTTCCATAGGGATCATCCGTCCTGCCCACGGGGTCGTGGGCCGTTGGGGGGGGGGGGCTCTGTTAGGCGATCCTCTGCACACCAGGCCACGACACATCAGAACACTGCTCACATTCCCCCAACATCTCCTCCCAAGCTTCGAGGCTCAAGTGATTCGGTGAAGCCACAGAACCGAAAGCAGCTCCGTACCGTTGTACGGGCTCGATTGCAACCCTTTCTGCATTGGCAACTGCCTTGGAGAACGTATTGCAGAAAGGGCGGCCTTACGTCTCCACGCCGGTCACGTGATACGCTATGGCGTTCCCCATGTGATCTTGGTGGACGTCACATGATCCAGAGAAGTCACGTGACCCAGGGGCGATCAGTATAAAGGTCTGAGAGACAGAACGCTCATTGCTTCTCAGCTGGCTTCGGACACTGTTTGGCGTTACATCTTGCTCCTTGTTACCTTGATCACGGAACTCTATCTCGGACTCCCTTGGACAACCCTTGGTACTTTTGCTTGGAACTGTTTACCTGTTGCCGGATATTTGGACTGCACCTCGACTTGTCTTTGGATCATCCCTTGGTACCTTGCTGATCTTCTACGCCTTTTCCCTACTGGGGATTCAAGTCAAGTCCTGACTCCCACAGGTGGCTACCCTTCATCCACGCTAACCTGCGGTTCTATTATTCCAGGGACCGCCGCATCTAATGAGCCTCGAACCTCCCTACTAGGTTACCTGGGTCTCCCTTACACCAGATAGGTAAGACACTTTAGATTCTTTTGTTTACCTGCCTGTATTGTGATTGCCTGGTGCTTAACCTCCTTCCTTCTTGACAGCAGCATCGGTGTTCCAGAGGCTCCGTGGATCTGGGAAGACATCTCTCACCTGTGGCCTCAAGGGTCGCACAGCGGGTTTCTATTTCGTTCCCCTGTGCGTCACTTGGGGACGGAGGTCTCATCGGTCTACACGACACTCAAGTCAGAACAATTTCTTAGATGTTCCAGTTCCCGAGGCACCTGCTCCACAGGAGGGCGTGCTTTCTGGGGCGTTCATCCTGTCTCCTTTGGAGCGTAACAGCCTTTTCCTGCAGAAGGATGTTTTGGCCGAGGTCCGAAGAGTCTGGGAGAAGCCACACTCAGGACTTTTTGTCAATAAAAAGATTGACGCGAGGTACAGGCTGCACTCTTCGGAGGAAGTGGCCTTGTCGTCTTGTCCACCTCCCTCCTCCACAGTGGTGGCTGCAGCCACGTTGCAGTCCAGACCTGCAGCATCCTCTTCCGCGACGGCTACTCAGGTCTTGGGAAAGGAGGACAAGCTCCTGGACTCACTAGGGAGGAAGATCTTTGCCAATTCGGCCTTGCAGCTCAGGCAGGCCAATGCCGAATTGATTTTGGCAGGAGCTAACATGCGGATGTGGAAAGGTCTGTCGGAGTTTGAGGAGCACATTCCGGTCGAGAAGTTGGAAGACTTCAGAGGTGGCCTTTCCGATGCCAGGGTCTTGTCCCAGGATCTCCTGGAGGCTACGGCTCATCACGTAGACACCTCGGCTTGGGGCATGATGCTCGGGGTTGATACCTCGAGGCAAGCGTGGTTGCATGCCACTAAGTTTTCGAAGGAAGTGCAAGACAAAGTATTGGACCTTCCATTCGATGGTAAGGAGCTTTTTCATTCTTCTACTGATGTAGAGCTCACCAAAACCAAGGATAGCACTCAGACAGCTAAATCATTGTCTGTTCTGGTTAAACCTCCCTTCAAGGCTCAAAGGCCGTTGTCGCAAGGGCAACCTTCCTCTGGTTTTAGGGGATTCCTCGACCGCAAGAATCGCAGAGTAGATACTCCTGCGGGGAATAACGGCTGTAGACCACAGCATACGCGGTATTCCTCCCGCTCCTCAGCCTCCTCATCAGGTTCAGGTGGCACCGCCACCGATAAACCTGCCAAATGAGGGTTTTCTGCGCTTGCACGAGACCCCGGTGGGAGGGCGCATTGCGTCTCATTGGGAGGCGTGGCAGACCATCACAGAAGACAGATGGGTCTTGTCAGTCGCTCGGGCGGGCTTCTGCTTACCTTTACCTCCTACCCCACCCCTCAACCCTCCTTTTCAGCCATTGGGCTCGCCCTCCCTCAACGCCAAGGTTCAGAAACTCCTGGACCTCAGGGCGGTGGAACCCGTTCCCTTTGGGGAGCGAGGGGAGGGCTTCTACTCCCGGCTGTTTACGGTGCCCAAACCCAACCAGGCTGGCCTGCGCACCATCCTAGACCTTTCCCAGTTCAACCTCTTTCTACCCCAAGAGAAATTCAAGATGATCACGCCCAGCTAGATACGCTCCTCTTTGCAGATGGGCGACTGGCTCAGCGTAGTGGATCTTCAGGACGCGTACATGCCTATCCTGATTTGGGCTCCACACAGGAGGTACCTCCGTTTCTCTTTGGGAGAGGAGCACTTCCAGTTTCGGGTGCTTCCTTTTGGCTCAGCTCGGCGCCGCGTGTCTTCACGAAGATGATGTCGGTGATTGCGACCTATCTTCGTCTTCAGGGTATCCAAGTGTATCCTTATTTGGACGATTGGCTTTTACGCAGCCCTTGTCCGCTGGTGGCAGCGGGCAACGTTCAGTCTCTCCTTCAGCTCCTGTTCCATCTTGGGCTGTCGGTGAACTGGCGGAAATCCTCCATGACGGTCTCTCAGGACTTGATTTTTCTGGGTTTTCTTTGGAACACGATCGACTGGAGAGTATACCTGACCAGGGACAGAATGGCGGATCTGTTGGCCACGTGTCAGATGTTTGCGCAGTCGGAGAGTATGTCGGCCTGGTGGTTCCAGAGGCTTCTGGGCCTCATGGCCTCGTGTGTGCTGGCTCTTCCTCTTGCTCGTCTCAAGATGAGACGGACCCAGATGGCCCTTCGGAATTCATGGCGTCAGGCAGTGGACTCAGACTCCATGTGGATAATGATTCCGGATTCCATGAGAGTGGACCTGGACTGGTGGTCATCTCTCAGCAATCTGCCTGGGGGCGCGGGGTTTCAGGACCCGGTCCCTATGGTGACGATCACGACGGATTCCTCCCTCCGTGGGTGGGGTGCGACGTTAGATCTCCTTCATGTCTCGGACCTCTGGTCGCCTCAGGACAAGCTCCTGCACATAAATCATTTGGAGCTTCTGGCGATTTTTCTGGTGCTCAAGGCATTCAGACCTCTCATTGTCAACAAGGTGGTCCGCATAAGAACGGACAATGTGGTGTCAATGTACTACATAAACAAGCAGGGGGGAACGAAGTCTCCCCCTCTCGTGGATCTGGCCATTCAGATTTGGGAGTGGGCCGTGCTTCATGGGGTCTGGCTGCTTGCAGTGCACATCCCGGGCCGGCTCAATGTCACTGCGGATGCCCTCAGCCGGCGGACAGTGGTCAACTACGAGTGAGAGTTGAAGGCGGAGATCCTATCATGGATTTTCTCGTGTTGGGGCACACCGGAGGTGGACCTCTTAGCCACAGCGATGAACAAGAAGCTTCCTCAGTACGCCTCCAGAGGGGGGCTGGGAGCCTCCTCTCTGGGGGATGCACTCGAGATCCCATGGCACAACATGAGAGCTTACGCCTTCCTGCCTCTTCCTCTGGTTCATCGAGCAATTTGGAAGTTGAAGAGTTCTGTCAACTGTTCTCTTCTACTGATAGCTCCGTGGTGGCCGGCCAGGTTTTGGTTCTCAGAACTTCAACACCTGTCGGTGTGTCAGCCGATCAGGTTACCAGTAACTCCCGATCTTCTTCACCAGGGGGAACAGCAGATGTGGCACCCCTCCCCACAATCGCTCAGCTTGGCGGCATGGTGCCCGAGTTCAGGTCTTTAGAGCATCTGAATTTGTCTGCGGATAAAATGCGTATTATCCAGGCAGCCAGAAAACCCTCGACCAGATCTCAGTACAAGAGTAAATGGCTCAGGTTCTGTCATTGGTGTCTAGAGAAGAAATTGGATCCAATGGGGGCCACGGTTGACACTGTGTTGTCCTTCGTGTCCTCCCTAGCAGAGTCAGGGGTTCATGTTCTGTCATGCAGGACTTAACTTTCAGCGGTCTCCGCTTATCTTTCTACGGATCAGTGTTCGTTTCTCTGACTAACGCAGTGGTAAAGAGGCATTTTGCTGGTTTAACACGCCTTTACCCTCCAGTTCGTAATCTGCACCCGCCATGGGACCTGAATGGTGTCCTGACGGCGCTGTGCCATAAACCCTTTGAGCCAATGGCTACTGTGGACTTGTCTTGGAAAGTGTCCTTTTTGGTCGCCGTCACATCGGCAAGGAGAGTGAGTGAGCTCCAGGCATTGTCGGTTCTTGGTCTTTTCACAAGGACAAGGTAGTCCTTCGAACTAATCCGGCTTTTCTGCCGAAGGTAGTGACCGAATTCCATTTGAATCAATCGATCTCCCTACCGGTCTTTTTTCCGAACCCCGCCTCTGAGGCGGAGAGGGTTCTACACTGTCTTGATGTCCGAAGAGCTCTTAAATTCTACCTGGATAGGACTTCCAAGCTTAGAAGTTCTTCTCAACTTTTTGTGACTTTCGGCAACCCTCAAGGCAAGCAGGCGTCTAAGGCAACTATTTCTAGGTGGATTGCCGCCTGCATCACAGAGTCTTTCACTATCCAAAAGCTGAAGCCTCCTAAAGGTATTCATGCACACCTGGCGCGGGGCAAGGCAGCTGCGGTTGCTTTTCAGAAGTATGTTCCCTGGGAGTCCATCGCTAGGGCAGCTACTTGGGCCTCTCATCTGCTTTCTGTAAGCATTACTGCCTCGAGTTCTAGAGCTGATGCTCAGTTTGGTCAGGCTGTGCTGAAGAACCTTTTTCAGTAAGGGGTATTTCCATCCACCTGTAGTTCTGTAAGGAGTGCTTGGGAATCGACCACAAGTATGGAGGAAAGGGGACGGGACGTAGGAGTATTACCAGGTTACTCACCGTAGTGACCACCTTACTCGTAGTCCATAATCCTCTTTCCTCCATACGCCCGCCCGCCGTCCCCTCTAATAAGGTTCCTCTGTTATTGGTAATGGGTCTCTGACCTGGCAAAGAAAAGGACTGAGGGGCGATGCGCGGGGCGGAGCCAAGGTGGGCGGGGTTACAGCCGCGTGCCGGGCCCCGCGCAGGAAAGAGAGGAAGGACACATTTTTGGAAACATTTTGATGCTTTTTACAAAGTGCTCCGGTCCCGTCCCACAGGACGGAGAGATGTCCCACAAGTATGGAGGAAAGGGGACTATGGACTAGGAGTAAGGTGGTCACTACGGTGAGTAACCTGGTAATTTTAGCCCAATGTACCTTTCACAAAGGAGGAATATTCATTTGCATATCAGTCTTTTTCCCGCCCACTTGAGCAGTCCAGCATGGAAATGTTAGGCAATCCTCCTTTGGACAAGAGTACCAACAGCAACCCCAGACACGTGTCTCAGCCTAGTCAGGCCTCATAAGTGAGGTGGAGCTGTGCCTCTGTGAGCACAGTGAGCAGAGGGTCCACATCTGGATAACCCTAGGTAACGGAGGGTGACCAACCCCAAGTTCCTTATACATTCAAAACGAGGTCAGGGTGCCCCTCTGTATATGGGGATCCCTTTTGATGCAGGAAGAAACCACAAGTGAATGTTTCCTCCTCTATCTCTTTGGAAAAGTTATCCACAAACTGGCACATATTTCTTTCCTTTGTAGAACAAGATTTTGTGCTTCAAAATGCAGAGTCTTGACTACTATGGCTATGAGGTGTAACAACTGAGGAGTTACTTGAAGCAATGGTAAAGTTTTCCCTTTTATTAGCTGAAAATAGTATTATTCATAGCTGAATCAACAATGATAGCGTCTGACATTGTATAGTACTGTCTGGCGTCACACCAGCTCCATAACATCCCTCTTTACCTTCCTTCAATGCATACTTTGAGGCGATTCAGAGAGTAACTCCGTTTTAGGGCTGTTATTGTGTTAGGAGCATCTTTCTTGGCTGTATCTTTCTTGGCTGGTGCAGGGTCGTCTGGCACTCGCCTTGGTATTTCTGGACTCCAATATAGCACCCCGTCCCCCGAAGCCCTTTGGCTGCCTGGGGAGGGAGGGGGCCAGGTGTCAGATTCAGCAAACACTGATGCATACAAGGGTGTGGTATAACAAAACCTTTTTGATTTACGCTTTCCCTAAGCTGCTCTCAGGTTTCTCTGTTTTTGCCCCTTCTTTGACCTTTCTCCATCAACCTAGGATTATTTTTCTCACTCACTTCTTGAAAGACTTCCCCTTTTTTTCTTCCTTTGGTCTTGCACTCCTAACCTCGTCCTTGTGGTGTCCTTTACACACCTTCAGTAGGTCATACGTGACCTCCCTTTAACTCTCCCTCGCCCAACTCATTCTTTTCCCCTCTTTTCTCTGTTACTACTTTCCTCCTCCTTGAGCTCTTGTAACCTTTCCGCTCTCTCTGGCGATCTTCTTTTCCCTCATTGCATAAACATCTCCTTCATTGTTCCCCCTGTCTCTCCACTGTCTCTCCATGTCCCCAAATTGTTCCAGACCCTTTTCTCTCTTCATTCTGGTGGTTGTTTTCCTCCTCCTCCACTTTCCTTCACTTGAGGGTCGTCCTATTTCTCATGGCTGAAGGAACACACAACTGCTGACGCTGGAATGAAGTTAAAAGGTTTTATTAAGCAAGAATGTAAAGCATAAGCCTATTGCACGGAAATTGTTTCATGATGCTGTAACATAAAGGTTCTTAGGAAACGTAGACCTTGAAAGCAGGATTGTGTTTGAAGTACGACAAATAAAAGGCATACAGAAAGTTCCAGACAGGAAGGTTTCTTCCTTAGGCATTTCTGGTGCTCAGTTCTTATCCTTTCTTCTAAGGACCACAAGGCCTCTCCACCTCTCTTGGGACTTTAGGGCTTCTTCCCTTTGCAAAGTGTCCTAAAGGTTCTCCCCTTATTGGGGCTGCTCTTCTCTCTGTTAAATGCTCCCCTCTTTCAAGGCCAAGGGGCACTTCTCCTTCTGTTACAATCCCCTCTCTTGGGAAAAGGTCACTGTTCACTCTAGCACACCCTTCTTCTGGGCTCACAAGGCTTTTCCTTCCGCCTCACTCCTCACTGCAGTGCACCCCTCTTCTGTGGTTCAAGGGGATCCTCTCTGTTACACATCCCCACTTCCCAAGGTCAAAGTGACTCTCACAACTTCTCACCTCCCCACGCCCCCCTTCTTTGTTCAAGGGTATCTTTCTTCTGGTTTCATTAGAGCACACCCCTCTTTTGGGGTCCCTGGGGTCACCTCTTCCTCACAGAAGCATACCCTTCTACTGAGGTTCATGAGTGTCTTTTGCCCTCACTGGATCACACCCCTCTTCTGGGTTTCAACAGGTTCCCCTTCTATGGTGCTCTCCAGGTTTTCCAACAAACTCGTGTCCTAAGTTCCCAGCTCAGACACTGCCTGTGCTTTTTTGTGGAAGTTTTAAAGTCCTTGCTGTCCTTTGATTGACTGGATAATTGGCTTCCTATTTCAAGCTAGAGCAGAGAAGTCTTTAAAAGACTTGCTGCCATTTTGGATCTCTTTTAGTTTGTTTCCTTTGCAGGAGGTGTTTGCCTGTTCCTCTGCTCCTGGCTGTCCCTATGTGCAGAAATTCGTTTTGTGGGTTTCTGGTGTGGAAAGGCTATCAGAAGGGACAGGAAAATGTCTAGTAAGTTGCCACCTTTGCAAATCAGTTTTCCTTTGTGGAGGGTGAAGGAACTATTCCCTTAAATGCTGCAGGGAAAGTAGAATACCGTTCTCGGAGACAATCACTGCTGCAGGAAATGGGGGATGAGGGAGTGGCAGAGGTTGGGATAAGTTAGATCTTTTACTTTCAGGATCTATACCTGTTGACAAAGGAGCCTCTCTTGATGTGCTAGTGTTTCACCACAGCATATCTTTTCCAGAATTCCTGAAAGATATTTTTGAATTTCCAAATCTGATGCATTTTGGGAGATGCAGTCCCGGCTTTAATTGGTGTGTGAAATGTCAGATATCTGGTAGTTGTGCACTAACTGGGAATGGGCTCAGTGATTGATACAGGCCTGAGCGGACTACAATCTTCCCAGCTTCACTCTGTTGCGCAGCGGGCTGCCCTGCATTTCCGGGACGAGATTATTTCAGGGGTGTCCACCATCTTGGAATCCTACAACAAGCTTTTCCTGGCAGCTTGATGGCTTGGTGCCTTGATGCTTGCAGCACCTTTTGCTGACTATTGCTGAGTTATCGGGTCTGATCCTTCTTACTTGACCACAGCCTTGGTTCATGGCTATTCCCGTGAGTTGTACCTGCAAATCTGGTCAACCTTTGCAACAGGGGAGTTGCTAGGTCTGGAAAAGACCCGGGGCTAAGCTGATGTCGGAACTGTTAGGACTGGGGGCTAGCTAGTCTTTTGGCTGTAGCTCCTGAGATTTTATCCGGGGCTACAACCAAAAGATCAGGGGCTATAGCCCCCTTAGCCCCCCCCTAGCAACGCCCCTGCTTTGCAAGTTTTGCTCGCACTTAATAGCAGATGGTCTGCGGAGCCCTACCATTGCAGGTCATCATATAGGGCTCTCTAACCTTTGCAAACCATGGGACTCTAGCTCCATTTCTTGTGCCACACTGGGTTATTGGAGCTTGGTGAGAGGCTTGAGATGCCGACCCTTCATGCGTTCTGGGGATGGAAGGACTGTCCTTTTAAACGAGGCGAGGGATTGTTTGGAGAAACTTGAGGATCCCTCTATAAAACTTCTGGGCCAAGCATTGCAGAGTGGGTGGCAGGCCCCAGTCGGTAGGGATCCCCTGCCCTCAAGCACTAACTTACTGCATTTGACCTTGTTCCTGAGAGAGAAAAAGGGCAACGAGTGCAGACTTTTACGATACAGGTAACTAGTTGCAAAAACATAACAAGATCAGGATGAACAGAAGCATATGGGTTCATATATTAATTTTCAAGAACACAATGCGTTCATAAGTCGGGGACAAACGTTTTTGCTGATTTGTATTGCCCTCAGATTTATTCAGGGTCATCGCTAGATTTTTCCCAGGGATGCATCAAAACCATTCATTACATGATACATGCTTATCTAGTGAGGTTATATGAAAGTATTTAATGGATGATGGTTTAATAACCAATTGAGAAATGTTAGTATAAATGTTAGATAAAGGAATCCATTCTTGGATAAAATGGGAAAACGCGCGTGTAAACCATTGAGATGAGGGAGCGCGAGCCAAATCTGCAGGCTTGAAAGAAACTCCGCGTGGAGTCGAGCGGTAACTAATGCTCGTACCCTGTGTGTACCTGAAAGATTGTTTCAGTGACAGCGCAGAGCCCGGCAAAGAAAAGTTCTGCCGACAGGACCAAATTACAACGGAATTCCTATAGTGGGACCAAGTGCCCATAGAAAGAATGAAGGCCATAACAATATAGAGGACTGACATTCCGGATGATTGCTGATATACTGAGACATTGCACATTTGATTGTGTGACAAGTTATACTTGTCAATACTGTGTCCTGAAGAAAGCCTTATCTATACGACTAAGTGTTATGAAATAAGGAAAAGTCGTTTAAAAACTTTAAGGCTGGAAACGTATTTGTGCACGTCGACTTAAACAAAGTGGGGACACCTTAGCAAAAACAATACCAGGCTATTGCAAAGTCACCCATTGTGTTACTAACATCACTATTGTCTGACTACCAAATATTATGCGAACACATCACAAGATTTGAACTATTGATTATATGTCTCTTTTTTATTTGTGTTGTTTTATGTATAATGAGTTGTACAATTGTGACCTAATGGTCTGTTTTTATGAGAAAAATATAATAAATTGACGAAATATGTTTTGCTAGAATTGAGCCTACCATCTCTTTATATTTGCTAAAAGATTGATGGTCTGTGATCACTTGTATCTGGTGTGAGATCCAGTTAGGTTGACCTCTGGTGAGGATATGTAATGGTAGTTTAAATATATCTGGTCCTCGTCCAACAAACCCCTAAAAAGAGGACTCATGCTGTAAAAGCATGCTCATTATTTTTGTATATACTTGGATAAAATGGGGCAAGCATATGGTTATTTTCTCAGACGCCCCTATGTCCCATACCTTATGCCAACAGAGATTAGGGATCGGGATAGGGCCCTCCGGCTGTTCCAGCATCTTGTCACGTATATTCTTGCTGCTGTCAGAAGGTGTTATCAGGGAGGAATGGGAGCCCCTCAATGGGTATATACCCTCAGCCATGCCACCCAGGATCACTAGTAGGTCGGAAGCCTGTTGCACTCCCGCGATGTCTCGAATATTTGAGAGAATATCCTTCTAAAAGACTTTGGCCCTTTGACAGGACCACCATATATGGATCATAATCCCTTGCTCCCCACGCCCTTCCCATCATAGGGGTGATATTGAAGTTTTGAATTTTTATAGATGTGATGGATATAAGTACCATCTATACAAAATCCTAAATGGGCATTTTTATTGGCAATGCAGCGGGCGGATCGGTTAGCCCTTTTCCGTATATTCCCTCAGGAAAGGTCATTGAACTCTATGCTCAAGTTTTTTCCCCCATGTTTGCATGTATGAACACATTCAGGAGGAATCCCCTCTATCCAACAATCTATAATGAATACCCTCCGCAGGTGCGCTCCTTAGATGTGCTCATGAGCTAGTGTCAATATTATTCCATATTTGGCCAGGACTGGGGAAACTGGCCCTGTTGACTTTCAGCGTCGAAGCCCTGTCTAGCATGTCCTGCTCCATGATCAGCTCGGCCATGCCCGAAGTGCCAATTTCACACAAAAATATATTTTTTAAAACAATTCTGTGTGTTGACATTGCTGAAAGAATAACTAGATGAACTTTTCTGCAAAGGATTCCACTGTATCTCCTCTTTAGTAGAGGTACTATTGAATTATCCCTTCTCAAACTACCCACTGGGGTTTTGGCTCTGAATTCCAATGTTCTCGATTTCTTGATAAGTACAAAGAACTGGGACTACAACTAATTTAGTATTCCATAGCCATAGGGATAAGGTCCTCTGCCTCCATGCCCCAATACTGTTCATACCTATTCTAGTTGGCTCAGGGTCCGCCTAGACCACCTTGGTGTTTGTCTCTTAATGTGTCTCTGCTCTCTGATCTTCTTCAGTATGTTTTGAAAGGACTGCTCTAGTACATGGACTGGAAAATGCATAGTCTTCCCTTTTGTCTCCTGTGATGAATTTCAATGTTGGTCTACCCTGCTGAATCTGTTTTGCTGTGTTTGCAATGTAACCTCTGTCCCCCTTCTGTTACTATAACAAGTTAGTCCCCTCCGCCCTCAGCTGCAGCCGTTGTTTTTTTTTAAAACGTGTTTATTTTTGTTCGATACACAGGGGAACGTTCATTATAACAAGCAATTCTTAGCAATTTATCAAGCCCATTAGTCCCCTTTCCTTTCAGCCCTCCCTCCACTCTCCTCTCATTAACTCTGTCTTCCCCCCATTCTCGCTCCTCGGTTCGCTGCACCAAGTCTGTGCGCTCGGCCGATAGAGCGTTTGCTATCGGTAGCTCTCACCATAGTCTATCAGTGGTGACCAAATGTTCATGAAGCGATGAAGTAGGCCCTACTTGCTGCAGTGATTTTCTCCGCAATAAAAATGTCCCACAGTTTTAGCCACCACAAAATCATCAGAGGGCCTTCCAGAGATTTCCATGTCCGTGCTACAGTGATCTTGGCAGCTAATAGTAGCTGAGTCAGGAAGGCTGCCGTTCTGCCAGATCTTGGGTATAAGCCTGGGATCGGGGCTCCTAGTAAGATTGATTCTGGCTCCAGAGGCAACGTGATCTTTCTGTCCGCGATCGCCAGCGTGCATTGGGACCAGAATTTTGCAACCACTGGACATGACCACCACATATGTATGAATGATCCCGGGAGGCCACATTGGCGGTCTAAGGATTGGTTAATGTGGTGTAGTTGGAGTGGTGGATAGTAGCATCTTAGGAGTAGTTTATGGGCACACTCTCGATTAGTGATGCAGTATGAAGAGGCGCGTGTGCGAGACCAAATGTCTATCCACGTCTGGTCCTCTATTGCATGATCTAGGTCCGTTTCCCATTGTGTCATGTAGGTCGCTCTGGTAATGAGAGAGTTTGACTGAAATAGCTTGTATATCGTCGAGATTCGACCTTGGAGTGGGGGGGCCTGCGAGTGTCAGCTCTATGGGGTCCAACTCTCGAGTAGCTGCCAGGCGAATTGATGGATGGGAGCACCAGTGTCGTAGCTGAGCATATGAGAATCTGTCTGTTTCCCTTAAGCTAAAGGCTCTCTTACATTGTTCATAGGTGAGAGGGCGATTCCCTTCAAAGAGCTGGCCCAGGGAGCTGAGACCCCCAGCGATCCAGTTGATATTTCTGGAGATCCGGGACTCCCAGGCCTCCTAGATTCAGACTAGTCAGCATTGTTTTCAGTGGAATTCTTGGCTTTTTACCCTACCAGATAAAATGCAGCATTTTTCTCTGGAGACGTTCAAGTGGGGGCCTGGGGATCATAATAGGAAGGGCTGAGCAAGCATAAAGGAGTCGAGGGAGGAGGTTCATCTTACACGCCGCTATACGGCCCAGAAGTGAGATCTCCTGTGAGCGCCACCGTTCGAGGTCTTCTTCCAAGGACTTAAATAACGATTGAAAGTTCGCTCGATAGGTGTCTTCCGGGCGGGCTGTGGTCTGGACTCTGGACTCCCAGGTAAGTTATCCCCTCTTCCGACAGTCGGATCGAGCAGAGGGCCCCGAAGGATATTTTATCCTCCGAATTCAGTCTCACCGCTAGGGCGGAAGATTTCGTGAAGTTTATAGCGAACCCTGATGCTTTGCCGAAGGAGTGAATATCTGCCAGGGAGGACCTTAGCGATTGGGCGGTGTCTGTAATGGTTAGCATCACATCATCCGCGTACAACGCTATTTTATGTTGGGTGGGGCCTACTTGGAGGCCTTTAATTCTGAGGTTAAGGCAGATTCGTTGGGCCAGGGGTTCCATAATTAAGGCGAAGAGCAGGGGGGATAGAGGACATCCCTGTCTGGTCCCACAGGATAGCGGGATCAGATTAGACAGGAAGCCGTTGAATCAGAGCATAGTTTTTGGGGATTGATAATTCGCCAGGATGTATTTCTGAAATGCGGGGCTAAAGTGAAAGGACTCTAGAGTGAGTCGGAGGAAGGACCAGTCTACTTTATCGAAGGCCTTAGTCGCATCCAGAGCCAGGACTGCCAATTTTCGTGAGTCTCGCTGCATTATTTCAACCATGTTCAGGACTCTGCGTATGTTGTCCGGGGCAGATCTGTTCATTATAAAACCTGTCTGATCCGGGTCGATAATGTCTGGGAGTACCTTCGCCAATCGGTTGGCTAGGATTTTTTAATATATGTTGGCGTCTAGATTTAACAGGGAGATCGGCCTATATGCCGTGATATCTCTCTAGTGCTTTCCTGGTTTTAGTGCGAGGACTGTGATCGACTCTTGCATCAATGGGGTCGTTGTTCCAGTGACAGCGAAGGAGTTGAATATAGTTGTCAAAGGGGTCACCAGTTGGGGGGCGAAAGATTTTATAGAAACGGGTTCAGAACCCGTCCGGGCCTGGGGCTCTTGGTTTAAGACTCTTGATGGCTTTGTCCACTTCTTCACACGAGATCGGGGTCTCTAGATCGTCTCTGGTCGCTTGGGAGATCTGGGGAAGAGCTGTGTCTCGGAGGTAAGCTTGTTGGTCTCACAGTGATCTAGGGGACGCCATCATCGTGTCTGTGAGATGGGCCACTGCGATATGCTGCTTGTCTCTCTTTGCAAATTGGACTCTACCCTGCGAGTCCCGGAGGCCTAGGATTGCGTTTCTCTTCCTGATCTTTGCCA
Organism: Ambystoma mexicanum; assembly: GCF_040938575.1. NCBI lineage: Eukaryota > Metazoa > Chordata > Amphibia > Caudata > Ambystomatidae > Ambystoma > Ambystoma mexicanum. Next base: position 404,986,426 of record NC_090940.1, read on the forward strand.
GCTTCTCCACCAGAAATGTATTCGCTTTGTTTCCTTTAGCATAGTAACATTGTTTAGTTCTGTCTAGTATCTGGGCTGTGCCTTCCGCATAGTGTACTTCCAGCTTCTTCCGGGCTATCTGGAGGGTCCGGTGGGTTTTAGGCGTCCAGTTCTTTGCTTTGCATATTGCTTCCGCTTTCTCTACTTCGACTAGTAGGGCCTGGCTGATTTGTTGCTTCTTTTTGTGATAAGCTGCCCCTTGCGAGATCAGGACCCCTCTAACCACTGCCTTCATAGCGTCCCATGTATTGGCCGGTGAGGTGTCCTCATTCTTATTTTTGCTAAAGAAGTCTTTGATAGCTTTCGCTGTCACGTCTCGTAGTGCCATGTCGCCCAAGATCGGGTCGTAGAGCGACCATTTGCGTTTTGGAGGCGGATCCGGGTCATGCGCTCTCATCGTTAATATGATTGGGGCATGATCCGATAGGATTCTAGGGCCAATTATTACATCGTCCGTGAAGGCCAACGTTTGGGGAGAAGCCAGCAGGAGATCAATGCGGGAGTAGGTTCTGTGTACATAGGAATAGAATGAGTAGTCGCGGGACTCCGGGTGTAGAACTCTCCACGTATCCACCACATCAAGGGTTCGGAAACATTTGAGTAAGGCCGTCGCAATGCTATAATCTTTGTGAGCCGAGGGGTGAGATTTATCTCTAATTGGGTCTGGGACCCCGTCTATTATTGTCTGGCCCTCTATAAATTGTGACAGGGCTTCTTCTAGGGTTGTGTAGAACTCTTCCTGCTTTTCATTCGGGGTGTAGACCGAGATCAGCGAGTATAATGGGCCATATAGCCGGCATTTGATCGCAACAAATCGGCCTTCAGGGCAGAGTAAGGAGTCTAAGATTTGAGGTCGGAGGTCCTTGGCGAAGAGTATTGCTGTTCCCCAACTGCAAACGGGAATTCTCTGTTACGGAGCCTAGTGAAATCCACTGGGATCAGGTGGGTTTCCTGGAGGAATACTACTGAGGCCTCCTCGTTCTGGATACATTGTAGGATGGATTTTCTTTTCTGCGGCACGTTCAAGCCTCTGACATTGATCGTCAGGAATCGCACTTTCCGGTGTGGTTGTGGGGACTCCTGCTCTTCTTCGAGTGGCTGGGACGCTTTTGGAGGGGAGGGATGGTGGGGGTCAGACATCATCTATGGGCTTGATTTCGATGTCGCTCTCCAGTGATCGTGTTTTATGTTCTCTCCAACGGGAGGCCAAACTTGACATTTTAGGGGAGGCCGGAGTTTCCTTTCCGGCGGGTCCCTTGGCCAACAGGGCCGTCTTTGTCCCAGAAGCCAACAGGGCTAGGGCCATCAACCAGAACTGGGTTCATCTCCAAGGGTGGAAAGATGGCATACACCTTGGAGTGGGGGTATGGACCGCGAGGGTCCCGCAGCATACTTGTTGACTTTCATACTATAGCGGGCAGGAACCTCTGAGCTGAGGTTCTTGTAGAACTGTTTTATTTTCGGCGTCTCTGGGTCTTTGACCAGGCCGGATGAGCCTGTTTCCCGGGGAGGCTGGGTTGGGTCATCAGGAGTGGAAGTCGGGCTGCGGGAGGGCAAAGATCCCAGAGAGGCTGGGTGGAGGATAGACTCAGTGTCTTCCAGGTGACTTATCGAGCACTGGGTCCCTTGATAGGTGAATTGGAGGGTCGTCGGGAATAGCCATCGGTATCGGATCTTCTGGCTCTGCAGGAATTGTGTCAGGGGCTTGAGCGCTCTTCTTTTTTGTAGGGTCATCAGGGAGAGATCCTGGTAGATCTGCAGCGGGGTGCTCATGAAGGATAATTCGTCTTTGGTGCGACTAATCGCTGCCAGTGCTTCCTTAGTAGAGTAAAAATGGACCCTTGTTATCACGTCCGGAGGGGGATCCGTGGTCACTCCCCGTCTCGGGCGTAGCCTATGGGTCTGGTCCAATTGTGGAAGTAGGGATTGAAAGAAGTTTCCTATGTATTCTGGGAGATCTTTATCTGGGATGGACGAGGGCACTCCGCGGATGCGCAGATTATTTCTTCGGGCCCTGTTTTCTAGGTCCTCCTGCTTAAATTCCAGTTGCTCACTTCTGTTCTGGAGGGTCTGAATCACTCGTTGCATCTCTATTATGGTTGCATCATGGCTCTGAGTCATATCCTCAACCTCATTCAGTCTCTGCTCAGTCTCTGTGACTCGTTGGTCCGTATGTTCTAGTTTCGCAGTAAATTCGGCAATGCAAGATCTAAATTCTTCTTCAATATCCAGCATAAAGGCCTGAATATCCCCCTTCGTTGCCAACTTTCCCTGCTCCTCTGAGGTCTTCTGTGGGGTGAGTTTCGGAAGGTCTGATTTCTTGGGCTTGTCTGTTGCTAGCAGCATCGTGGAGATGTCAGTGTTTTTGGTTCCCTTCACGGCTTTCGCCATTGCAATGATCTCAGAGCTCTATCTTGGGAGTCCGGATAGGGGGCTGCACTGGGTTGATCCGTAAGTTCCCCACTTAGGTGGAGATCTAATGCTCCGTAAAGGGCGGTGATGTGATGTTAGAGAGCAGGGGCCTCTCTGGGCGAGATCCTTCCTGGTGTTTGTGTGGATTCAGCGACAGTGGGGTGCTTCGGGGCCACCAGGGCAGTCTGCTACCGAGAGCGGGCTGACTAGCAGGAAGGAAGGTGGGCCGGGGCGCCCCAGGAAGTTGTTGGGCCGGAGGACCAATTCAAGCACTGTGTGGTGGGCTTGGGTGTTCAGGCGGTTGGCTAGCTCAGGGCTATTGCCCCGTGGTTGGCAGGCTGAGCCGGCCCCCTCACCGCGGCAACGTTCCACTGAAGGAGGGGCTCACGGAGCAGCCATCTCCTGGGGTTTGAGTGGCTGGAATGACCCTATTTTGCCGCTTCGCAGGCACTAGTCCTCAAGGGGGGGGGCAGCTGTAGGCCCAATGATCGTTGCAACCTCTAAGGAGAACAGTCTCAGGGGACCCTCAGGATCAATTCAGAGTTTTAGGCTCTTGGCCTATCCAGGCTGCCCAGTGCAGCGGCAGCTCTCCAGAGGCTTGGAGTGGGGCCCAGCAGGGCTGCTCCCCCTCTCGAGCAGGAGCGGGAGGGCGGCAGTGGGCGCGGGCTGTACTACGCTTCAGAGGCGCCTACCTGGATTCCGGCACGTCGCGTAGCTCTCCCTCAGCGGCTTCAATGCCGCTTTGCTTCCTGCTGGGCTTGCAAGGCAGGCGCAGACGCAGGGGCCGCCAAGGTCGGCTCTCCACTCGCCTGTATCCGGTGGTCCCGGGCTCCGTCAGCTCTGTCTCCGGCGTAGGACAAGTTCTGCGTCGCAGAAGTTTCTCGCGATCTCGGAGCAGCCCCTCAGCCCCTCTCCGATGATGCGTCAGCCCCGCGTAGGGGGTCGTGTTGGGATCGCTTCTCCGAAATCTGCCAGTTCGCCTCACTCCCCCCGCCGGTCTATCAGTCGCGGGGGTACGCTACTGTCCGGAGTGCCGCCACGGCACTTACTGTTGCTTGGGGCGGGAGGGGTGCCCATCATCACATCCATCCACCAGTTACACTCCGGCTCCTCGAGGGCCGCTTATTCGGCTCTCCCCCCGTTCCTTCCTCGATCCGGAAGCCTCGCAGTCCCGCAGACTCTCCGCCCGTCATTCACTTCATCAGGCCGAGGTTGTAGCTCCCGGCGGCCATCTTGGTAGTGAAACCTCGGGCCTGGAGAGGAACATTAAATGGGCTATTTCAGGGGCTCCATGGTGGTCAGCAGTCGCAAAAGATTACCAAGAGTGCCTCAGTGTCTCATGTATTCATGGAGTAGAAAATTATCATTGGATGCCCGCCACAAGTGCTGCTTTTCGCTGGATGCCGTGGGACCCAAACGGAGGCCATTAAGGGAGCAGCCAGATCGCTGGCGCTCCAGGCCACGCCCCGCTGTAGCCCTTGTTTGCGTCATAGCTTGACTCTTAGAATATCATTTTCTTGGTAGTGTGGCTCTCTGCAGAAACAGAATCCTGGCATTTTAAAAAGAACCCTGCCCTTTTATTCATCCAGAATTTGCAAAATACGACCAGTTTGCCATGCACCAATAGATGTTTATGAAGAAAAAGTAGTTTCTTGTCCTCAAAAACTTGACAACTCCCTGCACTTTTCAAATTCTTGGTAGATCCCAGGGTAGTTATATTCCCAACGTTCAATACTTCATGACTTTCAAGCTCGTTCTGTCTATTATGCTCCTGAAGTTGTGGATGTTTACACTCTCTTTCGGGGTTATACAACTGCCCCTTCTGCCCCTTTCATTTTGGTCCGGATATTCACCTGCCACTCCTACTTCTATGGTTGGGTTCTTTCCATTGCCCCCCTCCCCCCCAAAGAGGCTCCACACCACCTCCTACATTGCTGCTTGGTCTCCAACTCCTGTAAACAAATATGGCTATCGGAAGTATTTGTAATATCAAGCACATGCCAAACTAGCCGGGGCGCTTATGCCCTGCCTTCTAGAGCACTCGTTGGCGTTGAAGGCACGCCCCTAAACCCTCACTCCATAATAAAGAAAAGCCTCTAGGGAAAAAAGGCCCAACTCGTAAGGATAATCCGTATTTACTGAGTACTAAATAGGTAAGCAAGCAAAGATCTATGCTGCCCAGGAACGTTCTGGGGTCTGAAGGTGCAAGCAGAGGTTTAAAAGGTGATACATCGTCTGCACTGACGCCACTACATAAAGTACAATCCCACGTGGCTGGTTCGTTGAACCATAAACATGCTCGTCCCATTCTATATGGGATCATAAGCTATTAGTTCCAGCCCAGTCTGTACATCTTCTGTCACGTGGGTTCGGCATGGCTCACCTTTGTCGATCTTCGTCCAGGCGAGCAGGGTCACTAACACAATTAGCTATTATTTTCTATGTTGCTATCCTACCATTTCTGATGCAGCTTGTAGCCCTGGTGACTGGCACAGGGGGAGTTTGCAGGGCACTCTGACTCACACTCACATTCATAATCGCGTCATGGGCCTCCAAGGCATCCGCCCTCGAGTTTGTACTATAATTGATCTCTCACTGTATCTTCACAATACAAATCGTGTGAGCCCAATGGGGATGTGTACAGCCACTTTCCTTTAGATCTTGATGGTTCCTTGATGTATGGGCATTGGCCTGGGGTCTCGTAGTGGCATGGAATTTAGGGGCCTGGCGGGATTGTCTGGGTTATAACTCATGGTTGGCTGGGTGGGGGTCGGACACCAGCTTTGGCCTGTGTGCAATAACAAAGCCACCAGGTGCTCCGCTCTGTTTTATGGCCTTGCACACACATATTCGTAATAATCCGAGAGCACTGGAGAGGTTCTGTGGAAGCTGGGGGTGGGGGCTATTCTCATGTGTGCATCTGGGCCTGGTGCTCCAACTACTGCACTGCTAGGCATGTCTTCGCATTCAGTAAAAATTCCTAACAAAAAATAACACCTATTGGCACATAACGCACGGTTTCCTCATCTTATGGCAGCCTTTATGGCGCCCCCCTAGGCGATTGTTGTGCTTAGAGTTTGGGTCTCCTTACCCGAAAGCGCTTAGGGGGATGGGTTGCCCCTCCCCAACAGTGTCTAAGGTGCAATTCAGGAATTCCACTCCTGCGCTTGACAACTGCCAGCCCTACCCATTCAGCACCCCACCTGATGATGTTCCTTTCGGATCCTAACCCAGTTGTTTATACAGAAATTGAGCCTCTGTCCGGTTCCTCCAATCCAGTTTGTCCTACTACATACCAGCACTGCCAGTCACCCAGCACAACCTTAGGCGCTCTAATCCTGTCTTGTTAATGTGACATTTGTCATTGTTCTTGGCTAAACAAAGCGTTGGTCGCTCACCCTGGTCACACATTTCTTTCTTCAGGGCCCTGACTGGTCTGCTTGTAACACCCTTCTCTGGGAGCTCACAAGGCAGACTCCCTGACTCGGCTGGTGCTCATAATGGGGCTGATTCTGCAGTTACTGTGAGCCTCTTGACCAGGGAGCAGAAGATTGCAGGGTCACTGGTTGACTGGCGTCCCCTCAACCGGGCCTCCACAATTTGTCTTCCAGACCTTACCGTCCAGGCTCTAGCAAACTATCTGTTTCCCAAATTCAGACTGTCACAGAAGCTGTGATACTGTACAAGAAGCTTGTTACTGGACTCCCTTGGACAATAATCTACACCAATGCAGACCATCGCCCCTAAGCTAAAGTCGTACCTACAAATGATATTTGCATATAGATATTTTTTTCAAATTGATTGTCCTCCGTTTTGAAGCTTTATAATGTATTATCTATCTTTGTGGTAATGTATTATCTATCTTTGTGGTTACAGGGCACCCCTGGATTCAGCACAGCACAGAAACTAGATAAATTGGGAATGAGAGGTTCCAACACATGTGAGCTCATATTTGAGGACTGCAAGATTCCAGGTAAGATCCACCTGTAATCAACGGTTATTCAATCTTCAATACTCCCTCAAACGCTACCTCCAAATAGGACCTCATAGTTTGGGTATCCATATAGTTGTCTCTTTCTCACATGACCATTGGCATCATAAGGTTTCTCAAGATTACTTATCTCAATTGTGGATACTTATAAAACTGTGAGCTTTTTCTGCCCATGTAATCACACACCATTGGTACCCATAAGCTCTTTGTATGCAGCATTGTTAGAATATGATCTATGGGAGTATCCCAAAACCCATGTGCTCTCCACACAACTATTTTGCACTTACATTTCCTCTACACGTACTTATACGAACCATGAGCCTCTGAACTCTCCTAGTACCCATGTATTCTCCACGTAATTCTGATGCCTTTATACCAGAACCATTGTCACCTGGAGCATATCTGGCCTCAATTTCAGGACCAATGTGTGCTGCCAAAAAGAGAATAGTTTAGCTATTTTCTGTTTTGAATAACCTGGACTAATTGGGTATGCGTAGCCAGTTCTTTTCTAGGAGTTGTGGTGGGATAGAATAATGAGGCTGACGAGGTGTCATAATTTTGGCTATAGCCTTTTATTCAAATAAATAAAAAACCCATCTCCCTATTTCTACAGGGGTTTCCCTACCTTAACACAGAATAACTTGGGTGCTCATCAGAATGCAAGTCAAAAACCAATATACCGTGGAATCCGGAGCAATCTAGAAATCAAGAACACTCCGATGAGAACGTAGAGCAGCAGCTAGCAAAACCAAAGCAACCCTTTTCGACTGTACCCAACGAAACGAGAATGCCTAACGAAATGTCTCTAGTCCAGGAGCTCACCCGCTGAAATGAGGACGCCTAATGGGATTGAAAACACACAACAGAAGTCACAAGTCCGTGTGTAACAATCAGCGGGGTGCTCCAACTCCAGTTGGTGGCTCATCCAGATAAGTGGAAGTAAACCAAGTCCAAAAAACAATCCATGGGGCGGTTCCAGCCACTAGATAACAATGAGTAGCAAGAGCAGTCAACGAAGCAGGTAGGGTAGATACAAAGCAATTCCAGACAACGTTCCGGGTCGAGACCAAGGTCGATGGGCACACTGCAAACGAAGCCGACTTGGATGAGGCAAGGCAGTCCAGTAAACTTTTTCGGGTTGGCAGGATGAAGACAGGCCCACATCGAGCAAACAAATCAGACAAGAGAAAGAACAAGGAATCCAGACGAAGGCAAATTCAAAGACCAGGTAAGCAAAGGCTCAACGAGACAGCAAGAAACAGGATTCAAAACTTCAGCAAATTCAGAAGCACTGCGTAGCCGGTAGGAGGTGCTTAAATGTCACGATACTGCAACACGTGACCACAGAGCGGCGCAGGCCATCATAAACGCTGCAACCACGTTGTCAAGCACCATGGCAACCTCCAATCCGGGCCGTATCGTCTTTTCCTGCGGAAACGCACAGAACTCTGGTCCTTGTGGAGTGGAATCCGTATGGAAAGGGGATGATGCCTGAACTTGGGCATGGGCAAAAAATGAAGGTGGGAGTGGGACATGAGAGGGACTTTACTCTTTGAGTGCCTGAGTTTATGGGTTGATCTGATCACATGAGGGGAGCATGATGTACGGGCCGTAGAAGGACGTGGATTCCTGACAACATGACCGCCCCGTATGATAAGGGGGGCTTTATGGCTCCTGATTTCGAGTTATACTGGCTGGCTGCTCAGGCACAATATGCTTCCTACTGGTACGGTGAAGAATCCCAGCCACCACATGTCGAGCTTGAACGCCTGGAGGCGGGAGAGTCAGACCTCCGGACACTCATGTTGGATGATAGATATAAGGACGATTGCCTGTTTGACGCAGTGTCTTCTACGGTGCTCGCCTGGCGACGGATCTTCTTGTGCAGCTCCACAACGTGCCCCTACTATAAGTGGCTACCGCTCTGGAGGTTCCCTGGTCTGGGTCCTACCTGGGATGCCGCATTGGTTGCCCGGTGGAGACGTCTCGACTACAGAGCGGTGGATGATCTATTTGTGGACGGGAAATGTATCACTCCACTGACATGGCATCGAGAACATACTGGCTCTGGAATTGAGCTTATACAATATTATAGATTGCGGGTGGCGTGCAATCGCATTGGCCATCGTATCCTGCAGAGCCCTCTGAGAACGCCATGTTGACACTCATTGCCAACTTCAGCGGGAGTCACTGCATCCTGTCAATGCTCTACAAAACGCTTGTGAGTAACCGCTCCACTTCTTCTCCCCAAATACGCTGTGGCTGATCTGAAGACTTGGGGATGGAACTAACCGATACCCAATGCGAGCGTATGTGTGCACACACTAAACAGGTTTCCTTGAACTTCATTCAGATGCATACAAGCTATATTATACCCCTGAACAACTCAACAAGATCTCCCGGGAAGTGGACCAGTCCTGCCCCAGGTGCCTTCTTAGCCCTGCTAGCCACATACCTATGTTCTGTTCCTGCACCCAACTGGGTACATTCTGGGACACTGTACTACAATCCCTCTCTGATGTGGTAGATGTCTCCCTCGGGCGCTCACCGGTGAGGGCCCTATTTGGCTTGTGGGACAACCTCCCCGATAAAGGTCTCAGCTCATTTGTAAATACAGGATGTGTGATGGCCAAGAGATGCATACTATTGAAATGGAAGCATGTTTCCCCGCCCTGTCCCAAAACCTGGTTGCTGGCACTGACTTGGGCCCAGAGCTGTGAGGAACTTTACATGGGCGTCATGCCTCCCACCTCACGCCCCAAAAATGCCTGGGCTGAGGTTCGATCCTACCTGGCGGCCCTTCCCTGACCAGTGACTTTACGTAAACTGTAAAAGTAATCCCACGGACTGTCTCATCCAAATGAGCAATGCTATTGTAACGCCTCACTCAACACGAGCAATGAAGTTGTTTAAATGTTATGTATTTCTGTCTCTTTGGAGGATTGATGTCAATTGACTACTGTAACCAATGTACTTTGAGAACTCTGCCAATAAAAAGAAGTTAAAAAAAAAGAAAAGAAAACATGTCCAAGCTGGCTCTTCCAATATATGCCAGACAGTACCCCCCACATAACATACTCCTGTTGGCTTTGCCATTAAAAATGCCATGCCACAACACAAATACATGTCCAAACTGGCTCCAATGTAGGCTAGACACAGAAGTACAGTTATCATGTTATTTTTTACTGAGCATCTATGATAAAGCAATCATGCCACAGTAAGAAATAACTTAGCTGGCTGCTCAAAATGCCGGTTTACCTTTGTAATACTTATCATGCTTGCTTTATCATAGATGCTGTGGTAAGTCAGAATCACTAATTGAATAAAGCAGCATTTTGAATAGTCTCTTTATTCAAAATAGTCCTATCTGACCCTGTTTGCTTCAGCCCTATTCTATCGGGAAGATAATAAGTCAAAGGGGTGCTAGTCAAGATGCCATGTGACACAGAGTCCACTCTTTCTCTAGAAACCTTATCTAATCTGATTTCTGCCCCTTCCACTAAAAGAGAAAACAAGCTAACAAAATACATTTAAAAATTATGGCTTCTTGCACAATGATTGAATGGTGGTTGGTGTCTTGAAATCATTATTTTCTTGTGGTGCGAGATGGAAATTCTCCGGAGCCAGAGCACCTCCATCTGCTGCCAGAAAAACAATTTCTTTCTGAAGTCAGAGTGCACCAAGAATGTATTTATCTATTGGTTATTTATATAGCGATTATACAACAAGACAGTGTTTCAAAGCACCGCGATATGGGGCATTGGGCCACCACCCGTGCTGTGGTGCCTCCCGCTATGCCACTTATCGGGATTAGTCCAGATATTGTTAAAATCGCTATGTTTTGAGAGCTTTGCAGGGTTGGATGATTGTGGGGACATTCCGAGCTGATACCGAGATTGAGTTTCAGAGGGTTGTTCGAGGAAATAGAAAGATTTTTTGCAGGTTTTCTCTTTGCGAACAAGTTGTGATTTGAGCCGGTTGGTTGATTGTCTGCCTGAGGAGCATGAGCCACTAGATATGTATAGCTTAGCCTCCAGTTCTGCTGGTGTGCTACTCGTTACTGCTTTGTTACTGCTTTGTTGATAATTCATGCAGTCTTGATCAATATCCTCGCCTGGAGTGGAAGCAAGTGTAGCTCGCATAGAACAGTGATCATTTGGTCAAGTTTCTGCGCACCCTTAATAAACTGTACTGCAGCATGTTGGAATGCTTGTAGCTGAGACAAGAGAGCTGATGAAGCCCCATTATGAACGAGCCCTCCGCCCACCCACACAATCTATGCGCAATACCACAAAAACCTGGACTGTGGTTCAGAAATCCTGCAGTGCCATAAAGGGAGTTTGATTTTGCTGGAGATTTGAAGCCAGGCCATTTGGGCCTTCTTGTCAATGTGTTTCTGGAAAGAGAGGCTGCTGTCTCTGGTGAAGCCCAAGGATTTTGCTGAATATGAACATTCTGGATCAAATCCTTCTCACAGCTGTGATGAATCCAGACATCCCTTTAGGACAAGGGAGTTGACCCCGCTAAGCCTAACATCCCTTAGAGGAAAGGGAAAGTGGTATCCCACTGAGGGTGACTATCCCAGACCCCTTTTTGGGACAGGCAATCCCCAAATGGGGATATATATTATCCTCCCGTATCCCCGGAATCCGCTAGCTGTGTGGATTAAATGGGAGTTAACTTGCATAATAATTTACCACTTCACACACCAATGGCTGATATGTTTCTGACCCCTTTTAGGTACTGTCTTCAATCCAAGATGGACAAAAGGGGTGAAAAGCCCACCCTCTCATTGCATGGAAGATAAGAGACCAATCTGCAATGAACCAGAGAGCGAGAGTAGCTACAGGCACAAGGAAGGCTTGTGGAGCAATGCAGGAAGAGAGACCTGAGAGGAGTCGCAGAGAGAGACTAGCACATGCCCAGCCTGGTTGACAAAAGCGGAAGCAAGCCCTCAGAACGTCAGGCTCACATGCCGAGACGCAAACCGGAGAAGCCCAGTCCCAGAGGGTATCCAGCAGCAGGGAACACCAATGCTGAAAGGTGGCATGACAAAGCGACACGGAAAACCCACAGGAGGGCAGCGTGAAAGGAGCGTAAACCCTGACTCATGCAAAACTACCGGAAGAAGCTTGAGTCGAGAAGCCGCTTTCACTGACCTGAACGTCAAACCGGTGGATCACCACAAGGAGAGGAAAGGTACGCAGTTGTTTCCCAGAATCATGCGGAAGGCAGTAAGCCCAAAACAGACCCCAAGGCGGAGTGAGAGCAACCAGACCCCAAGGTGGGGTGCAAGCAACCAGACCCCAAGGTGTGTGGTGAACTGGGAAGATGAGTCGGACAAGTTACTTTCATGTTCAAATGTTTTATTTAAATTAAAAGAAAAATGCCTAACAAGCCCTATTGCAATGAGGGAACTTCCATACCTGGCAAAACTAAAACCAAAGGTGCCTGTCAAGTCCAAAGTAGAAATCCTGGCCCTACCACTTGTGAAAACACCCAACTAAAGGAAAAGGGGAAGCTTGCACAACCGCCTCGTGTGGGCTTTTTCCTGGCCAAACTTGCTCGCAATCTCAAAGTTCTTTATTGTGCAATGGTATAGTTTTGACAATTCTTAGTCTCTTCATAGAAATTATAATTCTCTTCTGTATGGATTTAATTCTCCCCCTTGATAAAGAAAACTGTTTCTTCTTAGACTTTTCTCATGTTTTATTTCAAAGGTCCAAATCCCTTCAGGATTTCTTGGCAAGACACTTCTCAGTCTCCCACCTTCAGGGTATTGGGATTCCACAAAGTCATGTGATTCTCTCGTGGATGTCTTTATTTCCCAATTGCAATATTCACTAGCCTGATCAGCTATTCCAGCCTTGGCATACAATGTTCCTATCTCTTTCACTCTGTTTTAGTGGGGACTCTGTGTCCATTAGCTTCTCTCACTTTCTCGTACTTCTGGCGGCTATTCCAGCCTGGACATATAATGTTTGTATCCTTCCCTCCCCCCCTGCTTCATTGGGGCTGTGTGCCCATGAGCTTCTTTTGCGTTCTCATAATTCTGGCAGCTGTTCCAGCCGTGACATAGTGTTTGTAACTTTTTCCCTCTGCCATCATGGGGCTGTGTGCCCAGTAAACTCTCTAAAGTACTCATACTCTTGGCAGCTATTCCAGCTGTGACATACAATGTTCGTAACTCTTTCCCACTGTTTTCTGTAACTGCATCGGTTTCGGTACTCCGTGAAACCAACCGTTCCAGGGCTACAGGCATCCTGAAATTAACAGCAGATGTGTTCCTGATGGTTCTGCTTCCAGTGGAACAGACGCTTCACCAGCTGGAGCTCAGCGATCCAGGTTCCTCTCCTGTCTCTGATCCTGACGTCTTTTGCTGGGCCACCACTGTTAGTCTGTGTTCACATCACCAGAGAAGACGTCTGTCTTCCCATCGAGTCCCGTTCCCCCACAGGAGCCTCTTGCTGGGTCAAGGTACCCGCCGCCCAGCTAGCAGGACTTTCTCCACTCATACCACTATTAGCTCTGTGCTTCAGCATGGCTCTGCCCCTCCTAGACGTCCTAGCTACAGAGGATCGCCTGTGCATAGCGGTTGTTCTCCCTCCATGTGAGTCTCTCCTCCATTCACAATCCGCTCTTTATACACGTCATTGTAACAGCAAGTCTTGCGTCTGTCTTTCTTGACCATGGTATTCAGGTGACATTCAGCATTACCTTAAGCTAATAGAGACAAAGAAGGATCTTTGTTGAATATAGTCATTAGAGGAGATGCCAAAGTCTTTTCCACATCCATGTACCCAGACCCCTAGGGGAGGGTCTTGCATAGTGGGCTCACCTTCCCAGCCCCAAAGGGGATGGCTCTGGGGAGAAGGTATGAAATGACCAGATTTGTCAGTGAGCTTGAGCAACCAGACCCCAAAACGGGGTGTGTGTTTAGCCAGATCCCAAGACAGGGCTGGGGTGTGTATTCAACCAGACACCAAGGCGGGGTCTGTGAGCAACCAGACACCAAGGCGGGGTGTGTGAGCAACCAGACACCAAGGCGGGGTGTGTGAGCAACCAGACACCAAGGCAGGGTGTGTGAGCAACCAGATACCAAGGCGGGGTGTGTGAGTAAATAGACACCAAGGCAGGGTGTGTGAGCAGCCAGCCACCAAGGAGGCGGGTGTGAGCAACTAGCCACCAAGGAGGGGGGTGTGAGCAACCAGACCCCAATCTGGAGTGCAGGGATTGAGACCTCAAACTGGGGTGGGTTGAGAGAAAGCAAATTATAAATAGGTGAGTGAAACCCGCGACCCTAGGGAGGGGTAGTAAACCAGAAAGCAGTGAGGTGGAGACAACACCACAAGGTTGCCTGGAGGGTAACCCGGGAAGGCGGCTATCGGGAGTCTGGCCGGAGAGCACAGGGCAAAAGCTATATCTCACAGTATGCATTGTCGATTAGGGTAGATTCCTGAGGCAATGCTAGCATACAACATAAACAGGGTACATACCAAGCTGATCTGAGTTGACAGGTATTCACAGGAACTGCAGGGGCAGAAGCTGGCTTCAAGTAAAGAGACAGAGCGAAGACAAAGACGAGCAAATATACTGGGCAACACGGATTGATCAGAATAAAGGGTGTACTGGAATATGATAAGGGGTCTCCATGGATTAGGGAAATCTCTTGGGATCGATAGCAGCAGATTGCTGTCATACAGCAGCGTCATGAGTTAGGCGTGACGAAGAGCCTGTTGTACTCAGTGCAAGGGTAAAACTGGAGACCATGTATTGAGGCAGCTAAGACTCCAACAGACTAGGGGAAGGGTACAGAAGGCTTTCGCTTATCTGATCTGAACGGAGACCAACCCAGGGGTCACACTGTAAAGGATACAGAGCGAGGCACAACAGTGGACCAAGATGTAATACAGGCGGAAAGCAGTGTTGAAAGAAGTAACCAGGTATAGGACAGGATAGAGAAACAAAGTACAAAGCAGAGACTGGAATATCCAAATGCACAAGGCAAAGGACTCCAACAAGACAGATCGCTGCCAACAGAGCGAATACGAGGGGTTCAGGAAACTCGCAGTACTTAAGAACAGGCACTAGAACTATGGACTGGAGTCTGGTAACATTGCAGGCAAGGAACCAACAGGGAAACTTCAAGAGACTGGGATTGCAGAGAGAAAGAGAGAAAATCTAGGCCGAAACAGGACAAGTCTGTGATGCAGAATGCTTACAGAAAACAGGGTGCTTACAGAAAGGCAAAGAAATGAATGTCTTTAACAGCAAAACAGGACAGGGTTTCAGAAGTCAAAAGCTGGAAATCAAGCAAAGGTTCAAAAACAGGCACAGACAGGTGCGAGAAAGGTGGCCTGCGGTAGTGCTAGCGGAACAACCTGATGCTACCATCGAGACGATGTATGACATCTCAGAGGGTGGGCATGAAATATCCTGCATATATGAGCTACTGGGAACCAGGGTGGGGAAGGAGTTGTTCCAACTGAGGCGAGATTGTGAAGAGGAGGTGGGGGAACCCATGTCGGATGGGCAATGGGACAGAGCCCAAAAGTATCCTAAGGTGTCCCGAAACGCGAGGCTCCAGCAGATCCAGTTATATATCACTCATACAGCATATTTGACCCCGAGCAAAATTGCCAGGTTTGGTGGCCTGGTGATACAGAAATGCCCTAAGTGTGGGGAGGAGGAGGCAGGGATGCTACATATGTTTTGAGCTTGCCCGGAGGTGGGAAGGTTTTGGACAGAACTGAAAATGCGCTTGGCAGAGAAAGGTATCACGCTGGAGGTGGAGTCAGCTTGGGCATGCATGCTTGGGGGCTTTCCCAGACCACGCAACCTGAGGCACATTAGCAAGATGAAGGACCTGGCCTACATCCTGGCCAAAAGGAGGATTGCAATGGGCTGGAAAGCAGCCTAAAGGCCTAGAATTGAGATGTGGTGGGCTGACCTCATGAAGTGGGCAGAGGCAGAAACGGCCGCCTGGTACAAGGTGGTCAGCGAGGGGGGGGATGGGACTCCTGATAGCATGGAGACAGTTGGTGGCCTCGATGGCGGGTCCCCCCCAGGCCGACCATAGTGATGATGACACGGAAGAGACAAAGGCAGCGGATACGTCTGAAGATGAACACGCTGATGATATGGACACAGGGGCTCGAGTTAATGGGGTGGGAGGGGGAAGGACAGAAGAGTGTACTCTGTAATGTAATGCTGTAAAACTTAAACCTGCAAGTCCTAATTGTTTGTAATGTTTGGTGTGTTGTTTAAAATAAAAAACTATTTAAAAAAACAAAAAAGTTCAAAAACAGGCAGACTGGAAAGGTGCTAAAAAGCAGCAACAAGAAACAGGATTCCAAAGCCAAAATCAGGATATTCTGGAAAGGTTAAAATACTGGTCACAGGAGCACACAAGCACAAACTCCCAGTGGAAGGAGTGGACTGAACTGCTTCTGTTGAAAGTGAGCTTATAAAGGCCCTCCCCGTCAATAGCCCAACAGGGTGGAGCTGGTAACATCAACATCATAAATATTCACCTGTGTCTTGCTCGGTAGCCAGGATCTGGTTCAAAATCATCAGCATCTATGTGATCAAAAATAAGTGTTTTGAGTGAGGTCCTAGTTCCCCCACACAGTCTTTGTGTGCTTTTACCTGTTCCATGGTGTAGCCATGTTTTGCAAAAAAATCTGGTGGGATCCTAATACCGCCATCCCCACGTGTGACCATTCATCACTTTCCAAATAAACAATGCAGAAAACCTGCAGGTGTATACATATCTCAACAGCTCTCAATGGGCGAATAATAGTAATGCATGACACCATGTGAGTAATGATAAGTGCATGCAGAAAGACGCAGGTGAATATGTATGATGTTTATTTTGGAATTGAGTTGCATCATGCGTGTAGATCTAACTAGAAGGTTTTGATTTTCTTCTCCCATTTATTTTTGAACAAGGAGTGTTTATTGAGGTATGTTGTAAACATTGTGGTGATATATATATATATATATATATATTTTAATTTTTTATTTTGGTTGGTTGATAAAATCAACCTTTCAAAAAATTGTCTTCATACCAAATTAGAACATTTATAGAAAATACAAAATAACCTAGTAAATACATATAAAATTAACAAAAAGCATATTGAAACAACAAATCATCATATCACGCCCAAAATCAAAAATCAATACTATTGTCTTCCATGATTCACAATTCATAAACAGTAAATGGTGCACAATTATGCATGATCATCAAGAAATATATGGTCTAAATAATGTACTATGGCCACTCTAACTGCTAGTTTTGTGTTACTAAATATCAATTTCTACACATCATTTAGTTCCATTGCACAATTTTTAACAAATACATTTTAAAAAAATAACTCCCGTTGCTTGATTAATTTTGGACAAAAAATACTAGACAATGTTCCGATGTTTCTTTTTGTGATTTATTTTCACAAAAGCGACAAATGTTATGCTCTTTTGGAATCAACTTTCTTCTAGCCATCACATCTAAGCGTAAAAATGTATTGCGGATCTGTGGCGAAGGACATTTTATTAAATAATCTGCCATTTTACGATATTGTTTATGGCCAAATAAACATTTGTCTCTATTCATAATCCAATCATACTGGAAAAGTTTGATTTTGGCTTGCATAGGATTTTGCAGAAGAAGCTCCAAATTGACCGAATCATCTGCCAGTGCGTATAGAGTGTAACGGCACCAACCTTTGGAGAAAAGCTGATTCTGGGCAAGTAAATGGTGGGCCATTACGCCCAAGATGTTAGGCGAGTCTAAGCCCATCAAACATTTTCTTGGCATGGCACAGAATTTCCAAACTACAGGCGAGTGCAAGGACAGTAAGCCAAGTTCGAAACGGATTATAGGAAGGGGGGTGGAGTTTGGGACCAAAAGTAGTTGCTTCCAAAAACGAGCTTCTAATTTATCCCACCATTTACACTCTTTAGGCTTCGCGGCTTCTATACTATAGGTTATAGTAAAAGGATAACCTTTTGCTGATAAAAATGCATCACATGTTGTATTGAAATTTTTCATATCTATGCATAACTATTTTTGCCTGCGATGTTAAACATGCTAATTTGCCATTTAGTTCAAGCTCATGGGACATAATTGACACGTGTCATGTACTGTTATGCCCAAGTATTTGTATTGGTGTGCTCTACTGAGTTCAGCATTTTGTATTTGCCAAATTTACGGCCGTATTGGTTTTGCCACATTTGGTTTACAGACCAATATTTGTGTTTTTTCTGTGTTGATCTCAAGGTTGTTATTTTCAACATATTCATTTAAGTCATTCAACAGATTTTGTAATCCAGAGTGAGTCTTGTACATAAGAACAAGATTGTCTCCGTATAGCAAGTAGCAGATTTTTTGATTCCCCAGACTGGGACTGTCACTTATCACCTTTCGAAGCGAGATGCCAAAATCAAACAGGAACATATTAAAAATTGTAGAAGCAAGAATACATCCCTGTTTGAGACCACGATAGGTGGGCATAATGGATGTTAGATGTCCTGCTAGAGATAACCTTACTTGCAGAGATGTATTCGTATGTAATAGCATAATAAGGGTGCAGAGTGATTGAGGACAGTTATAATTTCTCAATTTCTTATAGAGCTGTAGACGATCAATAGAGTCAAAGGCCACTCGGAAATCAACGAACGCTAAATATAGCAGTTGATTCCGAGTGGAATAGTCTGAGCGAATCATGTTTATCGTAATGATATTTGGAATCGTACCAAGGCCGGCCACGAATCCTGATTGAAAAGGATCTCTTAATTGAACATGACCTGACCAAGCATTTAGCTCTTTTAGAATTATTCTCAAGAAGATTTTTCCCGGTGCATCTAATAGAGCTATGGGTCTATAGCTACTAGGCAATTTTCTGTCACCCTTTTTATAGATCGCTACTAGGATAGAATGTTTCCACAAAGGTGGTAAAGATTGAGTTCTTTTAATTGTTGTAAAAATTGTGAGCAGAATATTTGCCGATATCTCGGGATGTTTCTTCAAAGATTGATTGGATAGGCCATCCGGGCCACATGCTCCTGACGGGCTAGCTTTTTTAATATAATGCCGAATATCATCTAGATCGAACTTTAGGAAAAAGTTCTGAGAAACTTGCAGCGAATCTATACTTTTTGCCCCCTTTGGTAGTGAATATAGGTTTGTAAAGTGGGTGATCCAGTCTGATTCTGAAACTCTGTTACTTAGTACTATGGCTTGAGGGCGATGATTTGCTTGATTCAACAAGGCCCAACTTTTAGCTAGATTTTTGGTTTGAAGAGCACTCAACATATGTGCGCTGTTCATTTGATATAACTTAGCACATCTAGATTTTAGCCAATTTTTATATTTTGTTTTGATGTTAATTAGTAGGCTAGCTTTGATTTCTAAAGGTTGTAACATAGCATCCCGTTTTTGCGTTCTAAACAGTGCTTTCCTAGCTTGGACATCATGATTGTATATATGAAGCTTTGGGAGTGAAGTTTTACAGTCAAATGTTCTAGCTTTAGTTGAGCCTTGAAAAACCTGCATCAAATCAGAGTAAATCACTTTGTAACGCTCACCTGAATCCCTCGGAGGCGCGGGTCTGGTCTGGGCGTTCTCCGAACCTTCCAGAGTCACTCGCAGGTCTTTGGCACCACCCTGGAAGGGCCCCCTCCTTACTGTGATCTTAATCCGGAGAGTGAGATGTCTGCGGGCAGAGAGGAAACAGGGGTTAACGTCTGCCTGACGGGGTTTCGGCCCTTTCCCCTTCCTGACACTCCTACGACTCCCCTAGGCCACACGTGCTCACCTTAGGTAAGTAAATGCGGCGCTCTCCATCCTGCGTCTGTGCAGGGGCGCTGTAGCCAGTTACTTCACTGGACGATAGTTCAGCCTTTTATTGCGGAGGTAGAGTCCAGAAGGCAAGACCGTCGTTAGCTGCACGAACGGTAAGTGCCTTATTTGAGTCTTTTATTGTCCTTTCAGAATCTTGCCTCTTTGCAGGTCCGGTATGTTGATCCGGTAAGTGGAAAAGTCCGGAGTTTTTTGCAGGCAAGCAAAAGGTTCATCTGAAGTTAAATGCACTTTTAAATGTCTTTTTCCCCTTTTCTTTCAGGTCGCGGTGCAACCGGCGATGAAGACTGATGCCGAAGGATCGTGCCGGAGGACCACTTGAGGCACGTGAGTAGAAATGGAGTCCTGAGCTCTAATAATGTCCTTCTTGTATTTTACAGGTGCGGACAAATGGCGCAGAACGGAGCTCGCGGAGACCGTGGCACAGGTAAGCAGATATCATGGAGTTATCGCTAACCTGTATTCTTTGTTGTTGCAGATGGCTGGAGAGCGAAGAATCGCGGCACGGGGCCTTGGAAGGCGCCGACGGGTGGTAAGAGCAGCTCTGGTATTTTCTCGTGCTACTCTAATGTTCTCGTTTTCCTTTTCAGATGTCACGGAAGGCTGGAGCTGGATTTCAGGAAGGTAAGTTGAAGATTGTCCTGTTTTCAGGTGCAGAAGAAGATCAGCTGGAGCCGACACGGTGAGCGTCCTGCTGCTATTGCAGAATAACGCGAAGCACGTGAAACCAATCGGGTGTGGTTTAAATAGCCTTCAGTTGTGCTTAGGCGTCTTCTTCCACAGCCTCCAGAGGTAAGAAAAGAGTTCTAGTATGTGGTTCTTGGGAGTGGTGCTGGCCCCACCCAGCAGTTAAAGTAGTCCCAGCAGGATTGGATGAAGAGTTCATCCTGCAGGTAGGAAGGCAGCATGGTCTGCAGCAGGTAAGTCCACCCAAGCACCAATCCCTTTTATATGAGCCCGGTGCTTCCAGTGCCGGGACTGGGTCCCTTTATGAGCATGAGCCTGGCGCCACTAGCGCCAGGACAAGGTCCAAAAGGCCCCTACGGGGGCCGGCTGGTGCCTGGAATGAGGATCATGACCCTGCTTCCAAGGATGTTGGGCTAGGTCTGACACCTTGGGGCCAGTGGTCATGACAGCACCCCCCCTCAAGGGGGTCTTCCCCGGAGGCTTTGGTTTGTTGGGGAAGGTCCGATGAAATTTTCTGATTAGACGAGGAGCATGGACATTTTCTGAAGGTTCCCAAGATCTCTCCTGGGGGCCATACCCTTTCCAATCAATCAGGTAATACAGTTTTGACTTGAAAAATTTAGAATCCAAGATGTTCTGAACCTCGTATTCGGTTTCTCCGTCTACTTGGATGGGCTCTCGAGGTTTAGTCAGATGGGTTCCAGGTTGCATAGGTTTCAGGAGTGAAACATGGAATACAGGGTGTATTTTCATTCGAGTGGGCAATTCTAATTTAACTGCCACAGGATTTATCACAGCCGTGATCGCGTAGGGTCCTAAGTACTTTGGGTTAAAGGTGCGTGGTCCTTTTAGAGATAGATGTTTAGTAGACAGCCAGACTTGGTCTCCTACTTGGTACTGAGGGGCCTCTTTCCGATGTTGATCAGCACCTTTCTTATAAGATTCTTTGGCTCGTTGAAGGTGTGCAATGGCTTCCTTAAATGTTTGAGTTATGGTCGCATGAAGATGGTCCACAGCGGGTGTTCCTAGATCTTGAGGCGGATCTAAATTAGAGGTCCGAGGATGAACCCCATACAACAGGAAGAAAGGGGTTTTACCTGTTCGGGTATGTATTGAGTTGTTGTACGCATATTCAGCAATCCAAAGAATGTCCCTCCAAGTACCCTCTGATTGTTGTAACATGCAACGAAGATACTGTTCCAGAGTTTGGTTAGTCCTCTCAGTCTGTCCGTCAGTTTGAGGGTGGTGGCTGGTAGAGAGTCGCACGTCAATTTGTGCAAGACGACAACAACTCCTCCAGAAATGGGAAATGAATTGGCTCCCTCGATCAGAGATTAGGACTGAAGGGAACCCGTGAAAGCGAACAATGTTTTCAAGGAATTCTCGGGCTAGAATGGAAGCTGTGGGTAATCCTTTCAGTGGAACAAAATGAGCCATCTTTGAAAAGAGATTGACAATTACTAGAATTGTATTATATCCGGAACAAGGGGGCAAATCCGTGATAAAATCCATTGAGAGGGTGTGCCAAAGGCACGGTGGAATGTCTATTGGATGCAGTAGCCCGGCTGGTTTTTCTCTCTGGCTCTTGGTTTGTGCACAAATGCCACATGAGGCCACAAAGTCTTTGATATCCTTTCTCCAGGACGGCCACCAGAAATGTCTTTTAATTTTTTCGGAGGTTTTGGCTACACCCGGATGTCCCTCTATTAAGGAATCATGATAGCAGGTGATGACCTGTTTCTGTAAGTCATCACACGGTAAATAAAGTCTGCCTTGGAAGTATAATAGATCTTATTCTATCGTAAAATCCTTTCCTTTCTGCAGCCAAGTCAAGGAATCTTCGGGAGTTATTACTTGCTTGATCTTCTTTTTTATGTCGTCAAGAGACATTGTGTTGATGACTCCCAAAATCTTTTGTTCGGGGATTATGGGTACTGGTTCTGGATTAGCTGCGAGTTCGTTAACACCTATTCGTGAAAGGGCATCCGCTTTTCCGTTTTTGACGCCCGGCCGAAACGTTATCACAAAATCATATTCCGCGAAAAATAAAGCCCAACGGAGTTGTCTTGAAGATTGGGCCTTGGCTGACTTCAAATATTGGAGATTACGATGATCAGTAATTACAGTGACAGTGTGCCGGGCTCCTAGGAGATAATGCCGCCAGGCCTTAAAGGCGGACTTGATTGCCAGAAGTTCCTTGTCCGTGATTGTGTAATTGATTTCCGGGGCCGAAAATTTGCGGGACCAAAACGCCACAGGGTTAATTGGTGTGTTTCAGGATCTCTTTGTGACAAAACTGCCTCCATTGCAAGGCTAGATGCGTCGGTCTCGACGATATAAGGAAGGTCTGGACGAGGATGTTTCAGGACTGGAGCAGAAATAAATTTGGCTTTCAAATCTTGGAAGGCTTGTTCGGCCTCTGGAGTCCACTCGAATTTTTTGTTCTTTTTTAGGAGAGCCGTGATAGGTTGGACTATTCGAGAGAATTCGGGGATAAACCTTCGGTAAAAATTAGCGAAGCCCAACATGCTCTGTACTCCTTTTACCGAAGTCGGAGACGGCCATTTGGTGATAGTATCCACTTTTCTTGTGTCCATGTGAACACCGTTGGGTGATAAAATGAACCCCAAAAATTCGACTTCCTTTACATGAAAGGTACACTTTTCCAACTTAGCAAATAAACGATGGTGGCGAAGCTTCTGCAAAACTGCGGTGACATGTCGTCGGTGTTCAGCTTCAGAGGAGGAGTATACCAAGATGTCATCAATGTAGACGACTACACAAACATCAATAAGCTCTCGGAGAACGTCATTCATAAAGAACTGGAAGGCGGCCGGTGCATTACATAGTCCAAAAGGCATTACTTGATACTCGAATAATCCGTATTTTGTGCGAAAGGCCGTCTTCCATTCGTCCCCCTCCCTGATTCGTACCAAGTGGTAGGCTCCTCTGAGATCTAGTTTTGTGTAAATGCAGGCGCCCTTTACTTGGTCCAATAGTTCGGGAATCAGAGGCAGCGGGTACCTGTTTTTGACTGTAATCTGGTTCAGGGCGCGATAATCTATACACGTTCTCAGGTCACCTTCCTTTTTCGGGACGAAGAACAAAGCTGAAGAAGCTGGAGATTTTGAGGGACGAATAAATCCGTTAGCCAGGTACTGGTCCAAGTATTGTCTGAGGTGAAGATTTTCTGGCTCAGTAAGAGCATATATTCTACTGCACGGTGGAGTGGATCCGGGTATCAGGTCTATCTGGCAGTCGTATGACCTGTGCGGAGGCAAGGTGTTGGCCTGATCTTTCTGGAAGACATCACTAAACTCTTGATATTCAGGAGGCAATTGGAGGTTCTCGGAAGCGATGGCTGCCAGCCTGATGTCGGGCCGAGAATAACAAGTTTGGGCGCACTCTGGAAACCGGATTACCTTGGCTCGCCAGTCGATCTGAGGATTGTGTTTTTCCAACCAAGGAACTCCTAGAATTACTTGAAACTGCGGGGCCTTGATTACATCAAACACGATTCCTTCCCGATGTCCGTCCTGGCAGAGCAGCGTCACTTCCACGGTGGTGTGAGAGACTGGTCCGGAAACTATTTCTGTACCATCCACTGTAGTGATTACATCTTTTACCAATTTAGGACACAAAGGAAGATTCATCCTAGCTGCCATATCTTGCTCCACGTAGTTACCGATTGATCCGCTATCAATGAATGCCTTAATAGCATGCATACGATCTGGTTGGTCGGGGCTTATGAGGACCATAGGCAGTACGAAATGCGAGGTCAAGGAACTGGTTTTTACGCTCGGCAAGCGGACCTCTACGCTTGCCGGGCGAGGTCGTTTCCCGATTCTTGTTGTTTTGCATCCTTTTCGGAAGCTCCCAAGGCTTTCTTGACCGGTTTCACTGAACAATCTCGAAGGAAGTGTCCAGACTTCCCACAGTAGAGGCATAGCTGTAACTGTCTTCGCCTTTCTCGTTCCTTTTGAGTTAAAGGTCCTTTCACGATGCCTATCTGCATGGGTTCCACAGAATCATTTCCTTTTAGCAGGGTTTTGAGTCTTTGAGAACGCCCTGGTTTCAAATCTGGAGCGATCGGCCTTTCTATTCTGTAGTTGATACTCTAATTGAACTACTAAGTCGATATAATCGGAGCACTCTTGCGGAGGATTTACCACCTGTGCTAAGACATCTTTAAGTTCTCTACGTAGCCCCCTGTGGAAAAGCGTGATCCTCTTGTCTTCAGGCCACCTGGTTTCAACCACCAGTCTGTTAAAAGATGCTTTGTACGCCAGGAGATCTTGGTTACCTTGTCTTAGCGATAGGAGTTCATTGTCCAAGGCCTGCCCTTGTAAATGCCGTGCGAACAACTTTTCCATACTGGCCTGAAAGTCTTGGAAGTTTTGGAGGATCGGATCATCCTGTGTCACTAAAGGAATGGACCAATCAGCCGCATTGCCACTAAGATAAGAAAGTACGAACGCTACTTTAGCTTGGTCAGTTGGGAATGCAGCGGGTCTACACAAAAAGTGCAAGCGGCATTGGTTGATGAATACTGCGTAGCGTCTAGGATCACCTGAGAAACGTTCTGGTGGAGCCAGGGGCACGTTCCCTGGCAGATTAATCTGCACCGGATTGCTTGAGGTTGTATGTGGATAATTCCCTCCCGAGGTAGGCAAAGGTGCTTGCCCAGCTTGAATTTGTAGCAATTGCCTGGCCAGGTCGTCCGCTCGCTCTTTGGAAACGATCAATTCCCTTCGTAAGGCATTTGTTTCTTGACGAGATGCATGTACCTCGGCCCTCAGCTCCCCAAGCAATTGGGCCAATTGGTCTGTATCCGAGGTTTCCATTGCGCCTGGGTGGGATATTTGTGGTAGGCTTCGCGTTCTGTAACGCTCACCTGAATCCCTCGGAGGCGCGGGTCTGGTCTGGGCGTTCTCCGAACCTTCCAGAGTCACTCGCAGGTCTTTGGCACCACCCTGGAAGGGCCCCCTCCTTACTGTGATCTTAATCCAGAGAGTGAGATGTCTGCGGGCAGAGAGGAAACAGGGGTTAACGTCTGCCTGACGGGGTTTCGGCCCTTTCCCCTTCCTGACACTCCTACGACTCCCCTAGGCCACACGTGCTCACCTTAGGTAAGTAAATGCGGTGCTCTCCATCCTGCGTCTGTGCAGGGGCGCTGTAGCCAGTTACTTCACTGGACGATAGTTCAGCCTTTTATTGCGGAGGTAGAGTCCAGAAGGCAAGACCGTCGTTAGCTGCACGAACGGTAAGTGCCTTATTTGAGTCTTTTATTGTCCTTTCAGAATCTTGCCTCTTTGCAGGTCCGGTATGTTGATCCGGTAAGTGGAAAAGTCCGGAGTTTTTTGCAGGCAAGCAAAAGGTTCATCTGAAGTTAAATGCACTTTTAAATGTCTTTTTCCCCTTTTCTTTCAGGTCGCGGTGCAACCGGCGATGAAGACTGATGCCGAAGGATCGTGCCGGAGGACCACTTGAGGCACGTGAGTAGAAATGGAGTCCTGAGCTCTAATAATGTCCTTCTTGTATTTTACAGGTGCGGACAAATGGCGCAGAACGGAGCTCGCGGAGACCGTGGCACAGGTAAGCAGATATCATGGAGTTATCTCTAACCTGTATTCTTTGTTGTTGCAGATGTCTGGAGAACGAAGAATCACGGCACGGGGCCTTGGAAGGCGCCGACGGGTGGTAAGAGCAGCTCTGGTATTTTCTCGTGCTACTCTAATGTTCTCGTTTTCCTTTTCAGATGTCACGGAAGGCTGGAGCTGGATTTCAGGAAGGTAAGTTGAAGATTGTCCTGTTTTCAGGTGCAGAAGAAGAAGATCAGCTGGAGCCGACACGGTGAGCGTCCTGCTGCTATTGCAGAATAACGCGAAGCACGTGAAACCAATCGGGTGTGGTTTAAATAGCCTTCAGTCGTGCTTAGGCGTCTTCTTCCACAGCCTCCAGAGGTAAGAAAAGAGTTCCAGTATGTGGTTCTTGGGAGTGGTGCCGGCCCCACCCAGCAGTTAAAGTAGTACCAGCAGGATTGGATGAAGAGTTCATCCTGCAGGTAGGAAGGCAGCATGGTCTGCAGCAGGTAAGTCCACCCAAGCACCAATCCCTTTTATATGAGCCCGGCGCTTCCAGTGCCGGGCCTGGGTCCCTTTATGAGCATGAGCCTGGCGCCACTGGCGTCAGGACAAGGTCCAAAAGGCCTCTACGGGGGCCGGCTGGTGCCTGGAATGAGGATCATGACCCTGCTTCCAAGGATGTTGGGCTAGGTCTGACACCTTGGGGCCAGTGGTCATGACACACTTCGTGATTGAGTTGTTCACATTCTGATTTTTTTGATTCCGCTATAAAGTACAAGTGAAAATTTCCCAAAGACTTCTCTGACCATAATAGTCTATTACATTTGGTATTTGTAGTTATGCGGCCTTGACAAAACATTGGTGTGAGATATGGGCCACCTTTGTTACACACCCATCTTGTGGTCAGTTGCTTATGACACAAACCGTTGTTTCTAAAATTTTGAAATCACCAATCGCAAAAAATTGTTCTTCATTAGTATACATGTAGTCAATTGTCGAGGAACTTTGGCCTCTCAGCCAGGTTGGATGGGGGTGGGGGGTATATCCGACTTAAAGGCTCCATTGAGCCTAAACAAATTATTAGATTTGGCAAATAGGTTCCACTTAGTCAATTGTGGATTGTTATTCAGGGTTTGTTCTCTGACACAGTCTAAATTAAAATCCCCGGCAATAATAACATTTGCAACTGTAGAATCAAGTGTAATTAAATTCAATAAATCACTTGGATCTTTTAGAAAAAGTGTATCGGATTTACCCACCGGATTCCAATAGACATTGAACATAGCATATTTCACAGTGTAAATTTGGATTTTTACCAATTGCATGAAATTATTTGGGGTAGCCCATAGCTTTGCGCTAATACCTGGAAGCATTTTGACAGTTGTTAACAAGCCAGAGGTCGGTCTTCCATGAGCTTCCTTTTGTGCGGGATTTAAAAAGATGTCATAGTTATCCCATATTGGGGTAGGTGAGAGCCAGGTTTCCTGCAACATGATAATGTTATATTTGCTTAAAACGCTGTCATTATTGTTAACCAAGTGAGCAAACCCTCTCGTGTTCCAACTAAGCACACTAATTTCATCATCAGTCAGAACTACGTCTAGTTAATTTTTAACATACTTGCAATTACATTGAGGGCCCGTTTGAGTATGAAAATCTTGATTGCGTTGCGAAGATTTGACACTGCCCTTGTATTGGTTTGGTGGCGCTGGATTCTGATCAGAAGGGACAGAGTTCAGCTTTGTTTCAGCTGGAATGATAAAACCCATCTCATGCAAATGGTTTTTGCCATCCATATTGTATTTTGGATGACCCTAGAGTTCATCCATAATCTAACTGAGTTGAGGTTTTGGCTATTAGGAAACTCAATTAAAACAATATCTGAGGAGATGATCTCTTCTAACTGTGGTAAATCAGAAAAGATGGCCAGGACTGAGCGGCGGTTTAAATCATATTGAGTGAATGGGCTTAGTCTACATAATAAATCCAAAGAGTAGGTTGCCGGGCGTTTATCTACACACTCTTTAGCTTTTTCACTTTTTGCAGATATAGGGCCTCATTACACGGTAGGCGGTAACCATGGCGCTATTAGCGCCATGGTTGCCACTGGTATTTTACCGTGTCCACCTTGGTGGATGGCGGAATTACTGCCCTACTCCAAGGTGAGCAGGGACAGTAATTCCCCATTCACCAAGGCACTTCCCCATTCCCATTATTGCCCCCATAGGGCTCAATGGGAATGGGTAAGGCGCTAATTTCGGTACCGCACATTGCGGTACCGTAATTAGCACCAAGGTCCCTTTGCGGGCCCGTTCCTTAACGGCTGGTAAAACCAGCCGTTAAAGTCGGGTCCCGCAAAGGGACCTCGTAGTAAGGCGGTAATGGTTTACCGGTACCGGTGCCCTTTCCGGTACCGGTAAACCCTTACCGCCTACCGTGTAATGAGGCCCATAGACTTTTGCAAGATCTTTGTTTGTGGGGTCAAATTTGTAGAATTTTTAGATAATACCGTTTGCATCAATTGAAAAAGCTCCGGTAGAACTTCCGCAAGCAACATGCAATTTTTTTCCAATATAATTTGTGAATCTGTGCAAACTTGAGCTGCAACTATTGAATGTTTTGCGCAGTGTCATGATTCTGAGGTGAGCTATCCGTATCTATTTGCGGAATTTTTGGAGAAGCAATGGAAGGGGACTTAGCTTCACTCTGAGAAGCGGACGCACATATCCAGTGGCGTCGCTAGGTGGGACCCTGGGGTGGGAAGGGGCCCCCCTGTGAAACCCTGTGCCCCCCCTTGTGGCTCCCTACCTAAGACGAGCAGTGACCATGTTCTCCCCTTACTTTTGTCTGTGCCCCCCTACTTTTGTCTTTGGCCCCCTCTGTGCCCCTCCTAAATTTGATTCCTGGTGACGCCACTGCACATATCACAGGGTTTTTGGGCATTAGTCGAGCAGCAGGAATTGGAGATTTAATCACTCGCCCAGCTGAGTGAAGACCATCGTTGGCTGGAGCCCCCCCTAACGTTGGAGGTACAGGAAATCCAGCCATATATGCATCCACAGCACGTCTGATTTCTCGGCGATGATGCTCTGTTACCTCGGACTCTGAAATTGCTATACCATTCGTAGGCAAGACACTAGATTGTATCACTGGACACAGAGTCTTTTGAAGGCCTATTGTTTGTTCATAATCAATAGCTTCACATACTAGGTCATCTAGCGGAGGATAGGATGGAATAATCTGCTTTTGTTTGGGAGAAAACGAGGCTGCCCGGGCTTTGGCCTGTTGATGATATTTTTATGTGACAGCATTTGATGCAATTGTGACGCTTTTGGTAGGTGCATTTATACTTTTGAAGAATTGTTTGGTTTTTGTATTATTCTTCTTCAAATCTTTCATGTTTTTTGATAGTTTAGTTTGTACAGTAGTATGTGATTGTCTTTTATCACTCTTATTAAAAATAGTGTACGCAGATTTCGAAGACTGCCCATTTATAGAGAGTGATACTGTCACATTTTCTTTGCCAGATATCGGGACATTAGTGACTTTAGGATCATATATAACACCTTCGATCCTCGGTGGCAAAAGGTCTCGATTTAGTGTAAGTGGTTTTAATGGTTTTTTTGGCAGGGAATTTTTCAAATCAGTTTGCGTAAATGCATCTGCAAACATCGTTTGAGGTTTCAGAGCCGCAATCGGTTCGGAATTTTTTTGATTCAGTCTCACTTTGGCTTCAGATTGCCACAATAGAAGTTTATCATATTCTTTTTAGACAGATAATTTACTGTCCATAGATACAAACAATTTATACAAGGATTACATTCATCGCATTTAGGGTCATTTCAACCAAATTTGTCCCCACTACGATTGATTTTGGAAAACTAGGCGCTACTAAAGGATTTATAGGGCGCTGTGGAGTTGGTACAATAAAAGAGACTTCAATATCAGAGCAAACATTCTCAATGTCTGAAAACATGATGGGAGATTTTGAAAGGTCATTTGACAAATGATTTGACAAAAGTTGAGGTGAAAACCGAGAGGTACTCGGGTTAAGATCTATTATAGCAACATCCAAGGAGGCAGATTTTGTTGGGCTAATATCATTGTTTATGTTCGCTGTAGCAGGGACTTAATTCAGCAAAACACTATCCGATACCGATGTATTGTTTGTTACCTCTGCGGCACCTTTTGGCACAGCTTCAGTTAAAGGTAAATTTAGTTTTTCATCCGTACATACATCAACGGCTTTTGATGATATATTTACAATGACTGTAATGATGTGAATATCATCTGGATTTACTAACAGTGTTCTTTTTGTTTGTTTTTTTGTTTCTCTGTATGTCTACACTTGTTTTTGAATAATTGTTTCTGATGCTGATATATATTCTTACTGATTGTAAATAAAGGGTTCAGCCTTGAAGACTTATTATATCCGAAATGCATAGGCAATTTTGAACCCATTCTATAACACTGCCTCTATTTTTATATTAAAACAAACTCTGTTTTTCTCAAATATGAATGAGTAATGACTGAATTAGTTGTTTTGGTACATATTATGAGTTTAAAGCACTTTCAGCTCATTTGTTTAGCAAAGCGAGAGCACCTGGTAGTTGGCTAGGCGGCCGGGATATAGTGTCCTTTTGTTTAAAAGAGGTTGTTTGAGGCCATTCTTGACAGTATCCGGTAAGGACCCTTCAGTGAAGAAGGCATTAATGATGCTGAGGAGCGAGTTGAATGCCGGGACTGTCAACTGTTTATTGATGGAGTCTGGGGTGATATTGTCCAGGTAAAATGTAGGTTTGAGGGTGGCGTGTGTTTTTAGGATAGCCGGGGAGTGGGAGCTGAGAACTAAGAAGGGCACTCTTGATGCTGCATTGAAGGGTAGGGGCTAATGACTGAAGGAGGTTGATTCAATGATCTGTTCCATTTTTTTCCTGTGTCACCGGTACCTGGGGGGAAGGTGGGGATTTGGTATGAGATTTTACTTCTTCAAAGAGATTTTTGCACCAGTTGGAGATTACCATGATGGTTGTGGAGTAGTAAGGAGCTTTATCATTGATCAAAATCGTACGGTTGGCATAGAGAGCTTTGAGGTTAATCTTCAGGGTTACAGTTTTTGCCCCATCATTTCTCTAGGGCTCTGGTTGTCGCAGGCGAGCTCAGAGGCATGCTAAGGGGTGTATAATTTAGTCTTAGCGCATCTGGTTTTTAGGGGGGATTTAGAGGCCCCCAGTTAGCAGAGTTGTTGAATAATTTAGCAAGACCGAGGCATTCACTGTGATGGGGTCGGGGGGGGTGTCTGCAAAGTTTGCCTCCAGCTAATTTGCTGGGATGGTTTTGAATGAGTGGTGCTTAGTGAGGGGACATTCAGCCTGCCCTTAGTGGCCCGTGGGGAAGTTGGTAATAAGACAGTGGGATGGTGGCATGTTCCGACCATTTGAGCGGATAGGGTCTATGCATGTGTAATGGGGGGGATGATGTAAAGAGTAGATGTAGAGGTTTGCCTTTGTTGCGCATGGGGCTGAGTACAATTTGCTTGGTTCCATGTCATTTCATCGCGGGATGTTTTTTCGCTGGGTTTTTAGTGCGTTTTTGTTTTTTTTAATTTGTTTTTTTTTTTAATGAAAAAAACCCATCTAATTCTTTGCAAATTATTTTTTAGGGGGGGTTACCCACCATACCCCGCCAGTACATTTAATTGTTTATTTATTCACAAACACCCACACCCCATATATAGAATTGTTTAAACCCCCTTAAAAATTTGATGAGTTTTTTCATTAAAAAATGTGCGGTAAAAAAACCTGCGAAAAAACATCCTGCGATGAAAGGTCATCGTACCATTTGCTTAAGGTCTATGGATCCAGTCAGTGTCAATAGCATGCTTCGAGCGTGGTTGTTATCTTGTGGCTCGGTTGTTAAAATCTCTGAGAAGATATTATTAATGTGTGCTTATTTTTCAGAGGAGAGTAAGTTCAGGATGTCTTCGGTGAAAGTCACTCCTTTGAGGTGGTCTGTAGATGAGGTGGAAGGTAATGGATTCCTTGTGAGGTCAAGGGAACCGGCAGGCAAGTGATTAGAACATGCTTCTTCTGTGAGAGGTGTTGATGAAGCATATCCAATCGGCCCTGTGGAAGATTGCCACTCTGCTTCCTGCCCGGTTAGCATGCTGGATGAAATAACCTAAAGGTAGAAGGACATTGAAAACATGGGGCAAGAGCGGGGTGAACCCTGTTTATTTTTCAGCACGGGGCGTGTGTGTGGTCGGTGGGTGTTG
Source organism: Ambystoma mexicanum (assembly GCF_040938575.1). Taxonomy (NCBI): domain Eukaryota; kingdom Metazoa; phylum Chordata; class Amphibia; order Caudata; family Ambystomatidae; genus Ambystoma; species Ambystoma mexicanum. Next base: position 405,018,273 of record NC_090940.1, read on the forward strand.
GCTGGGGGCAAGGACAATATTGCTGAAGCTTGCCGGGGTAGCCTGCCGGTGCCGATCAGGGCGCTTGGCCGTTTGAACCCTAGCAAGGATGGGGCTGGGCTCTGGGCTGTTGAGGGAGGAGACAGATGGTTATGCTTTTTGGCGAGTAGTTGTTTAGCAACTACTTTATGTGAAATGCGGATAGCTTGTCTGGCCATTGGCCCTATAAGCCCTGGACAGGCACAGACAGGTGAGGTCTTTGTCTTTGTACTTCCTTTGTTGAATGAAATAGGTGTTGGGGCGGAGAAGCAGAGTGTCAGGGCCTGGTCACGTGACTACCAGCTACCTCAACGCTGTCCCAGCTGAAAACAGCTTGGATCTGGATAGTATAACAGGCTAGTCCTCAAAATATATTGAATATGTGAAATCTTCACCAAACCTTTTTTTAAATGATTTGATGTACACATAATATGTGAAATCTGAACCAAACCTTTTTTAAAATGATTTGATGTACACATGTTCAGATCTTTGTGAAGTACTGCATTCTATAAATTGACGCCCAGTACAGACATTGGCATTGAAACCTTAGTGCAAGTGTTGGTGCTAACACTTGTTTCGCTTAGAGCTTTTTTGAGGCTTGCAATCTTTAAGTTGGGAAAAGGTTAGTACTGAACTTTGTCATTACAAGTGATTAGATTGTCTTAGATTGATTAGATTAGACAATGATTCTGAAAAGAAAATTGATTCTGAGAGATCAGATGAAAAATATCGGAGATGAAGAAGAATGGGGGAAGGGGAAAAACAAAGGAAAACAATACATTTAAAAAAAAATGTTTTGCTTAATTTTATTCAAACCAAACAACAATACAAACCAAACACACAGTGCAATTTACAACAGTTCCTTATTCACCAATTAGTCTTGGTCACTGCTCCCCCAATCACAGCCCCCTTTATGAGCCTACTTGTTCCTTGCATTCCGTATCTGCTACATGTGGCAGGGTCTCGCTTCCCTCGGATTCAGTTGGATCCGATATTGTTCCAAACAGTTCTACTATTAATAATTTCCATGCCATCAGAGTACCCGCTTCTTCTTCCCCCCTCATGTTGCACGCCTCTTGCCATACCATCGTTTCAGCCTCTGCCCATTTCTGCAACTCCTTCCACCATACCTCCACCCGTGGCTTGTGACACGTCTTCCATCCCATGGCAATCCTTCGTTTTGCACGCACATATGCCAAATCTTTGTTTCCCAACATGTTTAAGTTTCCGTGATCTGGGGAAACCTCCCAGCAAGCAGGCCCAAGCCGTGTTTATGGTGAGCGTGACCCCCTTCTCTGCTAGTTTTTGTGCTACTTCACCCCAGAACCTTTGAATTACTGGGCATGACGAAAACGTGTGTGTCATGTCAGCGTTTTCCCTGTTGCATTTAGGACACGCCTGTCGCCCAGCGTTTTTGAACTTAGATATCCTCAGAGGTGTCATATATGCTCTATGTGTTATATACAGCTGTATTTGTTTTAGTCTAGCATTTCTTGACACCTTCTTGTGGTATCCCAGGGCACGTTCCCACATCCCATCCTCTATTGGGGCTCCTACCTCCGCTTTCCAGTCTAGTCTCAATTGTGTCCGCTCTTTTCCGACCTTAGTCATCACCATCTCATACAATCTAGAAATCTCATGCCCCCCTTCCGATATGTCATATATTGCTCCCATGGTAGCATCTGATTCTTCTGCCAATACTGTTTCAGGCCACGTTTTCCGAATTTTCTGCACCATCCTATGATACGTAACATATTGGCCCGTATGTAATCCCGCCTCTTCCCCAAGGCCTTCGAAATCCCTAATGGTCCCCTCTTGCCAAATGTCCCCTAGCGTTACCAGCCTCACCGATTCCCAGTAGGTCCTAATAATCATCCTCAGCTGCTTATCTCCCCTTGCCAATGCAACCAGCGGTACCAGTGGGGAGCATGGGAATGGGTCCTCCATCATCCGGCATGCTCGACGCCACATTTTCCACCCAAGCAACATTATCCCAGGGCGCTCAATCATTTCTGACTCAGGCAGCCAGATCATTTCCCTTAAGTAAAACGGGGCACAATCCTGCCCAAACAATCTTAGTTCAGGGGTCGCTTCATCCGAGAGCCACTTAGCCACATATTGTAGCTGACTCGCTACATAATAAACCTCAAAGTTAGGCAGTTTGATCCCCCCCTTTTCATAGAAGTTCTGCAACTTCCATAGCGCCACTCTGTTCCGGGTACCATGCCACAGGAAGTCCCTACACATACTGTTCATTTTAGCAAAAAACTTCTTGGGTATCATATGTGGAATATTACTAAAATAATGTAGAAGCCTAGGTAGGACACCCTCTTAAGCATTGCCCCTAGTCCCATCATTGCTAGCGGCAACTTCTCCCAAAACTTCATGCATTTCCCGATTTTCTCAATGGCTATCTCGGTGTTGTGCCTATGTTCCTCCTCTGCCGTGTGGTACATGTCTATTCCAAGGTAACGGAAAGAACTAACCGCCAAGGAAAACAATACATTATTTTCATACACTGGCGTATAATCCGTTGCTGCTATTGCATGTTCTTTAGTATTTAAAATAGTCTTTACTGCTATCTCTACAGATATCCTTACTGTATTATCTGCAGCTCTTTAAACAGGGAATTGCAATTATGGTAGCAAAGTTAACTAGCAATGCAGGTGAGTCTGACAGATCTTTGATTCTATTCAAACATTCCCTAAACTATCATTGGAGCCAAGAAGATTAAATATTTTCCTTATCAACAGCATGTACTGTTGGCCCAATACGGCTAATATATTTGAAATATGTTGTTTATAATTGGAATCTGAGTGGGAACATGTTTTCATAAGATCAACGAAGTGAGAAACAAGCTCCCTTCTTCCAAGTACATCCAAATAAACAGAGTGCTTGTCGTTTGTTGTTATTCATCAGTTGTTCTTGTCAAATTATGTAAGAAGGAGAATATATGTTGTGGTTCTTCAGTTAGTTCTTGTCTGCATGTAAAGCTCAGATCAACCCTACCTGCCAGTGACCCTACCAAGAACATATACCTTTTCAGTGGGGGCACTGGCAGAAAGAGGGAGCAGAAATGAGCCCCAACTCAGTGAAAAAACACCTACTTCTGGAAGAGAAGGGTAAATGCATAAGACAGACAATGACTCCAGCAAGAGAATGACACAAAATACAACTTAACCCCCCCCCCCCCCCCCCCCCCTCAACTCCCCTCCATGCTTGATAGCATGCATAGGAGATGGACATTCAGGTTCTGATCCACATTCTATGGTCAGGAAAATCAAGCCTTGGCCGGCACGAGCACACAAAAAAGAGAGAAGGATTTAGGAAACAAAGGGATCTACATCCGGGTGGCATAAGGATGCTACTATCGGGGGGTGGGGGGGTGAAGAGAAAAGTCCGAAATCCAAAGCCTTGCACCAGAATAATAACTGGGGGAAGTGGGGAGTTGAGATGTAGGAATAAAGTCCTACAAATTCCTGAGTCACTAAGCAGACAAGGTAAAATCCAATAGAAAATCAAAGAGCAGCAGGCAGGGCCAATATTCGGAGAGGCAGTGAAATGGGTGGGATGGGCGAAGTAGTCCAGAGTTGGCAACAGGCGAAAAGTAGTTGGAGCACACAGGACTTACTGTAGCTGGCCAGCACAGCCTCTCCTTGATTTAAATCTCTTTTCTTCAGTGTTCTGCGACCAGTCTAGCGAAGTCGTTACTGCTTGACCAGGGGAAATCTTCCCTCATGTGACCAGGGAAAGGCACAAGCTACCTGACTCTGACCCTGGGGTTGACTATCTGTGGGAGGACCACGTGAGGGAGGACAACCCTCAGCGAGGCAGAGTAGACTTGTTGGGTCAAAACGGATTCCCTTTTCCCTTTGCCTCTGGTACCACTCACTTGCCCTCCCCCTTCCTGAATGGCATATTGTGATGTAGGCGTAGAACCTTCAGTCTTGACTAATCACAAACCACACTTACAGTCACCATTACCTAATAACACTGAGACGAGGAAGAGGACTGGAGCAATGAAGATCACTAGAAGTGGAAAGCAAACGCTGCGTTCCAATTGTTGGAAAAGGCTAACAGGTGCCAGGACATTTAAATGCAGCACACCTGAACAGAGGGAAAGACTTGCTTCTCCGGACATCGGTCGGGACGGCGAGGGAGAGTAGACTGCAGTGTTGAGTGAGAAGCTGCTGGGTTGTTGTCCAGGGAAGTCGAGCACTGGACGGTTCGCCACACTTGTGCCATGGACAGCTGGAGCTGTCAAGTGATTAAGGAGGAAAAGCGGGAAGCAAGCAGCAGTGAGAACGGTGAGACCAGAGGGATGCCGAAGCCGCCAATGGCGACCAGTAAGCCCAGAGACTTGGGACACCAGGGAGCTTCATGGCAGATGGTGCATTCTGTTAATGAACCTGGTAAGCCCAAACAATGGAACTGCGATACCAGGAAAAATGAGCAAAGAGACTAAGACTACTGAAAAGCGGTCACTGACCTAATATATGAAAAGAAAAGTTAAAGAATCGTGAACTATATAAAAGAGAAGGTGATTGCGGATGGGAAGTGTGAGTGCGGGACTTGCACCCACAAACTCAGCCAAATAAGAAAGCCCTGGCAGGAGAGTAAACCAGGCATACAGCGGGTCTAGGACCCGCACCCAATCAAGATTAGTGAACTTGAGAAATGGTGACATAGTGCCCCAAATGTGTGGAATCTGGCGAAATAGTTACCTCTCGTACCCCCCTGACCTCTGTTATTGTGGAACTGTGGAAAAGCTAAGAACGCTGATGGGCAGAGGCGGACACCTTGAGCCTGTGAATTGTGGAACTATGAAAACCTTCAAGGGTATCAACATGGATTTGATAAACTGTGTAAACTAAAGGAAACTTGGGTGAAGAGTCGTTCCCCTTGAGAGTATGGAGTATATTAATGTTACATTGTTCAGCTAAAGGATATCCCCACTGCACGTTATATTAAGTTTAGTTTGTGAGGGTCAGCTTTGGATTTTGAACACAGGACAGAACTCTTTGTTTTGGACATTCTGACACAGACCTTCCTTAGTTTTGTTGAGGCACTGAAACCCCTCCTAGAGTTGAGGATAGGTCTGATTTCCCCAAACACCTCTTTTCTTTTATTAACAAAAGTCTTTAACCAACACCAAAAATGCCACTGTGTCTGTCTCTTACTCTTGATCCCTTTCAGTTCATGCTTTGCAGGACATTTGTGACGGTGTGCCTCTTACGAGCGAGCCCTGGCGGTGCCTGAGAAGTGTAGTCTGTGAGAAACCTGAAGGTATTCTCCTAGGTATACCTCGGGAAACGCTTATTCAGGTGGCCAGGGGATGGCTGGCGCTCTGATCCCAACACGGGGTGGACGAGCGAGGGAGCCTGCAATGTGGTACTATGCCGAGGAAGGAGGAGAGGTGAATTATATCTCTGAGGCCTTCATAGGCTACAACACATCTGCCTCACCTCCTCCCATTAAATCTCGCCTACCTAGATCCAATCACCCCTCCATACAGAACCAATCTGAATACTCCCAATCATTTTTTTTCCGTCCCTCTGATTATTTTCTGCACTCCCAACCTGCTCAGATAAAATACTACAGTTACCACAATCCTGCTTGTTTATTTTACGATCCCAACTATTCCTGTTTGCCCTACAAACACTACCAATCCCGTCCTTCTGATTGTCACTTTTCGCACTCCCAGTTGAAAGTGACCTACAATTACAGATCCCAGAAACCCTCCAAAACCCAGCCTTCTGAAATCACCTAGCCCCCATCCCGTCTCATAGGATACTGTGACACTCCAACCCCTTTGCTTTCCAACACAAACACTGTCTTTCCACATGAAAGACAGCAGACTAATAAACCTGTTTACCTGACAGGCCCCGCTGCAAGGATCAGGCAGAGTCAGGCAATTGATTTAAATCACACACACCGGACGGCCCTTTCCTTTCCCCACAAGGATAAAAGGTGGAGCAAGAGAGCACAGTACGAGCAAGGCAGACTGCACAATAAGACAGCTATCCAGACCCGGCAGTTTAAGAGGAGGAGAAAGGTGGCAAATATCGAGAGGCTGACAAGGAGAGAGACGATCTTGCCCTTTTCGACGCAGACCAGCGAAACCTCCACAGAGGTAATCGTAAGACCGCAGAAAAGAGCCCAGGTATGCTGCAACAGATGTCAACGGTACACTGAGCGTGTCGATGCTGATAGGTGGGAGTGAGCGAGACTCCTGCTTCCGTGGTACCGGCCTTGACTCCAGTTACGAGGCAAGCCAAGCGGTTCAGTAGAGGGGAGAACCGATAAGAGCGAGGCTCTGGTGAATGACTGTTGCAGAGTGGCTACTTGAACCAAGTTCAAAGAACTGTAAAAATGTTCAAGGGGAGACCAGCTGCAGAGGGAACCGGCACCTTGTCGGCGCTAACTCTAGAGAGACTGGTCGATCCCCGTCTGAGTGAAACTACAGATACCAGAAGGCCGTAGAGGAGCCCTCAAGCTAAAGGAATGGTTCGGTCAGAAATTGTTATTGTCCCTACGGGTCGGCCATGTGTTTTTAAGCCTAAGTCGCTCGATTTTAGAAAAATTTCTTATGGACCTTACCCGAGTTTTCGTCCATTAAACACACGCGAAAACAGGCACCAGGGCGCTGCCATTTTGTGATAATCCTATCACTTGCCCCATCGCCCTGGCTGACCTGCTTTTGCGGCACTAAATCGTATCCCCCGCCCCTGACATTATCAAAACATTCATATTCCCCACCTCTCTCCATGACGTTACTGTGCTGCGTAGGCAAACGCGCCCAGTCGTCTTCTACGCGACTTCACACAGAACCCGGAAACCAACGCAGATCAACTCACAACACAGCGCGCCACAATTCGGAATATGAAACAGTACTTTAAAATCAAACAGCAATACGGTACATTTGGTAAAGTACATTTATTTGACATTAAATCTTTAGAGAATATTCAGTAATTGGCATATTAAATCGGAATGGATTTTTTTTTTCTTTTCTCTCGATCCGCAAATCCTCTAAAGTTTATCGTGAGTCAAGCGCTGTTCCTTTATGGTACACAGGGTGTTGGTTTTCTTTAAAAGAAGCACTTGGGCCGCACGGTGAACCGCAAGGCTATTCCATCAACTAGGCACTAGGCCACCGTAAAGGTTGATATGTTGCTTCTAGCCGCTAGTAGTGCGTAAGGGCATATGGGCCCTTGACGATCGTCCCATAAAATTGTCAATGTTGTGCAGTTGTTTACAAGAAGCTGTAGCTGGCAATTAAAAAATCCATCGGCCGGGGTCTCTTATAGGTGGCAGTAGCAGTACGGTAGGATGTACCTGTTTAAAAAACATAAAAATTGAAATTAGTCTCACCAGCCGATCTTTATTACTATTATTAATTTTATTTATTACAGCCGAGTTGAAACTATTTGATGTTGAGGATAGTGCAATGGAGTATGTTCGGCTCTAAAAGCAATGCGAAAACTAACAAAATAAATCAAGGTTAACACACAATGTAATGATTTTTTAGCGTTGAACCACTGAGAAACGACTGTTTGTCTACATGCGTGTCGAATGGGCACATGCATGCCCATGTGCCCGGTAGAACGACGATCCCACAAATGTTTTACTTGCTCTTCATTCATTCATTCATGAATTCTTCAATCCGGTATAAAAGCGTCTAAGAGTTACTTACATTATATTTGCCATTTCCATTGTGTCTCTGCGTAATGCAGTCCGTGAATCCCACTGTGTTCGTGCCAACGATTTTTCATATACTGAACTAACATGAAACTCGGTCTAGTTTCAGAATTTTCAGCCTTATCGTCTCTCACGTTATTGCACCCCTCCTTCAAATTAAGTCATTTCGGCATGGTCCCGGTCTCTCAAGGTCAAAAAACAATAGAACCTTATACTGCCAGTGCGAGTCGCGGGCCTCTTCACCCCGCGAGCAAAAAATCAAAGCCGCTGACCTTCACTCTGCATGAGCATACATTCTTACTTTGCAACATCCCGTGTAAAGCCATCTGTGAGAACTTGAATTTTCGACTCCATCTTTGTACTAGGCCTCAATGTGCAAATGCGAACTGGCTTCTTTCCCATCTGCAACGCCTCGCTTGGCGCGTTCTAAGGCCCCCAATTTTGTCCTCGTTGTCCGCGTGCTTTGCAGCCCTAGAGAACCATAACTATGGAGACATTGACTTTTTGGGGGAAGGTCAGGGAAAGTATAAAGTACCCGAGGAGTTGAGTTGAAAGTGAGATTTATTGTTTGTTTTATTATTTGAAATGCGCAAGCCTCCCCTCGGTTAACAGTGCGCAGCATTTACATGAGATTGCGAAACTTAGTTACAGCAAAGAAATATATATACATACACATATTCACAAGGTCAGCGATATGAGGTGAATAGGGAGAGAAGTCAAAGATGACACCCATGTTGTTCGCCACCCAGGATGGTGAAGGGAGGGTTTAGTGTTAGCATACTTTGTATGTACACTGTACAATAACATTATTTTCAAAAAGACAATCGGATTACAATGATTTAAACCGGGATTTGTACTTCTCAACGAGCTCTGTTTTGGGTGGACATGGCACAGTGGCAATGTTTGGTGGCAATGCATCAGTGCTGTGCCAGAAACGCTCAAAATTCCATATCTGTGCTTCTCTAGTACAGTAACAATAAGGCCTTTAACAAAGTCGAACTCCATTTCCTCATATACTGGTTTCACCACCCATTTCTTACTTCTTTTTGCAAAGGCCGTAGTGTAGCGAGGCATCCCTACATTTCTCGTAGTCCTAGATTGTTCACGGCACACATTCTCGTTATGGGCCAAGACCGCTATTAGAGTCCTATGTTTCATGCCCTGTATGCCGAAATGCAATCGCTTTGGCCTGTACTTTAGGCACATATTGTGGAACACCTTCAAACCTCCTGTGTGACAGAATTCTGTCAGTCCCCACAAATCTCCTGATAGAGTTTTATCGAAAACAATCTTCTCAATGGCTTTGTGTGTAGGTGAAGATGGAATCAACCACTTCTTCTTCTGTGCCTCCTCTGTGGACAAAGGGCCATGTTCACATTGGTGGAAATGTTGGTTTTCTGTCCAGCAGTGAACGTTGGTACAGTGGTGCATCAGTGACTGCCATTTTTCAAGTAGGTTTTCCACTGACCCTTCACAAGTTTTGGAGCTCCACCAAAGATGGTTGCTGATAGACTGGGACCACTGTGAAATACTTTCCAAACCTTTTTTTCCCCTGCAGCCGAGATTTCCTTATTGATTGATTTAGCAAGATGCCATACATCAAATTGATGTTTAATATGTGGGAACTGCTCTCTCATTGTCTTGGCTATTGAAACGTGTCTGTCTGTGGCCATGAGGTCAATGTGCATTCCCCTCGATTGTAGATATTCCAATGATTTTATAAATCCTAGTTTCTCCATAGTCACTGAAGATTTACATTGGGACACCTGCACGACCACCAAACTCACAATTTTCTTACTATTCATGTCCTGAAAGTGGTAGGTGCAGTACTTGGCAGAAAATCCAGGGCCGTCGCACTGTCCATCGCCGGCTAGCCTAAATAGTTTGCCTTCGAATGTACTTTCTAGAGACAATTGTTCAATTTTCCAAGCATCACTAATGGCCGGAAATAGATAATCATGTTGGAATTTGTAGTACTGCGTTTTAGAAATAAAATGGAGTCCCACAACTGAAAGAAAGACTCTAACTTTCTAAAACTGGAGCCACTAAAAAGTGAGGCAGCTGCACACAGTAGATTGCCTGCTGGCAGTTTCCCCAGCATCGGTTGTGCAGACCATGAGAACGTATGATTTAATCTACAGGCGGCATGTATTTTGACGTTAATGCCTTGTTTTTGACGAGTCACATGAATCAATGGCTTCCCACATACTTCCCCTCTAACTGAATGCCCACATTTCACCATACTTATAATATCCATCAAACAACTGTTGAATACTATGTATTTGCCCTCTTTCATTAGACTTTCATCCGGCGTCAAAGTTGTTTCGGACTGTATCGTTGAGGACTTATCACCACAATTGAAAGAAATATCGCTGATATCAAGTTCTGATGCTTCGGTGAATACTGCTGCTGGTTCATTCTGTCATTTCAACATCTGTTACTTCAACATTGATGGGAGAACACAACAATGCCGACAGCTTTTTGGGTGGAATTCTTTTGGCGGGTGTAGATTGTGTGAATTGATCTGCGACTACTTCAGAGTTATCTTCAATACATTCAGTATCATCTTCTTGTGGTGGTACTGTCGCACTGTAGCAATGGTCCAATAAAACTTTACTGGATTCTCCGGACACATTCAATTCATGTTCTGGCCATTGGACATAAGCATCTCGAGTCTCAACACGCCGCATCTGAATTAATAGTTCCTCCATAGTGTAAATGGTCTGGCAAGCAACATCTCTCATTTGCGTCACTGTCTGTGTATGTATAGTTCGTACACCCACGGGTAACTAGAGGACAGATTGGAAAAGGGATGTTCAGTTTAAACAAGATAAAGTATAGTACAATTGACAGGAAAAAAAATATAATATAGTCCCCAGCACAAAACAATTTCTAAAATTATGAACTGTTTGTAACTAACCTTATTTTTGTTTCTTTTCTTTGCAACTTTCTTGACTCGAACTTCAACATCTGCACGCTGTTGCTCCGATTCGTTTCTGCATGTCTTCCCTTCCTCTTGCGCTGCAACGACTATATTTTCTGGATCCGCATAGGCAGCACAGAATGACGCTCCATCGATCCCTGAAACATAGTACTTGCGTTAGTATGGTTTTCAATATTGTAAACATAACCCACACTTGGGGTCGACGGCACAGGTACATATAAATAGATAAACACAAATGATGCATTGTCTAAAAGAATCAATGGATATCTAAATATGAACCGATTTAATCAACTTTTTTCTCCGATTTCTTTACATCTGCATCACCTACATGGGATGTTGTGATTGTAGAGGAAGCTCCGTCATCTCCCTGAAACACAGTACTTGCGTTAGTATGGTTTTCAATATTGAAAACATAACCCACATTTGGGGTCGACGGCACAGGTACATATAAATAAACACAAATGATGCATTGTCTAAAAGAATCAATGGATATCTAAATATGAACCGATTTAATCGACTTTATTCTCCGATTTCTTTACATCTGCATCACCTACATGGGATGTTGTGATTGTAGAGGAAGCTCCGTCGTCTCCCTGAAACACAGTACCTGCGTTAATAGGGAAGAAAGTTGTAACGCTCACCTGATTCTCGCAGAGGCGCCGGTCTTGACTGGGCGACTACCGTATCTTCAAAGGTGATGTGCAGCACCCGGTTGGCTCTTTGGGCTGGACCTCTGTGCCCTGTATGCCTGACGTGCAGAGTAAGATGTCTGCAGATAGAAAATACGGGGTTAATGAACTGGGGTTATCGGGGTGTCCCTATCTCTTTCCTCTTCTCCTCTCCTGTAGACCCCCACAGGTTAACGCTCTCACCTTAGGTAAGTGAATGCCGAGCTCTCTATCTGCCTCGGGGCAGGGTGCTGTAACCAGTTTCTTCACTGGATAGGTAGCGCAGGCCTCTTGACTCCAGAGTACTGCTGTCAGTCGTTTACTGCACGAACGGTAAGTTTCGAGTAACTCAAATGTCTTTAAAGTCTTTAATAATGATGTCTCTTGTTTTGCAGGGTTCCGGCGATGGCGGATGACGGGCTGAAGTGAGTTGAAGATGGAGCCCGTGTGATGAATAGAAGCGCCTGGAAGCACGTAAGTAAGCGCTTGTTGCCAGCTTCACGATGCGCTCTAACTGTCTTTTTATTTTGCAGGTACAAGTTCGGAGCGGCTGCAGGGTGCCGGGATACCCACTGGGTTAGATGTGGAAAGGAGTAATGGCACGTGAGTATTAAAGTTCCCCAATGTCTTTAAACGCACCTTGTTTTGTCTTTCAGATGCGGGATGCAGCGCTGACGGCCTCCGGAGCGTGCGAAGAGTTGGTAAGCTTTTGTTTTTCAGATGCCGGAATGCAGTGTGAAGACCTCCGGAGCGCACGAAGAGTAGGTAAGCCTTTGCCTTTCAGATGCCGAAATGCTAACCTGTTCTTTCTTGTCTTTATAGGTGTTGCTGAAGACTGGATTCAGGATGGTAAGCCTTTTTCCTTGGGCCCAGGACCGGATGCAGAAGACACGATGAGCGTTCTGCTGCAGAGGGTGCAGAATAACGCAAAGCAAGATTCATCCACCGGGTGTGGTTTAAATAGCCTCCTGTAGTGCTTAGGTGTCTCCTTCCACAGCCACGCCTAAGTAAGAAAAGAGTTCCTGGTAAGAAAAGAGTTCCTGCCTTCCAGAAGAGTTCCAGTGTTCTGAATCTAGGGAGTGGCTCCAGCCCCACCCAACAGGAAAAGTAGTTCCAAACAGAAGAGGATCAGAGGCTCAACTGGCAGGCAAGTAAGCAGCATGGTCTGCTGCAGGTAAGTCCACCCAAGCATTATGAGCCCGGCGCTTCCAGCGCTGGGACTGGGCATATTTATGAGCCTGGTGCCACTGGCGCCAGGACTGGGTCCAAAAGGTCCCAATTGGGACTGGTTGGCACTCGGAACCTGGGTTATGGATCTGCTTCCAAGGGAGTTGGGAAAACCCTGACCTTTTGGAAGCAGAGATCATGACAGTACCCCCCCCACAAGGCCCCTCCCAAACCGGGCTTCTCTGGGGGTTTTGGCTTGTCAGGAAATGTTCGGTGAAATCTTTTGATTAGGCGAGGAGCGTGGACATATTCAGCAGGTTCCCAGGATCTCTCTTGGGGGCCGTAGCCTTTCCAGTCAATTAGGTAGAATAGTTTAGATTTGGAGATCTTGGAGTCCAGAATGCTTTTGACTTCAAACTCGAGTTCTCCATCAACTAGGATAGGTTTTGGAGATTTGGTTAGTCGGGTTTGAGGTTGCACGGGTTTTAATAGAGAGACGTGGAAGACCGGAGGTATCTTCATGTGCGGGGGCAAGTCCAACTTGACCGCTACTGGGTTTACTATGGTAGTGATGGAATAGGGACCAAGGTATCTTGGGTTGAATGTGCGTGGCCCTTTTAGAGATAGATATTTGGTGGATAACCAGACTTGATCCCCTACTTGATAGTGAGGGGCTTCCTTCCGATGTTGATCTGCTCCTTTCTTGTATTGTTCTTTAGCCCTTTGAAGGTGAGAAACAGCTTCCTTAAAGGCTTGGGTGATTGTAGAATGCAGGTAGTCTACTGCTGGTGTTTCAAGATCTTGGAGGGGATCCAACTCCGAGGTTCGAGGGTGACTGCCGTACAAAAGAAAAAACAGGGTTTTCCCAGTTCCCGAATGGACAGAGTTATTGTAGGCATACTCGGCTAACCAAAGGATATCTTTCCAAGTTTTTTCAGTTTGTTGCAGCATGCAGCGTAAATACTGTTCCAGAGTTTGATTGGTCCTCTCGGTTTGTCCGTCGGTCTGAGGGTGGTGACTGGTCGATAGCCTCACATCAATTTGAGCCGACCGACAGCAACTTCGCCAAAAATGAGAAATAAATTGACTACCTCGATCCGAAATTAGAACCGAAGGAAAACCGTGCAGTCGGACGATGTTTTCGAGAAATTCTCGGGCCAGAGTTGCTGCTGTTGGCAAGCCTTTGAGCGGAATGAAATGCGCCATCTTGGAGAATAAGTCCACGATCACTAGAATCGTTTTGTATCCGGAGCATGGAGGTAGATTGGTGATGAAGTCCATAGAAAGCGTATGCCAAGGGCGAGGTGGGATGTCAATAGGGCGTAAGAGGCCTGCTGGTCTTTCCTTTTGACTCTTGTTTTGGGCGCATACTCCACAGGACATTATAAAGTCTCTGATATCTTTTTTCCAAGACGGCCACCAGAAGTAGCGCTTGATCTTCTCTGAGGTCTTGGCTATACCGGGATGACCTTCCATTAAAGAGTCGTGATAACAAGAGATTACTTTTTTCTGTAAATCTGTGCTGGGTAGGTATAATCGTTCTTGGAAATACAATAAGTTGTCCTTTACTGCAAAGTCCTTTCCCTGCAGATGCCAATTCTGTATGTCTGCTGGAGTTACAAGTTGCCTGGCTTTATCCTTAACTTCCTCTATGGATTCTGTGGCGATTACACCCAGAATTCTTTGTTCGGGAATGATTGGTACAGGTTTAGGGTTGATCAAGTGTTCTTCCACTCCCATCCGAGAAAGGGCATCGGCTTTACCGTTCTTTGTACCAGGTCGATAGGTAATTATGAAGTCAAACTCGGCAAAGAATAATGCCCAACGGAGTTGTCTAGAGGATTGGGCTTTTGCGGTTTTCAAATATTGCAGGTTTCGGTGATCCGTAATCACAGTAACGGTGTGTCGGGCCCCCAGCAGATAATGCCGCCAAGCCTTAAAGGCAGACTTGATAGCCAGAAGTTCCTTGTCAGTAATCGTGTAATTGACTTCAGGAGGCAAGAATTTGCGGGACCAAAATGCCACGGGATGCAACTGATTGGTTACCGGGTCCTTTTGTGATAGAACGGCCCCCATGGCAAGGCTTGAAGCATCAGTTTCCACGATGTAGGGGAGTTCGGGGCGAGGGTGTTTTAAGATTGGTGCAGAGATAAATTTAGTCTTCAAATCCTGGAAAGCTTGTTCCGCCTCGGTAGACCATTCAAAACGTTTGTTTTTCTTTAACAAGGCAGTGATGGGCTGGACTATTCGAGAGAACTCGGGGATAAACCTGCGGTAAAAGTTAGCGAAGCCTAACATGCTTTGCACACCTTTTACGGAGGATGGTGATGGCCATTTGAGAACTGCATCGACCTTCTTTGAATCCATACGCACTCCGCCAGGTGATAATATGAATCCCAAGAATTCAACTTCAGTCACGTTGAAAACACATTTTTCCAACTTAGCGAAAAGTTTGTGTTGACGCAATCTTTCGAGGACCATTTTCACGTGTTTCCGATGTTCAGATTCCGATGAAGAATAAACGAGAATGTCGTCGATGTAAACAACAACACACACATCTATGAGCTCTCTGAGGACATCGTTCATAAAATATTGAAAGGCGGCCGGGGCATTGCAAAGTCCGAAGGGCATGACCTGATATTCAAATAGCCCATACTTGGTGCGGAAGGCCGTCTTCCATTCATCGCCCTCTTTTACTCGTACCAAGTGGTAAGCTCCTCTAAGATCCAGCTTTGTGTATATGCATGCTTTTCTGACTTGGTCCAGGAGTTCAGGGATCAAAGGTAACGGATATCTATTCTTAACGGTGATCTGGTTCAGGGAGCGATAATCGATACAAGTCCTAAGGTCTCCTTCCTTTTTTGGAACGAAGAACAAAGCTGAAGAGGCAGGGGACTTGGAAGGACGAATAAACCCATTTGTCAGGTATTGATCCAGGTATTGTCGAAGGTGAAGGTTCTCAGGCTCGGTGAGGGCATAAATTCTACTACAAGGAGGAGTAGATCCAGGTATCAGGTCTATCTGGCAGTCATAAGACCTATGAGGAGGTAGAGAGTTAGCCTGCTCCTTCCGGAAAACATCTTGGTATTCTAGGTATTCGGGAGGTAACTGGGGAGTCTCTGAAGAAATTGCTGCCAGTGCAACACCAGGTGGAGGGTGACAAGTAGAGACACATTCTGGAAACTGGACCGTTCTTGCTCGCCAATCGATCAGAGGATTGTGTTTCTCTAACCAAGGTATTCCTAGAATAATCTGGAACTGAGGGGCCTTGATCACATCAAACACAATCTTCTCATGGTGTCCATCTTGACTTACTAGCGTCACCTCTTGAGTGGTATGCGTTACTGGCCCGGAGGCTATCTCCGTACCATCCACCGTAGTAATGACGTCCTTTACAGCCTTGGGACAGAGAGTTAGATTCATCCTCAAAACCATTTCATGATCCACATAATTGCCGATGGCACCGCTGTCGACGTAAGCTTCAATTGCATGTAATCGATCCGGATTATCAGGGCTAATGAGGACCATAGGTATCACGAAATGCGAGGTCACGGAACTGGTTTTCACGCTCGGCAAGAGGACCTCTATTCTTGTCGGGCGAGGTCGTTTCCCTGCTCAGAGTTTGTAACTGTGGTAACTGCAGCTCCTACTGCCTTCTTGGCAGGTTTCACCGGACAGTCTCGAAGAAAGTGCCCTGAGTTTCCGCAATATAGGCATAATTGCAACTGTTTTCTCCTTTCCCGCTCCCTTTGTGTTAGAGGACCTTTCAGACCCCCTATTTGCATGGGTTCCCCGGAGTCTACTCCTTTGGAAGGAGTTGGCGGTTTGGAAAATACTCGGGCATCAAACTTGGAACGATCGGCCTTCCTGTTCTGCAGTCTGTGATCTATTTGAACAACCAAGTCTATATAATCCGAACAGTCTTGTGGGGGATTCACTACTTGGGCTAAAACGTCTTTGAGCTCTCCACGTAGACCTCTATAAAACAGCGTAATCCTTTTGTCCTCAGGCCATTGAGTTTCCACTGTTAGTCTATTGAAAGATGCAATATAAGCCAAAAGGTCTTGATTACCCTGTCGCAACGAAAGAAGCTCATTGTCCAAGGCCTGCCCCTGTGCATGTCTTGCGAACAGTTTTTCCATACTAAAGTGAAAGGCTTGAAAATCATGGAGAACCGGATCATCTTGATTAACTAGAGGGATCGACCAGTCTGCCGCATTGCCACTAAGGTACGAAAGTACAAAAGCTACTTTAGCTTGATCAGTTGGAAAGGCTGCTGGCCGGCATAAGAAGTGCAACCGGCACTGATTGATAAATACCGCAAACCTCTTTGGGTCACCAGAAAATCGTTCGGGCGGAGCCAGAGGTACATTCCCAGGTAGGTTGATCTGCACTGGATTCATAGAGGATGTTGAAGGAAGATTTGCCCCTGATGCGGGTAGCGGGGTCTGTCCGGCTTGTGACTGTAGCAATTGTCTAGCAAGATCATCTGTTCTCTCCTTGGAAATAATTAGTTCCCTTCTTAGAGCGTTCGTTTCCTGACGAGCTGCATGCACTTCTGCCCTTAGTTCCCCAAGTAACCGGGCTAGGTGGTCAGTATCCGAGGTTTCCATAGCACCTGGGCGAGAGTTTTGCGGTAGGCTTTGCGTTCTGTAACGCTCACCTGATTCTCGCAGAGGCGCCGGTCTTGACTGGGCGACTACCGTATCTTCAAAGGTGATGTGCAGCACCCGGTTGGCTCTTTGGGCTGGACCTCTGTGCCCTGTATGCCTGACGTGCAGAGTAAGATGTCTGCAGATAGAAAATACGGGGTTAATGAACTGGGGTTATCGGGGTGTCCCTATCTCTTTCCTCTTCTCCTCTCCTGTAGACCCCCACAGGTTAACGCTCTCACCTTAGGTAAGTGAATGCCGAGCTCTCCATCTGCCTCGGGGCAGGGTGCTGTAACCAGTTTCTTCACTGGATAGGTAGCGCAGGCCTCTTGACTCCAGAGTACTGCTGTCCGTCGTTTACTGCACGAACGGTAAGTTTCGAGTAACTCAAATGTCTTTAAAGTCTTTAATAATGATGTCTCTTGTTTTGCAGGGTTCCGGCGATTCCAACCTGTTCTTTCTTGTCTTTATAGGTGTTGCTGAAGACTGGATTCAGGATGGTAAGCCTTTTTCCTTGGGCCCAGGACCGGATGCAGAAGACACGATGAGCGTTCTGCTGCAGAGGGTGCAGAATAACGCAAAGCAAGATTCATCCACCGGGTGTGGTTTAAATAGCCTCCTGTAGTGCTTAGGTGTCTCCTTCCACAGCCACGCCTAAGTAAGAAAAGAGTTCCTGGTAAGAAAAGAGTTCCTGCCTTCCAGAAGAGTTCCAGTGTTCTGAATCTAGGGAGTGGCTCCAGCCCCACCCAACAGGAAAAGTAGTTCCAAACAGAAGAGGATCAGAGGCTCAACTGGCAGGCAAGTAAGCAGCATGGTCTGCTGCAGGTAAGTCCACCCAAGCATTATGAGCCCGGCGCTTCCAGCGCTGGGACTGGGCATATTTATGAGCCTGGTGCCACTGGCGCCAGGACTGGGTCCAAAAGGTCCCAATTGGGACTGGTTGGCACTCGGAACCTGGGTTATGGATCTGCTTCCAAGGGAGTTGGGAAAACCCTGACCTTTTGGAAGCAGAGATCATGACAAAAGTATAGCAAATGGAATCACGTTATATGATCACGCTCGATGGAGCTGTCAGTATCCATACCTCGTGCTGCTGAAGAATATCTATGGATGTTGTAAATGTAGTGCGCACTTCCGAAAGCTGTTGCACCGATTCGTATACGCATGGTCCCGCTTCCACTTCCCCTGGAATTACTTGAATGTCAGGCTCCGCATCAAGTGCAGGGGTTGACGCTCCATCAACTGCCTGAAACATAGTACTTGCATTAGTAAGGATTACAATATTGAAAACATAACACACACTTGGGGTCGACCGCACAGGTACATATCAATGGCTAACCACGAATGAAACATTGTGTAGAACAATCAAACGACAAGTATTCCAGCTCTGATGATCTAGTTCGATGGAGCTGTCAGTATCCATACCTTGCGCTGCTGAAGAACATCTAGGGATGTTGTCAATGTGGTGGACGCTTCTGCATCTCCTTGCAAGACAGTACTTGCATTAGTATGGACTGAAAACAAACACCAGTGGATGATAACTAAGGTGTATATCAATTGGAAAGCACTAACCAAACATTCGGTAAAATAATTACACAATACATAAAAACTTACTTGACATGCATAAAACAAGTCTGTAGCGGAATAGCCAAGTAAGATTACCTGATACGCGCTAGAAGTGGTTGATAACTGCAAGCACGTCACAGATGTAGAATGTTCTTGCTTTCAGATTCAAGGGATAGTCAAGCAGTTGTAAAGGTAAATTATTGTTTGATAATGAAATGCCAATATTAAAAATTGCCATGTAAGGCGACAGAATACTTGAGAGTAATGCTATTGAAAATGCGCAATGTAGCACAGTTCCCTTTGCCCATATATAGATTTCGTTTGTGGGTTATGAAATCTAAAAAGAATATATTGATAAATGTCATTATTCAAAAAGCTAGACATTCATATCAATGTCGAAAGTATTACATGGGACACAACACCTAAAATATCAATTAATCCATTCAGCTACCTACACACTACCGCAAGGCCTAAAGCTAAATCCGGACACTTGACACACCAGTGGCGGAATGTGGACGAATAGAGTGGGAATAGCGTTTGCAAGCAATTCTCGTGTTGTTCGCCGTTTATTCTTCTTTGTTACCCAAGATGTGGCGTACACGTTCGAGGAAAAGTGCCGGCTGCAGATGCGGTATCGATCACCCCTCTTGTCCCCTAAGACTTGTTGGACTCTACTTTCCAGCTCAACCAGTGGATATCCGCAATGTCTGAACCATTCTCTTTTTCGATCAACAGTTTTCGGGAATACAGGCATTGTAGTGCCTTCAGATTTATCATGGGTCTTCGAAGGGCAACCGCTAATCGAACAGGCAGGCATTGTTGAAAATTCTGAATGGTAAATATCGACGTTATTATACAATCTTGATGAATAAAATGTGATACAAAAGTAAATGAACCATACCATGTTCAATGCAAGGTTTGTTTTGGTCGCCGGAACTATACCAGTTCATCATGTGCGGCTTAGTATTTGAATAAGTTGCAGAAATTTATAAATGATGTGACTAATCTCTGAACATGTGACTCGTCCCTTGGATGTTCTGTCTTGCACGAGAAAGAAACATGCTTGCATTATAGACTGGACCCCGAAGGATGAAATTCGATAACAATTGACACTGATGAAAATAAATAGATCTATTGATAGCATAACAAATGAAACTCAAGTCAAGAGCAATGAGACCAATTAACATAGCACTATTGAGTACTCTACTCGCAAATAGATAGAAATTTAGAAATCAACGAAATATGACTAGGATACATGGCCTTACCTTGACCAACAAACAGTTGGATTCAGCAAGCAGAGGAGTATGTTGCAGGAGAACAGGTAGATGGCCACAGGTAGCACACTGACAAGTTTGCTGGAAGCGGTCACAGACGTTCACGGATAGCACGACGACGAGCCGATTAGCATAGATCTCAGTGGTTCTCAGGTAGCACGTTCAGGAGTTGACTTGAAAAGCACAAACATGTTCTCATGAGACATATCAAGTGGTCTATAAAGTATTAAAAACAGGGGTGTGTTTGTGAATGAATGATGTGTGTATGTCATGTTATTATGTGGTTTGCCGGGGGCCGGCCAGCGTGAGGGGGGGTGGTCCTGGAGACACGGGGTCTGAGGAGGCCATGTGAGCGATGGCCCCTGGGCGTGGGATACCTTTTGAAGTGTACATGGTGTTTGGCACCTTGGCCATTATCACCCCTGACAGCACACCATGGCAGCGCTCATCCCCGGGTGCGAACCGCCTTTGATGGGGGTGGGAGGGGTGGATGGGCCGGTGGGCGTGCAGACAAGCAAGGCACAGGAAGACTGCTGAAAGGAGACACACTTATGTGGATTGCAGGGGGGCGGCCAGCGTCAGGGGAGGCCTTCCTGGAGACACGGGGTCTGAGGAGGCCATGTGAGCGATGGCCCCTGGGCGTGGGATACCTTTTGAAGTGTACATGGTGTTTGGCACCTTAGCCGTTGGCGCCCCTGACAGCCCCCCATGGCAGCGCGCATCCACTGGCGCGAACCGCATTTTGATCGGGGGAGGGGGTGGATGGGCCGGTGGGCGTGCAGGCAAGGCACAGGAAGACTCTTGAATGGAGACACACTTGATTCATTTAAAAAATCAAAACAACCGTTGTTAAAATATATGTGGTGTTTTATTTTGTTTCTTATTTTGATGGCACAAAAATACAAAACTTTACACATTGAACAGGTCGGGTTGCAGCACAGCGAGGGAAAATCCCCCTGTACTGACTGCTGTCACTGGGGAAAGTTTGTCTTCTGGCACGAACGGCACAGGCGGGTATTACACTTCGAACGCTGTGTCCAAGCCTCCCGTGAAACCACCATGTAAAGGAACAATAGGCCACCAGCCTGTACCACCTGTGAAACAGAATGATACAAACTGTTTTTAAATGACCAAGATAAGTTTATTAAACTTTTGTTGTCAATGACAATTCTTGTAACTAATGGCATTCTGCTCGGACAAATGCTATCTAGACACTGCACACTATTGAACGACTTTCATGCGTTACAATGATATGTAGATGTCATTTTGGATATAGGAGATGACCATGAAATAGTAGTGGCATTGCAACCAGAGTAGACGAACAGTTGCGCGAAGTTCGTGCATAAGCACCATCATTATCCTCAACACAGACCGTGTGAGGCAGGCTGACCTGAAGTCTGGCAGCTCGGTGATGCATTGCGGCCGTGGATCGCCTTCCGAAATGTAGGCCACGCATCCCGAGTTTTCACATCAGCAGCAGTTCTCGTCCTCGGTTGGCATTAGCTCGCACCGATTGCATGTGCACCAGGTGGAAACCCCGTCCATGCGACTAGGTCCAGTGTCTTCATCCGTTGATTCGTCCTGCCAACTGCTGTCCGAAGCCCTATCGTTTTCACATATTTCCCTTTCAGTAGTTCCTCCTCGGTATACTCGGCCTTTTACATGTAGGGCATTATTGTAGCCATTGTGTGGTAAACAAACTAAAATAATTTATAGCGATGGTACAGGTGTTCACCTGGGCTACAAGCGGCGAAGGTAGCTGACCAGAGCACAGAAACGAGTCACAGAATACTCAAAGTAACACAGAGAGAGGAATGGAATCGAAAATCTGCTGCTGTGTGTTGTAAAACGGTCTGTTTATACTTATTGAGGAAAGAGGCGTCCTGCCATTTCCATGGCGACACGTCATTAGCTGAAGCGCAGCGATTGTTGACACGAGATGTGCTTTGGCGTTGTGAAATGGGCGGTACGCGTCTGCTAATGACAGGCTCAGAGGCGGGGGATCTGATTTAGTGCCGCAAAAGCGGGTCAGCCAGGGCGATGGGGCAAGTGATAGGTTTATCACAAAATGGCAGCGCCCTGGTGCCTGTTTTCGCGTGCGTTTAATTGACGAAAACTCGGGTAAGGTCCATAGGAAATTTTTCTAAAATCGAGCGACTTAGGCTTAAAAACACATGGCCGACCCGTAGGGACAATAAACATTTATGACCGAACCATTCCTTTAAGTCAAAGTGGTCATACAGGAGGCCAAGCAAAATCCCTGTACAGTCGAAAGCCTTTGACCTAAGAACTGTAGAGAAAGCAAGGGAAGTGAATCCCACAAACATGGAGAGCGAAAGTAAATGTGAAGTTGGCAAGAGTGAACCTGGACGAGGGATGCTGAGAGAGGAGGGCAAAGTCTATAGACCCAAGAAACAGTGTGTTGACAAACATGTACCCGGTCGAGGGATGTCCACTCGAACTGTTTTTAAAAAGACAGTAAGATTAGTGACGAGGAAAGCAATAGTGAACCCAGTGGAGGGAGGCGAACAGTCGAGAGGGATCCGAGCCCGAACGACGGAGATCCAGGGGTAAATCGTTCACCCGAAGTCGAGAAGCCATAGTGAACCCGGTGGAGGGAGACTGAAGATTTGAGAAGGGTCTGCACCCAGAAGAGGGGGACCCAGGGGTGGAAACCTAGAACCACTTGTGAAAGTACCTTTTGTTTTGATACTTCAGGCCCTGGGCAACAGGAGGCAAAACCACTGAAGGTCTTGATACTGATAAGAAAAGTATTATTTTTTTTGTTTTGCTTTTTATTTTTTAAAAAATTTTTAAAGGGTCCAGACCCGAACGAGGTAATTCCAGGGGTGAAGCAATCACCCAAAGAAAACATGAAAACAAACTTTGTGTTTGTTTTGTTATTGAATACGTCAGGCCCTCTAAGGCAAGAGACTTTTAAGAGCAACGAGACTTGGCCATTAACGGCACTGATAGCTGCAACTGGAACTGTCGTGTCGTGCTGGGGAAGCTCGAGGATGTACTATGCTCCAAGATCCCACTTTACCCCGTGCTCAAAACGTGGGGAAGGGAGACCCAAGCTACTGCATCCTGACATTATTTTGAATACACTTCTTTTTTTCCTTGAAAACTATCCCACACCCTTTTTGTATTAATTGTAAGGTTTGGCAATAGGTTGCTTAGTATAGGCCCTTTTTATTTGACACAACACCACTAGGACTGCCTTATTTTCATTTGATGGTCCACGCTTGCTCCCATTTAGGTTTAGATTAGGCATTTTTCCAACATGCATACAGTTTAACAAACACTGTTGAACTGTGATCACTTGTATCTGTCTCTACTGTTGCCACCATGAGTTCCTTACAAGTCCCATCTAACAGCCACCAGGGAATACGCCAGTTACTGCACACCCTAACGATATGCTATACATAAAATACAAAGAATTGTGTTTGTTTTCATCTGCCTGTCAATAAAATAAGATTGATAATAGTGGGGAAACTAATCACCTATGAGATAGAGCTGATCTGTCTGAACATTTATAGAAAACACTGGTAATGCCAGCACTGATGTATTGTTTGGTGTATTTTAAGTGGCCCTTCAGTACATATAAAAAATTGGAGATGTGATATGATATGGCATTTATAACACGCCTATACACAAGTGTTTCAGGGTGCAACGAGGCATTGGAGGGGCTACAGAGGGAAGTCAGACAACGATCCTACTAGGCCAGGTGTCATTCAGATTGCGCAAGTGCATGGGAACGGGTGAGGGGGACAGTGCAGTACATGGGATAATAGAATAAATTACAAAGTAAAAGTACGGCCAGCTGGTGGCAAGTGCAGGGGTAAGTGCAGACATCAGATATCAAGTGCTGGTAGTGGAACTGTAGGGGTAAAGAAAACAGTCCCAAGTGTGGGGGGTTGCCAGGAAGACCGTGCAGGTGTGCGACTGGCAGGGGAGGGGACCTGGGCCAGAGAACAGTGGGTGGCCAGGTAACCAGTGCAATTTCAGTTTCAGCCAGGAAGTCCGCAGGGGAGAGGAGGAGAAAAAGCAGAAGCAAAGAGAAAGGTTTTGAGGTGCTTCCGGAACCGGAGATGATTCTCGTCGATTTTTGGGGAGGGAGGGAGGGAGGCTGTTGCAGAGGGAGGCCCCAGCCAAAGAAAGAGATCTACCACCATCTTGTTGCTTGGAGAAGTGACTGACCCTGAGGGAGTTGGAGGCAGATGAGCGAAGAGCTTGGAATGGAAGATATTTAGGAAGAGAGAGCTGAAGGTATTGAGGCCCCCCACTCCAGAAGGCCTTGTGGACAATGCAGAGGGTTTTGAACTTAGTCCTCGCAGCCACTGGGAGCCAACGCAGAGATTTCAGTCCTGGAGAGATACGATCCCTGGGCTTGAAGCCAAGGACAAGTATCGTAGTCCTGTTCTGGATGAGTTGCAGAGGGCGTAGAGTGGAAGCAGGCACATTTAGAAAGAGGTTGTTGCAATTGTCCAGCCTAGAGTGAACCAGAGCTCTGGAGACAGTGCGCTTCTGGGGGAAGGAGAGCAAAGGAAGAATACCTCTGATGAGGTGAAGCTGGTAGTGTGACTTCTTAGAGATGTCAGAGATGTGAGGAGAGAAGGAGAGTGTGGAGTCGAAGATGACCCCGAGGTTTTTAGCCTCACTGGTGGGAGCAGGAAGAGGTCCAAGAGAGGCTGGCCAGAGAGTGACAGGAAAGGAAGCAGTGGGTGTGCTGATGAGGAGAATCTCGGTCTTACTGGCATTAAGGCAGAGAAGAAAAAATAAAACAAAATTTCTTTCAAACCTGTATAGAAATATTTCTAGTAATCTGAAGCTGTGGCCAAATACACTCATTACCAAAAATAATTAAGAATTGTATCTCCTACTTACATAGTTATGGAACGGAAATCTGTTGTGGCAACTTTTCACTGCCTGTGAATAGATTAACGGTGTGCAATGATGACGTCCTTCCACCCTCACCTTATAATCTAATGTGCTTGCTTTGTGACTGAGACCTTCTAAACAATGTGACATCATAAACAGTGCAGTAATGTAACATTTGTTCCTTGTTGATGTTTGTGTATCATAATGAAATGATAATCATTGCGCATCGAAATATGGAGAGTTAGGTATTGAATGTATTGTCTGAAGAGTGAGATCATGATCATTAGTGGTGTATAGCAACTTAATATTAGCAATATAGCAATCATAATTGCAATTCCCTCTTTCTAGAGCTGAGGGTAATATACACCTGTATTGATCATGATCTTGTGCTTCAGAAAATAGAATGCTTTTTCCAAAAAAGCATCTGCGTCATATACACTTCAGAGAATTGATCAGGAAAACAAATCCAAGTTACGCTTACGAAAACTGTGTTTCTGTACAATTGAGAATACTATTGCCAAATTAAGGGGTTCTCCCAGTGCTCATTTTGAACCCACAATAGTGAATCTTTCCATAGGGTAACTTTGCAAAAACACATGCCTAAACACAATCTGTAGCACAGCGTGAGAAACTTCTTGTGATATGGACCTGATATATTGTTGATTTATGATCTGAAATAGCACAATAGATGAATTTGACCTGTTTAGCATTAGTGTTAAAGACCAGTTTGGTCTACAATTTACATGTACAGCAGATAGAACAAACCTACCTTTTCCTGATCTCCTGTATACATCAACAACAAAATATACCCCTGAATTTACAGTTAACCATTGAAAGTTAAAATATCATCAACATGCCACAAGCAATTATCACAAATGTTCTATAAAATAATATTCCTACTGGCAAATTTGTTGGGCCATATGCAATTTTAGTAAGGATCCTGAGTACAAGCAAGTGACAATATTGATTACTAACCCATTTCTAAACCAAAGATATACTATAAAGGGTGTCCTTCAATTGATGCAGAAAGTGACAAATCAAGAAATGCATTATTGATACTACACAGCAAACAAACAGTAGATCAGGCGATTACAATGTTCGCTTCCTTGCCCAATATATCAGTGACTGTAAAGATTATTTACAAGTGGCTTAAATACTGCCATCAGTGCTCCAGATAAGATTTTGAAGTGGGAGTATTTCCCCCCACGCCCCATTTTTATTATTCAAGAGTAAATGCAGTTTCACTCTCTAATGGCCGGTGTGGTTTTTGACCCCTTTCAGACACTGTCCGCCCGTTCAACCAGCAGAACAGGAGAGTTAGAGAGTAGCTTCTGAAGCTACAGACAAGGAGACCGCTTGTGGAGCGGTGCAGGCAGAGAGACCCACTCCTGGGGGTTGGGTGGCAGAGGAGAGAGACCAGCACACCTCTGGCTTAAAGCTAGATAGAGGCAAGCTCGTGGAACGTCCGTTTCCCCTGCTGAGGGTTGGACTGAAGAAGCCTGGTCCTGGAGGGTCTCCATCTATGAGGAATGCCCACTTCGACTGGCACACCGACGAACCAACCCGCTGGATGGAAGCGGGAGGGCAGCATAAACTTTGAGACATGCGTAACCGCCAGAAGAAGCAGAAGTGGTGAAGACATGGCCCGACCTGGAGAAACACTGCAAGGAAAGAAAAGGTATGCGGTCATTCCTGGGAAGCAGGCAGAGGCTAGAGAAACAAAAACAAGCCTCCAAGATGGGGAGGAGGCAGGCAGCCCCCAAAGTAGGGGAAGGAGAAATTGACAACTAGGGGTGGGATCAGTCAAATCCCAAGTGCAGGGTGAGAAAAAACAGATCCCAACTGGGGTCAAAACGGTGACCCTCAAGCAGGGGTACAAGACACAAGATGGGGGTGGGAGCAGTAGGCCTCAAGGCAGGATATAAGAACCAACCCCAAGGTTGGTTGAAAGAAACGGTCAGAGGAGAGGGGAAAAATACAGGAAGCAGCGGGGTGTGGAAAACGCCTGGAAGTTCCCTGGAGGGGTACGCAATAAGAAAGAGAGAAGTTGGGGAATAGGCCAAAGTCTCCGGACTGCCAGAGAGAAAGCGATACTAACGAAGGACTAAGCAGTAACCCCAGGAGGGGAAGCAGGGAGAGACATTTGCTGTTGCCTTGAAGAGGAACTGTAAATCAGACAAGAAGCCTTTTTCCCTCTGATTCAGAGACATTACGTTGCGATAAGAAATCGTATAACAAAAACACAGATCAAGACCTTAAGTGGTAGACAAAACTAATTAAATTATAATCATACAGTTTTGGAATAAATATTTTTATTTCTACCCAATGTATGTTGCCATCATTTGGCAATGTATAACATTAAAAAACATCTTCATGTCGCTAATAAATTTCACTTCCATTCCACGAGTACATGCATACCAACCTAATCATGCATCACCATTTGCAACCATATTCACAATAGCAACCACTACAAACAATATATAGAACCCCTTTTATTCAATTGGAGCTTCGCAATAACAGACCAATTGACATATTACAATGCACGCAATTGTTTTCTAACAGCATGTCTATTGCTTAACAACAAAATGTTATCGACATGTGTTTCAGGCAGAATATACGAGCCCTTCACTGTAGGTCTTTGATGCTCCAGCCTTCTTCAGGACACAAGTGGGTGCCGCACTATTCCCCACTGTTTACAACCTTCTGTACTTGTGGCTATCTTAATAATTGAGCTGTGGACCTAGGATTCTGTAATTTGTCATGCTCAGGCGACTGCATCACTTGAAAATGAACCCATACATGGTTGGTGGTTAAATTCACCCCATGTGTGCACAAATCACTGCTGTTACCACTCTTCTATGCTGTTATTCGTACCATCAATCAATCACTGGCGCCCGGAGTAATTCTTGAGAGCCGTGAGACTGTATGCTGCTGCACATACTTTTAGATGCAGTGGAGAAAGAGGGTGTTCCTCGCAGAGGTACAACGGAGAAAAAAAGAGAAAGTGGACATTTGGCATCCTCAGCACAGCAATCTGTTGCAAAAGAAAGCTGAGAGTAGAGACTGCTACAGCTGATTGATTGATTGATGATATTACATTTACTTGTAACTTTATTGCTTGTGGTGTAGTTTGGATAAGCACCAATTACCTTGATGTACACGACCTATAAGTAAGCTATATGTTCCCAACAAAGTGTGTTCTTGGAATATGTTAAAAACATGGATTCCACCGTCGGTATGCTAAAAGACCAAATAAACTGTGTGGCCTTATTTTTCTAATCTCCCTCTGGTACTTCCCAGCTTTCCCTACGCTATCAATTAGTTACTTTAATGAAATGCAATGGAATTGTGCTTTCAGACATTCTACCCGGCTTGGTGTTTTTGCTTTGACGCTCAAGTCTTCCTGTCCCTCTCACAGTCTGGTCTTCTCTCACTACTCTCCTCTTTCCGAACCCACCTTGCCTTCTTAGTCCCTCTTCTGCTTTCTCCTCTGTCCCTTAGATCTCACACTCTTGGCCCTGCATTTTGATGTTACCACACTGTACGTCCCTCCCCTGCACTAGTACTCCACATTACAACTCCCTCCTCCACAACTCCTTACTCTACAGCTCCCACCTCCAGACAACTACCACTTGTGGGGTACATTTACCAGCCCAGCAGGACTCCCCTACACCACCAAACTGCATTCCGGCAGTTACAAGCAGAATGGCTGCGCTGGCTCTGCTGAGCGCTATTCCCTTGCGTTAAAACTGTGTTTTGCAGTTACAAAAAGAATGGCTGCGCTGTCTTTGCCAAGCACATATGGGGTGAGATGGAACATGAACACCCCGACAATGGCTGCCAGTGTTTTCTTCATGTGCACCAAAGAAAATAATTCAAAGGCAGCGCTGCTATGCTGCCAGCTCAAGACTTCCCACGGGAAAAGAAAATGTTCTGCATTTAAAATAACTGCGCACTGATGCCCTTTCCATCTTTTCAACATTGCAGAGTTGGTTCCAGAGAAGACGCTTTCATGTACACCCATATTCAGGGTGTACACCAGCAAATGGGGGCATTCCTCACTGAATGGCATGTTGTGTCAGGCAAAATCTGAAATAACAGAGAACTTCACTCCAAGCTATGGCAAATGTTTTACTTTTTGCAACAAAATAAGACAGGCAAACCCTTCGCAAGAAGACCTCTCTCTCTCTTTGCTTATGTCAGTTTCAAAGGACCTTTGCATTGAAAAGATTCCTGTGTAGTAGAAATTGACTAGGGCCATGGAAATGCTCAGAATACAGATGTGAGGAAAAACCACATTTTGTAAAGGGACATTTAAGGAATATCAACCCATGTGTAAAATGGTGCTTTTGCCAAACAAGAAAATGCCTTTTTAAAAGTGAAATGTTTAACTAAGACTTTGTGCTTGCATAGAAATGTGATTGGGGGTTTGCTTTAAAATATATATAGGATATTTATTCCCAAAATACAAAATAGCTTGGGGGCCAAAATGCACCCCTGGCGCATATCCTTTTCAATGTTATCCAGCTTGCGGTCCTGCCGTCAATTCCCCATCGCACTGCTGCCATGTTACCTGTGTACAGGGTTTGTATGGCTCTCAAAAATGCCTCTGGGATTCCAAGACTCCTAATCATCTCTCAGAGACGTTCCCTAGGCACCACGCCAAATGAAGTTCTCAGGTCGATGAAGACTGCATAGAAACTGACCTTCGTAAGGACTGCATATTTATCTATAGTTGGGCGCAGCCACATACTCGGGTCCACAGTGCTCAATCCTTCACAGACCCCAGCTTGCCGATAGTCAATTATTTGGTTGTTGCTTACCCAAGTCTCCAAATGGAATAGTAACACCCTGGCGAATGTTTTACCTCCCGAGTCCAGCAAAGAAATCGGCCTATAGTTGCAGGGCTCGTCTCTACAGCCTTTCTTATAAATAGGGACCAGCTCTGCTTTTCTCCATGAATCCAGGCTCTTGTTCCGGTTTAGGGCAGCATTAAATCGTTTTGTGAAATATGGCACCCAAACATCAGGTTCACTTGCATAAAAATCAATTGGGACCCTGTCTGGTCCCGGCACCTTACCCGATTTTTGACATCTCAATGCTCTACCAACCTTCTCATGGGTCAACAACAGAGGTGGTGAATTTGGGCCGGGCCCCTCTCCACACCCAGTTCTACTCTGGGTTGGAATCTTGCTGGCCTGCACCCCTCGATCACCATACAGGCTACCAAAATAATCCACCCATACTTGATCAGGAATGCTACACTGCAAAGAATTTCTACCTGCCTTTAGCCATGTCCTGATCAGCCCTCAAAAACCTCTCAAGTCCCCCTTTTTAATAGCGCTAGGCAATGCACCCCAGGTGTCCTCGTGCCAGGCCCTCATTTTCTCCCTCCGTAGCTTGTGATAAGCAAGCCTAACTGCACTCAGCTCTAGATTTATGCCCCCTTTCTTGCATAGTGCTGCAGCAATCAAGCATCCCTTAACCAGTTTGCACTCTATCAAACCAGGGGTAGAGGACTCAGTTTGCTTGCATATAACTCTGCATGGCTTCAAAAACCTGGACCCAACAAGAGACACTATATTGTCATGAGAATGTATCAGTGAGCTGGGATCATTAGGATCCAGCATTGCCACCTTCTCCAAGAGGCAAACAATATCACTGTAGACCTGAGGTAGAAGCTGCTCCAAGTCCAGTTTCCCCCACCTTAAGTTACATCTTGCTTGACCATGCAGTTCCAGAGGGATTGCTCCCAGCTCACAGTTACCCAACCTCTTACACTGGAGCCCCCATAGTTCTTCACTGGACACCATAGTCAGGGGGTAATGATCGCTCTCACGGCTATTAATTACTTGGAAAGCTTTAATGCTATCTCAGACCTCTAGGTTCACAAGAATGTAATCGAGCGTAATCCACCCTTGTGTATTTTCAAAAGTAACTGCGTCTGGGACATCCACAGAGAATCGGCCATTACAGGGCCTTGGGTTGACTGCCAAAAGCAAAATTGACACCTCTTCCGTATTCTTATGTTGTCTAAGTGGGTGCGCATTATCAGCCAGTGCTATGCCCCAATGGGTGTCGTCCTCATCCATTATGGCAGAGCATGTAGGGGCTCAAACTGGCGGTTAAGATCCCCCATAGC
Source organism: Ambystoma mexicanum (assembly GCF_040938575.1). Taxonomy (NCBI): domain Eukaryota; kingdom Metazoa; phylum Chordata; class Amphibia; order Caudata; family Ambystomatidae; genus Ambystoma; species Ambystoma mexicanum. The sequence continues at coordinate 405,049,286 of NC_090940.1, forward strand.
CACGGTCTTCAATATGCCAGTCGAAACCAGCCTCCAGGCAGAGATCAGTTCTACTATCAATCATGTCATTCGGTTCCAGGTTTGGAACGCTTGCAGCTTTCCGAAAGTATGGAATTCTCGCCTGGCTCTCTCTCGTTCTCTGCAACTGCTGATCAGCCCTTTGGCCTTCCAACTTCGATAGCCTAGTTCGCATCAGCCCCGGAAGAGCTGCTCCTTCTCGTAACCAACCTCGATCAGAGTGTGCCTGTGCTCACCAACTTTTATCCTGAGAGGGAGTGTTAACAAGTGGCAGGTGTGTGTAGTTAGAATTACGTGCCTGGCTCTGCCTGATCTCATTAAAGGGACAGAGCCATTGAAAGTCACTAGAGGTAATCGAGGTAATCTTCCTAGCCTCATTCCTCTTCTTCCTCTGCTCAGTAGTGTTGTTAATGTGAAGTGGGGAGGAATTATGGGAGCTGTAGTTTCCCATAACGAAGGTAGCGACAGGGGTTAGATGGGCTGTAGAAAAAGGGGGATACCATGTCCCGGGACTTGGTTGTGAAACACCCTCTGGTTTTTCACACTAGGAAAGCCTTTCTTTTGCTATATTCCAACTATAGTTGTGGAAGAGACATTTGTTTTGCCATCCTGAGGAAAGTATTGGTCTAAAACACCTTTTCATTGCCTTTTAATAGACTGTTGTTGAAACAGAACATTTTGAACAATTTGCCTGAAACAATTCAGGGGGAGGGAGCCAACCCCGGACACAATGATTATTTTGTTGGAGTTATATGTTTAGGTTTTTGCATATTTTTGTTGAATTGAAATTCGAAACATTTACCGTGCACCTTTTGATTGTGTGTGTTCGTGTGAGGGTCAGATATAGTTTGGACACAAGGTTAGCCTGCTTTAATTTCATAGGAAGGGACATTCTCTTTAGGATATGGAATGTTGGCCCTTTATCCAAACCCCTTTCTGTTAATAAAAATGGCTGATGTTGGGAATATTGCCACTTTTTGTCCGCCTCTCATTCCTGACCCCTCACATAACACATTGTTAATTAGCATTTTACGGTACCAACATATCCCAGAGTCACGAATGGCCAACGTTGTAAAAAATAAGTATTTTATTTACATACATAAGCCCTCATTTTATTCTTGCTATATCAACACGTGTGTTTCAACGTATCCAACATAATTAACATCTTTAAACAATCCTCTGTTTGTCTTACTTGTTTCACATACAATTCAAACACACGCGTTTGGTAGATAACAAGTCACATCACTGTGATTAAATAAACCTACATCAATACTCTGGTCATCGGGCTTCAAACACATGTCCATCACATAAAGCCCTGTCCAACCCAACATGGGGTTTAATTCACATTTCCATTGCCAAAGGCCCTGACCAGCCTTATGCTTTTTGCTAAGGAAAAGCAAATTCAATACAATGCTCAATTCCCTTAGAGCAACACTAGATGAAGGTATTCAAACATACTCTTTGGTTCCCAAACTAAACCAAAAGCTTAAATCAACAATAAAATCATTGTTTCAATATATATTTATCACAATATACAATGCAAAGCACAAATTCACTGTATCAAAATACCAAAGGACCAGAGCTGTTGCCCATTCAATCAAGCTAAAGCCCATTGCATCTAAGGTGCAGATAAAAGCACGGACCCCCTGTATCCTGACAGGGTCCCAGCCACAGCAAGCCAACCAGCCTTTGTGTACGGCCTGGCAGCATATGTATCCTAGGGTTTCTAGCTTGGAAATCCCCTTACCATAAAATGCTGTCATTCGTTGAGCAGAACCTCTGCTTCTGACTCTAATATATATAACACCCCTCATTTGTGTGATGTATGTAAACAGTATGATGGGTACTACCCCTTAGCGTGTTGCTGATTTATCAGCTCTTGGCTTCTTGCTGTAATATATAGCTAGGTCCTATGCCAAGGACGTTGCGTCTTGTTTGTTTTTATCCTGGCTCCTAAGCAGACTGTTGCTGCTACCCTTAACATGGAAAATGAAGTGCAAGTACCATTATGGTATGTATGCATATGGTGTATATGCACTGGCCTGCTCAAAACATCTTTTGTAAGCATGTTTGCATGCCTGAATGTATGATATGAGTAAGCTATTTTAGCTACTAAGCACTTTGCTATAATAAATGGTTACACGAGTCAATGAATAGTAACACAGAAACACGTCTCAGTATGTGTTTGTGATAATACGACTAAAGCTCTCTTGCTGTGTAGCTACTTTGTAGTACAAGGCTAATACAGGCCTATAGTAGCATAAAGTGCTTTGAGTATACTCTGCTGGTTTGTAGCACTACTGTTGCTATTCTAAATATTACAATATTGCAGTATAGACTGCCTTTAGTCATGTACCACAATACTGCTCTTTCTTCAAGGCACTACATTCTACCCAATCTTGTCAAACAACTGCTGGTCTACTATTATGAGGGGAATTCTGACATGAAATGGTATCTCACCTGTTGCTCCTATCCCGCAGGGCAGAATGGGTGTATTCCCATGACAAGAACAGCACTTATACGAGCATTCAGCCCAACTTCACACAGCAAACCATGGTCCCCACACCTCCAGGTCCATGTGCCCATACCCATCGTACAATTAATGCACACTGATAACGTTGTGTGGGTAAAAAAGAGCGCATCTGCCTAATTTTGTCCAAAGTAAACTTCCAGGTGATTCGTAATAACAGTCCTGGGATTCAACACCAAATCTGGCATTCTAACAGGGTCCTCGCATAAAGGGATAACTACTTATTTATCCCAGGTTTACAGAGGTGGCTGCACAAGCACCCTACCTGGGAGCCACTAGCCTTGACCCTTGTCAGCAGTTCCCTCTTCTAAGACTTGTGACCCTTGACCATTTACTTTATTCTCTATATTATTTGGGACTTTGTCCCTGGTCTTGTTGCCATATCTTATTTATTTCTTTCCTACTATATACGGGCCTCGTTCCCAGGTCCCAAGACAATTTCTTCAGTCTTTTCTTCACACGCTGTCTGACACCTTTGTAACTTGGTCACTGTTTGGGACCTGGTAGGACTGAGTACCATGTATCTAACCTTGTGACTGCAGCTTTTTTGTGGTAAGCAATTAACATCTCATTGCATAACAGTTTCAAAATGTGTCAGATTAAGTAGTTTGCAATGTTTCAGCGCACGAACAAGGCAAGGCTAGAGAGTTGTGTGCAGTTGTAAGCTGAGATTACTTTTGCAGATGCATGCACACAGTCTTGGTGGATACTAGCACTTGAGGATGAGTTTTTTGCACACATTCATACGATAAATGTTTTTTCAATACACATGTATAAATGGAACCCGTTTGAAACCTTCTTTTCTGTCACTGCATTTAGTCAGGGTAATCGTTTCATGTTAATTTGTGTTCTTGCTTTGTTCACATAGCTTTTATTAAGCTTTGTGATTTTAATTATGGAAGGCCTTGGTAGGATGTACAAGGCACTAAGAGTTACCTATGAATACCAATCTGACATGAATTACATCACACGCATATGACATCAAGTTGACGTCACTGCGTGCGTATATCCGCGCAGACCTTTCCATGTTTTTTCAGTATTTAGATACAACACGTGCAGGTAAGAGTTAGTTTACACAGTAGACGTGCAACATAAAGACATACATTTTTACTATATGTTATTGAATTTACAGTCCTTGTCGTACAAAGACATGTGAGGTCGCTCAGGTAAACTTGGTCAATTCATTTTTATTTTACCCTGAAAATACCATCACAAATGCAGATGTGAACATATTAAGAATGGTCATGATTAAACTCTAGATATGGTGACACATTTACATACAGGTAAATATGTTGCTATATAGTTAATCAGCGAGTCGACACATTACAGAAGGATTTATGCTAACACCTTTTTTTCCTATTTGTATGTGTTTTGTTTATTTGTTATCAAGGTATATATGTATTTTATAAGCTTTCTATTGTGTCTATGGGATAGTATATATGATTTGACCTGATGACGGACAACTGTATGAAATGCATTGGCCGATGGAACACATACTGTGTCTACTCTCCGGATGAATGTGCACATTAAAATTGTGACTACAGATTGATTTGACTTTGTTTTTCAATTGGACTATCTTTTTCAAGAATTAGTAACAACACGTGCTGTGTTAGCATAATTATAAACACACAGTTCTCTGGAAAAGTCTTTCAGGGTCATGTGTACAGTGTTTTAATACTCAAAGGGCCTTGGGGTAATCTGCTGTGTTCCTGTGAGTGTACTAATATATTTGGAATATCTCAGATGAACAAGTATGTGGTTCCCACCTATCCTATTTTCTTGAATCTTATTGTATGGCACATTTAAGGTGGAGCCACACCACAAAATGTCATGTGAGGATATTGAATTAATTGAATCGCTCACAACCAAAACAGCAGAAACACTAGATTTTTTTTTTCCTCAGAGGAGGCTGATGCCATTTCAAGTATCATTAGGGACACCACTGTATCTACATCCATTGCATCAAATGATCCAGCCAAGAAGCTTAAACGACTTGAATATCTCTGTAAGGAGGTAAACAAGAGGTTGCATGCAATAACCCTAGGTAGATGCTCTAAGAACCAACGGATACCTAGATGCTTAATCAATCAAGACATTAGAGAGATTCTGAACGAGCTGAACAATTGTTTAGGTAAAGAAGAACTAGATCTGGGCTTAGCAGACATAAATGGTAGATTAAAAATTCATTAAAGTGAATTGGAGAAAAAGAAAATATGCATGTTTAAGAGGCATACATATGATTACCATAATGACAAGGGATATGCGTGGATGGATAAACTGAGACCAGCACTCGAGACATACACAAGCAAGTTCCTCTTAACATCTCCAGTTCAGCTTCAGATATTATTCCACACATAGAGAAGGGATATAGTGGAGCAGATGGAAGAGAAGACACTCCACCTGCTGACTTAGGAATAGACCAAGCCTCTACTTTATTAGAGAGCAGCAAAAATGGAAAAGAATAAGCAGGTGTAGGCGCAAACACAACACAAGTGTAACAACCAGGTTACAGCAGAGGAAAACCTAGTGGAAATCAAAACACTTCAGAAAGGTCTTTTGTGCCAATGTACAGCTCCACATCATTTGACGCTAAGGTTGAACTATTTGTTTTTTTTTTCAGAAGCTTAGACTAAATGTATTTTTTGAAGACTACATAGATCTTGATATGGGTTTGTGTGACTCTGTAGTAGAGGAAATGCTGGAATTTAGATCCAAAATCAACTTTATGCCCCCATCAGCATCCCCTCTAGATACTTTTCACAAAACCATCCTGAAAGATCTGGAAGAAATAGCTTACAAATAGCTTAAATTCTCTGAGTCATGAGCTGACACTGATTACAAATTTATATGACGACACCAACACAGCGATCTGACCAGCAGATCAGGGAGAAGCATTGGTGTTGATGAACACCACTGATTACAATGCAGAATGTGAGAGGCAACTTGTCGGCAATAATATATTTGTCAAGCTTGATAATGATCCTACTTCCTCGATTTCAAAGAATTTAATTTAAATATTGAAGATAGCAGAAGAACATGAATGGATCAATCCCACTAAAACATTTGTATTGACAGCCCCTCCCAAAGTTCCTACATTCCATCTCCTCTCGAAGAAAAAGAGCAGATGAAGTAAATGCATCCAGGACAAAAGTACAAGGTATGAAACGCGAGAGCTTGCTTTATTAAACACCCTAAGAAAAAACGAAACCAGCCTTAATATACAGATCAAAATACTCAATGCAAAGTAAAAATATCCAAGCCATCATCAATAAATATTTGAATATTTTGACTTGTGATTCCAGAGTTGAACACCTTTTCAATGAACAACCAATTTTTGTATATACCTGCAGTTGTAACTTGCAGGACAGATAAGTAAATACAGATCCCGTTAGATGTATTACACAGTACTGGCACTTACCCCTGTATGTATTGCCCTAACAGCACCATTGTAATCAAAGATAGCTTTGTTTACCATGCCAGAACGGGAGAGAAAATCACTCTTTGGAACTATGCAACCTGTGATACATACAATGTAATGTATGCGTTTAAGTGCCCATGTGGCATGTATTATGTTGGGCAATCCACAAGTCCCTGTAAATTAAGATGGAATGAAAACAGGTCAAACCTAAGAAATAAGAACATTGCCTCATCAGTATCAAGGCACTGCATGGAGAACCAACACAATATTTCCAAGATACGTTTTCAGATTCTTGAAGTGGCGAAAAGAGATGGACCACATGCCAACCTTTCCAACAAACTGGATCGCTGAGAAATCTTCTGGATTTAGAGACTAAACACCATGGTTCCCAGTGGAATGAATGAAGATTGCAAATATCAATGTTTTCTTTTAATATTAGTAACACAACAAATGTTATTGATCAGCTGTAGGCATCAGTCAACTTTTTGGTATATTTTCACTAAAGGGACTTATCATTGGTGAAATGCGGGCAGAAATCTGCTGTACTTATGCCTGTATTACCTTCAGTCGAGCTTACATTGTTTATTGCCTATCTTTGGTTAAGAAATTAGCTTGGGCTACCATAATATTGGGTAGCAGGAGGTTGGTGCAATGCAAACCAGATATTTGGTTATTTTGTCCACATTTTTCTTATTGATCTAGTCAATTATTTGTCAGGATGATACCAGAAACATTCTTTGATTGTCAGTTGTTTGACGTGAGGTACATTTTATGTTCTCTATATAATTGCTAGCAATCTGTTTGAATACTTACAGTATGGTTAAGGCACGAGGACACCAGTGTCGGCACAGAAGATTTTGATGTTTACCACAATTGTAGATATGCTCCACGTGGTCTTCAGTGTCACTGTGAGACATTACTCATATGTTTTCAAGTAATTTTGATTCACTTTGTTTGTACATTGTATTGATATTTTATTTGTATCGCACTCATACCCAAGTGTTTCAGAGCGTGTTGTAGAGTATTGATATATTTTGCTTTTAAACATATAGTAGACCATGGCAGGATACACAAGTATTACGTATCTCTCAGAAGTGGTTCTCGGCCATCATGAGCGGGATGCTACTGTGTGACCACGTACAGTACCAAACAAAAAGGACTAGATTATTACGCTGGTAGATACCTACACAAAATGACATAGATGCTTGTTAATTTAGCATGAGTTTTCACACACATTCATGAAATAATCTTTTTCCCAATACACATGTATAAATGGAACCTGTTTGAAAAATTATTTTCTCTCCCTGCGTTGAGTTGGGATAATGATTTCATGTTAATTTGTGTTCTTGCTTTGTTCACAAAGTTTTTAGTAAGCTTGGTGATTAATTATGGAAGGCCTTGATAGAATGTACAAGGCACTAGGAAGCTATGAACGCTGATCTGACATCAATGACGTTACACACGTATGATGTCATCACGTTGATAACGTCACTGTGTGTATATCCGCACTGACCTTTTCTTCAGTATTTAGATACAACATGTGCAGGTAAGAGTTGTTAGTTTACGCACTAGACGCCAAGGATGTAATGTTCGTTTGGGTAAGCCTGATACCATTATGGTATTTTTCTATCGGATATTGACCATAGCAAATGGATTATCCTTCCATGCAACATAGTCATATATTTGTACCACAGGTTACCAAATTTACATTCCTTGCTGTACTAAAAGGCAAGTGGCTCAGGTAAACTTGGTGCATTCATTTCGTTTTTGTTTTACCCTGACACTACCATCACAAATACAGAATTGAACATATTTAGAATGGGTATTTCATGATTACCAACACGATCTAGCTACTATGACACATTTTGATACAGGTAAAGGTGTTGCTCTATAGTTAATCAGTGGGATGACCTGCAACAGAAGGATTTGTGCTAGCATCTGTTTGTTTTATTTTTATTTTTTCCTGTTTTCCCCTTTTTATGTGTTCTGTTTATTTGTTATCAATGTATGTATTTTTTTAATATATATTTTATATGATTTCTATTGTGTCTTTGGATGTTGAGGGACAAGTGTCCGAATTGCATTGACAGATGAAACACATACTATGTCTACGTTCCGGATGAATGTGCACACTAAAAGTCTTACCATAGCTTGATTTGACTTTATGTATGTTTTTCAAATTGACTATCTTTTTCTAGAATTAATAACAACACATATGCAGTTTTATCCGTGAATGTGAGCATGCAGTTCTCTGTTAAGGTCTTTCAGGATCGTTTCAAATGAGATTAATCCCGACCCTTTGTGGTGGCCCGCTATTCCACCCCTTCTTTTATCACACATTTTCCTGTCAAGTGCCCACCGATACGAGAATGCCTCCTCCCACATTAATCTGATGTAATTTCACATTGGGTTCATGCCTCCCCTCTACTTCCAAATAGAGCCTAGCCCAAAGATGACTGGCTGTGATAATTTTGCAGGTCGAAGTGTGTCAATGCTAAGAGCAGCAGACACCTAGGCCCCTTTACTGGTCAGCGCGGCCCCCAGCAAAGTGTATTGTTGAGGCTTAGCCCATATCTCGCCCCAAAAAATCAGGGGTTTATTAATTAGGTTGCAGTGTAAACTGTGTAGTTAGCAAATATTTACCAATGAGCAGCCTGGTTTTTAGAAATGCAAATTAATGATCTAGGGCATCCAGAAATAGATCTATTTGCCACAAGAGAAAACCCAAAATGCCTAAATTGTGCCTCCAGTTTCCTGCAGAAGGACTCCAAAGGGAACGCACTGTGAATAAGTTGGTGAGGGATATTTGCCTACGCTTTTCCTCTGACCCCACTCTTAAACAGAGTGATCCACACAATGCACCAGTAACACACAACAATGAATCTAATTGCTCCAATATGGGCATGTGAGACATGGTATTCTTACCTCCTCAAAATGTCCATTCACCCACCAATGAAACTAGCATGCATTTACAACATGTTGTTCCAGAATCAGGGGCTAATCTTACACCCTCAAGCTCAAACAACTAATTTGGCAGCTTGGCACCTGAGGTCATAGAGTTTGGCCATCTTAATTTTCCAGCCTGATGCAAGCAAAATTTAAAAAAGTCATAAACCAAACACACGACTCTGCTACTTTAACAAATGGAAGAGGTTTGCGGTGTTGTGTAGAAGGTCAATTGTCAATCCAATTGACTGTGCACCATCACAATAGTGCACTATCTATTATACTTGTTGCAATCGGGTTTAGTCTTCAATTCATTAACAGTCCATCTTACTGCATTTTCTGCATATACAACATTGCAAAGCAAAATTTCATGTTGAAAAGTTCCAGTCCTTGTAGCTTTTATGGAAGGAGTAATACAGCTTTACCCCCCCAATCGCAAACCCACCACCAGGTTTCAATGTTGTCTTAAGCTAACTCATGGTGTCACTTTCTGAGTCAATGCATAATGCAAGCCTCAAAAATCTCATTTACAAGACTGATTTCCCCTTAGCTGTTATATCTATTCAGAGAGTAAGTGAGCCTCAAGCTTTATCTGTGTCAGTACCTTTTGCCACAACACATAAAAACAAGGTGGTCTTAAGAACGCATCTACGTTTCTCACCAAAGTACATTTCTAAGTTCCATGTCAACCAGTCCATTGAATTGCCAGCTTTCTTTCAAAATCCACAAAACTCTGAAGAAAGAGCTCTCCGCACACGAGATGTTCGGAGGGCAATCATGTACTACCTCAACAAATCAAAACCACTGAGAAAAACAGACCAGTTCTTTGTTTCTCTAGCAGCCGGAAGAGCGGGGGATCCTTTCACAAAGGCTACCATTGTGAAATGGATTGTAAAATGCATACAGCAGTGTTAAACGTTAGCAAACAAAACATTGGCATTCACACCCAGGGCACTCTCCAAGTGCTTCAGGGGGCTACTTTAGCATTCATTGCAAATTTATCACTGGAGGCTATCTGCAGAGCAGCAACTTGGAGTTCAGTGCACACTTTCACGCAACATTATTGTGTAGCCACACAGGCCAGAAATTACTCACAGGTGGTATTGAAATGTGTATTTGTCTCAGTTCCTTTTATCGACCCACCACCTTTGGCTGGTACTGCTTGCTAGTCTATACAAACCAGTGAATCTAAGCAGATCCACATGCCTCAGAAGACAAAAATTGCATACCTGTAATTACTTTCTGATGCTTGTATCGGATTAGATTCACATGTGCCCTTCCATCCTCCCATCGTTGGGAGTACCCGGAATCATAGACAATCAATGTGTTTATTTTTCAACACAATTCATCTCATTCACCTTTTCCACTATCACTTCATGCAACCTCATATTTGCAAAAACAATCTTAGGACCTTGACACGTGACGGATCTTGGGAACAGTACACATCACGATGGGGATGGTATTACAGAAACTCCCTGTCAATGCTCCTTTTCAAAATCGAAAACAAATCTTGTAATCTGCACCAACCACTAGATGTCGGCCTATGCAAAATATATGAATCTAAGCTGCTACAAGCATCAGCAAGAAGATTACAGATATGTAATGGATATATATTTTATAGGGCGGTGACCACCGCTCTATTCTAAGTTGAGTCGTGCGTTCTATGGGAAATAGAACAAATTATTTACTAATAACTTTTGAACTGTGCAGTGGATTTAGGTGATTTGCAGACAATTTTGTACGCCCAGGCCCACATGCAGACCCACCACACCACCCCACTGCACCCCAAATGGAAAGTTTGGGAAAGATTTGTTAAAAAGTTATTAAGAAAACAAAACAAAACAAAGCACTTTCGGCCTGCTCACCATTCATTTTCCCATAGACAAAAAAGGCAAATATTTTGCCCCCGTCACTCAAGAAAATAGTGCTATCCCTATGATGAAAGCCTTTTCAGAAATTAAAAAGCTGCCATCTTTTTTTTCCTGTGGCTATACCTGCAAATATCGGAAAACGAAAAGCAGAAAAATTGCATTTTGAGGTGGAAAAACAGTGAAATGGCATTTGGCTCGAGGTGTGAGGGGAGAGAGCACCACGAGAAATTTGGGAGTAGGAGGTGGGCTAGGGACCGAGTTTGCAGCACAAACGTTTTCCCGTGGTCAGTTATTTGGTCCGATTATCGCAGCTACCAGAGAAAACGAGATTGGGCAATGAAAGTGCGTGAAACGGAACGAGTGTTTGAGGCGGTATGGGAGAGGGATAGGTAGGCAAATGTGAGTTTGTGGGAGTGGGGGACCTCCTTGCTGTCAGGAGAGGGGCCCTCGGTGAGTGAGTGGGGATGCAGTGGACATTTTGAATTTTTGCCATCTTTCCTGATAATCGCGGCTATAAGTATTGCATTGGTATTATAACCGCGTTATGGGAAACCAGTGAAAACTTCAATAAAGGATGTTTATACAGCTACAGAGGTCGGGGGTGGGAAATCACACGGCCAGTGGCTTGATAGGGTTTTAAACAGCTGAAGGCTTGGTAGTGTTGCAAAATATACAGTGGCCTATAAGTGTAAAAAAAATAGAAGAAAGTGGGCACGGTCGAAGGCCAGGGCTAGTGGCCAAGGAGTGATTTTAAAAAAAATACAGTGGCCACTGGTCATGGCTGAAGGCTGTGGCCACTGGTCATGGCTGAAGGCCATGATTAGTGGCTATGGAGGGATCTAAAAACTACAGTGGGCACAGGTGAAGGCCGTGGCCGCTGGCTAGCGTGTTTTAAAAAATACAGTAGGCACGGCCGAAGGCCATGGCAAGTGACCCGTTAATGATTTAAAATATACAAACGTCCTACGGCAGTGGCCACAGGCGCTGAAAAATATACAGTGGACACTGCCTAAACTAGTAATGGCCAGTGGCACCAAAAAAACACAGTGGGCACGGCCAATGGCATGTGTCGCCGAAAAAATATGGTAGGCACGGCCGAAGGCCGTGCCCACTTGCCTTGGTGCTTTTCACAGCAGAGAGTCTGAGCGAGGCTAATAACTTTGGACTTGCAGCATGGGAACGATTAGTTAGAAAATGAAAGAGATATTAGGAATATATAAAAGCACCGTTATCAGCGGTATGCAGTGATAATAACTAATGCAAAATAATAAACAACATTTTTAATGAAATGCTTTTAATGAAAAATTGCCGATTTTATTTTGTTAAAGGTATTCTTTTTTTAATTATTATTTGCATAAGGGAGTAGGGTAAGGGATCAAAACTGGTGGAGGGTGTTATAAATAAAGGTAAATCAGGGGCTTGGGTGGGGGACCCCGCCGAGTTGAGCTGGTCATGACTTCTCACTAAAGCACTAGGAGGAGAACAGAGTGCAAGAAGGGATTCAACCCTGTGAACATTTTGGCAGCAGTTGGGATTTAACCCTGTGAATGTACTGGACACTTTGGGAATTAACCCAGTAACTATTTTTCAGGTTCTATATTGGCCAGGAACTGGAGTGCGGGCCTCGCCCCTTCTTGTTTATCCAAAAAAATACATGTGCGTTATGGCGCGAGTGATTTTAACTCACTCCATAATAATGCAAATGTAGTGCTTGCATTTGCAAAGAATTTAAACACATTTATGTTATTTGCAAATGCAAAGTCTGGTGGTGCTCCTAATACCCTGCACAACACTTTACATGAGTGAAGGAGGGGACTAAAACACCCATGCCTTCACTCATGCAGAGCTGCGTCAAATCATTAGGGAGACCATCGGGGACGCCACAGTATGGCATTTTAAAAAGGCGTTAAGGGCAGAGCCAATATTAGTGTTCTTATATGGGAGTGGGGCATCATTTGTGCAGCAAGCAAAGATACATTCATACTGTGTCATGACATTTTGCGCTGGCGTTAAGGGCGAAAGCTCCCTTTCTTGTTCATAATGTAGTGAAGCTAGTAGTCTCCTAGTGTCATGGCCACTTGCCCAGGATCACAGGAGCTGCACCATCAAGTGGAGGGAGCAGGGGGCACCATGGTTCACACACGTCCCTTTGGAGCGATTATACATGGGGGGCCTGGTTGGACACAGCCCTGGCGCCTTTGGCGCCAGGCTCACGGAAGAATTTAAACAAGACATTTTCATTATGGGCAGAAGTGCTTGGAATAGAAAAGAATTATTTTTTATCATGGGCAGGAATACTCTCAAGAACTTCTCATTTGTGTGTAACTAGTACGGGTGTGGCCTCCATCTGCATCTCCCCGTGCAACTTCTAGGAGTGGCAGAGTGTGGCAAGCAGGACTGAGCTATGGGGCGTGGCCTTAAGAGCTCAGCTATAAAAGCCAGCCTAACTCCAAGGCACACGCTTCGCGGTATTCTGCACCTCCGTGCAGCGTAACGCTCACCGTCGCTTGGGATTCAACTTACCTGGAGAGATCCTGCCATCTACATCCGTACCTACCATCTGGAGGATCCTGCTCTCACCTGTACGCTTCTTCCTGGCACTGCGCCTCTCCTGCAAACATCTTGGAGCACAGACAGCATCATCTGGGCACCGCAGCACGACGCACTCCATCCAAACTCGCAGCACCTGCAAAAGACAAGGTTAGACACTTGACAGACATTACGTTAAGGGCGTGCTGCCATTAAACCTTGCGCCTTCCTAAAACCATCACTCACCTGCTGGCGGACATCGCTGTTGCATCCATCTTCCGCTCAGCCGCGTTCCGCGCCTCCACAGCTGTTGTTGGGCCGCATTTCCATCTATTTGGGAGAAAACGGAGAGGAACGTTATTCCGTGAAAAACAATGTTGAAAGCAATAACATCAAGACATTGAGAGAAAGCAGAAAGAGGGGAAAAGACAAGAGACATTGAGAGAAAGCAGAAGGAGGAGCTTAGTCACAGCTGGACTGGACTATTACTCAGGAATCAGTGAAGGAACTTGATTCCATCAACAAGCGCCCCTGCCAGAAGTAGCAGGGCGGAGAGCTCATCATTCACACTTACCAGGTGAGCCTTATGGGCCGGTACGTGCCCACAGAAATCGCACCCTGGGTCGAAGGGTTTGGGAGATACCACTGTCACCTATCAGCGTATTCACGTTTTCCCATATCGACGCAGGAGCAGTGCCACCGATTGTCGCGACCCACACCTGATCCGCAGGGGACGAAACCAGAAGGGGGGTGATCTAACTCCAGGGAGGGCTGCAACCAGGCCCCAATGCCTCTGCAGAGACCAGGTGAGCGTAACACCTAGTGACCTCTGTTCTTGCAGATTAGTGTCATGATTGTTTCTCCTACCATGATGACACAGTTTTGCCAAGTTGTGGCTAGTCCTATGCTTGTTTCTACGATTGCTTCTTGAGTGCTAATGTTTGTCCCCAGAGTATTGGTAAATGCTGTAGTAGGTGGCATGCCTATTAAGTCCAGGGGCGGATTGCCCTATCAGACATTCTACCCCCGGCGGAATGCAATTTGGACTTGGGATGGCCTGGGGCCAGTTTTACAAGCCACCCTGGGGCCAGTTTGGAATATAACATTATTTTTGTGATTTAGGTAACGTAATGTTACTTATTGCTCTGAGTTGCTCACTGCCGCACAGCGGATGGGATGCAGCAGGCATTCATCAAAGCAAGATAACAGTAAGTGTTAACTTTCTTTGATGAATGTACACAATAGCTGAGGCTGTGCTGGCCAGTGTGTGTCCCCCGCACTTTGATTAAACAACAAATTGTAACAAATTGTCCTTGGGGGGGGGGGGTTGGGAGTGAGTGAACTGAGAGCTCGCCTCCTGCTGTGGGCGGTTCCTGTCCTGTGTTGTGTGAATGTTTGTTTCGGAGGAGGGCGACAGGCAGGGTAGCCTGCCTAGAACAGAGTCCTCCTTGCTCTGCGCCTCAGGGTAGTGGCCAGGCAACTGCCAGGAGCATGCTGTTGCCTTGTGGCTTGGTCTGGCTTGGCATTGGCAGCCAAGCACGTGAGCGGGCCTCATGTGCATGGTTTGTTGGGCTGCTGGGTCTGGGTGTGGTCGGTCACTCACCACGACACCTCCCCCGCACGTTTGGGAAGCAAGTAAGGAACTGTTGACATGGAGCAGCAGCCTACAGGCCTCTGGCTCTCTGGCTGTGGCAAAGCACATGCAACATATAGTGTAACACCGACGACAAGGCCTCTATTCAGAGCTGCAGCAGTCCGACAACAGCCTGCACCTGACCCAACTCTGCCCTGCAGCCCAGCCGAGGTGGACAGCAGAAGACATTATTTGTGAACGCACGTGGGCCGGTGTGATCACACAAAGTAAGTAAAGATAAAAACATAAAATGAAGGGGCCGGTGCCTGCCAGGTCATCTACCCTTTATAAATTTGTATCTCTGGAGGACTGGGCTGGGCTTGCAGACCTTCTGCAGAGACCACTGCTGTAAAGTGACTTAAATTAACTAATGATTGCCCGGAAGACACCACCGTCTGAAACCTCTTTAAAACGAAAAGAAATTTCCCGGCTACTCCTTGAAATGGACAGATGTGCTGAGGGTCAAACGGAGAAAGAAAGCAGAGCACCCAACCATGCCCTAGACCCGTAGTAGCATTACTGCGTTTAGAAGTCAATTTAAGGATCCTGCTACGAGGACACTGTGTATGTTGGAGTTTTGCAATGTACTTTTGTCCTCTTGTTACTAGTATTCCTAGTGCTACCAGTAAATCTAAAAATATATTTATTTGTTCAAAATGCACCCTCGATATGCTATGATATGATGTGGCATTTATAACGCGCCTGTACACAAGTGTTTCTAGAAGCGAAATGACTTTATTAAGGTAACTAAATGAACAAGAAAATGAATCCCAGCACCTGATAGCAAAGTGTGTATGACTGAAATGACATACCCAGCGGGCAAATTGCCCCATGTATACATATTTCAATGGAACATGACAGTATGAAAACAGCCTTTTTAACAGAGTGGAATGTCCGAATAGCAATCTATATATCTTTAAAATAAAATGTGCCCTAAGGCCCCATTTCCTTATCTTTTACAACATTTCTAACAGTGAGTATGCTAAAGTTGTCAAGGATCGCACTCTGTCAAGAGTGGCACAGGGCCCCCCAGTAGGGTTTGGGTGGCTGTGCTGATGTAAGGTGACAGATAAGTACACACACATCAGGAAACTCAACAAGAGAGAAAAGTAGGCAACTGTAGTTGTGAACAGAAAGGGGCAGGAAACTACAAAGATACAAACAAACTGGATTCCCTCTTGGGGTGTATGCAGAAATGGAAAACAGTGTTCCACGGACCTTTGGAAACTCCAGCCTTCTGCACAGATTACTATTACAGGGGCCCAGAATACGCGACAAGGGAAGGGGCAGAGGTTGCCTGCCGGAAACCAACAGTCAAGCTCTGTACAAAGGATCAACATAAGACACAAGAGAGACAAGAACAGAAATAACCAGGGAAAAGGAAGTCTAAGAGAAATCTAGCAGAAGGGAATGAAGGAAAAAACAGTACAATAGAAATGGGTAAACTAAAGGGGAGGACAGAAGACTCAAGAAAGAGAAGGACAGGGATCAAGAACAAGGGGTTGCAAACAAGGAAGCAGGGCTGCAGTACCGGATGGCACAAGGTGCAGAAAAACTGTAGTGGATTGCAGAGGACTGTAGTAGGCTGCAAAGAAGAGAGTCTAGAGGAGCAGGACTGAGAGCTGTAGTAGGCGGCAGACAGAGAGCCCAGAGGAGTAGGGCAGCAAGGAGCGAACCCAAAGGAATAGGGCGTCGAGGCAGAGAGACCAGAGGGTCAGGGCTGAAAGCAGAAGAGAGTAGCTGGCTGCAAGGCAGGGAGCCCAGGAGGCTATGGCTGTAGGCAGCAGAGTGTAACAGGCTGCAAGGCAGGAGGCCCAGAGGAGCAGGGCTGTGAGGCAGGGAGCCCAGAAGGCTATGGCTGTAAGGCAGGGAGCCCAGAGGAGTAGGGCTGTGAGGCAGTGAGCCCAGAAGGCTAGGGCTGTAGGCAGCAGGGTGTAGCAGGCTGCAAGGCAGGAAGCCCAGAGGAGCAGGGCTGTGAGCCCAGAAGGCTAGGGCTGTAAGGCAGGGAGCCCAGAGGAGTAGGGCTGTGAGGCAGTGAGCCCAAAGGCTAGGGCTGTAGGCAGCAGGGTGTAGCAGACTGCAAGGCAGGGAGCCCAGAGGAGCAGGGCTGTGAGGCAGGGAGCCCAGAAGGCTAGGGCTGTAGGCAGCAGAGTGTAGCAGGCTGCAAGGCAGGAAGCCCAGAGGAGCACTGGATCAAAAGCAGGAAAATGCAGCAGCAGGAACAGCATACAAATGTGAGGCGCAAGGCAAAAAGGGGCTGGGAGGACTCTTGATGCAAGAGACTGAGCTCCTGCAGGCAGCTGCTTAAATACAGCCCTGCCCTGTACTGAGGCAGGCTAATTGGCAGCACCTGGAACAGCACACCTGAAGATAATCTGCCTCCTCCCTCTCTGGTCCTGAGATGGTGGAAGCAGCACTGATTGCTAGGGCTTCTGGGGATTGTGGTTCCAATACAGACAAATGTGAATGGCCAGGAATTGATAGCTGAAGCAAGGTGCATTATGGTACATGTAGTTTGCTGAATTAAATAGAAAAGTACCAATGTCGTACAAAGGGAAATTAATGACCAAAATGTGAATAGGGGTTGTTTAAAGAGTATTATGATGATAAACGAGTACTATATCGTCGATGATGGTTGCCAATGTGTGCGCCAGTGGCACAGGTGTGACAAAAGTTTACGCATGGCAGCGTTCGATTATTAATTTGATCTAATACATCTAGTACACTGTCTGTTCCATTCTCTATAGTTCAAGAAATCATGCTCAGAGTCTGGTTTCTTTTTCAAAACAATTAAGTTCCATTGTGCAACTGTCGCTGCCCATTTCTGTAACACTCTCTCTGTACGATTTTGCAGTACATGGAAGCGCGTGTAAACCGACTAGACGCCTCCACAAATTGGGGTGTTTTATGTTCATTTAAATTGGCTGAGACCAAGGCTCCGACCGCAGAGATGTTTTGGAGGGACTCGCCCCATTTTTTTTATTTCTAAACTTTCCGTTTACATGAGGTGATCTTCTTTGTGGTCTGTGCAGGTCAGCAACACAGCACGCTCCACATGATCACTAATATCTTCACATGTGCAGAAAAAATAGTAGCTTTCTGTTGCCAATCAAATGTTTTCAACATCACCTTCATGGACAACAAGTAGATGAGGCATTACAGCAATTATTAATCTGCGGGTGCATCCGGTCTGGTTCTCTGGGAGAACACTTTGTGGTTCTCCAGAGGTAGGTAGGCAGATTGGAGAATGGTGATTCAATGTGTATGTTTCAGATGAAAAGGTAAGTTGAATTAGTGCATGGAAATGCAGGTCCAAAGATTAGATCTGTGCAGTTTTAGCTCTTGAAACGTGGCTCGTTCAGTCGGCACCGAGCACACTCCACACAGTTTTGGCCTAGCACAACCATTGTGATGCACCCTTCTTCCACCCACCATACTGCTGCAAGTGCCAGCTGTGTGCTGGAGGATCTGAGAGTTGATGGCAATGTGAACTTTGCAGGTATAGTGTCCCCGTCTATCGCCGCTCAGCATGTGAGTGCGCTTTACATGGAAATGCCCCAGAAAAGGAAGGTACATGCAGTTCACTGCAGATTTTGCTCAATTCTGTGATCGAGACTGTAGATATGGGGCCAGAAAGTGCATTTATTTATCATCCTAATTGTGCATTATTTAAGTGGACTCCCTTAACAGAGCAAATCTCAAAAGCACCATTGAGACACAAAGTTTACATATTTAATCTGCTGGTCTTATGATGCAGCCATCTGTGTGCCAGCAACAGAACTTCGCCGACCAAAAGCACCTGTTTAAAATAATACACTATTTAAGGTTCATGCATTCCCACCTAAATATCTTTATGCGCTACTGAGAGACCTGACGGACGGAAGGATGAATGGATGTGCATATATTAATGGATCCATGGATGGGCAGGCGGGAGTCTCCATATCGGAGTTTATTACACATCTTATTTTATTGCATGTCTTAAATCACTGAAAGTACAGTGCGTTTACATAGATTTTCAGGTTGGCATTATCTTGCATTCTGGGACTTATAGTTTACTATTCGGGATGTGAAAATTTAAGAACAATGATATTCTTTTGACTTAACATGTTGCTATAAGGATTTACATGTCATGTGGCTTCTTTATGCCATTTCTGTTTTTTGTAAGTAAACTCTATAAAACATTATTACTGAAGGCCTTCAAATCCAAACTATTTGTACCCAGTCAATCTTGGAAGGTATGTGATCAAATTTGAAGAGTGGCGCTTTGCTGTTCAGCTAAAGTTTGTGATGCTCCTAGTCCATTCCCCCTAACCCCTACACCAGCTATTCGGCCATCCCACTCCCTCCTTTTTGGATGCAGCCAGAGCACCACTAGTTACTTTTTTCCACTTCCACCACTGCACACATCACAGTCCCCAGAATTGTACAACAAATGGCTTAACCCACTCCTTTTCATGCATAGCCTGTTCTTGCAGAGCTGAGTTGTCTGATTGCCTTGGGGTAGATTCAAGCAGCCCAGGTACTCCCATCCAGAACATGGGGTGCATGTGTGGATTCTATTGTAACAGCATGTGATGCCTGTGCGACACACAACCTAATTTGTCAGATTTCTATAAGCAGGTGTGTTCACCCACTGGATTATCATGAAGGTGTATGCTATCAAGCATAACCTGCTCTTGCAGGAGCTGTGCCCTGCAAGTTCAGAGAGTTGTGGGATCGCCAGCGGTACCAGGTGGCACCAACCAAGCAGGGTAGATGTTGGGAGTGTGTGCGAGGTATTCAATTCCAGCTTACAGGATGTGAGATGCCTCTGTATGGCAGGTCACACTTGATACCATAGCATGCCTCCACAGATTTCTGCAGCACGTTTAGTCGCCCATTTGGTTATCTTACCGATGCATGCAAAGTCGTGAATTGACACGATTCAAGGATGATGGTTTGAGGACCCCTCTTTTTGATGCGAGGGACAGGACACTTTTATTTTAGGTGCCCAGGCCTATTTCTTGTCCCAGTCAGACCCTGATTAAGTCCAAACATACCCAACTGTAAACTGAAACGCAGCTATTTGTTTTCCATTGGTGGGGCTGCACCTTGCCGGCATGATCATGGCTAGTTATCTATGCCTCTGCTATGGAGTTACTTGAGAAAATGCTGCCTCAGGTTGACGCAATTTAGTGGAAAGCCATTTTGGTATCTTTTCCTGCTTTGTTGGGCATGTACCAATTTGTGCTTTGAGGCTATTAAATGAATGTGACTTTTCTTCTCTTGCTAAACCTTGACCTGCTGCTGATGCAGCTTTAAGAGCAGCTATTTAGATAGCATATGCTCTGACTGAATCGAAATATGTCTTTGAGATTGTATATTGTAGCCTTGTGTAGGGGCAGGGTTTGACATTGAGGGCAGCTGGGAGCTGCATAGCTCCTGCTTGTTGGCTAGAAGAGCCTGGTGTACTTGACTGCAACATCTACTAGAGATACTTTTGGGTCACCGGGCCAACTCATGTCGAATAAACACACCTAGGTGTTTCCCTCTGTGCTTTTGGGATAATCTATACATACACATTGAGACACATCTCTACAACATGTAAAGCATAAGGGTTCATAAATAATAGACAACATTATATGTTTGCGTGTTATGTGGAAGTTAGATTTCCGGAATGTTATATAATAGCTCCTCGTTCCTTACTGGTAAATCCTGGTCACTGGCTAATGCTGGATACCCAGGAGCTACTTTTAGCTCCTGCTTATCCATTCATAATTGTCATCCGTGGTAGCGCTCATTTGCACCTCTATTTGGATGGAACTGGACTTGGGCGTTTCAGTGGCATCCCTTTTAATGTGAAAGGCCCATGTCTGGCGTCATATGCGAGGTATGTCAAATTTCCCCGAAAATAAGTTTTGATGGCCTATTTTCTGTAAGGCCAATTCATAATACCTATGAAGTGTATATGTTGCTTGATGAATGTCCTCTCTCATGAGAAGTGTTTCAAATAAGCCCCTAGTTTAGCTGCAGGAGTTTTTACGTATGTGAAAAGTGTTTCCCCTGGCAGACCTCCTGGTTGTGCCACAGCTGCAGTAAAATTTGTTTTTGAATTCATGACATTTCTCTTTGCCAACCAGCAATATTGTTGTGGGTCTATTCACAGACCATCTAGGAACCGATTTGTATTACCCTTGTGTGAATGACCAACATTAGATATCATCAGTAAATTCCCTAAACAGTTTTATCAATAAAACAAGCATTTACATATATAACCACCAGGGACATTTCCAAAGATTTACCGACACAGTCCAGGAGACAGGTTCCCAAATCTGTTGCTTTGAGCTTGGTATGTCGCCATTATGCGGCAATCATCTGGGGAACAAGTGAGTGGGGCTTAAGCACCTTTTCAAAAATTCTCCATCCACATTCACATCCCGAGGGTGGGGAGAGCAGCCCAGATTGGCCAGAGAAAGAGGACCAATTCCTAGGAAGGGAGGGATATTTAAAGGAGGAACAGGAAGCAGGCAGTGTGGGTGTGTCGGTGAGGTCAAAGGTGGAGGCGGAGGCATGACCAAGAGACAGCACGGGAAAGGAAGGAGCAGTGACTTGTGGAGGAGATTGTATGTACAGG
Source organism: Ambystoma mexicanum (assembly GCF_040938575.1). Lineage (NCBI taxonomy): Eukaryota > Metazoa > Chordata > Amphibia > Caudata > Ambystomatidae > Ambystoma > Ambystoma mexicanum. Next base: position 405,070,844 of record NC_090940.1, read on the forward strand.
CGAGGTATTGGTTCTGTCTATGTACAGGACAGAGGTTCTGAGTTGGCGTGTTTGTGTGGCAAGTGATTAGAAAAAGGTAGTGTAAGGAGTGAAAGATTTCCCATCTGTGAAGGTACAGTGAGCAAAAAGCAATGGCTGCGAACTCTCAATGTGGTTAATAACCACTGAACAGGTTATCATGCCTTGTTCTTTTGAGAGAGGGGCGCCTGCTACCTTTTTTGTATTTTTGAAAGGAACTTGGGGTTGGTCACCCTAGGTTACCTGGGGGACAACCAGACGTGGACTCCCTGCTCACTGTGCTTAGAGAGGCTCAGCTTCACCTCACTGATGATGCCCAACAAGGCTGAAACACGTGTATGGGGTTGCTGATGGTACTCTTGTTCAGAGAGGAATTGCCATAGTATTTCGGTGCTGGACTGCCCTTGTGGGCGGGACAAAGACTGATATGCAAATGGATATTTCCCATCTGTGAAGGTACAGTGAGCAAAAGGCAATGGCTGCAAACTCTCAATGTGGTTAATAACCACTGAACAGGTTATCATGCCTTGTTCTTTCGAGAGAGGGGCGCCTGCTACCTTTTTTGTATTTTTGAAAGGAACTTGGGGTTGGTCACCCTAGGTTACCTGGAGGCAACCAGACGTGGACTCCCTGCTCACTGTGCTTAGAGAGGCTCAGCTTCACCTCACTGATGATGCCCAACAAGGCTGAAACACGTGTATGGGGTTGCTGATGGTACTCTTGTTCAGAGAGGAATTGCCATAGCATTTCGGTGCTGGACTGCCCTTGTGGGCGGGACAAAGACTGATATGCAAATGGATATTTCCCATCTGTGAAGGTACAGTGAGCAAAAAGCAATGGCTGCGAACTCTCAATGTGATTAATAACCACTGAACAGGTTATCATGCCTTGTTCTTTCGAGAGAGGGGCGCCTGCTACCTTTTTTTGTATTAAGGAGTGAAAGATACCAGGTGAAAGAAGGATGTTTGTGTAGTAGTGGGTGGAGGAGTGTAGTAGTCATTGGAGGAACGTAATAGTGGGAAGACAAGCTAGAGGTGAGTGGGGAGAGATTACATCAAAGGTGGAGGTGAGGAGTCGGAGGAGGGAAACATCAGAGGGACGAAGGATTGGAGGAGTAAATGAAGGGGGGTGGTAGTGCGAGTAGAGGAATAGTTGTGAGTGGGCATGATTGATCTATCTTGGTTTAAACAGACCAAGTGCAAGGAACTTTGCAACTTCCCAGTAGAACACTAACATTTGGTCAGAGTAGGGAAAGTCAGGAAGTCCTGAAAGGAGTTACGAAAGCCTGAATTTAGAGACACTCTAATATAATTGAATATTTTAGATAGTAGTGGTTAACAATCAGTAACACTAACTTGGGGCCTACAGACGACGTTTGGAAGGTTGTTTGTGGGCAAACAGGGAGAATGGGACAGCCCTAGCCCCACAAATAAAAATAAGACCCTTGAACTGTATTAGTGTATTTTCTGTGCCATTTGTGACAGTATTTTCCAGTGAGCTATCCATCACAAAGCTTGCTAGCCACAAATTTACAGTGCAATTTACACTATCTCGGAGTCCACTCAAGGCTCAGCAGTGGTTATGCAACTGCATCTAGAACGGGAAGCAACTTCTTGACAAGAAAGTACTCTCAGCCAAGAAACAAGTGTCGGGCATTCAAAACGCCAAGGCATGTGAGTAGCTCTTTATTTCACATTACGAAGCTGGCAGAGGCTAGGGGAGACCGAGAAGGACTGAGGTGCCACGAAGTTTGACTTACTTTTATGGCACCCTCACCCACATACCTCAGTCAAACCTAATCCCTTAGTCTTCTATGATTTGGATAAAGCCCCTCCAATGCAGGATCTTGCTTCAGGTTTTTAGTTGATTCCCAAGAGATTTATGAAACTTGATTTGGCACAGAATGGATTAGTGAAATGTTCTCCCTATTACACATCCGCCGTTCACAGCTACCTTTTTGGAGCATGTTGTGGTTCAGCAATACAGCCTTTTTTGAGACCAATAATTTTTTGGAACAAGTCCACTCTCACAGTCTGGGGCTAATTTTTCGGCCCGGCGTAGCGTAAGGAAAATATTTAAAGGCCTTGTGAAAAGGCTTTAACAGATTTTGCTTAAGCTATGCCCCATTATCCTGCATTTGTATCTTGGAGAGGATGGGCAGACTGCAACTTGCATTTCCGCTGCCTCCCTTCCTGTCCGCCATACAAATGCTGGGGATCCATAGGGAGCCCACCGACTTTATGCGGCAGCACAAAGCAGGCAGACTTAATATGAATCCAGGCAGCAATTACTCAGTTGCACTGCAGAGTGCAAATGTGCAGAGCAAAAGGTGGCATACACGGCTGTATGCCGCCTTTTGCCCTGCACATTTGCACTCCCCCGTACAGATGACCAAAATATGACGGCGAAGAGCTGCCCATGTGTATGTCTGCATTTAACGGCTCCCTGCTGCTAAATTACACTTTGTAACAAAATTAGCTCCTCTTGGTGACTGCTATTCTTAATGACCTTAGGAGGTAGGATGATGGATGTGGTTTTGAGGCACTGATCTTGTATATTCGTTAGTTGCCTTTGACACAGACCATCAACGCTACTCCATCCACCTTGGTGCGATTGGAATTTATGACCAGGCACTATGCTGAATACCACTGGTGGAAACAGCTGTATGCAAAAATAATCCCTAACCTAATAGAAATACAGTAGACATTGTGAAAAACCTGAGGGTTTTTCCCTTTCCACTCCCGGGGGATTCTCTAAACAAGTGGCCAGGGGAGGGCCATCGCTTTTGGATCCTAACCCTGGGGGCCGACTGGCGAGGGAGGATCACCTGGGTGAACGGTCCTCTGGGATTCGGTAGGGATTACCCAAAGGCGAGACATGGTATTCCCCCCTTTCCGAACACCCCTACCTGACATTCCCACAGTCGACATGACATACTTCAACCAGACCCACGTTTTTCCCTGAACTCTCCTTGCTTAAACTGTCATAACATCCAGACGGAGTAACTACATTCAGAAGGACTCTACTATTTTCATGAATGTCCCGTTAACAAGGGCAGGCAAGGTCAGGCACTGAATGAACATTGTAGCCTCATGAAGCCTGTTAATACTCCTCAGGGGAATAAAAGGAGTAACCACATGAGAGACTGGAACGATTTGGAGCCGGACAAGGAACCCAAATAGGAGACCGAGCTAGCAGGCCATGGAGAAAGCCTGAGCACCCCGAGAGAGGCTGTCGAAGAATGGTGCGCCGAGACACTGAGAGGCTGTGGTTTGAGATGGCCAGAGAAATCTTGGCGAGGGAGCTGTGTCTCCAAGGAGCCAGAAGGGGATAGAGTGGCAATCCGCTTGAAAGGTGCATGTTCCCCTGGGACAGTGAGGCCGCCCAGTAGTGTCGGAGCGTTGGTTGGGTGGGGGCGAGCTAGGAGTCCCTGACCTTGACTCGAAGAAACCGCTGCGCTGATCACAATCGGTGAGTTCAAAACTAGAAGGGAACCCGGTTGGTGAACGACATGAAGCGCAAGAGATAATTTGTAGCCAGAAAAGGACAAGCGTAGGAGGAAAGACGCGCTGAAGATAAAGCTTAATTTGTCCATTGTGATCTGTCATGTGTGAATACGAAAAGAAGTGAAGGAAACAAAGTAACAGAGTGGTCGCGTGTACGTTTACACTTTCTCAAAAGACTGTTAGAATTCTTTGAAAGTGCAAGGGAGCTGTCTGAAGCTCGAAGTGAGAGCTAAAACGAAGCACGATAGGGGAGCTGCGCGAGATAGGAAGAGCAAGCAGAAACCCCAAATTAACATGAGAAGTAAAACAGTTGTGCCTAGGGCACAACTGTTGATGAACTGACAAAATAGCAAAGAGTGCCGGGGGCACGATCCCATGAAAGTCAAGGTTTCAGAGTGGTGACACATAGAGCAAAGTAAACTGTGCGCATTCAAAAGTCTCCGCTACGAAGAATTGGTGAACTGTGACAAGTTGTGGAATTGTTGGGGAAGGGAACCCCAGTTGAATCAAGAGTGAAAGAATCATGTGTTAAACCTTTAAAGCAAACTTAGAATAGTGATTGGAGGCAAATATTATCTGAAGAGTGTTGGAACAGTGAAACCAAGAGGGCTGTTGACTCTGGGGAACAGGAAAGCCCAGAGAAGCCCGAAAGAAAGTTTTCAGAATTTTTTGAGTATATGGAACTCTGGTGATCCCAAGCAGTTAAAGCTTGAGGAAGGGAGCTGTGGGACAGCTCCAATATTGTTGAAGGAACACTGGAGAAGAAAGCTGCAGAGCAACTGCAGTGCTATCCTGACATTATTTTGATACACTCTTTTTTATGTTGTCCAAACCCCTACACAGTTTCTTTCTAGAAGTCGGGGCAAGCTTAGGTTAGACGCAGGCATCCTTTTGTTTTTGACTAACAGACTGTGGACTATTATTTATTTTTTTTCCCTTCATGGTTCAGATTACTCCCATATAGAATAGGGCAAGTTAGGTGTTATCCCAACCCTGTAACTTGAATAAAGGTTTTGGTTTTCAAACTGATTGTGTCTTTGTCTACCTCTTTGCACCATGCCAATTTCACAACATGCAAGTGCTGTTTTATGGCAAAACTGTGCCAAGTCATCTTTTGTTTAATCATTGCAGCAAAGAACATCCTAGGTCAGTTGAATAAAGGGGTCTACGTCCTGATGAGCGGACTTGATCTAGAGAGGCTGGTGCTGGCCGCCGGATCTGTAGGGTAAGTATGCTCCATGCTGTATTACATTTGTCCTGTATTTTTTTACTTTCTGTAATGTTCATGGCATTTAGGGGATTTCATCTTCATATGGCTCTTTTCCGCTCTTGTCCAACGTTTCCCAACTCAACAAAAAACTCAGTCACCATACTCTTTATTTTTTTATAACATTTTTCTTCCACTTAAGTCCTAAGGTTTATCTGACAGTTTCTTTTCTGGGCTGTACTGTGAATGTTTGCTTAAATTGAACTCCACTTCTGTCTTTTGCATGTCAATATTGGATACTTTACAACTTGCTGGGCAGCTTCAACGGCATGTAGAGGATTTACAGCCTGATATTGTATGCAGGGGATGCCTATAGATGCCTGACACTTGCAAATGTTCAACACCATCTCATTTACAGAAACAATCTTTTGCAAACAGTTTTTTAATAGAATTTTAGAACAATCTCCTTGCAAGTTTCTTGATTTAATAACACCTTTATAAGGGTTCTCCCTGGCAACAACTTCAAGTATACTTGTTGACGCAATCACAGGGCAATCTGATAACTCCATTTAGTTTGCTTTTTATTTTCAGTATATTATCTCTTTGGTTCGATTTTTATTTTTTTTTTTGTTTTTTTTTTTTTCCTCCATCTCTTTGTTAATAGAAAGCAGAAACGTCAACACATTGCTATCAACACAAAAACTCAAAGGAACCCATCAAATTATGAGCACTTTGAGGAGCCAGGAATGAGACGCGGACACGGAGGAGACATATTTTTGATTATAAACCTTTATTAAAATAAATGGGGTGTGAAAATGCCTCACTATCCCTATTCTAGGAGGAATTTCCGTACCTCAAACCTTACTAAAGAGCCTGTCCACTGTCAATATATCCAAACAAAAGATCCTCCCTGTGTCCGTAATCCTATTCTGGCCCTCACACTCTAAATACACTCTAAAGGTGTAGAGGGGCTTGTTTCTTAACTTTTCCAATTGATCAAATGTTCAGGTTCAACGCAAGTTTCATTTCTCAGCACAGCTTTTCTCTTGAACTATGCTCTTTTCCTCAGGGTTTAACTTTCTTCTCTAGGCTCCTTAAATTAACTTTCATTGGAATTGGCTCCCATCCCCAAGCTTTCGCTTCCTTTAATGTTTTACAGTTCTGTTAGGGATATGTTTTCTCCTAGGCACTTCCCTCTTCCCTTTATAGTTTCCCAATAGTTAATTGAACCAAAGACCTTTCCTTGCAGGTCTTTATAATATTCTTAACATCAATCTTCACCTGGGTATATCTCTGCCAGGCCACATTGCACACTTGTTTCACCTTCACCTGCTATACCTTCCTACCAGGACTTCATTACTTAAACATGAACCTTCACCTGGTATACTCTCCTGCCAGGACTTATTGTATAAACACTTTGATGCACAAATACTTGACTTCACCTGGTATTCTCTTTGTCCAGGGCTTATTATACAAGCGGTGTCCGGACATTTCATCGAAAAAAATTTGTCGACAGGACATTTGGGCGACGTAATTTCGTCGAAAACCAAATGGTCGAATTTTTTATTTTATGTATATATATATTTTTTAGGTTGTAGTTTAGGGAAAAAAGGGTTTTTTAGAAAAAAAAAGGGTTAGGGGGGACCCCCCCCCCCCCAAAAAAAAGGGGTAAAAAAAAAAAAAAAAAAAATTCAACCATTTGTCCGGTCGACCAATTTTTTTCGATCAAATGTCTGGTAACCTATACAAGCACCTCATTGCACAAATATTTATCTTCACCTGGTGTATTCTTGTGCCACAACTTTATTACAAAAAAAGTTAATCACGCAAATACTTAACTTCATCTGTTGTCTACTTTCCAGGACTTTATCATAACCTACATTTAGTATAGATACTTGCCAGGTCTTTATCATATGGGTTATTCTTTCCTCTCCCCAATTAAGGTTTAATAATCCATTAGCAACTTGTATACTAAATCCTCTAGCTTCTTTAATGATTCAGTTACTTTCTGATCGTAGCGTTCTTGGGAAGCGTTTCCCTTTATTTAATAACTCAGTAACCCATCTGTCTCTTCTAGTTTCACTGGCTATTTCGGTTGTTGCTGCATAGCAACGTTTGTTCGCTGACAACCCAGTAACCCTACTTTCTTCCCAGGGCTTACTGGTTGAATGTTGTAGCTTTTCGGTCCTCTCTGCCTTGCTGGACTGCTCTAGTGTGTTCCTACTCCAGAGCTGCAGTCTGGTGGTGTCGTTTTTTGTGATGCGCAGTCTCCACGGCTATTGCTCTCCAAGCAGTGGTTCACCCACACCTTTGCTTCTCTGTTCCTTTGTCGGTCTGCTTCTCTGACCTCTACCACAGCGCTCCTGCCTTCAACGCAGTACTCGGCCAGTTTGCAGGGTGATTCGGCGTCTGCAGCTTTCTTCTCTCCTGCCCGCTGTCAGCCTCGACAAGCCTGCATTTAAACTTCCCGGTCTGCTTACTCGTTTCCCAACAACTAGAGCGCATGGGTTGCCGCCCAGGTCCTTGTAATCATCATTACTTGGTCATTCTTCCTCGGGCCAGTGGTTTTACAAGTGGTTTCTGAATGACTTGGGGGAAGTGGATACTGAGCTTGCCGGGGAGTAATATTCAATACTCCCTGCTTCTTCCTCGTGCCAGTCAGCCGTATGGTTCCCCTAATGGGATTTTGAGGTTTAAACACCCTAGCCTTTTACAAAGATGGGGGATCAGTGTGACAGTAAGCCATTAAGGCATGAGGGTTTGAGGAGACATCCAGGAAAGTGAAAGGAGGGCATGTGGTTTTCACCAAAGAGGTAATCAAGTCTCCCTGAGAGTCACCTCCACTGGCCTGGTCCTCCTTCATATAGCCACCCCGAGGGTCAGGATCAACACCCTGGCGGAGTTCTTGGTGGGGTCCCTTTGCCTGAGGCAGCCCCCCAGGAGTCAGAAGTGCTAGCAGAGGTTTTGGGCAAGCGTACCATGACTTGGTCTGGCATCCCTCTCCAGAAGGATGTCCTGCAGGTGGCGAGAAAGGTCTTGGAGAAGCCCAGGGCCAACGCCCAGATAAACAAGAAGCTGGACAGCAGGTTCAGGCTGACGGATGGGGAGACAATCCTCCTGGTATCCCACCCGAAGCCACATTCTTCTTTGGTGGCTGCAGCCTCAATATATCCATCCTCTTCATTGCCTTCCTCACCGGGAGCCACGTTGAGTTGTCTTTCCTAGAAGGACAAGGTCCTCGAGTCTTTGGGAAAACGCTGTTATGCTATTTTAGGACTCTATCTGCAGCAAGCTAACGCTGACACCCTTTTAGTCACAGCTAACCAGAAGCTGTGGCGAGAGGTCAGGGAGTTTCTGCCTGTCCTCCCTTTGGAGAGACTAGCCTTCTTCAAGGCTGGTATGGTGGATGGCCCAGGCTGTTGTGCAGGACATCCGTGGAGTCCTCAGTCTCTTGCATCACACAGCCAGCAGAGGGCTGTGCCTGGGTGTCGAGATGAGGACGGCGGCGTGGATGCATGCCACTAAGTTTTCGTCTGATGTGCAAGAGCGGATCCTTGATCTGCCCTTTGAGTGTGTGGACCTCTTTCATTCGTCAACCGATGACGAGTTGGCAAAGAAGAAAACCCCCATTCAAACCGCCAAGTCCTTGGCCAACCTGACAGAGCCAGGGTAAAAGTCCTTCCCTCAATCTCAGGGCAGGACTGAATTTAAACCCCACGCTTTCACCGTCTTCAAGGGGTTTCGGGACCGCGGTACACAGAGGCCTGACATGTCACCCAACGACAAAAGGAGGAAGCAGCAGACGACTTTGCACAGGTTTTTCTGCTCCCGCCTCCGAAGTAAAAAAACAGTGACTTGAAGGTCAGGGAACACAGCTCTCCAGTAGAGGGCCGACCAGTCTTTACCAGGACAGCTGGAAGCATCTTTTGAAGAACCCTTTATCCTATCCATAGTTTCTACAGGCTTCAGTCTTCCTCTTCCTTTTCCTCTACTATCCTCTCCTTCTCCTCGTCAGATCGGGTCACCCGGCTCTTTTACGTTAGGTCTGTTTGCTCTTGGAGATGCAGGTGGTAGAACCGGTTCCTTACTCAGACAGGGGCTCCGGCTTCTGCTCGATGATTTTTGCGGTACCCACGAACAACCAGGCTGGCCTGAGGGTTGCCCTGGACCTGTCATTTCTCAATCTGTCTTTACCGCTAGAACGCTTCAAGATGATTACTCCCGCGCACATAACACGGTCTCTGTGTGTTGTGGAATGTATGTGTTCCCTAGACCTCAAGGATGCGTACCTGCACGTTCCCATCTACCAACCGCATCAGAAGTTTCTGCAGTTCACTATAATGTCGTACCACTTTATTACAAGGTGTTGCCTTTCTGCCTGAACTCAGCCCCTCGTGGCTTCATGAAATTGATGAACACAGTGGTGGGTCTCCTCGGATTGGGGGGCCATCACCTATTCCCCTATCTGGAAGATTGGCTGGTGAGGGCGGAGTCTCCCCATGGGGTGATACACTCCTGCCAGAGGTTGGCAGATATTCTTCCATAAACTGGGGTTCTCCCTCAACCAGAGGAAGTCATAATTATACCCCTCTCAGGATCTGGTATTCCTAGGGGAGTGTTGGAACACAGCCATTTAGCGGGTGTTCCCCACACCCAAGAGGATTCTCTCCTTTTGCATTGCGATAGAGCACTTTCTGGCAAACTCGACCACCTCGGCATGGTGGTTCCAGCACCTTCTGGGCCTGATGGCCTCCTGCATGCTCACTGTACAGCACACTCTCCTCAAGATGAGGCGCCTCCAGCTCCACCTGGCGGCCAATTGGGATCAGGAGACAGGGTCACAGTCACACAGGATCCCAATACCTCTGCTTCTCATGCCCACTCTTTGCTGGTGGCTGATGGATGGCAATGTTTCTGTGGGAGCCCCCTTCACCTGACCGAAGCCTACACTGGTGGTGACGACAGACTTTTTTTCGGGCTGGGAGGCTACTCTGGAGGGTTACGTTATTCATGGCGTATGGTCCAGGGCAGAAGCCCTCCTTCATATCGATCTGATTGAGCTCAGGGCAGTGGGCCTGGCCCTCAAGGCGTTTTTGCCCCTCATCAAGGACAGGTCTGTTCTGGTCAGGACAGACCACTTTATAATGTTTGGCCTGAACAAGCAGGGTGGCACCTGTTCCCACCTCCTCTGCATGGAGGCGGTATCGATCTGAGAATGGGCCCTGACGGAGGGGTTTGGATTTCAGCAATCCTCCTCCCGGGGGACAGCAGTGCGGAAGCGGATCAGCTAAGCCGCTTGGGGCCTTAACACCTACAAGTGGGAGTTGCACACCGACTCCTTGATGCCCCTGTTCCAGCATTAGGGTTTTGCAGACCTGGACTTGTTTGCATCTCCTCGGAATTCCAAGTGCCCCCAGTTTGCTTTGTGGGCAGGATAGGGTCAGGGTCTCTGGTAGACTCCTTCCAGGTCTGTTGGCATGGCCGCAGGCGTTATGCGCTCCCCCCACCCCCCGCTCCAGCAGACCCTCTGCAAGTTCCAAGCCTCGGGTCCCGTCCACCTTCCGATCACCATCAGGGGCTCCCTGACGCAGCAGGGCAGGGCAGTGGATCATCCGGACCCGGCCAGGTTGGCACTGGCGGCCTGGTTCCTGACCAGCTGAGGCTTCAGCATGCTCAATTTTTGGATGACAACAGGGACATCATTCAACAGACCAGGAGGTCCTCTAGTCGGTCCGAGTATAAAAGCAAATGGACGAGGTTCTGCCATTGGGCTTGTGACAAGGGTCTGGATCCTGTCACTTGTCCTCTGGATGATGTACTGGAACTTTCAGCACTCCTTGCCCATTCTGGAGTTCAGATGGATACTTGCTGCACTTATTTGGCAGCCATTGGGGCTTACAAGAATTCCCCTGAGCATGTGTTTTCGGCGGCCATCCCGGTGGTTAAGGCCCACCTTAAGGGGTTGTCTAGACTTTTTCCTCCAGTGCATAGGCCACACCTGGCCTGGGACCTCAATGTGGGTCTGGCTGCCTTACAGCGCAAACCTTTTGAGCAGGTGGCCTCTGTGGACATCCGCTTGGTAACACCAAAGACAGTTTTACTGGTAGCTCTCACCTCTGCACGCAGGGTCAGTCAACTGCAGGTGTTGTCTTTGTGCAAGTCCTTCACCACATTTCACGACGACAAGGTCATCTTGCGCACTCACAGGAACTTCTTGCCCCAGGTGGTCTCTCCATTTCATCTGAATCAAGAGATGTGTCTGCCGGTGTTCTCGCCGAACCAGCAGTCAGGGGCAGAAAGGGCCCTACATTCCTTGGACCGCAATAGGATCCTCAAGTTTTATCACTCAAACGAAATCCTTCAGGAAGTCTGAGGCATTGTTTGTGACTTTTTGGGGCTCCTCTCCCGGCTCTCAGGCTTCCAAGGCCTCCATCGCCCCTTGTATGGTTCAGGCCATTCCGGAGGCCTACACAGCCACGGGCAAACCAGTTCTGGAGGGAATTCACAATCATGCGGTCAAAGCTAAGGCCACTATCGTCCCGTTCCAGAGACATGTTTCTTGGGATGTCATCAGCAAGGCGGCTACCTGGGCCACTCCGTCAGCCTTCTATGCGCACTATTCCCTGAATACCAGCTCCAGGCGTGATGCTGAGTTCGGGCAGGTGGTTCTGAAGAACCATTTTGCTTCCTACTAGATATCAGACTGGTTGCCACAGCTACACCCTATGGTCTTTTTCAGTGGAATCACCCACAAGGGGAAATTCAATTTTTTGCTGTCAAAGGTTCTGGTACCGTCCCCATGTTGTGGGATGCCCTCAAGGAAGGAGGAAAGGGGACTATGGACTATGAGTACTCTAGTCACTTCGGTGAGTAACTTTAATTTCTTTCCCCAGGTAAAATTAATTCCTCCCTACTGCTATAAGGTCCAATCCAATAAACCTCTCTGTAGCTATTGAAGGATTGGTGGCTCGGGTACTACGTTTTTCCTCCCCCCAATTAGGGTTTTATAATCTATTAACAACTTGCATACTAAATTGTTTGGCTACTTTAATGATTTCATTATTTTCTTCATAGCGTTCTTAAGAAGCGTTTACCTTTATTTAATGACTTGGTCACCCATCCATCTCGTCTAGGTTCACTGGCTATTTTTGTTGTGCTACACAGCAACCTTCGTTCGCTGACAACCCAGTAACCCTACTTTCTTCCCAGGGCTTACCAGTTGTCTCTTCCTTTTCGTTCCTCTCCCCCTTGCTGTACAGCTCCCATGTGCGCCCCCTCCATCGTTGCAGTCCCATGGTGTTGGTTTTCGTGATGCGCAGTCTCAGCGGCTTTCACTTTCCAAGCGGTGGACCGCCTGCACCATTGCTTCTCCGTTCCTTTGTCAGGTCTGCTTCTCAGACCTTCGCCACAGCGCTCTAGCCTTCAAGGCGGTACTCATTTGCGGTTCGTGAGGTGATTCAGCGTCTGCAGATTTTCTCCCTCATGCCTGCTATCAGCTGTAACCAGCTCATATTTAATCTTCCCGTTCTGCTTACTCGTTTCCCAACAACTAGACTGCAGCGTTTGCTGTCCGGGCCTTGGAATCATCATCATCATCATCATCATCACCATTACTCGGTCACTCTTCCTTGTGTCAATGGTTTTACAGTTGGTTTTTGAATAACTTTGGGGAAGTGGATACTGAGCTTCCTGGTGAGTGATCGTCACTACTCCCTGGCTCTTCCTCGTCCCAGTCAGCAGTATGGTTTCCCTAATGGGAGTTTGGGGTTTATACACCCTAGCCTTATACAGAGGTGGGGGATAAGTGTGACAGTATGCCATTAAGGCATGAGTGGTTGCAGAGACATCCCTGAAAGAGAAAGGCAGACATGTGGTTTTCTGCAAGGACGTCATCGGGTCTCCCTGTGAGTCCTCTTTCCCCCCGGGTGGTCCTCCCTCATGTAGTCACCCCCAGGGCCAGGATCAGGTAGTGGCTTCCGTCCCCTGGCCACCTGGGGGGAGGCTATCCCAGGGAAAGGAGTGATGGCATCCTCAGAGTCATCACAGTACCCACACCCTCAAATTGCTGTAACATTTGCATACTTGGATGTTTGGGTACTGCCACATAGACTCTTTTGGGATGTGAACACTGTACCTCCCCGAGAAGAACATGGTAATAAATACACAGAAGGCATTCTTCAAAGTACCTGCTTCCAGGATTCAACTGCTGTAGAACCCAACTACAGTGGAAGCAGATAACTGCAGCCCCACGACAACACTATGGAGATCGCCCTCCATCTAAAGATGGTCGCCACCATCTAGCCAGACAAAGATTCATCAAAATGCCCAGAACTGCACATCAGCGTTCCAGTGCTGCTCGGAGCACCGCCGACAGGAACTTCCGATTGCCCTGCATCACACCTTAACTGGGAGCCGGGAACACGTCGGCAGGCCCAGCCGGCCACCTCACAAAGTCCCCATTTAAGAGCCATACATGTCCGGGCTGAGATTGTAGAAGCCATTCATCAAAGTGCCTCCTTCCAGGATTCAGCTGCTGCTGAATCCCACTACAGTTAAGCAGACCACTGCAGCCCCACGAGAACGCTACAGAGCTCATGCTCCATCTGAAGATGGCCACCGCCATCTATCCTGGCGAATGTTCCTCAAAATGCCCAGAACTGTACATCAGCGCGCCATTGCTGCTTGGACCACCAACCGTCTGGAACTTCTGATTGGCCTGCATTACACCTTAACTGGGAGCCAGAAACACACCGGCAGGCCCAGCCGGCCCCACACAAAGCCCCCATTTAAGGGTCATACTTGTCCAGGCCTGCCAGGGTATGGAATGCACCCCACCACCATGCCCCACACCACAACAACCCACCTTTGTGCAACACAAGACTTCAAAGCCGCTTTCTCCAACAAAACCTGAAGTTGCCACCTTCTACGTCCGCTGAGAACCATTGAGACCTCTCCAACGGATCAACAAGGCCTCACGACGACACCATCCATGGCTTGCTATCCCACGCAACCGGTAAAAGCAATGCTGTTTCTGCAAGCCGCATTGTGTGCACCAGCCACGCCCCCTCGACCATCATCCACCGACACCCCCCCACCTGCTTCCTACCCCACTTTAGTCCCATCACCATCGACCCACACCCAATAGAAATATGCTCACTCTTGTCACTGGCAATCAACTTGCCAGTAACTTGCCCACTGATCCACCTATGTAGCCAGAATCTCCCACCTGCATCACCCTTCCTTCCCCCACCATCTACCGCATTACACATCCATCCCATCCACCACCTTCCCGCCTACATTTCCAGAACCCCAAAACCTGCACTCAGCCACTCAAAACGAACTATACCATTCGGCTGCCCTGTCTGATCCCATCCAAGTACCATGCTCAAACTCGACCCACATATAAAAAAACACCACACCTAGAACTAACTCCACCGCAACACTGAATCCCAAGAACACCCCAGCCAGCAAAGAGCCCTACCATACCAGAAGCCGTTGTATTACATATTGCACCTTCAATACCTATCTCCCATCCCCCCACACGAAATAGCTTTCTTCATTACTGAAGCCTCACCAGCATCCGATGACTCCAGAACCTCCTGCGATCTCACACATCACAACCACAATCGCCTCCCCAACTGCAAACCCACAAACCTCTCATCCTATCCTCCACTTAAATGTTCCTTAATCAATGCCAGATCAAATCCAGCTCATGCCCCATATCCTAGACCTCACTACCACCAGCAATCTAGATCTGCTTGCCATCTCTGAAACCTGGCTCCACCCTGAGGCCGACCCGCACTTACAATCCCATTGGGATACTCCTTCCTCCACTGTGATAGTCACCAACAAAGGAGGTGGAGACACCTTAATCTACAAAGACACTCTAGCCATCAGATCTATCAACATTGCCCCCCCTAATTGCGAATTACGTGCCATCAAACTTTCGCTATCTCCCACATACACCATCACACTTCACCTCATCTACTGACCACCAGGCCACACCAAATCCTTTGAAGAGAACCTCCTACAACTCCTCACAGCCAACCTCAAACCAAACTCCTACTCATATGACATCTCAATCTAGGCCTGAATTACCCCACGGACAAAAATGCAACTGACCTAGCCACAGCCCTCAACCACCTAGGACTATCGCTTCAAATATCCAAACCCACCCACACTCTAGGGCATACTCTAGATTGGATAGCAGACCTCAACTGCAGCACCTCTGTGCTGCCAACACCCATTGTCCATTGCCTGACCACCATATTATCACCTTCACCATTCCCACAGACAAACACCAGGCAAGAACCTCTACAACCTTACCTGAAGCACTTTCCTGCTGCACAAAAAATATCAACAAAGACCGCTTCTTTCCACCACTTGCAGATCTTAGACACCCCACATCCCCCTGCTGACCCAACATCCCTTGTGGATCCCTGCAAAAACTCAATCTTGCAAGCAGTAGACACTCTAGCTCCCCTCAAACACTGCAAAGCCAAATAGTCTGCCTACAAAAATGCATGGTTCACCTCAAGCTCCTAGCCACCCGTGCAAAGAAACGAGCCGCTGAAGCTGCTTGGAAGAAGACCCCACATACACCAACAAACTACTCTTCACTCGCCTCACAAAAGAATACAGAAAAGCAATACATGCAGCCAAAGCTACCACATGCAAATCCAGAATAGCCAATACAAAATCTGACACTTGTGAACTCTTCTCCATCCTGAGGTAACTTGAAACGCCCTCCTCTGCCCCCATGGATATCATCAAAGATGATGCCTAGTGCACCGAAGTCTAAGAAGCACTAATAGGAAAAATCTGCGCACTACAAGAAATATTTCACACCAAACAGCTCACCATCGGCTCCAAACCAAAACATACCACGCGTCCCGATGCCCAAAGCTGCCATCTCACCCCTTCCCCCCCTTTCACATTCCACTCCCTAACAAAACAAGAAGTAGCCAACATAATAAATAGTCTAAAAACTTTGCACCGCAAAGGTGCCGTCTGCCTCGCCTTGGTCATGAAGGCAAGCGTCCCCAGCCAGCACGATCCTCCCCACAATGAGAGACAATAACAGACTCTCCCAGGATGGGAATAAGGCCAAGACAAAGTGCGGGTGAGCGTAAATGGGAGTTTATCAATCAAAATAGGGCATGCAAAGAACTCTGCAAACTCCGAGAGCGCTCTGTCTGACAATAGCAAAGACAGGCGTATATATTTACAAAGAACGTCATCAGAACCTACATACTATAGGGGGCACAAGTTCGTGGGGATTGGGTGGCGACGACTAGCTATAGGTGCTGCTGCGATGTGGTTGGCCGCGGCTGGAGAACGTCACTGGTTAGCCTCGTGGGTTGGGCTGGGTCTGGCAGGTCAGCTGGGTTCATCCGGGCGGTGTTGTTGTGCCACTGTGGCCCGTGTCAGAGATGAATGTCTTTTCCTGACTTCTTGCCCTAGGCCATGCACACCGCAGTCATTCAACCATTTGCAATATTATCTTCCTTAGTAAATCTTCCAATAGGTTATTCTACAGGTTAATGCAACACAGGAGTAATGCACCTAGAGTAGGGTCTGTTGGCGGTTTATCAATACATGATTACCAGTGTCCTGTTGACTGGGTACCGTAGGTCGTGGGGTTGAGTCTCTGGGCATGGGACAGGCGGTCCATGTCATCAAGTCTTGTTCGAAGTCATTATGGATGTGTTGCTGTAATGTTGCCATAATATTGGATGTCCTAATTTTACAGGGGCCATTAACCTAAGGTGAGCCAGTGGGTCGTGGAGCTTAAGAAAGGGCGCCTCTGGATTTGTGCTTTCAGGCTGAGGTTTACTGCTGGGTGGTAAATAATACAGGTGGCGGGCCATGGCCTTGGGTGCTGCAGGGGGAACTACAAATCTTTTAAGCGGCTCCAGCCGAGTTGGGGGAGGTGGAGCAGCGCGGCACAGGCCTCTGCTTTTTCGTCTGGCAGACTTCGCTGAGAGGGAGGGGGAATGGCCTTGCATGTGCTCACAAAGGTATTTTCCTCGTGTGTTGCCGATTCTGGGTGGAAGAAGCATAAACATTCAAATAATATACAGTACTAATTGAGTCACTCCAAAGCTCACGTTTTGACATTACTAGTGCCTTTCATATAGCCAATCCGAGCACATTACTTGTACACTATGTTTTTGACAACTACAACATTTTGTTATATGCTTATACATTCGCGGTAAGTGAGGTAGTAGTAAGGTTGGTGGAGCACACAGAAACAACTCGCCACTGAGACTGACGGCAGTGGCACATAGTGGGCTTGGACACACACATAGGGTGCATTTTCGTGCACCCTTTACGCGAGCCCTCAATATGGTTGCATTTGTCTTTCTTTGCACTCTAGCAGCATTAGTTCGGTTATTGCGCGGGACCGTGGGGTGCAATCTTTTCAATGACACACATAACACGACAACCCCCGGGATGCTTTTACTATTTGCGCATAACTGCAGGGATGTGGGTGCTTCATTCCTAATGTCGTATGAGCACACATTCTGCCATATTTATACATTTTACAGGTTTTTTAGTCAGAGAGGTTGTGGAGAGAACGCTTTCATCGCAGGTAGTTTTCTCATTAGTATTTGGAAACTTTGCTTTTGTCAAAAGACCATTTTACAGTTCTTTTTCCACCCAGGCCCTGCTGGCCGGGTCATGCTGGGAGCAGCGATACACTGCGGAAGGTGAAATGTTACAGTGTTGGTATCTTACACTAGCTCATGTCCATCTTGTTCGTGGGAACGGGCTCTCAGCGGATCTGCCAGAGAGCTGTGGCCACAGGGGTAATTGAAACTCTCAAAGGGTGGGGGCCGCGCTGCGGTGCGCAGGGCTCAAACCATCTTCATTAGACAAAATGATTCCCGAGGCCTAGCTAAATTCGGCAGGTTTGGTCAATGTCTTCGGCAGGTGACCCATCCACCACCTGGGCCCTGGTGGTAGGGAGGGGACCCCTGAAGAGCCATGGCCCTCACTGGGGGGGAGAGGATGCAGGGGAGGGGGGTCTTTTGGACCAATCCTCCCCTACATTTCCCCCCTTTCATTACTTAAGTAACAAATTCTTTAAATCCTCCAATCTCCTGCACTCTTCCTCGTCAATTACTGCGTCATCCCATGCAGGTGTGCCTTTTATGGGCATCCATGCTCTGCACACCCCTCTCAGGCTCTCACCTCTCCTAGCATATTCATCTGGGGTACAAGTCAGGTATATGCATCCGTTCTCCCCTTCCAAGTCCACCCACACCTCCTCGTACCATTCCAGTATACGGGGCTCTTTAATGGTAGTATGCCACAATTTGTCTACTATATCCTTGTCGTGGTACCTAGGCACTAGCTGATATCTCGGCGTGTCATCTGTTCCTGTTTGTACCTGTACTTCCTGGATAGCTTGTATTGTACCGCGGGTGTTGCCCATTGTCACCATCATCATTGCACCATTCGGTACTGCGTTAGCACAACATCGAAGACCCACCTGGCACAGGCAAAAAATAAAGAGGAGGAATACTACAGCCGGCATCAAGAATTTCACAGTCATTCCCAGCCACGATGGAACCCAGGAGAAGATATTGTCGAACCACGTGCTTTCTTCTGCTCCACCTTCCATTCTCATTCTTTCTCCTAGGTTACGTACTGCTTCGATCACATGGGACAGGGAGCCGTTGTCTGCGTCTTCGGAAGGTACGAAAGTGCAGCAGGCACTTCCGATTTTTCGGCAAACACCTCCGTCCATCGCTGTCAACAGGTCCAAGACATACCTGTTTTGCATGGTCATTAGCCGTAGTGCTCTCAGTTCCACTTTTATTACGTTAAACCCTTCTTCAGTGTCATTTGCCAGCTGGATCGGCTCCCAACGTGTGATTTGGAGCCACTTTGCATTTGCTCGCGCCTGGATACTTGGGATGAGTGAGGCGAAGAACGTTTCTGCAGAGCTGAATAATCGATATCTATCCGGGATCTGTGCTAGCAATTCTGATGATGCCTTTGATATATAGTTCGATGATCGTTTGTTTCGGGACAGCACCCCTTCCTTGTTCTCGGAAGACAGGACATATACTTGTGGCTCTGCAGTTGGCTGGGCCGCACCGTGTTGGGTGTTTCCTCGCGTCTTCTTGCTCCCATCAATGTGGCTTTCCGGGATTACCATTAGTGCGGAGTGTAGGGTGGCCATTGAGCAGCTGCCACTCCATGATTGTGGAAGGTGCAGGTATGCCTGGTTGCCACATACCCAATACGTATCCATGAGGGCCGCTGTCCTTTTTCTCAGATCTGGGATGGTGAGGGTCTTGTTACAGTTCTTGTTTGCCCCCATGGAGGTTTTCCCGTCTCCTTTAAAACACAGTTCATAGTTTATTTCCTTCTGCAGCTTGAAGGGTTTTTCAATGGCCATTACCCAAGTTAGTTTTGAGATGTGTTCCTTCCATACTGGTGTGCATGTTTCTTCTATCCATTGCAGTTTCTCTGGTGCCACACCCCTCAGTGCTTCAGCCTTGCACATTACTTCTTCATCCTTCCATTTGTTGTCTGAAAAAAGTGTCCCTTGTATTATAAAAAATGGCTCTTCCAGACATACCACTCCTATTGTCGTTGGATAACAGGTTTTCTCGTTCTGCAGCATTCTAAAAGTTACTTCATGTGCCTGGAAGGTGTTCTTAATTCTGCACAACGTGAGATGAAGGAGACACTGGGCATCGACAATAGGCAACTCTTTGGGTAACAATACTTTGGGTGTGCCTGAAGCATGGGGGATGAGGGAGCAGACATAACAGCTCTCATTTGTTGTTTGCCTAGCCGTTGCACTCATATCTGCATACCATTTATTTGTCTGGTGGGGGTGTCGTGGGTCTTCCATTTTATCTAATCCTAACCCATAATACTCATCATACTTCCTCCTCCCCGTCTCCCTTTTCCGTCTGTTATTTCTTTGTCTAATGTATTTCCTGGCTTCATGGGGATGGACAATGTGGGCCCCCCTTTCTCCTTCCCACCCCCCTTTGCCTAATCATCATATCATATTTCATATGTCGCTGTCATTTTTTCATTTTCTTCCTATGTTATCTAACAGTGTGTTTTTGGTTACGGAGGCGGGCTGGCTGGTGGAGGTGTTATATATCCAGGATATAGCAGAGGGGTTATGATCATTTAGACTGCGGGGACTGGGCATTGTAATTAGATACTTTTGGCGGGGACATTGTGTTGTTTTGCATTTTTCCCTGCAGACCTTCATTTTTCGAGATGACAGCATTGGATGGTGTCGTATAATATCCCCATACAAGTTTAGTTCCATCCCATACCAAAAAATCACCTTCTTTAGTATTTACATGCTGTTTCATTTGTCACATTAGTCCTGTTAATCCCTCCCCCCTCGTTCATCTCGATAGAGATGAACGCTATGAACCAATACGTCATCAGGCCAAACATAATTGTAAAAATAATGTAATGCACACAGATAATCCACATTCATACGAATATCTGCATCTCTCAGCTAAGAATTCTCTATATCTAATAAATCTATCCGTTGCAGGCAGCCCGTTCGATGCCATGGTAGCTCCTGTTTGAGATATAAAAGTGCATTAAGTGCATGCATGTAAACATTTTGTTGGCACTACCAGTGCCAAGATATCATGGAAGGGGAATGGAAGTGGGTAGGGAAGTGGGGTTGGGGATGTACAGACAAGGGAGCAGACACTATACATTTTTATCACATTATTATTTACACATAAGTCCACATTTTTTTTTTCTTTTTTCAATCTTTTCATCTTTATAGATACCCTCAAATGTAATGGTTCTCGTTATCAACTTTCTCAATCAGGTGCATTTCCGTCACACACATGTTCACATTCATTCCTTATTTTCATTTGTATTGTTTGCTGTCGTCTGTGCCCCGTCATCCACCTCTTCCTGCACACTATTATATGCCTTTCGTACATCCGTCAAATGTATCCAGTACTTAAGGCCCTTCACTTTTACAGCCGTAGGAGTGCAAAATACCACTTCGTATGGTCCGTGGAACCGTGGTGCATTCCACCGGCGCACAAAGCTCCGGACATAGATGAATTCTCCCGGCATCAGCTGTACCTGTGTTTCAGGTTCCGTAAGGGACCCCGTTGTGTTCCCTTCTTCTCTTGTGAATGGTGGTGAGAGCTGCTTTGATATGGCGCGCGCTGCCTTAGTAATTATTCTGTGAACTCATCTCCCAATATCGCAGTGCTTCTATGCGCGTCTGAGTGTTGGAGCAGTGGGGAGTGTGCTGTGTGCATTCATCTCCCGGTCACGATTTCGTGCGGGGATAAATGGTGGTCCTTGCTTGGCTGATTTCTCAGCTCAAACAGCGTAAGGGGCAAACAGTAAATCCAGTTCTTCTTTAATGAGAAGCACAATTTCGATAATCTTCCTTTTAACAGTCCATTCATCTTTTCTACCACGCCATTACTTTGAGGATGATAAATCGAGCACAATTTATGTTTTATTCCCAATAGTGTCGTCACTTCTTTGAAGAGCTCGTTCACAAAGTGAGTGCCGTTGTCTGAACGAATTATATCACAAATTCCCCAGCGCGGAAATACTTCCCTTACTAGGAACTTTGCGGCGCTCTTAGCATCAGGTCGTGCACATGGGCCTGCTTCCACCCATCTCGAAAATGGGCATACAACCACAATCATGTAGCGTGCCCCATTACACCTTCCCCCATGTCTGCGTAGTCAATGTGCAGCTCTCTGAATGGCCCAATCGGTTTTGGAATTGTTCCCCTGAGTGTACGTAATGTCATTCCAGAGTTGTATATCTGGCATGTTGTGCATTCCATTGTCAATCTAGATATGTGCTCCTGAAGACAGGGCACGAACCACTCTTCTTGTATCTCTGCGGCAATGTGTTGTTTCGTGTTGTGTGCTGGAAAGTGTAATTGTTGAAACGCTATTTCTAATAGTTTTACTGGCATTACCACTTTTCCTGAGTTATTTTGTCGCCAGAGTAAGTCTGTTGCTGATTGGCTGCACCTTCGTTTTACCCACATCATCTTTTCATCCTCACTTGCTCCTTCCTGTAACTCTAGTATTTGTCATATAGGCATCGCATTGTACCCTTCTGGGAGCTCTTTGTTTGTCTTGTGCTGCAGCATATACACTCCTGCTTCATGTTTTTCAAAGTATGAAGCTTCCTTGGCAGCAGCGTCCGCTGCCACGTTTCCCAAAGACACAACGTCTGTGTTGGACGTATGTGCTTGGCACTTCACTATTGCTACCACTGTGGGTTCACGTAGGGCCTCAATTAACTCCTTCAGCAATTCTGCATGTTGCACTGGAGTCCCATCTGCTCGTCGAAACCCCCTCCGTCCCCATCTTGCCAGACCTCCATGTACTGTTGTCATCATGTAAGCTGAATCTGTGTAGATTGTCACTGCACAACCTTTAGCTGCATGTAATGCTTCTATTAGGGCAATGAGTTCTGCTGCTTGTGCTGACAAATGTGATGGGAGGCGGTACTGCACTAGTGTCTCATACTCGCCTTCTTCTAATCTCACCACTGCCAATCCCACATGTTTCTCTCCCGTGTCCATGTCAATCGATGCTGACCTGTCCACAAAGTACAGGGCATTCTCGCACACCACTGTGTCCTCCCCTCTTTCCCCTGTGTAAGTCGCACAATCGTGTTCCTGCATGTCCTCTAGTGTGCATGCTTCTGTAATGAATGTTGTCGGATTCACTGTCCTGCATCGTTCCACATGGATATTGGCGCTGGACAATAATATTTCATATGCAGTTGCTCGCTGTGTGGTCAGTGTACTCTTTGACCTCTCCAGTATTGCAAATAACGAATGTTCCACAAACAATGTGACGGGGCATCCCATTACTATTGTGGCGCTTTTCTCAATTGCGAACGCGGCTGCAGCGAGTGATTGCTCGCACGCGAAATGTCCTTGCATCACCGCATCCAAAGTGCCACTATAGTAAGCCAACGGTTTGTGTCCTAGGGAAGTCTTTTGTGTCAATACAGCTGTCATGAGTGTCCCCTTGCAGTGGGAGAACAGGTAAAATTTGCGTTCATAATCAGGATTGGCGAGTACTGGAGCACTTGAAATCAACTCTTTTAGAGACTTGAATGAGGCGCTCATTTCTTCTGACCATTCTATCTTCCTGTTCTCTTGTTGTGCCTCCTTGAGTGCTTGCAGTAAGGGTCTTGTGTAGGCTGCATAATCTAATATCCATGCTCTACAATAGTTGCCCATTCCCAAGAATTTCTGCATCTCCTTCACTGTTGTGGGTTCTCTTACTGATCTTATTGCTTCTACCCTGTCAGGGATTATTCTTTTCCCGTCTTTTGATATTAGCTGTCCCAAGTATAGGACTTCTTTCTGACAATATTGTAGCTTTTCCTTGTCTACTTTATATCCCTTATTTGCCAGCAGGGACAGGAATGTTACCGAATCTTTTCTACATGTCTCTTCATTCTGTGCGCAGACGAGCAAATCGTCTACGTACTGAATGATTGTGCTTTCAACTGATAAGTTGCCTAAGTCTTCGTGTAGTATGCGGTTGAATATGCTTGGGCTCTCACAGTATCCCTGTGGTAATCTGCAATGTTCATATCTCTTTCCCCCTAGTGTAAATGGTGTCGGGTATCTGCTTTCTTCTGCCAAGGGGGTGGAGAAGAATGCGTTTTTCAAATCGACCACTGTGAAATGTGATGCAGTTTTTGGGATACTGCATAATATTGATGCAGGGTTCGGGACCAAAGGGAACTCTTTCTGTATGACGTCATTTAGGGGGCGTAAATCCTGGATCATCCTCCAAGCCCCTCCCTTTGCTTTTTTGATCGGGTAGATACATGTGTTACATGGGGAGTTTGAAGGTACTATTATCCCTTGTGCTAGCAGTGCATTTATTGTCTCTTTTATCCCTTCTTCAGCTTCGCGGGACAATGGATATTGTTTCACTCGAGGTAGGATCGCCCCCTGTTTGAGCTTTATTATCACTGGTGTTACTGCATGCAACAACCCTAAGTCATGGGGGCCTGTTGTCCACAAATTGTTTGGTACCAGTCGCATGTCATCATCAAAAAATTACGGTGGCGCTCCCACCACTGCCATCAACTGGACAGGAATCTGTCTAGCCTGAATCAAAATGTCACAGGGCATTGCTATTTCCATTATTATTTCGCCATCGCTTTCTAAATCGGAAAAGAGATCTTCATCAGTTAAGTCTCGCAGGGCAATGTCGGCATTGATGCACAGTATTGTGCGCCATTCACACCAGTCTATGTCCATACCAATCACAGCGATCCTTTTTGCAGATACCTGTACAGCATGCAAGTCTAATGATACCACTGATCCTGGTGCTATGTCTGGGTGCACTATTGGGCGGAAGAGGAACTCTGCGGGTATTCTCCAATCCATCCTTTTCAGCTCAGGAACTACGTGGGCCAGCGTCTTTAATCCTTCAATAAACATTCTCTCGTCCACTGGCAGGCCACGTATTTCCGGTGCAGTTGTGTGAGCCTGTACTACCAGCATTACACGTAATGGGCATATTCCTGGTGTTGAACACACTATACCTCTCTCTGTGAATGATATTGTCATGTTGAGTTTGCTAAGAAGGTCCCTCCCTAGTAAATTTATTGGCGAATGTTCATAATACAGAAAGGGTGTTTTTACAGTTTTACCCCACTGTCACATCCAAAGCTTCTGTGTAAGGAACTTCAATTACAGCCCCAGAGAACCCCTGCGTCTCTAACTTCCGGTTAGATAACGGGAACCGGCCCTCCCCAATACATGATTTCTCCGCTCCCGAATCCACCATGAATATGAACTGCTTGTCTCCTATCTGCGCCCCTACCAATGGTTCCTCTGCTGCATCGTAGGTGGTAGATAGAACAGGACACGCAAGTGTTCTCTGTGGGCTGTCCTATGCGGGGTGTCTCATTGCCCCCCCTTGGTTGAATACACTCCCTGAAACCACCGCCACGCCACTATAGGGGGCTGGTGCTGGGGCTCCGTTTGCTGTTGTCGCAAAAGGGTTGCCTGGCGTGTAGTGCATAGTGTCATTGTTTTGTGGGTGATTCTGTGTTCTGTATTGGTGTCCCTGCCGTTGCTCATGGTACCCCTGCCCTGGGTCCCTTTGTTGTTGTCCCATTGGGAGACCATATGGGCTCCCTGGATGGGGATGGCCATAATGTTCTACCTCTGGAAATCCGTTGTTTGGTCTACTTCTGCACTCCCTGGAGTTGTGGCCCTACCTCCCGCAGTTCCAACAACTCCCTTGCGCACCTCTGGGACCCTGCCATCCGTTTCCTCCCATTCCCCCATACCCTTGTCCACCTCCTCTTCGGCCCCTGTACCCACCTCGTCCCCCTCGAGGGGCCCACTCTTGCCACTGCGGACCTCCACTCTGCTCCTGCTCGTTCCACTGCCGCTGCCCTGCTCCTGCCCAATTAGTTGCCATCCTTCCTTGTATTGCCACCAGCCCCTCCTCTTCCTCATCTCCCTCCCTGCTGTGTGGGAGCGCGGCCACTGCTGCAGCGACCTTCACCAGCTTTGTTTGTACTAGTTTCGCTTCGTCTGCCAATCTTCTCTGCGCAACCTCCTTCTCCCTCTTTTATTCGCTTACAGTGGTGCACTATTATGCTCTGAATTTCGGGCCATCCTTTCGCTTCAATACCCGCTATTTTGTCAAGTGCCTTTTGCACTTCTTTTGGGAGCCCCCTCTTTATTATGAAGTAAAATAATGATGTCGATTGATACCAGGGTGTGCCCGTTTCTGCTCTCCACATCTCTTGAACCCGAAAAATGTAATCTATAGCATCTTCCCCGTCATTCATTGTACATTGCATTACTGTCTGCAAATCTGGGGTATCTGGAAACGTTTCCCGCAAGGCATCCCCCACCCTGGCACGCACTGTGTTGAAAGAGGCACCATCATGGCGATCGCAGTCTAACGTTACTCCCGGGAAGCCAGCTTTGACCCATACACTGTCAGCCTGATCCCCAACTGCTGATACTAGCAAACTTTTCACGTCCCCTATCGCTAGAGGTACCCCGGCTGTGTGTTTCTCAAAAGCGTATATACACTTGCTCGCCCCTCCTGATAGCGGGGGCAATAACTTTAACAAATTGGCCTTATCCATCTGAGCCCAGGGTATGTAATTCGGCCTCCCTCCTCCTCTGTGTATTAGTGGGAGCTGCAACTTTCCCTTTGTCGTTGTATCTGATTTTCCTAACAATGCCATTTTTCCCAACCTGTTCCTTAGTCGCCCTGTCCACTCATCATCCATCGTTCTCATTGAGCATGCGCCATCCAACCCTTCGCTTCCCCCGCCCATTGCCATACTTAGCCTTTCACTTTCTTCTAAATCATCCCCTATATCACATAGTAGCTCCTCTCTGCCTCCTGTAGGCCTCTCTTCGTTATCAGTACATCCCTCTCTTTCCTCTAGTTCAATTATTCGTGTTGGTTCTTCCTGTATCTTAAACAGTATCTCTCCTTTTTTCCACCCTTCTTCAAATGTTCTACTCTCGCTCTGCACTCTGGATGCAGGCTCTGATCTAGCTGTATTGAGTGCAGTCCGCTCACATATGCTTTTTATTCTCGAGAGCTCATCTTTGGCTATAGAGAGCCTTGATTCTAAATCTCCTGTTAATTTTTCTATGTCCACCCTTGGTGTGCTCACCTGTTCTCGCTCCCTAACACTGTCATATGGCGGGGGTGCTGTTGGCCCTTGGGTGGTGGTAGTTGTCGGTGGGGGCACATAAGTTGGGTCACTGTATCCCTCCGCGGGTACTGGCTTATTTAGTATTGGGTACAACCTAGTTACCTCTATCGGTGGCTCCTCTTCTGGCAATACCTTATCATCCTTTTGTATCATTAGTGGATTGTCAGTGGTAGATGGTAGATCAGGATCTAATTCCCTTGCCTTGGGCGGGGGTATCTCTTCAAACAGTCTCCATAGGTCTAATATTTCTCTCCTATTATGTAACTGCTTTCCCTTGTATTTCAAACAAATGCATGTGGCTACCATATCTAGGACACTCTTGTCAAATGATCCCCCTTCGGGCTATATCTGAGGTAACCCCTCCCCCTTCAACTCTGTGATCCACTGGTCATGATATTTCTTAATCCGTTCCGCGTACCCAGGTAGGTTCTTACAGATATGTGATATGGGTGTTTCTGCCCCCATACTTCGTGCTCACCTGACGCTGATGTGTCTCTATATATCTCGGTATCTCAATATAAACATATCACCATGTGAGTTCGCGTATTTATGTCTTGCTGAATCGTGGGGACCTGCGTATTTTCCCTCCCCCTGCACACCATAAGAATGGCTGCGCACCGCCTCTATTCTATCCTCTTTGGGGGCACGTACAAGAGCAAACCATCAGTAATTTCGACAATGTTACCCAACAAATCAAAAAAGTAAACACTCACTTCACCACACTACTCTCTTCTTTATGATATTTCGTCTGGTCACACTTACCATGACCATTCCATAATTCTGCATTTCTGGCCACTTCTACACACTCATTATAACAAAATATGTTCTGACACATACGATGTTTACACACCCATAGGCAGCACTCTATTCACAGCTCAGTTTATCCTCCCTTTCCTCCCTTGCCAGCTGTCCCTGTCCGTCTTATTCTGATATATATATATATTTGTTTCTTAATTTTAATGTAAAATTGTCTTTCTATTTAGCTTATGTCTTTGTTTTTGTACTAACCCACTTTTATTTTCCTGTAAACCTAAAGAAAAGAATAGAAAGAATAGCAGTCACTAATATATTCTCCGTGTCTTCCTTTACCAGACACCTTTATCTCATTTTCCACTTCTTCATATATTCCCAGTACTAGTCAAGATAGCACTATGCGGCGCCGCCTTCCACCCCCTCGCGGAGCTAGGTTCCCGTCACTTTATCTCTATTCACTTCTTAATCCTAATGGCCATATGCAAAGAAAAAAGCAAAGAAAGTTTAGGATGGTCCTTAGTAGACCCAAAGTGCCCCTTTTTAACCAGCCTCGTTCCCTGTCCTATATTTCCTCCCCTACTCCCTTTATGATCGCTCGCACTCAATACTCACGTGCCCGTCTTGAACCGAGAGTCTCCGAAACTGGGTCCGTCCAGGCAGTGTTGCCGTACGCTCAACGGTCAGTCCCGGCGAGCGGTACTCAAAGGGGATTTTTCAACCGGGATCCCGTACCCTCTCTCTGTTGAGTGCGCACTTCTGAGCGTACCGGTCGCCGTTGGCGGGCAGCCTCCCGGAGCCGGCGCACCGTGCATATCCCTTTTCGACCGGAGATTTTCGTGCCAACGGGGACGGTAGGGATATATATATATGTTGGGAGAAAAATAATAATCACGCTTTCGGGGTCACCACTGAAGGCAAGCGTCCCCAGCCTGCACGATCCTCCCCACAATGAGAGACAATAACGGACTCTCCCAGGATGGGAATAAGGCCAAGACAAAGTGCGGGTGAGCGTAAATGGGAGTTTATCAATCAAAATGGGGCATGCAAAGAACTCTGCAAACTCCGAGAGCGCTCTGTCTGACAATAGCAAAGACAGGCGTATATATTTACAAAGAACATCATCAGAACCTACATACTATAGGGGGCACAAGTGCTTGGGGATTGGGTGGCGACGACTAGCTATAGGTGCTGCTGCGATGTGGTTGGCCGCGGCTGGAGGACGTCACTGGTTAGCCTCGTGGGTTGGTCTGGGCCTGGCAGGTCAGCTGGGTTCATCCGGGCGGTGTTGTTGTGCCACTGTGGCCCGTGTCAGAGATGAATGTCTTTTCCTGACTTCTTGCCCTAGGCCATGCACACCGCAGTCATTCAACCATTTGCAATATTATCTTCCTTAGTAAATCTTCCAATAGGTTATTCTACAGGTTAATGCAACACAGGAGGAATGCACCTAGAGTGGGGTCTGTTGGCGGTTTATCAATACATGATTACCAGTGTCCTGTTGACCGGGTACCGTAGGTCGTGGGGTTGGGTCTTGGGGCATGGGACAGGCGGTCCATGTCATCATGTCTTGTTAGAAGTCATTATGGATGTTTTGCTGTAATGTTGCCATAATATTGGATGTCCTAATTTTACAGGGGCCATTAACCTAAGGTGAGCCAGTGAGTCGTGGAGCTTAAGAAAGGGCGCCTCTGGATTTGTGTTTTCAGGCTGAGGTTTACTGCTGGGTTGTAAATAATACAGGTGGCGGACCGTGGCCTTGGGTGCTGCAGGGGGAACTACAAATCTTTGAAGCGGCTCCAGCCGAGTTGGGGGAGGTGGAGCAGCGCGGCACAGGCCTCTGCTTTTTCGTCTGGCAGACTTCGCTGAGAGGGAGGGGGAATGGCCTTGCATATGCTCACAAAGGTATTTTCCTCGTGTGTTGCCGAATCTGGGTGGAAGAAGCATAAACATTCAAATAATATACAGTACTAATTGAGTCACTCCAAAGCTCATGTTTTGACATTACTAGTGCCTTTCAAATAGCCAATCCGAGCACATTACTTGTACACTATGTTTTTGACAACTACAACATTTTGTTATATGCTTATACATTCGCGGTAAGTGAGGTAGTAGTAAGGTTGGTGGAGCACACAGAAACAACTCGCCACTGAGACTGACGGCAGTGGCACATAGTGGGCTTGGACACACACATAGGGTGCATTTTCGTGCACCCTTTACGCGAGCCCTCAATATGGTTGCATTTGTCTTTCTTTGCACTCTAGCAGCATTAGTTCGGTTGTGGCGCGGGACCGTGGGGTGCAATCTTTTCAATGACACACATAACACGACAACCCCCGGGATGCTTTTACTATTTGCACATAACTGCAGGGATGTGGGTGCTTCATTCCTAATGTCGTATGAGCACACATTCTGCCATATTTATACATTTTACAGGTTTTTTAGTCAGAGAGGTTGTGGAGAGAACGCTTTCATCGCAGGTAGTTTTCTCATTAGTATTTGGAAACTTTGCTTTTGTCAAAAAACCATTTTACAGTTCTTTATCCACCCAGGCCCTGCTGGCCGGGTCATGCTGGGAGCAGCGATACACTGCGGAAGGTGAAATGTTAGTGTTGGTATCTTACACTAGCTCATGTCCGTCTTGTTCGTGGGAACGGGCTCTCAGCGGATCTGCCAGAGAGCTGTGGCCACAGGGGTAATTGAAACTCTCAAAGGGTGGGGGCCGCGCTGCGGTGCGCAGGGCTCAAACCATCTTCATTAGACAAAATGATTCCCGAGGCCTAGCTAAATTTGGCAGGTTTGGTCAATGTCTTCGGCAGGTGACCCATCCACCACCTGGGCCCTGGTGGTAGGGAGGGGACCCCTGACGAGCCATGGCCCTCACCGGGGGAGAGGATGCAGGGGAGGGGGGTCTTTTGGACCAATCCTCCCCTACAGTCATCAAAGACTATGCTGAAGCACTCACTCCCTGCACCACTGCAATCATCAACACATCCTTCACCACCAAACTGGTTCCCACCAGCCTCAAAGAAGCCTGAATTCTACCACTCCTCAAGAAACCATTACTGGACCCAGCTGTACCTACCACCTACCAACCCATCACCACTGTACCATTCACCCTGAAAATTCTAGACTGAGCCGTCTACCTCCAGATCAAACACTACCTAGAAGAAAACCAATTCCTTGGATTCCGCCAATCAGGCTTCCTCCCAGAACACAGAACAGAAACTGCCCTGCTGGACCTCAAGAACTAATTAGATGTCATTAGAGATTCCAGCAAACTCTCCCTCCTACTCATGCTGGACCTATCCGCGGCCTTTGAGCACGTAGACATCGCACTCTCTGCCAACACCTCTCCACAGCTGCCACTGATTGGATCACGTCCTTCCTGGCGGAAAGAACCACCCAAGTCTTCACCAGAGATCATGCAACCCTCTCCACAACCCCACTCCAGTCACTTGCGTCGTCCCACAAGGGTCATGCATATCACCTACACTATAAAACATATACACCAAACCACTCTTTGACCACCTAGTTGTCTTTGGCATCTCATATACAAACTATGTGGATGACACCCAAATCCTCCTCCCACTATGAGGCAACTACCAACAAGATGGATCCACTATCAACACCATCTACGAAATAATCCAAGAATGAATGTCCTCCCACCTCTTCTGCCTAAATGAAGTGAAAACATAGATCCACCTCATTGCAACACACGCCACTCGCCGCAAACTTGACCCAGCCTACAAAGCTTTTGTGATAGACAGAAACTGGATCCCTATTTCATCGGTAAAAACCCTCGCCACTTACCTAGATGCTACCCTTGACTTGTCCCGCCGAGGCAATGCCAATGTCTCTTCTGCTGCATACACCACTAAACTCCTTAAAGCCAGCAGACCCTCCCGTCCACGGCCAATCAACTAACCATAGACAGAGCAGTCATCTGAGCCAGGCTGGAGTATTGCACCGCTCTCTTAGCAGGAACTCAGAGCGAAACCTGTGCGAACTCAAAAACATAAAAAACAATGCCCTCCGCTCTGCCCTTGGGCTATCATAACATGGCTGCATCACTGAATGTTGGTGAAACGTGCACTGGCTCCCAATTCGTGACTGCATCAAATTTAAAACCCTCTCGTGGGCGCCCACCGTTGCCTCACCAATACGGCCCCTACCTGCTTGTCCCAATGATTGGAGATATACCAACCATCATCCCAGACAATTTGCTCACTTAATGCTCACCGCCTCAAACTGCCCACCTTCAATCACGAGCCGGAGGTGCCAGTTTCCCAGTCTCAGCCGCAAAACTTTGGACCGACCTCCCTCTCGTACTCAGAAAAGAACCATCATACTGGACATTCAGAAAGAACCTAAAAGCTTGGCTATTCACCTAATGTCCCCATCATGTCCTATCTCCTCTCCTTACTGAAAACTCACTGTCCTTATCTGCTATGTTCCTTGTTATCCAGTAATTATAACGAATAAAAAACAGAGAATGAAATAATAACGAAAACCATAATAACGAAAAAATACCTAATTTCTATTAAATATAATATATATGGAGTGGGGTTAGGGGTTAAAACGGGTGGGGGGAGGGGTGAATTCAACAGCACAGGGAAATGGATGGCTTCGGGGGGCAAATAAAAATAAGAAATCTTTTTTTGGGCAAGAAAGTTTTGTTATTTGATTCTCTGTGAATTTGTTAAAATCACATAGATCAATGTCCTTTAATGTAACCAGCGCCTAGATGCCTATAGGTTCAGAGTGCATGTATAAATGCAAAAATAGTAATAATAAACATATCTGTTGTTCTTAGTTCCCTGGTGATTTGAAGTGGTAGCTTTCCTGCACACAGTTGCACTGCTCTAGCCTGTCCACGCATTAGAAATATAATTTTGATTACTCCCCCACCGTTTCTGGCTTTTCAAGTTCTCTCTGGTATGGATAAGATATTTGTCTTTCTTCTCCTCACTGACCCTACCTCCTGTGAGGGTTCAGCATTGTGAGGCAGACAACTGTTTGACGATTGTTCAAAACAAGCCATTTTATTAAAGTCAAAATTATATCAAAATGCCTCTCTGTCCCTACTCTTAAAAGGATTTCCCTGCCTAGTAAAACTAAAGGGAAACACTCTAACACAAGATGTCTCTCCCTCATACTAAACATAAAATACAAAAGAAATATATTGCAATTCAATTAACATAAACAGTGATATTCATAGTTTCTTGATACCCTTTTAGTTCCCTTCCCCAGGATTCAAGGTATATTCAACTTCAATGATCATCAAAAGAAATAGGGAAATCCATGTAGGTAGTACAATCTCAATTCAGTTCTTGAAGATTCAATGTCAAGGTAATGTTTTGTGAACCAATGTTCCAACAACGACGAAAACGTTTCACTTCCTCAAAATAGCATCAATGTTATTCTCAGCCACAATGCTTTGCCACCACTTCCAATTATCCAAGAAGACTTTATACAGTTCAAAAGGAATACAACTTCTATACATTTTAGTGAAGCACAAATCTTGGTTAACAGTTATTATATCTTCATTCACAAGATTAGGATTCACAGTAGGTATATTTGTCAGGATGACTACGCAGTGCTGCTGCTTCCACTTCAACTACTTCACTTCTTCAATTTACCATGAGGACATTCTCCTTTGCCTCATAGTATTCCACTTCATCTGTACTACAGAAGTCTTGCATCTACCGACAACCAAATATACCACCACACTTTGTAATTCCAGCAGGTTTTAAAAAGATTCACTTTTAAGGCACTGCAACACCTTCAAATGGGCAAGGCACTCTTCCTCTCAATATCTCTCTTCAAAAGCGGCAGTCTCTTTGCCTTTCTTTTCTGCCTACTACAACAACTACAACCTAAGATTGCCTTTTATGACCCACTTCTTTCTTCCTCCAACTGTCTTGGTAATGTAGGTTGTTTCAACTTCAAATAATATTGATAAGCAGTAAGGTTTACCTTCCCCAACTTTGCCTACACCTCTCTGCCAGTTGTTAGCCAAATCATTACCCAGAAGCCTCAGTACCACTCTCTTGGCTTCAGGTAATGCTTGCACACTTGTAACTTAGGCAAGGCCGAACTTCTATTGGGCTCTTAGTAATTGTTAATCTTTTTCTGGCTTTTTGAAAGGTTTCTTTCAGCCTTAATAAGCGAACACTCTTGGCTTGGGCAATGCATGTGCTCTGTCCAACTGTAGATAAAGGGCCTCATTACGAGAATCTCTGGGGAAAAACGCAGTCATTACCGGCATGGTTTAATTAGCGCGTCCGTGTACCCTCGACACCGCAAATAGCGGCTGATTACGAGAGCGCGAGCATGTGCGAACGCCCATGCCGGTAATGGCTGCACTGTCATGCTGCTAAAGACCCCCCAAGCTCCTGAGAGCGCCATCACGGGACCGCCGATACCGCCTCTGCCCAGAAGCAACCCCTTAATAACGGACCTAGTAATACCATCATGCAAATACCGTGTTCGCAATACCGGACCCGGAAGTAACGTCATCGCGCCTGAACGGGAAATGCGCTGGCAGCCATCTTACAAAACACAATCCATTGCAATTCTCATAACACAGCACTGGTACAGAGTGGAGAGCAGGCCCAATCAAACCATCATGTCCAAGGCTACCCGTAAATCCACCCCCCGCATGCGCAAGAAGTGCTTCTCCGACGAGGAGCTTAATATGCTGGCGGACACGCTGCCAGACCATGCGGATGAGGTGTTTGCCAGTAACCTCAAATACGAAGCACAACTGCGCAAAAAGCAAATATGGGAGGAGGTGGCACGGAAGGTGACTGCGGTTGGCACCACCACCCGCACAGGGAAGGACTGCAAAAAAAAGGTGGGACGATCTACGTCTCGGGTGTGCAACATACTTGTAGCCAACCGCAGGGAGGCCATGGCTACAGGCGGCGGGGACCACTCACCCACCAAATTCATGAGATGGGAGGAGACGTGCAGCACCATGATCGACATGGAATCGATCGAGGGCTTCGGAGAAATGTAGACGGGAGTGCCGACATCGGGAGATGGAGTTGTGTCCCCACAAACCCCAGAGAACCAAAGCATGGCATAGCACAACAGATGTGAAAGAGAACCAAGCCAGTTTATGGCCCATCATACACACATGTTCACATCCATGTCCAGATGGTGGCCCAAACCCTGGCACAATGAAATGCATGCTGCGTGCCAATCCCGTTACCAACAAACACCCAACACACAGGTATCAATCACATGTCACACATCATGCAAATTGCAATACAATGGTATGCTACCTAGTACACATCAGTCCAGAAAGGAGAGTCCACGGCGTATGCCAATATGGCCCCCCCCACATTGCAAGTGCCCTGAGCGTCACATCTACAAGAAAGCAATGCATGAAATGTGAAATACTGAACAGCACCAAATCAATCATCTTGCACGTACCACCTGCATCTCTTGTTCCCCCACAGGCACAGATGCAGAAAGTGAAGGCCAGGGGTTTGCCCCAAAGGCCAGTACATCCTCAAAGGGATCCAGGGCCAGACAAGAAGGCACTGGACCTTCTACTTCCAGGGCAACACCAACGCCCAGAGTGCAACACATGCCAGCAGTACAGGCCACGCCAGCACAGAAGGAGACAACACCAGCCGACGACACAGCCACAATGGAGTCATCAACTCCTGCAGAGGCAGAGGGTGATGGAACGCAGTCAGCTGCCACAAGTTCCATAGGGGAGGTAGCAGCCATTGCCCCCCTCAGCTACGTGGAGGGCCAAGCTGAGGAATTCCTAGACATCGAAAACAACATCCATGTAGTATGTCCCCATACACCGAGCCCCCAGCACTCCACACAGGGCACACCAGCATGCCCCATACAGTAACATGCCGTTGTACTGGGGAGGCAGCTGGGGAGCAGGTGTAAGTGGATCTAGGTCACCTGGCCTAAGCCGCGCCCACCTTGTGCCTTCCCGGTTGCCGCTCCTTTTCACCACTTAGCAAGCCCCGCCCACCTGGTGCCTTCCTGCTTGCCACTCCTTTTCACCACTTAGCAAGCCCCGCCCAACTGGTGCCTTCCTGCTTGCCGCTCTTTTCCCTACTTAAGGAGCCCTTCAGCCTCCTTTCCTTTGCAGCGTCACACTTTATCAACTCTAATGCTGGACTTCCTTTGCATCTTGTACTCATGGTGGCCCTGAATCATGCTGTTCCATCTTCATCTTGTATCCTGGCTTGCAACATTTTGCGTTACTACTGACTTCTGCAATTGTATTCGCTCTCTGCGCTATATAAATAAACTATCATATCATATCTGTCGACCACATCAGAGGGCAGTCCAGCAATGGGCCGCCCTGCCACTGCACCATCCACCTCCACAGCCCCCACTAACATGGAGGCTCGCCTGACGAGGGTTGAGGCCAGCCAGGACAGTATGATTGAACTCGTCCGGCAGTATGTGGCGGAGGGAGAACCGACCCGCCGTGAGATACAGGAGGCAAATGCAGCTTCTATAATGGCCATGAACTCAAACACCATTGTCATCAGAGACAGTTTAGCTGCGGTTACACAGGTCCTTGGCAGGATTCTAGAGCATATGCAGCAGCAACAACCAGCGCCGGCGGTCGCACAGCCATCCACCTCCACCACACCTGCCAGCTCGACTCCCTCAAGTTCTGTGTGCATGACCAGGCGCAGTGTAGGCCATACGGACATGCTGCCCCCAGACCCGAAGAGAGGCCAGAAATAGCAGGACCACCCTGCATGTGCCAACTGCCACCTTGCTAAACTCACAAATGGCACATCGTGTGTGGGATGACAATGGGTGAGGGGGGGAGGTGGTGTTGTGGGGGTTATGGGGTGTTGTGGGGTGTATGGGGTATTGTGGGGGGTATGGGGAGTTGGGAGTGTTGGGGGAATGGGGGAGAGTGTGTGTGAGGTGGAGGGTTCAAGCACAATATTGTTAATTTTTAAATACACCCGTTGTGTTCAAAATCATTTCATGACTGGACATTGTTAATTTCGTGTGTGTTTATTTGATTCATGACATCGCGCAGTGCCCAACTCCCCACACACCCTGTGTCCATATCCACACAATCCCAGTGCCCAGTGTAGTACTATCACAGACCCATCAGCATCCCTGTGGTTCAGAAGAAATCATCAATCAGTGATTGGCGCACTGCATGGCCACCCTGTGCATCGCGAACGGGCAGGGGTGCTGCTCCTCCTCCATCATCCTAATCATCATCCTCACCTGGTACATGCAGGTCAATGTCAGGTGGCAGTGGTACGTTTCTACGGATGCACATGTTGTGCAGCATGGCACAGACCATGGTGATCTTTCCCACCGTCTCAGGCCTGTAAATGAGGTCCACCAGACCTGCTGAGACAGCAGAACCGTGCCTTCAACAGACCAAAGGCCTGCTCAATCACAACACGGGTATGGGTATGAACCCGATTGTACGCCTCTTCATGCCTGTTCTGCGGGTTCCGTACAGGTGTAAGTAGCCACGGCTTCAAGGGATAGCCACCATCACCTGCATGGGGGCACAATGAGGTATGTGTTAGTCGATATCTGACCTGACACCTTTAGTAATCACTGCCATGGCAGCAGCTATTCGGTGTTGACATGCACATGTCCCTGGATGCATGCATGCAGGTTCATTTGACGCAATGTGTACTGTACTATGGTCTGCTGGTGTGGATTGCATTGTCGAGATGATGCAGGGCGTTCACTTGCATGGTGATGCAGATGTACTATGGATGCGGAACAATGTTTTAACACCCATGTTGGTGATGTGTGGTACTCTGTATGTGTTCCCAATAGCGGCATTGCCACAGGTGTGTTCGTTTTTTGGCATCCATCGCTTGACATTCCCATGGTGGCCTGCTTGTACGCCTGGCATATTGTCATTGCTGTGCAGCATTGGTCTTATGTATGGCATTGATGTGTCATGTTCAGGTTGGGATGTTCAGAGCTACAGTGTTTCGCTGAATGTGCATTGTCCACTCACCACCCAATCTCACCCAGGTGGAGTATGCATCCCCCCCCCAATCTCACCCAGGTGGAGTATGCATCCCCCCCAATTTCACCCAGGTGGAGTATGCATCCCTCCCCCAATCTCACCCAGGTGGAGTATGCATCCCCCCCCCAATTTCACCCAGGTGGAGTATGCATCCCTCCCCCAATCTCACCCAGGTGGAGTATGCAGCCCGCCCAATCTCACCCAGGTGGAGTATGCATCCCCTCCCCAATCTCACCCAGGTGGAGTATGAGTCCCCCCCGTTCTCACCCCCCCCACTGCACTGCCATGGGGCTGTCGGGCAACATACCAAGCAGCCAGGCATGTCGTCCAGCATGTCGCTCCATGTAGCAGGGTAGCGAGGAGTTACGCAGCACCATGGCCTCATGTGTGGATCCGGGATATCGGGCACAGCAATGTGTGATCATCTTGCTGGAGTCACATACCATCTGCACATTGATGGAGTGGTATTGCTTGCGATTGCAGTACACCACCTCATTGGCATGAGGGACCACCAATTCTACATGGGTGCAGTCGAGGGCACCAACACAATTGGGCATGCCTGCCAGTGCATTGAAGCCTACTTTAGTGTCAGCGAGCTCCTGGCCAGTCCGTGGTAGGGATATGTGGGTGGGTGCGTGCATGCTTCAGGATGGCATCCAGCACTTGGGTCAGCATGCGTGAAAAGAGTGGTTGTGATATGCCATGCAGCTGGCCCACTGTGTGCTGGTAGGTGCCTGTGGCCAGGAAGTGGAGCACAGACACTACCTTCAGTAGAGGGGGGATGGCAGTGCGGATTTCTATCAGGCTGACAATGTCATTGTATATCATGTCCACTATGGTGGTGATGGTGTCCCGGTCCAAACGGTACAGGGTGTGGATCTGCACAGGGGTTAGGTTGAATGGACTGGGTCTGATGCGAGGGATTGGTGGCTGCCTACGTGGTATCACTGGCTGCACTGGTGGGACTAGCTGGGCCTGTCTCACCCTCCTTCTCCTCCTGCGTCTCCTCTGTGCTGCCTGTTGTTGTTCTTGCTGGTGTAGCAGTGCAGGCATGTCCTCCAGCCCCAGGATTGCTACAGCAAGTGAGTTCATTTTGGTGTTGGAAGGGGTGTGGTGTGTGGGTGTGCTCCTTTTGTGCTGGGGCAGGCTCCATTGGCTCCACCTGTGGTATTGAGTGCACCTGTGGCAGTTGGGTACACAGCAGATTGCTAGTTACGGGTGGTCTGCGATGCCTGTAGTAGCGCCATCGTCAAGGCCCTATTTAGTGCCTTCGGGATGCCGGTAGGTGCATGCCCGCCTTACTTGTGATGTCCTCCTGTTAGCGGCATCCCGGTATTGCCGCCGCCAAGGGCGCGTGGACACGGGCATGCTGGCAAGTAGGGGCGCGGTACAGGTGGTGGCGTTAATGCCGGGTTTTGAGGCTCATAATGACCCGGACCGGTACTCGGTGCCGGTATTACCATTCCGCCTTCCTTTTTTCATTTCCTCCATGCTCCTAATGGGGCCCAAAATGTTTAAACACTGAACTTCTTTTAGGAACAATGCCTGTTCGTAAAGATAAAGAAGTAAAGTTCACTCTTCACTTGCTAAACGAAATTAGGCACTTGCGACCACTTCTTCTCAAGTTTTACATGGTTTAAGTGTTCAACAATGCTTTCTGCAACATAACCGGAGGGGGCCGGGCGCCTAAGGGAAGGGGGGAGGGATTGTTGAGGGTCACTGGGGTTTTGGAATGTCTTGATCTGACACTTATATGCGCACATTTCCGTTCTCAGAAGGCACAATGGGGAGGGTCACCTCGCAGGCGGTTAATGAGGTTGGAGACAAGATTGATGTATGGCTGATTCAAAGGGGGCGGGGTGGGAGGGGGACACCCTGAGGGTATGCACGCTGAATGTGAAAGGGCTAAACTCACGGGCCAAGCAGTCTCTGGTCGCAAGGGAATTTAGAAGATCGGGGATAGATGTCCTATTCCTCCAAGAGATTAAATATTTGAGGGGTGAGGAGCAGAGGATGCCCTGTGGCCTGGGTAGAAGAATATTGGGGCTCAGGGATAACAAGGAAGGCTGGGGTGGGGATTCTGGTCCATAAGGGGCTCGGACTGGAAGTCCCAAAAGTGTGGTATGATGTGGAGGGAAGGGCGGTTCTGGTCTCGGGTCTTGTTAAGAATGATTTCTGAACTCTGGTGAGGAGAGACAGAGGTTCAGAAGGCCAACCTAGTTTCTTGTAACAGGGTAACCTCTGGACAAGCCAGACCAATCAGGGTAGCTATGGCAGGCGGTCAAGACTAAGTCTCAGGAGGGGTGAGGGTGACTGAAGGACCCCAATGAGCACACAGAGCAAGGACACTTACAAATTACTCCAGACAGGTGTTATATCAAAAATATAGACACATTTATTACAAGGTCTTTGTAACATAGACCATAGCAAAGAATCACAGTAACACTAAGTAAACCAATACATCACACTCAATACAATATATATACAAGGCCAGGGGGTTCTAAAGGGCTGACTGCACAAAATATGTCGACAACCTAGATGGGAAGGAAACGGGCAGTGCAGTTAATCTTTAGGCCCAGTTCAGCATCCGTTGTTCACCTAACTAAGAGGCAGTCCAAGCCCTAAGAAGAGGGGAGCCTTATGCTCAATAGTACATGTAATGCAAACACACGCGGTTGTTCCAATGAGCAAAACAGGGTCTCTTCAGGGGTCTCTAGCAGCTCGGGAAGGTGGATGAGGCGATGAAGAATGAGTTCCCACTATTCAAGAAGGACCTCCACTTGAAGGCAGAGGCCGTTCGATAGTTCGGGATGGAGTTGCTATTGTGCAATAGCGGTGGACAGGAGAGGGGCCTCCAGGGACCACTCGTGCATAAAAATGGGCTCTTGCGCTAGGGGCCACCGGTTGGGGTATTGATTACTCACCGGTCCCTGATGCAAGGAGGCACAAACTTCGTCAGGTCAGTCCAATTCGCTTGCAGGATCGAGTGCGGCAAAAAGGACATCTCGGCACCTTTTAGTTCCTGAGATCCAGCGATGATTCCCTAATGGGACAGTGGTGCTTTCTCTGCTCCGGGTGGATGAATCGCTCCAGTTTCACTGCAGCAGGCTTCAGGGGCAAGAGGGTCACAAATGCAGCAGACTTGCAAAGGACGTTGCCGCAGCAGGGCAACACGGTAACCGTGTTTACCCCGGTCCGGGCGCACTCGTCTCATTTCAGACCTGGGAATGCCAAGTGTACGAAATTCGGTGTGAGGGTGCCATGGACACAGAGCTAGCAGCATACCAAGTTTCGTGGGCCTCCTCGAAACGACGGCAGAGACAGAGCAAAGGTCCTGTGTAAAATGGTCAGCCCACTGGTTGGCCCAGGGACACTTCTGAGAAAGCTTACTTGCAGGTTTTGGTGAAGGTGCCGAGAATAGTTGGTCCCACTATTCCAATGGCTCGAAGTGTCTTCGCAGACCTTCTAGGACGACCAGATGCAGAGGGGTCCCACAGGACGACAACAGGCTCAGGGTGCCAAACCTTCCAGCGGTTCCTCGACTCAGCTTCGTAGTTGCAGGATACTTGGATCCTATGCTTTGTTCAGTGAGAACTCAGGAGATCGACATGGGATGGGTGATTTCAGCCTCCTCTTATCCAAAGTTCCCTTTGCGCCAAAACGAAGAGGACTCGATTGGAGATCTGCTCACAAACCCTCACTTCATACGTGGACCAATCATAGACCACGGTGGTCTCAGGCATTCAGGACACTCCAGACTCTCTGGCACCCAGTATGTGTATTGGGACCAGACATCCCAGCTCACATCCTGGAGGCACACACGCAAGGCATGCAGAAGCCTGCAAAAGCATTGGGATTTGTGGGAAAGTTCATGACCAAATAAGGACTGGCCTGGGTCGACTCGAACTGGGGAAGGTGAAGGGGCAGGATGGCCAAAGGACAGGGCAAAGAACCTTGGGGCGTGGCCATTTTGGAGCCAGGACACCTATTTGTGCCAAACGCGGTTAACGCCGTTAACATGGTAGAAAGGGTTAAAAATAATGCGAAACGATAGCTGCCACCAGTCCTGTCCATGACACATCTGCACAGTTCATAAAAAGTCCAGCGAGAGTATCTAGGGCCTTTGGAAATGACTATAGACCCAAGTGTGCTGTATGGTAAGATACATTGCACCCTTGTTACATGTTGCACAAAAGTTGCAACATGAGAAAAGGACTAAGGGAAACAAAGTCTCCCAGTACTGACTGTCTCAAGGGCATGTCAGTTTCCCCATAAAAAGTGAGCGAAAGCCCAGAGGTGTGCAGCTGAAGGCTGTGCTTCTCTGGCAAAGTCAGTCAATGGTGTCTTAACAGCAGCAAAAAGTTTGGGGGTTGACAAGTGGAGGGAAAATTACATACACACATGAAATCTTTCCTAACGGGTCTGATTCGGGGACTCGGGTTCACATTTTCCACAATGTACTCCCCCAATCAAGGGAGGTTCTTACAGAGAATTCTGGAAAAAAATATGAATTGGGGGTGAGGGGTGCACTTCATATTGGGGGGAGACTTCAATGTCTGGAGGGATATAAGCTTGGACCGGCAGTCTGGGTGCCCCAGGGAGCAGGAGCCCCAAAATCAGGAGGGCAGGGAAATGGGAATGTTGATGGAGCTCTACGGGATGCGGGATATATGACAGCACTTCCACCTATGGGACAGGGGGTTCACCTTCTATTCCACCCCACATGGAACTTTGACGAGAATAGATTACCTCTATACATCCAGGGACCTATGGGAATCCGCACAGGGGTCAGCCATCCATCCCATTAGTTAGTCCGATCATGACATGGTATCGGTTGATATTGGTTGGGCTGGACTTTGTCCCAGGGGCTCAAAGTGGAGGTGCAACGAGTCTCTATGGAAGGATCCATGTTTCAGGGAAGAAATGGAGAAGGGTATCAGAGTGTTTTTTAACTAAATGACACAGGGAATGTATGTAAGGACGTTGTGTGGGATGCAGCGAAGGCTATGTGGAGAGGGACACTGATTAGAGAAGGTGCTCGCAGAAAGCGAGAAAGTACCCTGATAGAAGGAGGATTGAGGGACAAAATAAGGGCTTTGGAGGAGCGGGCACAGTTGACTACAGAGGGAGGGGGGGGGGACTTATCCAAGAGGTGAGGGGATTAAGGGAGGAACTGAGAATCCTTCAGGAAGGAAAGATAGTTTGCGACCTACAATTCTTTTTTTTTTTCTCCAAACTTATTTTTATTGATTTTATACAATCAAGCTACCAAGCCGTACATAGTTGAACA
The DNA here is from genome assembly GCF_040938575.1 of Ambystoma mexicanum. NCBI lineage: Eukaryota > Metazoa > Chordata > Amphibia > Caudata > Ambystomatidae > Ambystoma > Ambystoma mexicanum. Next base: position 405,113,359 of record NC_090940.1, read on the forward strand.
GGCAATCTCTCAAGCTTGCATTGCAAATTTAAGCAAACCAAACAAAGGAACAAAATAAACCAATTACATCGACAAGTTCACAGTGGGATAGGGAGGGGAAGGGATAGCGGTCAAAGTGGTCAGGGGGGCGAGAAGTTCATCACAGTTAGCTTAGATCGAGGAGGAGGTTACATATGCCTGCTTGCTATTACGAATGTCACAGAGTTCACTCGAAAGGGAGAGGTGAAATAGGTTGATTTATTCATATTAGAGGGAGGCCTGTGGTTCACGCCTCTTCGGTTTTCTGCGTTGCACTCTCCAGAGTGATCCTTTAGTGTTGGATCCCCATCCAGCGCAGAGTCGGAGGGGGTCTTGACATCCCAGGTTATTGTGTGTAATCTAGGAAGGGGGCCCAGGTCTGATCGAACTTGTTGCTGTTTCCGAATCTGGCGGCCACAATCTTTTTAGCGACAATGATTTCCCAGCACTTGTGCCACCACATCTGGTGGGCCGGGCCTTTGGGGTTTTTCCAGAGTCTAGCCATGGATATCTTTGCCGCTGTTAGGAGATGCGAGCATAGGTCCGCCGTTCGGCCCGTCAGCGGGAATTGACCCTCCCCAGTCGAGCCTAGTCGGACGATTCTGGGATCCCATGGGATTGTGAGGCCTGTTATCAGTTTAATTTGCTCCAGGACGTATTTCCAGAATTGGGAGGCTTTGGGACAGGACCAAAGTAGGTGGAATAGTGTCCCCACTTCTGAACATCCACGCCAGCATTGGGATGGGATGTCCGGGTTGCACTTGTTCAGAATCTCGGGGGTACGGTACCATCTGAAGCAGATCTTGAAGGCTCCTTCTTTGTTTGTCACGCATTTGGAGCTTTTGTGCGCTCGGGTCCATATGTGATCCCATTCTACCAGGTCGATGGCGTTGCCCAAGTGCTTCTCCCACCTAGGCATGTAAGGCTCCTTTTTGGTTGGATCAGTTCTATCCAGTAGCTTGTATAGGGCTGAGACTTTCCCTTTAGGGGAGGTTGCGGTCAGTGATTGTTCCAGGGCTGTCGGCTCTCTGATACCCTGTTTCCTCATCAGTTCGCTTGAAAGCCAGTGGCGCAGCTGTGTGTATCGGAACCTCTGCGTTTCCAGAACCAGAAATGTGGCTTTGCAGGCCTCAAAGTTCAGCGGACTACCCCCGTGGAAGAAATCTTCCACAACTTGCAGTCCGCCCTCATTCCATTTGCTAAATGTGTTCGGTGAGATTCCTGGGGAGAAGTCTGGGTTGTCCCAGATGGGTGACCTACCGTGCTCCTGCAATTCCACAGACGGGCTGCTCTTTTCCAGCTCAGCACTGTGTTTGTCGTTGCTAGTAGAGGCCTAGTCTCTTTGGGACTGCTGCCCTCCTTGGTGTGCGGTAGCGCTTCTCTCGGGGTCCAGCACCAGCTCTCTTCCAGTTTTAGCCATCTGAGGCGATTGTGGATTAGCTTCCAGGAGAAGGCATGTGACAGCTGTGCTGCGAGGCAGTACCTGGGCACATCAGCCCCAACCCGCCCGTTGCTGAGCCCTGGAGCATGATACGTTTCGCGATTTGCGCTCTTTCTTTCCCAGATGAACTTCAGGATCTCAGCCTGCAGCTTTAGGAGCGCTCTCTTTTGGATGGTTATTGGGAGGGCCAGTCCGAAGTATAGCAGTCTTGGAGTTAGGTTCATTTTAATAGCAGTTATTCTGCCAAACCAGGAGATTTGTTTTTTCCGCCATCTCTTCATATCACTTTTCAACTCCCTGAACAGGAGAGGGAAGTTTGCCTTATATATTTCATTTATTTGGTTCGGAATCTGGACACCCAGGTAATTGATCTGCGACATCCACCATGGAATCAGATAACTGGACTCAAACTCTTCTTTGAGCTTCTTCCGTACACTGACGCCACTTGACTTCTTGAGATTTACTGTGAACCCTGAAGCTTCCTTGAAGACCTCCAATTCTTGCCATAGGGCGTTCATGGATTATTTTGCCTGAGTGATCGTTAGTAGCACATCATCGGCATAGAGGGCGGGTTTATAGTCTTCTTCCTTGATTTTAAGGCCGCAAATTGACTGATTCTGATGAATTCTGATGGCAAATGGCTCCATCGAGAGTGCAAAGATGAGGGGGAGGAAGAGTGCAGCCCTGTCTGGTGCCTCTCGTTAGGTTGATCTTTTCGGATCTGGTCCCGTTAATTTGCAGCCTGGTGGAGGGATTCCGATAGTTGGCTAGTGTCCATTTTACAAAATTTGGGCCGAATCTGAAGTGGCGCAGGGTTTCGTTGATATAGCCCCAGTCTGGCATGTCAAATGCCATGTGCACGTCCAATGAGAGGACTACCAACTCCTGACATAACCTGGTCGCCGACTCAATGATGTTGATCGTTCTGCGGATGTTGTCTTGGGTGCATCGCCCTGGTATGAAACCCGTCTGGTTCGGGTGGATTATGTCTGGGAGAATTGTGATTAATCTGTTCGACAAGGTTTTTGCAAAGATTTTTGCATCATTGTTCAGGAGCGTAATAGGCCTGTATTGAGCGCATTGCGTGCAGTCTTTTCCAGGTTTCGGGATGAGGACTGTCAATGACTCTTCCATGGGTGCGTGGTCGATCCCGTCGACAGGAAAGAGTTAAATAAGGTTGCTAGCTGAGGCGCTAAAATGTAGGCGAATTTCTTGTAGAATTGGATTGTGAACCCATCTAGTCCTGGGGTCGTGTTCTTCAGAGAACGTATTGTGTCGCCCACCTCTTCTGCTGTAAACAGGCATTCCAGGGCTTCCAGAGCGGGATGGGGGGCCCCTTTGGGGACAGAGGACAGAAATTTGAGTTGTGCCAACCTAGTTGTCGGGGATCCTGTTATGACCTCCTTGTGGTGTTGGGTCATCAGTTCGATTTTCTCCCTCTCCGCATGGTGAAGGACCCCAGCCCTGTCGTATAAGCATTGGATGTTGTTTCTTGTTTGCAATTTCTTCTGTTTGTGCGCCAGCAGTCGATTTGCTTTGTTAGTTTTGAGGTAGTAGTATTGTTTAGTATGGGCTAGGGCGCTGGCTGCGCGGTCTGCCAAATGCATCTTCAGCAGCGATTTTGCTTTTTTTAAGATCGCGTCCTACAGATTTGGACGGATGCCTTTTTAAAGCTGTTCTCCAACTCCACCACTCGCTCCTCCAGCTTGGCTTGTTGCAGATGAGATTGCCTTCTGAGCTTAGCTGCAGCATCCATTGCCACCCCACGAATCACGGGTTTCATTGCGTCCCAGATGATGGCATTCAGGGTACTTCCGGTGGAGTTTTCTTTAAGGTACTTTGTCAGCGACTCGGCCAATTCCGAGCTGGCGGCTATGTCCGTGAGGATATGGTCCTGCAATTTCCTTTGTCTTTGAGGGGGATCCAGGAAGCCTTGGGTCTGCAGGTTCATGGAAACGGGAGCATGGTCTGACACGGCAATATGCCCAATTTGTACGTCCTCTATACATTGAATCATTGCATTTGAAGCCAATAGCAGGTCAATCCTCAAGTGGCCTCTGTGTACGTGGGAGAAGGTGTAGTCTTTCGTTGCCCAGCCGTTGAATAGCCTCCATACGTCGATAGATTCAGTTTCCCTTAGGAATTCGCCCATTGCAAAGGCTTTAACAAAGTCTTCCCTAGATGGGGGAAGAGTTTTTTCTAGGTTCGGATCCGGAGGGAGATTGAAATCCCCCCCCCCCCCCGATTAGCAAGTGGCCCTTCCCAAATGCTGAGATTACTGGAAGCAGAGTGCAGAGGAATTGTCCCTGTTCCTTGTTTAGGCTGCAGATTTCAATTAGGGTGATAGGAAGTTCAATTAGAAGGCCCCTTAGCAGTAGGTAGCGCCCCTCCGGGTCTCTTAACTGTAGCCCCCGATAGTGGGAAATTCCGACTGCGAAGAATGGCCACCCCCCCTTTTCTTCTAGCTTGCTGAGGCGAAATAACGTTCGGGATAACTTCAAAAGTTGATGCATCTTTCATCCCTTACTAGTAAATGAGTTTCTTGTAGTAAGACGTCTGCCGCCAGCCGGGCTAGTCTATGTTCAACTAGCTTCTTCTTCCATGGAGCATTGAGGCCCTGCACGTTCCAGGTGGATATGGTCCGAGCCCTATCCTGGGAGGCCATTACAATGATGTGACATTGTGCAGCTTGATTTGTCCCCTGTGATTAAGATAGACCCTCCTTGTAGGTGCCCTTCTTGGCATTCGCACCCACCCTTCAGCGATCGCTGCCAGCCGCTAAGGGACCTCAGATTGTTAGCCGCCACCTGACCCAGTCATTGGCCATTGGACTTCTTGTTTCTGGGGGTGGGGGGGGGCGTATTCTGTGGTGGCCCTCCACACGGGACCAGGATTTCAGGGATGCTTGTTGTGCCCCCTTCTTGTTGGGAGGAGGACTAGTGTGTTATGCCACCTCCGCCTCCGGATTCATGAGCCTTTCTGCTTCCTTGAGGGCCTGGATATACCGGAGAGTTCCTTCACATCTGAAGGAGAGCGCTGTAGGGAAACTCCAGCGATATGCAACCTTCCTTCTTTCAGCGATTCGGTAAGCGGTGCGGAGCTCCTGGCCTCCCGCATGATCTCCTCTTTGACTGTGTAAAAGTGGACTCTCGCCAAGACATCAGGAAGGGGGGGCGGTGTCTTGCCTGGATCTAGTCCTGTGCACTCTGTCCAGCTCAAATGGGGCCTCGTCTGGGAGGGTTAGGATGAAGCAGAGCAGGTCGTTAACTTATGCTCCCAATTCCTCATCGGAGATGGATATGGGGATATCCCTCAGGCGGATGTTGTTGCGCCTTGATCTATTTTCAGCGTCCTCCTGTTTGGCTTCCAAAGCGTCGCGTTTGGCTCCCAGTGCTGCAAGTCTATCGGCCCCCTCCCCAATTTCAAAGTTTTTTTCGAAGAGCGTGGTCCCGATTTCCTCCGAACTGGTTTCAATTTCCCCCACGCGCTTGTCTAGGGTTGAGATTTTACTTTTCAGTTCTTCAGTTCCCTTTTGGTATTCCTTAGTGATTGCGGCTAAGAGTTCTTGCAGGTCCCCTTTTGTTATCCCCTGTGATGACTGTTCGGGGCCAGAGTCTGGGGGAGTACCAGGGCCCACTGCCTCACAGCGCTCACCTTTCTTTGATTTTTCGGCCAATTGGGGTCAATAGCCTGCCTGTTTGGTCGGTTTGGGGTTCCTGGACATAGTGGTAGACGTGTCCTGCTTTATTGGGATGGCTGATAACGTATTCCTCTACAATATTCTATTGCTGCAATGTCGGGTTCAGTGTCTCAAGCAAGGGCAGATTGCGTTGCCCAGATTCCCGGGCTTCTAGCAGCAGCCTCCAACCAGTTGAGTCCGCCCCCGATCATAGAGGGGGACCTGGGTTCAACGCTGCGCTAGGGATCGCAGGAGGTTCAGCGACTCGAGCTTCACACTTGAACTGGCATCGGTGCTCGCTGACAAGGGCTCCCTCCATCGATTGGGGCAGGGACGATGGCCACCCCGCACTGAAGCCAGAGGATGGGGGATGCTTCTTATAGTCTTAGATGGGTCATCGCCCTCCAGGTGTGGCCAACCCTGTCTTGTTACCCTCTGCTTTGGGCTCTTCCGAGCCTCCTGGTCCCTCCGCTATAGCCAGGGCTGGTTGGTTATGGGTCTCCACGCGCTGTGGGTTGCTACTCGTGCCAGAAGCTGCTGATCGGTCCCCCGAGCCCTGGGAGGGAGGACCTCCCCCCATGGTGTTGCTGGTAGCGGTGAATAAGCGGTGCGGCAAGGGCCGCCTTACCTCGCTCTGGGCCCTGGTCTCGCTTGTTGGGCAGCTCGAAGCCGCTTCCTTGTTGATTTCACTGGAGGACTCCGGGCTCCGGACACAGCCGGGGGGGGGGGAGGAACGCTGAGATAGTTAAGTATTCCTAGTGGGATTAAGGGCGACCGTGGATGGGTGGAGCCGTCCTCCGCTGATGGCGGCTTCGAGTGCTGTGCAACTGGGTGAGCAGGAGAGAGCCCACAGCAATACTGGGCGCACCCCCGCAGCTGCAGACTGTGGGTGTGTGGCTGTATGGGGTGACGGCCGCCTCAGAGCTGGCAGTGCTGGATATTCAACATCTCTTGGAACTACGCAGGCTGGGTCCCAGGGGGCCATGGAGGCCGGTGCTTCGTGTCCAGCCTGGCACAGCAGCCCTTAATTGTGGTCGTCAAAAGGGACCCGTCTGGCAACCCGCCGGAGGCTGGTGAGTTAAGTCGGGGCTCAGGTGTCATTCGCTGTGGCTATCAGCATTGCTCGTCGGGCTGCCCGCTGCACTCCTCTCACCCCCGGTAGCGTGGGGGTTTCCAACGGCTGGGGTACTCAAGGATCACCCCACTCCTCGCAGCCGGGTTGGGAGACTCACATTCGGTTTGTTGGGGCTAACCCTTATACTTACTACACTATACTACAGGGCCACCCAGTTAAGAGTGCTGATTCCACACCTTCGGGGACAGAGGGACTTGCAATGGATGGAACTTGACAACCATTACTTAAGGCCTGCTGTGGTGGGAGAGCGGCTATGGGTGCACAGGGCAATGTTACTATGAAGAATACGTGAGCATCCTATCCTGGGCACTATCTGGAATATCTGGCGACCAGGTAAAGGGATGTCCAGGGTAACATCGTGGCCCGCACCCTTAAGCCATCTTTGGGTGCTGGGAGTCTGGGACCAATTCCCAGATCCCTCCAGATTCCAGGCATGGTATGAGGCGGGTCTGGAAAGGATCGGACAAATGTGGGAGGATGGGAGATTTGTTACAGTTGTGGAAGTGGCCCATGGGATAGGTACACCCCCCCCCCCGACGCCCTTTTCGTATTTGCAGCTTAAGGGGATCTTGACTAAGGAGGCATGGAAAAGTAAGATGCAGAGGGAGCTCACTCCCTTTGAAAAACTACTGGATACACTTACGGAGTCCAAGGGAGTGGTTGGGATGATGTATAAGGTCTTGGTGGATATGAGAAGGCGGTCGGGGGACGGGTTAAGGATGAAATGGGAAAGGGACATGGGGATGGAACAGGACCCGGAATTATGGCTAAAGATGTGTCGGGTGGGGGCTTTCAAGATCTCTATTTCCTGCCAAAGTAAACTGCATGCTGTGAAGCTGTTGAACAGATGGCAATATGACCCGGTAAAGCTGTCAAGAATGTATCAAGATGTGAGTGGCATGAATGTGGAGTGAGAGCGGATTACTGGCACATGTTGTGGGGATTCCGGGAGGTCCGGTCATATTGGGATGAAGTTTTGAGCTGGATCAGGGATCTGGATGGGGTTCATGGAGTGAAGGCTCCCATGCTGATCCTTTTCCGGATGGAAGAAAGGGAGGGAGAATATGTCCGGGTGCCGTGTATGGCACACAGCCTTCTCCTGGCGGGAAGGGCGTGCTTGGAAACACATTGGAAGGGAGTTCAGTTTCTGGCAAAGAGAGAATGGGTTAACATAGCCTGAAATATCTATGTGATGCAGCAGATAACACCGGCCCTTCACAGGAATAATGGACCAATGGAGGCTGAATGGTCCGTTCGGCATACATACAAGAAGACGTTAGAATGGAAGGTAATTAGGGATTGGAGGGGAGGTTGGCCCTCCAAGGGATGGAAATGGGAAGAAACCATACCGGAATTGGAACCGATATATGAATATTTGCAAAAGAAATCTGAGAGCGGCATAGTATGGGACAAAGAGTGGAGGATTGGTTGGATCAAGTAAAGGAAGGAGGAATAGAGAGGGTGAGGGGGGAGTGAGGGTTTTTTGGTTAAAAAGCAGGTTTTGGGATTGTTAAGGTGCTACTGTTGAGATGTTGCTATTGTGGTGATTTGCAATGTAACTGTGTGCCTTGTTTCTGTTATGTTTACGAAAATTTCAATAAAGCAGAATAAAAAAAAGAAAGTGTCAGATTACGGAGAAAGTTAAACAGGGGGGTGTCCTAGTCTTCCTGTCCTGTCCCCCCTGCGCACCATGTGATGCTGCCACAGTACACCACGCCCAGGGGCAGGATCCGAAACTGTTTGCCTTTCCCTCGTGTGAGAAAGGCATGGTGCTCAGAGGTAGACAGACATGAGGATGCAAGTTTCATACCCTGGATTTATGAAACTGGGGTTTGGAAAATGCCTAATCTTGCCCTATTTCTAAATGGGAGTAGTCTCGAGCATAAAAGAAAAGGAATAGCCCAAAGGTCTGTTCGTCAAAATAGTCTGTTTGTGTCAAGCCTATGCTTGCCCTCACTTTCTAACTTAACAATGTGTAGTTTATTAGGTAAAGTATACAAGTGTCTCAAAAGAATATCAGGATGACCATAGGACTTCTTCTCAGTTTCCTTCTCCAAGCTCAAGTTGTTGGGGATCTGCAAAAGTTCTGTTTGTTACAAATAGTTCCATAGTTTTCTTATTCGGCACAGTTCACATATTTCTCTTAGGCTTCCCTTGCCTGATTCAATCCTTTTTAGCAGAACACACTTATGTCTTAACAATATTCTCTTCTCGCCTGATTCAATGCCTTCTAGCAGTTCTGTTTCAACAATTTCAGCTTCACACTGTTCTGTTTAACACTGTCCGTTTCTCAGGTTTCCCTTGCCTGATTTCAATGCATTCTAGCATAACATAATTCTGTTTCAACAGTTCCTTAACGTGATATCTTTAACTTTTAATAGCTCGCTTTACATAATTTCCCCTTTTTTTTAACAAACACGGTGTCCTGCCCCTATCTTCTTGCTTTTTTCTTCTTGCTTTTTTTTACAAGCTCCACGTCAAAGACTTTCAAAACGGCATAGCTTTACTCAATCCCACGGCTGACCATTCCAACACTGTTGCATTCTGGTTATCGTATTCCTCTTATCCTTCTAGTCTTTTTCAAACGTGCTTTCTTAGCATCACAACAAGTTCCTTTTATCCATCTGTTTTGCTTTATTCTGTTTCATTCGATTTGCGTCGGGTTCCACTCCACTTAGCCTTCTCCCTAGCAGCCTTCCTCGTTTGCTTTCACTTTCAACTTTCTTTTCACTTTAGCGTTACTTTTCATATTTCAGACTTTCAACAATGTGGCATTCCGCAGGACCACTCTTTTACTTAGTTTCCTTATATTTAAAAAACCATTTGACGCTTTCTTTCAATGTGTCTCGCTTCACACTCGTATCTTCTGCTTGCAACTTTGTAATTACTTGCGTCTTTACAAACTGGGCTCTCGCACCACTTTGAACTCACCAGTTGTATTCCAACGACGCGTCCTTCGCTGTCCTTTCATCCAAGGTCAGGGTCTCTTACCTCCTGCCCCTCAGACCTTCCTGGGCGGCTTTGCTATCCCAGGGAAAGGAGCAATCGCCTGGCACACAGTTCAGAGAGATCAGCCCACTCTCTGGCTTTCTGTACTGAACCCTTCTGGCTTCTTGGGGACACCCCGCCCTCGCCACGCTTTCACCTGCTTCCGCTGGCAACCGTATAGTGTCTCGGCATCCCATTCTCTCATGCTTGGTTCCTAACAACCTCTGCTCTCCCTTGCAAACTCTTCCTGGTCTTCCCTGGTGTTCGGTGCTCTCTGCTCTTTTGAGTTCCACCTTTTATTCTTAGTTTGGTCCTTAATTGTGGGTGAGGGGAGGGGTGGAGCACATGCCGCCTCTGTGCCCCAAATGCTCCCCCATAATTCACCCTGTATCATCACATACCTCCCACAGCGGTCAGTGTGTACCTCCATGGGAGAAAAAGGCACTCTTTTATGGATTAGGATCATGGCCCCTCTGGCCCCTCTAGTAATTCCCACACGAAAAACCGTCCTATAATTTGACCTCCAAAATAAACAGCAGCGAGTCCCAGCTAGATGAGTTTCCGTTAAGAGAGTGGTGACAGGGGAGTGTCTGTTCAAGGAACTGCAGGACGAGCCTACGTTTTATGCTGGCACAAAGACAATTAACGTTCCATGTAAGGAAATGTACCTGTGCATTCTGGGACATTGTCGATCTGTAGTGATGGACCGGCATACACAGACCTCATCATCCACCCTCACCCTGTGACCCAGGTCCATCTCCATTGTGTGTGCCCCCCATGCCCCTCTGCCAAGCCGTATTGTAAACTTCCCCAACTTCCCCCACCCGCACATCTCCCCAACTTGAAGCACCTGTCGTCCCCTGGACACGCCAACGTGGCATGTACCAATTGTCTCAACCATTCCTGGGGTATTTCAGCTGTTAAGGTACAACCAGTCTAGGGCCGTGTGACCTGCTTGGTCATCTACCACGAGCCAGTTTTCGTGCTCCCCCGCATCCCTTTCATCTTTGGGTCGGTGGCCGTTCCTAGTGGACCCTGTGTCCCCAATCCACCGGGGTCCGCCTTCAGCACTGCTGTCCACACGCTCATTCACTTGCTCTGGTATCACTGGGTCTTGAGAATACAACGGATCCGACAATGCAATCTCCTCCGGGTCGCGTTTTGATGGTTCCTGCTGGGCCTTGCCATTCTGTGTGCGCTGTATGTTAAGTTCATACCACTCCCAGGCCTCCTGTGGCATGTTGAACAAGAGAGCTTTTGTTCTGTGGTATATCTTTAGTTGCAAGGGGAAGAAGAGGGCATATTTGATGCCAGCAGCTGCAAACTTCTTCTTTATTGTATCAAATGACTGGCGAGCCTGCTGTACCTCTCTTGTGTAGTCTGGAAAGAAACCTATCTTTGAGCCATTAAGAGTGACCGGAGCTGTCGCCCTCACCATTTGTAAGAGGGTATCCCTGCCACAGTAGTTTAAGTCTGGCGATCACTGTTGGTGGGTATGGGCCTGAGTTGGGCCTCCCCGCGGGGACACTGTGGGCTCTTTCCACTGAGAAGAATTTCGACAACTTCTTGGGTGCCATAAGGTTTGCCAGCCATTGCGACAGAAAGAGTTCCATGCTTGGGCCCTCTGAGTTTTCCGGTATCCCAAGTATGCAAAAGTTGTTCCATCTAGACCTCCCTTCACTATCTTCTGCTTGAGCCCACTCTCTGCATCACTGTTGCCATCTGATTCTCCAGCCTGTGCACAAGGTCCTCTGCCGTTGACAGCCTCTGCTTCGCTTCCCCAGAGTTTGTGGAGGTCCTGGCATAGGAAGTAGACCTCTGATGCCAATATTTCTATCCTCCCCTCCATAGCCGTGTAGGTCTCTTGGATGTCACCCATGATGTCACTTAGCAAGATTTGTGGATTCAGCGGCGGCTCCACTGTGCTGGGACGTATCCTCGAGAAAGATTGAGTGGCCCTTGGGGCTTGGGGGGGTCCGGTTACGTAGTGTTCCATTGTGTTCTCATGCAATGACTTCTTCCCTTTATCCTTCACCATGATTGCTACTACAGGGCCTGAGCTGGAGGGAGTGAGACCAGATGAAGGGGGTCCCCCGCCAGTACACTATCCCCGGTGCTCGCCGACAGAGCCCTGAACCGGCCCACTCACTGGGTCGCAGGCTCTCAACCGCGATAAGTGTTGGTGTGTCAGTGGCGTCCCAACAGTCCCTCCGGTCTGGCCTTCGCCTGGGGCCCGTTGCTGCAACTGCCCAGTCACCTAATACACAAGCACCCTGGCATAGCGGTGCCCTGCTTGTGGGGCTCGGAACCCACCAGGCTTCCTCACACGTCTAGTCAGGTCCCTGCTCACCTCGCTGCCGGATTGACTCTTGATTTCACCCCCGCTGTGCGATCCAGATATTTTAGCAATGGAGATATACCAGTGTATGTGCACAGGCGGTTATGTCTCCGGCCTTTCACCCTGTATGAGCCACATCCACCACCTTCCTGGCACCAGGATCGCCGTGGGTTGCTGTTGATAATCTCGTTCAGAGGAAAATTGCTTAACATTTTGGTGCTGGAGTGCTCAGGTGGGTGGGACCAGGCTGATATGCAAATGGATATTTCTAATCTATGAAAGGTAAAGTGAGCTAAAACATGGTTGGAGATCCTCCCGAGTGGGCACCTACCCACAGAATAGGTTATATGGCCATGTTCGCTCTCGGTAGAGGGGCTTCCAACCTTATTGTGACTTTCTTAGAGTCACACTCATTGGTATTCTGGTACTGGTAAATAAAACTGCAATTCTATTCTTTCTTTGATATATTTCTGGGAGGATTTATATATTTTAGTAGTGTATTATGAGTGGAGTACTTTTCAGGTCCTATGTTTAAATCGGAGTATTCGTCGAAGTCAACAGCATATATTTCGAGCAAATAGAACTGGGATGCAGTGGTCGTGCCTAATTTGCAGACTGGTGTTGTATCCCACCAAGCTTCACTACTTTTAAGTGTGTGACCCTGCACACATCATTTTATCCTACTGTGTCCTATTTGCAAAATGAGTAGTCCCTAGAAGTGATTAAGATCACACTGTTCTGTGTACACTATTTTTTTTAAAAAGCATCACTCTTGCTACTGCTCCAATTATTATAATAACAGTGAGTGACCATATATTGCACGTTGCAAAGAGTATTTGTCTCTTGGCTTACTATGGACACTTCTTGTATAATGTAACTGCCCTCAGTCCTCTTGAGTATCAAATACATGTCATGTCACGCCCTAGGATTTTCTGTGATGGCAATACATAACCAAATTAGGGGGCCCTGCTCATCTTTTGATTCACGGGGCCTTGCAATTCCAATAACCGCCTCTGTATTGCATGCTATGTGTACCATTTTAAATGCACTGCTGTTAAAAGATCTTATATAGGACAAGCACATTACAGGAGGGTTAAAGCGGGCAGAGGCCCCTTCAGCTTGCTGCCATGAGTCACTGCTGAAATATGTAACACTTAACTCTGCAATGAAAGCCCACATATTACATTGAATATGTTTATCTCTAATGCTTTGGGTGAAAGAAAGGTTATGCCACATGAAATGACTGAGTCTCAAAACCGTACCAGTTTCATCACAGTCACAGAACTAAAGATCTGCAAAGAAGGATCTTGCCCTCGCATCATGATTGGCAATGTCATAATCATTGGGAAAATCACCAGCCTGTTAGTAAACTCTCAAATATAACTCGAAAGCCAAGAAAGGCGGCTAGCAACAGCGTTGTAGTGTTAACTTTCTCAGACAAACAACAAATAGCACCTCCCTTGCCTCATGGGCTCACAATGTGTAATTTCAGGCGAAACGTTTCACATCGTAAAGGAGGCTGTGCCGCATTTCCATTGCCATTCTTACAGTACACAAATGAGCATGGCGTGACCGTCTAACCCTGTTTTTATCACAGATATCTTTCACTCTCGCTACACTACCCTCATTGTACAGACAATGCTACTTATGTGTCTTGTTTTGTGTATGCAGAGATCCATCTTCTTAAAATGAAGAGATTGGTGAAGGCTTTTTCACCTCTCTTTACGTCTGTGTGAGACAGGCATGGTAGCATGATAGATACACACACAATAAATCAAGTTTACGAAAACCTTTATTAAGAAGAAAGGGATTTGGAGACTGCCTAACTTGCCCCACATCTATAATGGTAGGTGTCTTGACCATTAACTAAAGTCTAAATAGTCCTCAAGTCAGTCAAAATAATAAGTGTCTGTGTTAAACCTATGCTTGCACTCACTGTCTCTACTACAAAATGTGTATAGGATTGGATCAAAACAAAAAGGTTGAGTCAAAGCAAATATCAGGATAGCATCAGAGCTGTTACACAGCTCCCTTCCTCAAGCTTTGAGCCACTTGGGATTCAACAAGGTTATTTTCGTCTTACAGACAGCTGTGAGAAACCAGAGGATGTCTTACTACCCAGTCCCTGGAGATCTGTCATCCAGGTGGACAGGGCACGGCCATCACTATTGGATCCAGACCCTGGGGGTGTACCAGTGCGGGAGGATTACCTGGGTGAGGGGTCCTGTGGGAGTGGGACACCTTGTGGTGAGACACGGTTTCCCCCCCCGCACCTGTAATCCCTTTACCCCATCCTACCAGTTAGGATATAAGGGGACTTAATTCCCCTGTCCCTCTTCCCTACACAAACACTTCTACAAAGACAGCCGCTCTAGGAGAAAACACTCGTACCCGAGCATCGCACCCGACATGTCCCACTACTATGGTCAGGCAATTACTTTTGACAACACTTACCTGACTTCAATTGAACTTCCCCACACGGATAAAAGGCGGAGCATGAGAGCACACTTTGAGTGAGGCAAAGCACACAGAAGAGCAGTACTTTCCAGGCAGCCGCTGAACCAAAGGAGAAATCCGGGAGACCGTAAAAGCAAATCGAGGAGGGAAAGCCCCTTGACCTTTTCGGCAAGAAAGTGTTATTCTCCAGAGAACTACAAAGCCAACTGCACAAGGCGACGAACTAAGGCTAAAGAATCTTGCATTCTGTGTCGAAGATACCCGGGACCCTCCTACATGATTGACCGAGTCACGGAGGAGCAGCAGCCGCCGTGGTAGCGTTCTTGGCTCCAGGAACAAAGCAACGCTGAAGAAATCGACACAGATGGTGAGTTGGGGAGACCGATAACAGACCGGTCTGTGTTGAAGTGAAGGTTGCAAGCGGCAACAATGTATTCAAAGAAATGAACATTGGTGCATGTGATGAAAGACGCAAGTAAAGCTTAATTACCGATGACTGTTCGAAATTTGATGTGAATTGTTACAGCAAGATACCCGATAAGAGTGTCCCGGCACAGCGAATGTGCTCAATGAAAGATCTCTGTTTTGATTAAGCCAATGGACAAGTGGCGGGAAGAAAATTAAAGTTAACAAGGGACATCTGTAAAGAAGGGGAATCGAAATGGTCCTGCGAAGGTCTGTCAAATCCTTTGCAAAGTCAAATGTCTTTGATTCAAATAAAGTGAAAGCGCCAAAGTAAAAGTGTATGGTCCAAGCCCGACTGTGGGACACCAATCGCGAAAGTGTGTAAAAGGGGGTCCAAACCTGATCGAGGGAGCCTTTATGAACTGGCAAAAGGGATACAAGCCCGACGGAGGGAGACCCGGGGTGAATGGTACACCCAGCAACTTTTTGTGAATGTAGAGATTGTGACGAGAAAAGAACTGTGATATTTGTTTGTTACTCCAGGCACTCTGCAAATAAGAGACTTTTATTGGAAAAGAGACTTTCGCGTAGAAGGCCTGGATATTTGTGGCCTGAACTGCGTCCTCGTGCTGGAGAAGCCAGAGTGTGTGCTAAGCTCGAGTGTGCCACCTTTCCCCGTGCTGAAAACCTGGGAAGGGAAGCTAACTATCTAGCTGTCCTGGCATATTGTTTCTTGAACACTTTCTTTTACATCATTTTTCCACACCATTTGTACATAGAAGTAAGGATTGGCAATAGGTTCATTAGTATAGGCCCCTTTTATTTTACAAGACTCCACTAGGACTCTGTTAATTTTACTTTGATGATCATAGCTTTCTCCCATCGTTAGATTTAGGGTTAGATAGGCGCTCATCCAACCCGTTGAAGTTCAATAAACACCCTTGAACTGTGTACCACTTGTGTCTGTCTTACTTCATGATACCATGCCTTTGTTACACAGTTCAAGGTTTGTTTTTCAAAGTTCTTTTCTTTCAGTTCAAAGCAAAAGTTCAACGTTCCTTTCTTTCAGTTCAAAACAAAAGTTCAAAGTTCCTTGAGGTAACAACTAGACTTCCTATCCCCACAGATTTAGAAGACTTTTGTGATTACCTTTCTTCAGGAAAATTGTAACTTGCTCTCCTTGGTTATTCCTTATCTCTTCAACATTCGGGTTCCTTTCCCTAACCTTTCATACACTTGTATTTGTTTTCACATCAGACACTTTCTCCAAATGGATAGTATTTTTCTCAGCCCTAATGAGGACCACTCTGATGTCTTCGCTCTTCTTACGATACTTTCACAACTCTTTAACAATTCAACATATTAGAGACTTTCGATTAACGCACAGTAATCTCCGGCCTTGTATAGGATTACGCCGATACGCGGGCCTCTCTCTCAATGATGTGCCCCTGTACCTCTTCATAGTTCAAGTTCAGCTTTTCTCAAGATCGTACCGCTGGCACCTTTTCACAATTCACAAACATGTTTTTGCTGGGTCTCAGCGTGCCTTTACCTTTTTCCATCGCCCCCCTTCACTTGCTTTTAAGTTTGCCCTCTCCTTGAACATCACACAATCTTTCACGCTTGTAGATAGTGCCCTTTGTTCACTAGAGCTTGTTTCCCCACATGTTCTCTTACACGCCAATGCTCGTTACTTTGTTTCTCTCATTTAAAGTTCAACAAAGGCCAATGGAAGCTTTCCCCTTCAGCGCATCTTTTATCTTACGCTCGTCCTTACAAGTAAATAACTCTCCGCGACAGTCTATCTCTTGCGCTTCGCTGGTATCGACAACGGTACAGGTTTTAACGGTACAGGGTTATTTTATCTTACGCTCGTCCTTCCAAGCAAATAGCTCTGTGCGACAGTCTATCTCTTGCGCTTCGCTGGTATCGACAACGGTACAGGGTTATTTTATCTTACGCTCGTCCTTCCAAGCAAATAGCTCTGTGCGACAGTCTATCTCTTGCGCTTCGCTGGTATCGACAACCGGTACAGGTTTTAACAGTACAGGGTTATTTTGTACCTTTTGTGTATGGGAAAAAGGGACAGTCTGAAATCATATAACCAGAGGGAAGTTCGGGTAGGGGGTCATTGGAATAGGGGAATACCATGTCTTGCCCTCAGGTAATCCCTCCCCAGTCCCAAAGGACCCTCCACCCAGGTGATTTTCTCTCGCTTGTCCGCCCCCAGGGTTGGGATCCAAAAGTGATGGCCCTCCCCTGGCCACCTGTGTAGAGGATTCCCTGGGAGTGTAGAGGATCCCCTGGGAGTAGGGGGTGGGGGAACCCCTCAGGTTTTTCACATACTCTTTCACTATGCGATTATGACATAACTGATACAAAGGAGAACCTCAAAAGGCAATCCACGTTGCCCTGTCCTCGTCCCTTTCGATGTTCCACCTAGAAGCAGTAGGGTTGTAGGTCCAAGAACCATTGCATAACACTTGGATTAGATTATTTTCTTTGGCTGATGCAGACAATTGTAATTGTTTATATGTAAATCACTTATACACAAGTGAAGTGCTTCCAAGCGCTTCAAGGCGGGAAGGGAACAGGGGACTACAGAGTCATTCTTACGCCTTGAAGTTTCCGAATGATGTAGCAAAAAATGACTAGTAAACTAGTCCTGACGGCATTACTACTAGTGCAACTGCATGACAAGAAGGGAGGAGAGAAAGGGAGGAGAAGGAGAAGAACCTACAATCCTTAAACTACTATACTAGGCCAACAACGTTTCAGATAGTGCAAGTGCATGACAGAGAGTGAGGTGATAAGGGGGGAGGAGAAGGAGTAGAACATACAGAAACAAAACAGTACTGTACTAGGCCTGGTGAACTAGGCCTAGTGTTTTCTCAGTAATGTAAGTACGCAGACAGGAAGTGAAAGGGAGGGGGAATGAGACCAGTACGCCTAATCCGGCAGGGCCTTGGGTTAAATGCAGAGACATAAAGCTTCACATGGAACGAATTCCAGAAGTGCAGTAGTGGTGAGCAGAATGCAGAGGCCTGGGGAGAAAGTGCGAGGACTGACGGGGGAGCCTGAGAGCTGGGTAGTTCTGTAGGTGCACCAGGCGACCAGTCAGCAAACAGAGCGGAGTTAGGGAGAGAAGGAGGAGGGAAGTAGGTGAGTATAGAGGGGAGGTTAACAAGGGAGAGGGAGAGAGAAAGAGGAAAGTCTTGAGGAGTTTCCGGAACTTAAGGAGATCCGGCTCAAGACAGAGAGAGATAGGGAGGCTGTTCCTGATGGAAGCACCTCTAGAGAATAATCTACCCCCCATCTCTGTTTTTAAAAATGGCTCATGCGCAGACAGTAGGAGGACCATGAGCGGAGGCCTCTGGAAGGAGAGTATTTAGGGAGAAAGAGTTGTAGATAGTGCGGGCCCCGGCCCCAAAAAGCCTTGTGGACAATGAAGAGTAACTTGAACTTGATCCTTGCAGCCACGGGGAACCAGGGGAGGGATTTCAGCACCAGAGAGATGTGGTCCCTGGGCTTGAGGCCAAGGATAAGTCTTGCAGTTCAGTTCTGGATGAGTTGTAAAGGACGGAGAGTAGAAGAAGGAATATTGAGAAAGAGACTTGCAGTAGCCCTGTCTAGAAAGAACCAGGCCTCTGGATACGGTAAGCATCTGGGGGAAAGTGAGAAAAGGTAGAATATCTCTGAGGAGGTGCAGTTGGTAGTGGGACTTTTAGAGATGTCCGAGATGGGAGAGGAGAAGGAGATTGTGGATTCGAATATGACCCCTAGATTTTTTGCCTCACTAGTGCGTGCAGGCGCAGGGCTAACGGTGACCGGCCATTGTGAAAGTGGTAAAGCGGGAGCAGGGGTCCCAATAAGGCCAATCTCTGTCTTGTTGGCATTGAGACAGAAATTGTTCACAGCACACCAAGACTGAATTGCGGACAGACACTAAGGAATGAGCGAGGAGGAGGAGGCTGAGGGTAGCCTGAAAGAGAGCTGTCTCTCATCCGCATAACACTGAAAGTTGGAGGTGAAGGCAGAGATCCTGCCATGTAGACAGGGGCCATGTAGACATTGAAGAACCAGGGGGATAGGTTAGATCTCTGGGGGATACCACAAGTAGAGAGAGTGATGGGGTAGAGAATAGATTCAAGTTCCACCTGGGAAGGACGGTCACAGAGAAAGAAGGCAAGCCACGCCAGGGCCGGATCTGTGATGCCCAGGGTGTCAAGGAGACAGGAGATCAGGGTGTTGTGGTTTACTGTGTTGAAAGCAGAAGAGCATCAAGAAGAATGAGGACAGAGTGAGAGTTAGTCAAGATTTGGGAGCGGGTGTTCAGAAGAGCAGTTTCCTTGCCTATGGATGCTCTAAAGCCAGACTGGTGGTCATGGAGACAACCAACAGATTCAGTGTGGAGGGTAAGTTAAGAGATAGCCAACTTCTCCAGGAAGGGAGTGATAGAGATCAGGCAGTATTTTGCTGGAATAGAGATTTTTTGAGCAGAGTGTGCACAAGAGAGTGCCTAAGAGAAGTGGGGAAAACACCAGTGGCAAAGGAGAGGTTACAGATGTCTGCCAAGGCTGAGTGTCTTTGTTGTCCTTGATGGTTTTGGAAGGGCAGGGGGGAATAGTCAGTTATAAGTCTGCATTTTCTTCCTAACAGATAATATTTCAAATGTAGAATAGCCCATTTGATTGCCAATGATTCCAATTCTAAGACAATAATTATACTCCCTAGGGAATAGTTTTCTGCTGGTATAGAGGATAGGGTGTTCCAATCAGTCAAAGTTCTGCGACAAGACCGCACCTAGTCCTGTTAGGTAGGCATCTGTCTGAAGAATACACTCCTTAGATAAGTTGTCTACCTTTAGAAGTGGTCTCTGACATAAGATCTGTTTCAAAAGGTTAAAACAGATTTAATCATCCTCTTCCCATTTGATCTTTTGTGGTTGTGCGTTTATTAATGTATTTGTTAGTCTAGTTGTTTTTTCAGAGAAATTGGGAATAAATAAACCTTCGATAGTATCCTGTTAATCCTAGAAAAGCCCTTGGAGGATCTTTTTTTTGTTTTTAGGGTAGGAGTCTCAAGGACTCCTCATACTTTTTCCTGCTGGGGTTGGACACAACCATTCTCTACAATAAACCCCAGATATTTCAGAGGGTTGTACCAACTTGCACTTCTTGGGATTAGCTGTCAGTCCAGCTTGCCTCAAGGTCCTCATAACGACACAAATTATATAGATGATCCTCCCAGGTCTTACTGTCTATGTATGCTCCGTGTAAATCTGAATATCGTCTTAAAATTCAGTCCATTAACCTTTGGAATGTTGCAGGAGCACCATGTAGGCCGAATGGTAATCCTCTGGGTGTGGCAAATGCAGTTTTCTCTTTGTCAGATCCATATAATGGGACCTGCCAATAGCCTTTTGTGAGATCCAAAGTTGATAGGTACACAGCACTACCTAGTTTGTCTATAAGGTTGTCTATGCAAGGCATAGGGTAGGCACCAAAATCTGAGATGGAGTTGATCTTTCAAAAATCTATGCATATTCTCCAGCTTTGGGCAGGTTTAGCCACTAATGCAATGGAAGAGGACCATGGACTAGAGGGGGGGCTCAATGATGTTAGCTTTGAGCATCTGCTGCACTTATTTGATGACCATCTCCTTGCAGGCTTCAGGCAAGCAGTATGCTTTTAGATTTACCACTTTGCCTTCTGGTATACCATTGTGATGAAAGATATTCTTGACCCTTCATGGTTTATCATAGAATACATCGGGGAACTGATTTGATAAGGTCACCAAGGTTTTCCTTTTGGTTATTAGTGAGTTCTGGTGAGATTAGGAAATAACCGTCTTCTCCTGGTATTAGGCAAGAGAAGATTGTGGCATTAGATTTGGAAGGGTTTTCCTTCCATTCTTTTAATAGGTTTTGGGATTTTAGACAATGGTCAGGGTGAGATATCTTATAATTACACATGCCTGTAGGTTCTGTCACCGTGTAAAGTCCATGCCACTTGGAAACCAACTTTTTGTTGGAAGTTGGTAAGAGCACCAACATCTTCTGTCCAGTAGAAAAGGTGCCGATGGATACCTTTTTGTTATCTGGTTTTCTGTTGGGTCTGGGTCTTTTCCATATGGGTCTTTACCATGATTCTGACAGTTGCCACATGTTTTTTTTTTTAATCTTGTGAGCAGTCTGTTAGTGGTATTGGTGCATCCTCTGTCTCTTCCCAGGTCTCCCTGAGCATGTCCAAGAAATCACAAGGTTTCCCTCCCGTACAATAACTGAAAAGGGTGAAAACCCAGTGGAGCCTTGAGGAGTTTTTCTCACAGCAAAGAGGGCCCAAGGGATCATTTGGTCCCAGTTGTTCCCATCCTCACTCACTAAATTTCTTAGTGTTGTTTTAAGGGTCTTGGTGAAACGTTCTGCAAGACCATCCGTTTGGGGATGGTACACAGAGGTTTTTGAGGTCGAAATATGTAGCAGTTTCTACCTCACATAAGTTTAACCATACATTTGGTGCCTTGATCAGTCAAAATTTCTCTTGGGAATCCTACCCGTTAGAAGAATCGAAGTTAATTTTTGTTGTGTGGTGTTATTTCTCAAAGGCAAGGCCTCCAGGATATTGTGAGGCATAGTCCACAATCACTGACACATATCTATTACCTAACTTAGAGGTCTCAAGAGGACCAAACGGAATATTATGGCTGAGGCAATCATGCCCCTTCTCATCCCTACCCTTAGCGCACTACCTGACACAAACAACCCTAACGTCCTTGTAGACGCTAACAACTCATCCATGCTTAAAGCAAGTGACCTAGTAGCACCTCTCAAAATGTGTAAAGGGAAACCAAGAGCCCACGTGAACTCATGGTTTACCCCCGCGAGCTGAAAGCACTCCGCTCTGAGAAAAGAAAACTTGAAACTCTCTGGAAACAAACACCTTGATATGATATGATATGGCATTTATAACGCGCCTATACACAAGTTCACTATTCACCAGAGAACAAAACTAATTGAATCTCCATCTCTGCTAAATACAAAAAAGAGATTATCCGCACTAAGCGTGACACCTATAACAATAGAATAAACCAAGCAGGCTCCAGAACCAAAGAACTTTTCACCATTTTGCGAGAAAAGGAACCGCCCAACCCACCTTCGGACACCTGCCTAAAAGACAAACTCTGGTGCACTGACATCCAAAATGCTCTCACAAACAAAATTGCTAACCTACAGACCAAAATAGTGGACAAACGTAGACTACTTATTAACCAAGCTTCAATCGCGCCCCCTACTGAAGTACAAAACCATTTTCCATCTACCCCACAGCCTCTTGACTTCAAATTCACCACTGTTTCAGTACCTGAAGTACAGAAAATCATAGCCTCCTTAAAACCATCTAATTGCCAAGGCGACAGTTTCCCTGCTCAGATCATCAAAGATACGGCCAAAGACCTGGCACCATTCATTACCAAACTTATTAACGCATCATTCTCCAGTGGCATAGTACCTAGAAATCTAAAAGAATCCTGGGTACTTCCACTACTCCAAAAACAAACCTTAGACCCCACCATTCCCATGAACTACAGACCGATCACCACGGTCCCATTTCTGTTAAAGATCCTGGACAGGGTTGCGTATCTGCAAATCCAGGACTTCCTTGAGGTAAACAAACTCCTGAGAGCATGGCAATCCGGCTTCAGACCACAACACAGGACAGAAACTGCCCTTGTTGATTTAAAAAGTCAGATTGACGACCTTAAGGACAAAAGCAAGCTTGCTATCCTACTCCTTCTGGACTTGTCAGCTGTGTTTGACCTGGATGATCACAAAGTACTTTGTGATTATTTGGTGACAGCTACCTACTTCTCCAAGTCATCAATCGTTCCTTAACAATAGGACCGTGCAAGACTTTTCGCCTGCCGCAGAAGCAGACCCCATACCCATCACCTGCGGTGTGCCCCAAGGCTCCTGCGTCTCTCCCACTTTGTATTATATTTTTACAAAGCCATTCTTTGATGTACTGGACCGTCTGGGTGTCACCTACACCAACTATGTAGATCACACCCAGATACTCATACCCCTCACAGGCACTTATGACACAGATGCACGTTGCGTGAACGAAATCTACACCATCATTCAGGCATGGATGGCTGTCCATGGCCTATGCCTGAATGATGATAAAACTGAACTTTTACTAGTAGGCTCCACAGCCAATTTAAACAAATTAGGACTTAATTATAATACAATCAACATAGGTGGCACCAACATCACCATTGCCAAAGCAGTAAAAACACTCTGCTTCTACTTCGATGCTACCTCCAACCTCAGCAAACAAGTAAATACGACTGCATCAGCCACTGCCTACACAGGCAAACTGATACGAGACCCATGCTGTCCTCAGAAAGTTGCCTCACACTAGTCAGAGCTCTCATAGGCTCCAAATTGGACTACTTCAATGGCCTTTACTTAGGTGCCAACAAAACAGTAATAAACAAACTTCAGAATCTGCAAAACAGTGCACTCAGAGCTCCCTTAAACATACCCAGAAATGAACATATTTCAGCAACAAGAAAACAACATAAATGGCTCTCTACAAATGAAATGATCGAACTCAAAACACTGTCTTACCTTCAAAGCCCTACACTCTACAGCCCCGCCTTACCTCACGGAAAAATTCACTTGGAGCTCTTCCACTCGAACTACCAGATCCACTGACACCTCCTGTCTGACGGTCCCAAGGTACAATCTAAAAAGATCTGGCGGATCTAGTTTTCCGGTACTAGCCTCCAAACTCTGGAATTCCCTCCCCTCTGACATCAGGGCCATACAAGTATTTGATAACTTCAGGAGAAGCGTTATCTCCTGGATACTCAGCAAAAACGAACCCATGGGTGTCTAGCTCCCATCCTCTTACCACAACGGGAACTCACCTTCCCTTTTCTTGCTACCTCTTCTTTGCTGTCTTTCTCGCACATTGCACCCTCCATTCTTATCACACCACAAAGCACTTTCTCGAACTGCTATCTACTGTATTTAACTCCTTTTCATGCTGACTCATTACATGTTACCTGTATGTATCTTGGCTCTGTTTCTTTTTCAAGGATGTATGTACTACACTGTCTGCCCTATTTGCCTGCCCTGTATATGTAACCTTTTATGAAAAGTGCCCAGATTCCCCTGGATCAAGAAGGCTATATAAATAAAATAGACAAACAAACCAATGATATCCATTCCGATCCTAGAAAAAGGAATCTCAGTAATGGGAAGTGGATTCAATGGTGCAGGTGGTGGCATGTGTGTACTAGTTCTTTATTTTTTATTTGAGATTTGTATGGCACCTATACACAAGTGTTTCCAGGCACATATCACAGGATAGTACATATGTTTTTATATCTGAGTGAATTCCAGGCCAATAGAATGTGTTACTTATATGGGCTTGAGTTTTTGTTTGCCCCAACTGACTTCCTGTGAGATGTGAATGGGCGAACTCTAATACTACTGATTTATGACTCTTGGGAACTACCAGCTGAGTTTTCATTATTTCTTCTCGTGTGATTTCCCTCTTAGAAAGCAATCCCTGTTTCAGAAAATCCATTCTCTTTTCCTTCCTGTTTGGGTATTACCTGTAGAAGTTCCTCCGCCAGTAAAGGATCATTCCTTTGGGCAAAAGCTGGGAGACTGTCAGGTTCCTTGTCCCTAGGTTGTGAGGATGTGTGTGGAACAGAGATTTCAAAAACCTCCCTAATACCTAATGCACCCCTCTCTGTTTCTCCCTTGTCAGCCTCTTCTTTCAAGATGGGAATCATGGCTCTTTCGCGTATTCCTTTTTGTCCCCTGTTTGGATTTTAAATTCTTTCTCCCTGTGATTCTGTAATAGGACTTTAATATCTCCCCTAAAGTCTGGGTCGATAACTCCAGCCAAAACACTACAGTGCAAACTTCCAAGCTAGTCCTGATTTTGGTGCTAGGCTTATGCAACATCCAGGGGGTGGTATGAGGATCACATTTGTGGATATTAACCCTATTTTCCCCCGAGGGAGTATTGCTTCCCTGCTACTGCAAATATCAAATCCAATGGACCCTTTTGTGGCCACAGTTGGATTGGAGGCTCTCCTACTTAACTTTCATATTTCAGGGTCCCTCAATCTTTTTCGATTGAGCTGCATCCCAAATCCTGACACCATATGTGTGACCAGCATGATATCATGAGGTACAGACACAATGAATCAAGATTATGATGACCTTTATTACAAAGAAAGGGGTTTGGAGACTGCCTAACTTGCCATATGTTTATAATGGTAGTAGTCTCGACCATTAACTAAAGTCTAAATAGTCCTCAGTCAGTCAAAATAATAAGTGTCTGTGTTAAACCTATGTTTGCCCTCACTTTCTCTACTACAAAATGTGAATAGGATTAGATCAAAACAAAATGGGTGAGTCAAAACAAATACCAGGATAGCATCTAAGCTGATCCACATCTCCCGTCCCCAAGCTTTGAGCCACTTGGGATTCAACAAGGTTCTTTTCATCTTACAGACAGTTGAACGTTTGTTTCACAAAGTTATTTTCTTTCAGTTCAAAGTTCCTTTCTTTCAGTTCAAAACAAAAGTTCAAAGTTCCTTGAAGTAACAATTAGACTTCCTATCTCTACAGACTTAGAAGACTTTTGTGATTACCTTTCTTCAGGAAAGTTGTAACTTGTTCTCCTTGGTTATTCCTTATCTGTTCAACATTGGGGTTCCCCTCCCCATCCTTTCAACCAATTGTATTAGTTTTCACATCAGAGACTTTCGACAAACGCAAAGTATCTTTCTCAGCCCTAAGCAGGACCATTCTGATGTCTTGGCTCTTCTCACGGTACGTTGAATTGTTAGAGTTGTGAAAGTATCTAAGACTTTCAATTAATACACAGTATTCTCCCGCCCTGTGTGGGATCACTCTGAAACTCAGGCCACTCTATCAATGTAGTGCCCCCAGCACCTCTTCATAGTTCAGGTTTAGCTTTTCTCAAGATCGTGCCTTTGGCATCTTTTACAGTTCACAAACAAATTTTAGGCGGGGTCTCGGCATGCCTTTCCCTTTTTGCGTAGCCCCCATTCACTTACTTTCAAGTTTGCCCTCTACTTGAACGTTACACAATCTTTCACTCTTGTAGATAGTGCCCTTTGTTCACTAGAGCTTCTTTCCTCGCGTGTTAACCTACACACCAATTCTCGTTACTTTGTTTCTCTCTTTTAAAGTTCACAAAAGGACAATTGAAGCTTTCCTCTTCAGCACGTCTTTTATCTTACGCTCGTCCTTGCAAGTCAATCACTCTTTGCAACATTCTATCTCTCGCGCTTCACTGGTATCAACAATCGGGTTCCCTTCTGACTTTGAACTCACCGGTTGTGATAGCTTTAACGTTGCTGTATCGGTCTTGCCAATTAGCAGTCGGGGCCTCCTCGCCAGCCCCTGCACCTTTCCTGGGTGCTTGCTCTGGCCCAGGGGCACACGCATTCCTCCACGGATTCCACTCTTGAGAACAGCCTTGCAATCAACCCCCTTCTGGCTCCTTGGAGACACGGCTCCCTCGCCACGCCTTTTGTAGCTCTCCTGTACAATAGGAGCTCAGAGTCTCAGCTCTCTGCTTTCCCCCAGTAGGTCTTGGGTTGCTTCAGCGTCCCACTCAGCCTGTGCTCTTGTACTTCGACTCGTGAACCTCCTTGGGCTCCAGATGGTTGTCCATGTTTCTCTGGTTCACTCCTTTTATACACCTGTGGAGTGTTAAAGGGTCTCAAGTGTGTTTGTGCTCTGTTCATTGCCTGACCTCGCCTGTCCTTGTCAAAAGGACATTGGTAGAAATGGAAAAGTTCCTCAGATTGATGTTGCCGTGTTTTAATGGTACAGGGTGATTTTGTACCTTTCGTGTTTGGGAAAAGGGGACAGTCTGAAGTCGTATAAGCAGAGGGAATGTTTGAGAGTGGGTTGTTGGAAAAAGGGGGATAACCTTGTCTCGCTCTCATGTAATCCCTCTACATTCCCAAAGGACCTGTCACCCTGGTGATCCTCGATCTTTATGTCTCGCCCTCGGATAATACCTCCCCAATCCCAAAGGACCCTCCACCCAGGTGATCCTCCCTTGCTTGTCCACCCCCAGGGTCGTGATCTAAAAATAAGGGCCCTCCCCTGGGCATCTGTGTAGAGGATCCCCTGGTAGTAGGGAGGGAAAAAAACCTTCAGGTTTTTCACACCTGTTTCACCTCTCAGGCATACAGCTCCTGAGAGGCAAACAGCACTGACAGATTGAAACTGTCAGCAAGATCAAGAAAGCGAGTCTGAGGTCAGCCCTGCCGCACCCAGATGAGGAGTCTTCGCTTGATAAACTGCTTTAGCGTGCACATGCATGTTGTGTGTCTAGAGCCTATCATATTCAAAGCATTATTTACAAGCCCCCCAGATTGGCTGCACATAAGTCTCAACAGGGGAGGCGGGGCAGTGCCGTGTGCAGTACCTAACACTTCATGCAGGCCTCACAAGCAAAAGTGCACGCCCGCTGTGACACTCCACCTTTATGGATTGGTTGGGTGACTTTGGCTATCTGGAAGTGTTTGTTCTATGGACTCCACTACAGAGGAAGGAGCATATTAATGTCCTCGATTTGACTGCAAGATTGCTGGCGTTCAAAGCTTTCCAACCAAATTCTCCAAACAAGACAATACGCATTTGAACTGACAATACGGAATCAATCACTCCTGCTTAACCTAGATGTAGGAGAGCGCTTAAATTCTACCTTGACATAACAAAGTGTCCTCAAGCCTTTTTGTTACCTTTGGCAACTCTTGAGAGAGGTGCTCGCGCCTCTAAGGCCACCATTCTGAGATGGATAGTTTCCTGCATCATGGAAGCCTACTCTTTTCAAGTTTTTCCACCACTCAAAGGCATTCATACACAAATAATATAGGCCAATGCGGCCTCAGTCGATTTTCAGAAATGTTTCCTGGAAGTCAATCCCAAAAGCAGCTGCATGGGCTTCTCCACCGCCCTTCTGCAAACACTACTGCCTTGACTTAAGTTCCAGAGCTAGCACTCAGTTTGGCTGGTGGTTCTCAAAAACCTTTTTAAATAATATGGAATTTGGACTGCTTACCCAATAATCATGTTCCTGTGCTTGGGAATCTCCCAGAAGTATGGTGGAAAGAGATGGAACATAAGAGTAAGAAAAAGCTACTCACTATATTGACTGAGTTACTCGTAGTCTCCTTTCTGCCATACACCCGCCTTACACTCTTAAAATATCCTTAGTTGCTAGTAGATCACCGACCTTGGCCATCAGAAAATGAATGAAGTGTGAGGCGTGGGGCATAGGAAGTTGAGGCCAAGGCCACACATGCTCTGGCCCTCGCAGAAAGTTATTGATGCATTGATGCATTGATGCATTGATGATGCAGGCAGAGAGGCAAGCTGGCTACCGTGGTACTATCGTTGACTCTAGAGAAGGCAATGGTCTCAGCACAGCCGATGAGTCGGAGGTAGCTGATAGCAAACCGAACTGTGTTGAGCCCAAGGTTGCATGTAGCATGTAGCAACACTTTGAACGCAAGGAATTTGCAAGAGACAGAATCTGTGTGTGTCTTAAAGAAAACCCAGTTGAGGTCCAGGTGTAGAGGGGTCCATCGCCATGTCGGCGCTCATTAGAAAGACTGACTGGGGACCTGTTTTGAAATGACAAGAACCAGAACGTCCTAGGAAAGGGTTGCGTCAGAGTGGTCCTACAAGGGTTGCGACAAATCCCTTGTATAATCGAAAGTCTCTGACCCGTTGCTAGAGGAAAGCTGGGGGAAGGGGATCCCGATTTCCAATACGATAGTTCACTGTGTAATAAGGCAAGTGTGAACCCGAAAGAGGGATGACGAACGAAAGCTAGCAGAAGGAAGACCCCGCTTTCTGATGAAAATGAGCAATACTTGAACTAACTGTGTTAAAGGCTGTAGTGAACCCGACGGGGGTAGGCCCAAACTCTCAAGAGTATCCGAGCCCGGCGGAGGGAGATCCTGCGGCCGGGGGCAAAGAGCAATCTCCCAAGGTTCGAAATCACAGAGAACTTTTGTTTGTATGTCATTGTTACTTTGAATCAGCAAGCCTTCTAAGGCAAGAGACTTTTGCAGGAAAGAAACTTAGCATCTGAAGGTTTTGGGATTGTTGAACTGGAACTGTGAACCTCGTGCTGACAAGGCCAAGGAGTGTGCAGTGCTCGAGATTCCCGCCTTGTCCGCGCTTCAAACGTGGGGAGCGGAGACCCAGCCATATCATCCTGACTTATCATTTTGTGAATGCTTCTTTCTTTTCTGGTGAACAGTATTCCACCCTCTTTTTGTAATTTAGTAGTAAGGTTTGGCAATAGATTATTTTTTTTTTAGTGTAGGCACTTTTTATTTGACAGGACAACCACTATGACTGCCTTAGTGGTTCTCCCATCTTAGATTTAGGTTTAGATTGGGCGTTTATCTCACCCATTATAAATTTCAATAAACAAACTTGAACTGTGATCACTTGTGTCTGTCTTTACAGTTGCCACCATGAGGTACTTACATGTGGTGTCAGAGTGGGATGTGACTCAATTGAAACAAATTTAGGAACCCTACAATTTCAAAAACGTAGTTATCGAGCTTCTAGCCTTTCTGTTGCCACAAAAGAATAGATGGGTTTCGATTTTTGTAGCAGTGGGGAAGCTATCATTCCCCCTGGGAAAAGAGGAATGATTCCTACCAATTTGGTTCTGATACCCCCTCCAGGCTAGCCCCAAAATCTGACCTAGCAATGAAGTTCGGTATAGCTGTTTTAGCAGGCGTCATCGACCCCCGGCTTCCGAGGAGACGTAAAGGTTCTCTTACAGAATCATGGCGAAGTCCCATTTGAGGTACACTGGGGATCAAATTGCTCAGGGAATTTTAGAAAAGGTACTATTTCCTCACTTTCACGAAAGCAAACCAGATAAAACAGAAAGAGGTGCATTAGGCTTTGGGGAAGCTGATAAACCTTCTGACATTGAAGGTACGAAGGGAGAGAGGCCCACCATTAATCCTGATCTAGCCTTTGCTCAGCGAATTCCACTCTCACTGAGGCCTTCCTGCAGGCTATTCCGGAAGGACAAGGTATAGGAAAAGGGAGCCTGTCTTTCTTCCTAAAGCAGGGATTGCTCTGCAGGAGGGAAACGTTAACTGAAGGGTTAATAAAGAAGCAGTTGGTGATCCCCAGGACCCACCAAAGGTTGTACTGGAGATCACTTGCGTCTTACCGGGGGTCACTTAGGACAAAGGTAAACCCAAGCACACATCAGTGGGAAGTTTTTACTGGCCAGGTATCCACATCGATATCCAGACCTTCATTCAGACGTGTGAAATATGTCAAAAAGCTAGCACACATGTCCCCTTGCCTGCCCCTTTGAATCTCTTACCAATCATAGAAGTCCCCTTTTCAAAAATCGGAATGGACATTATTGGACCTCTAGAGACATCCAGGCAACAAGTTTGTCCTAGTAACTGTTGATTATGCCACTAGATACCCTAAAGCATTCCCAGTGCGAAATAATACAACACAGCAAATCCTTAAACACCTCCTACCGTATTTTTCCAGGGTTGGCTTTCCCAAGGAAATATTGACCGATCAAGGTTCACATTTTATGAGCAAGCTCATGGCAGAGGTCAAAGAGCTTCTCCATATTACCACCTTACTAACTTCAGTGTACCACCCCCAAACCGATGGCTTGATAGAAATATTCAATAAAACCTTTAAAATAATTCTGCAGAAACTAGCAGATAAAGATGGGAAGGACTGGGACCGAAGGATTCCGTGGGCACTATTTGTAGTGAGGAAAATCACACAGGCCGCTACAGGATTTTCCCCTTTTGAATTACTTTATGGCAGAGACCCCAGGGATGTCCTGGACACACTTCGGGAAACCTAGGAGGAACCCATAGAAAGCAAGCTTAAGATAGTTTTCTATAGGACAAAAGGTATTGGTCCTATTACCCAACTCAGAAAACAAGTTTGTTTCTAATTGAGAACTAGATTTGGCAGAAAAGGACAATTGAGAAATGGCGCCCTGACAGGTATATAATACTAGTGCTGGGCTGCAGATTGCGGCAAAGTGTGGGCAACCTGCCAAAGTTGCTAACGGTACATGAATTGTGTCAAGGGGTGGTTTGCCTGTTATCTGCGCACAAAACACTATTACAATCACAGTTAAAGATGAATTTTAATTGGACAGTCTTGAACAGCCTGACACGTTTTTCGAGCTAAGGAGCTTGTCATTAGAGGCTGGAAATTAATTACATCAGTATACAAAAAATTCCAAAAAAGCACAATTGAACATAAAGAATTGTAAATGAATTAACGACAACCACAGATCCAAGTGTGGGGCATATTTGTGGCAATCCCCACAGATTGATAAGTCATTTACGTAGTAGAAATTAAAATCAACCACGTGCAAAGAAAAAATCAAATAATCGTCAAAGTTCACATTGTGAAAAGGATATTTTGTGGTACATCCACGATTGCCAAGTTCATAGAAAATTATATAAATGGAAAAAGGAGACAAAAAATAACCACAGTGGAATTAATTAAAAGCCAAGAAAGGTTTTAAATATAGCATATCAGTTGTCTCTCCAACTTAATGGACACGCCAAATTCAACTAAAGGGAAAATTAATTACCTTATATTCCGTAAGATAAGTCAACCTTACTATGATTTAATTAAAAGATAAAGACGTTGTTAGGTAAGCATACATGTGGTATTATATGCTTGAGACTGCAATTGCAAAAATATATAATTAATCAAAGTGCTTACCAATAAGTTAATTCAAGTTGAAGCACAGTAATTACTGTGGGCTCCACTATGGGGGAAAAACAAGCAGTCTAATCCAACTCAATATAGTCATCAAATTAATTCATGTATTAGTTGAACCCCGCACTTAAAAGATGCGTGCAGAGCATTAACGTTGGAAACATACCTATATGAATGCTTTCGATGCGTTAAGAAGTTGAGATGCCTGTAGTTCAAGTAGACAATACGATTACACAGAGACAAGTGGATAAAACGGAGAACAAGAGCACCTAATTAGGGACTCGCAATTGGATTGAGCAAAGCTAAATGGTCACATGCGCAGCCCCTCAGGCTAATTATAAAGTCCAGGGGCTTGCGTGAAAGACCTGTACTCACCGGCGTCTCCGTCTGTGTGGATTGGAGCTGGAGCTCCACGCGCCGTATATAAAACTTGTGACGTTCATGACGGAGCTGGACCATTCTGAAAGCTCTGTGTGCAATACTAAGGCCGCCATGTTGGGTGTACATTCAGAGGCGCGTGCCATGCTAGTTTCGTATCTCATATGGTATAATGTCCAGTTATATAATGATTGAGGGGTTTGATCAAGCCAATTGCGGCAAAAAATACAAATAATTGTTGTGACCCTCAATTTTAGTGAATTTAAAACCGAAATATATGAACCAAAATTTAGAGTGCCAATTTTTTGGTTGGACTGTGAGGACGGTACAATTCTTCTGATCATAAGACAATTAGTGACCCTTGCAATTCAATAACAAAAAAAGCAAGGCTAGTTCTATTCATTAAGCTACACGCAAGGAGTATGCATATAGATGCCTGTTCATTAAATAATCACTGCACGGTCGCACACGGACTCAACACCGACCATGAATTATCTGTATTCCTCTAACTGATGTTAAACATATGCATGACCTTCGACCGTGGATAAGCATCCAAGTTTATGTAAGATTCGGCTGTATATTGAAGATTAGCATATGTGGTTGGCTCTCCTGCTTACTGTACTCTCCACAATAACCCCTCATTAAGTTTCATAGGATCTCCTTATGCATGTCATTCTCTGTAGACCATGTGATTTAGCAGAGGCTTTGGGTTCTGGATGGGGAACAAAGATTACCATTTGGTTAAATATGGTGATTATTTAATGAACAGGAATCTACTCGTGTAATGAATATCCAGCCTCTGATGACAAGCTCCTTAGCTCGAAACACGTGTCAGGCTGTTCTAGACTGTCCAATTAAAATTCATCTTTAACTGTGATTGTAATTGTGTTTTGTTTCTAATTGACATGGGCCCTATGAAATAGTAGAACGAACGGGAACCTGCGATTATAAAGTAGCACAACCGGACCGAAACACCGAAGGTCCATTTATATCACAGGAATCTCCTAAAGGAATGTCTACACAAAAAGAAGATCTAAAAGATGTAATTAGATCCTTCCCCGGTGTATTTTCAGACAAACCAGGAGGAATCAAAGGTACCTACCACTATATTAGAACACCTAAGGGAAAAGTGGTCCATTGAAAATCCTATAGATTCACAGAGGCCCGTAAACAGATAGTGGTCGAGGAAGTAAACAAAATGCTGCAAGCTAATATCATTGCACCCTTGTGGAGCCCATGGTCCTCCCTTTTTGTTTTGGTCAATAAACCTGACCGTTCCTGGAGGTTCTGTATAGATTTCAGTCAAGTCAAAGCGATATCCGATTTTTATGCCTATCCCATGCCACGCATCGATGACCTGATGAACTTGGAGCTGCCACCTTTCTATCCACCCTAGACTTAACAAAAGGATACTGGCAGGTACCAGTTTATGGGCCAGATTAAAAAAAAAACTGCGTTTTCAACACCCTTAGAACTGTTCCAATTCAAAGTCCTCCCTTTTGACTTAAACAGCACACCAGCCACTTTCCAACGCCTAATGGATAAAATCTTACGCCCCTATTCTGACTTCTATAATAAAACCTGGGAAGACAACCTTTTTCACCTTCAAACTATTACTTGAGTTCTCAGACAAGCTGGCCTAACTGCTAATCCATCTAACAATCCGCCGTACAATATCTGGGGGGTTTTGTAGGGAATGGGAATGTACATCCCCAACATGAGAAAGTAAGAGCTGTCCTAGATGCACCTACACCCAAAACTAAAAGGGATTTGAGAGCCTTTCTAGGGTTAATAGGGTATTACCATAGGTTTATCCCTAATTCTTCTGACAAAACAGCAAGACTGAACAATATACTTAAAATGCTGAACCCCAGAAACCTCATTCGTCTGAAGAGGATGATAAAGGTTATAACACCTTAAAGCAAACTCTGTGCCAAAATCCAATCCTAAAGGTAGTAGACTTCTCCAAAGACTTCGTATTGCACACGGACGCCTCCCTTAATGGGTTAGGAGCAGTCCTATCACAAGTCTGCGACGAATTAGAACATCCCATTCTCTTTACGAGCTGCAAACTCTTCCCACATGAAGAAAATTACTCTGCTGGAATTAGAGGCCCTGGCCATCAATTGGGCCTTCATCCACCTGAGATACTACCTCTTAGGAATAAAGTTCACATTAGTCACCAATCATTCTCCCCTAGTTTGGATTAGCCAATGCAAAGACTCAAACCCACTTGTCATGCAGTGGTTTCTAGACCTGCAGCTCTACTGCTTCACGGTCACACCAGAAAGGAAAAGACCAGGGGAATGGCCTGTCCCGGGTCACCTGTGAAGCATATGCGGCTACATCGCATGGAGGAAGGGTATATGAGAAACCTGAAGGTTTCTCGCCCGCTAGTCACCGGAGATCTGTCATCCAGGTGGCCAGGACATGGCCACCGCTATTGGATCCAGTTACTGGGGGTAGACCAGTGGGGGAGGATCACCTGGGAGATGGGCTCTTCGGGAGTGGAAGTGGGCCACCGAGGGTTGAGACGCGGTATCCCTTCCCTATAACACCTTTTCCCTATCCTACCTTGTAAGATATTCAGAAGCTCAGCCCCCCACCCCTTTCCCACACAAACACTTTCTCACACTGTAACAGACAGTGGACTAGCACCAGAGGTGTTTACCTGACATGTCCCAACGCACAGATCAGGTAGAGTCAGGCAATTGACAATAACCACGCAGACCTGATGGCCCTTTACCCTCCCCACAGGGATTAAAGGCAGAGCACAAAAGCACACTTTGAGAAAGGCATAATGCATAAGGAGACAGCTACACCGAACCGGCAGTTCAAAAGGAGAAGAAAGGCGGTGAGACCTGGAAGAACGATGAAGGGGGAGGTGCACTTGCCTTTTTCAACTCAAACCCGCAAAGCTTCTGAAAGGGAAAGCATAAGACCAGGAGTTACAGCTGGCGTGCGAAGCAGCAGACTTCAATGGTACACAGGGGCCTCCCGCATTGATAACGCAGGAACACTTCTTTCTTTTATGGTGAACATTATCCCACACTTTTTGTAATTTAGTAGTAGGGATTGGCAATAGGTTTTTGTAGTATAGGCCCTTTTTATTTGACAAGACGCCACTAGGACTGCCTCATTATTATTTGATGGTCGTAGCTTGATCCCATCTTAGATTTCAGTTTAGATTAGGCGTTTATCTCAACCATTATAAAGTTCAATAAACTTGAACTGTGATCACTTGTGTCTGTCTTTACTGTTGCCACCATGCGTTCCTTAACGGCAGCCACCCCTGAAAACATGAGCCAGCCACCAGCACCCTAAAACAACCCCAAGCACATAACCCCTCCCCCAACATCTCCAACTCCATTCTTGCGCAGACACCCCAGCCAATCTAAAACAGCATCCCACAATATCACGACTACCTCCGGATCTTAACCAACATACAAATATGCAAGACCACAGAGTGTACTATGTTATCACAGCACAAGAGAACAAGACTCAACACTATCCAAACCACAAAAGCTCCAACAGGTGGGCTACAGCCCCTGTAACACAAACGCCAAACTATCCTATCAACAAGGATGCCCCGACACAGAGCTGAACGCCGCCAAAGAGAAACAAAACAAGGAACAAACTGAACAGGGACACACCCTCTTCCAGCAGAAACTGCCACCAATACAGAACACACTCCTATAAATACTACAGCAAAGAGAAAAATCCCTATAATCTAACACTGTACATCGCAACTACCTCTGAACCTCGACACCACCGACATGCCCAGACTGGAACCTGCAGAAAAAGAAAAGATTCAAGAAGAGAAAGGAACAAAACCAACACCCTCACTCAGTTTATCACAAAAACACAAGTGCACTGTCAGCAACCACAGCAAAACATAGAAGATGAAGAAGCAGAAGAATTAATCAACCCAACAATCAATCTAACAGATCGTTTCAATGAGGAAGTAGACTCACAGACCACCAACCAATTTGTGACAACAACACAGAAGCACTCCAACAGAATAACCGCAAGACAAAGCAAGGATTAAAAAACAAACCTAACCACATCGAAAGATTCATTGCAACCATATCCATGCTAGATCAAGGTCCAAACATGCCTCAGAGATTTACGACCTTTGTGATGGGGGTATCGCCATCTTATATTTTTATTTATTTATTTATTTATATAGCGCAGACCAGGCCCAAAGGCAACCGGGCGCATATCTTGACAGAAAGTTACAGGTATGACAAATCATCGCACTGGTACCAACAGATTGCGATCAGAATATACAGAATATACAATTGACGTTTACAAAGCAAAGCAATGAGCGGGACAGTAATCTTATTCATAACAACATTTCTAGACAATGACTACAAAATCACACTGCATTACTGCCTCCCTGACAACTTCCAGTGCTCACAAGCTAACAGGACAAACACAAGAGGAGGAGGACTGGTGGTAGCATACAAGGAACACCTGAAAATCAAAACAGAAGAACCACTGAGCATCAAAAACTGCAAATCCCTAATCCTTCACCTAACGGCAAACCCCAAAACAAACCAAGTTTGTTCTGGTATACAGACTACCAACATAATATGCAACCTATGTGGACACCTTCACTGAAGCCATCACCATCGTAGCCATCAAGCAGGAGCACCTGATAATCCTGGGAGACTTTAACATCTGGTTTGATGAAGAAACCGCTAACTCACAAAAATCACTAGCCCAACAACTGAAGACAATGAAACTGCATCAGCTAGTCAAAGGTGCAATCCACACGGCAGGACATATGCTAGACGCAATCTTCGCCAACAAATGCCTCATCACCACAACACCACCAATACAGATCCTCTGGAGCGACAACCTAATCATCCCAGTGATCACGCTGCCCACGACAACAGCCAAACAACCCGACAAACTGCCGACTATCATGAAAAAAAACTGGAGGACCACCATAATTAGTAAATTAGTAGAACTGGAAATCAACAAACCACTGACAATGACACTAGACGAAGCTGACCTCGACAGAAAAACAGACTTACTTCACAAATGGATCGCCGGAACAATCAATGAGATTTCCAAGGAAAAACATTTCACCAAATCGCGTAACAATACGCCCGCAAAATGGTTTAACCTGCAACTCGGCACAATGGAAAAGAAAAACAGGAAGCTAGATCTAGAATGGAGTGGGAAAAAAACGACCAGGAGAAGAAATTACAATGCACACAACAAATCTGTTTGTACAAAAAGGAAATCCATAAGTCCAAAAAGAAATACCACTACAACTGAATCACCAAAGCTCCAGCACTCAAAAAGAATTGCTTATTATCATAAACAAAATGAGAAACTCCCCCTGGCTGCAACAACACACCCATTTTCTCATTCAAACTGTGCAATGACCTCGCAGACCACTTCAGAAACAAAATTAACACCATCCACCAAATCATACAGAGCAGACCAATCGATGACAAATGGCAAACCACCCTGCCAGCCGAGTATCGTCAGAACAAACTCTGATGCTTCCCCCAAATATCAGTGGAGACATTTGTCAGGCTGGTAAGAAACAGCAACAAATGATACACAATATTGGTCTATAGGTGCACTCCAATGTTCAAGATAATCAATTTGGTATGC
This sequence comes from Ambystoma mexicanum, assembly GCF_040938575.1. NCBI lineage: Eukaryota > Metazoa > Chordata > Amphibia > Caudata > Ambystomatidae > Ambystoma > Ambystoma mexicanum. Next base: position 405,150,657 of record NC_090940.1, read on the forward strand.
TGCTATGGATGTAAAAAAAGGGTGCAGGGAAGAAGGTAACCGCCTTGGTACTAGACTGTATAATAACAATAAAGGAGAAACCAGTGTCCACAAACTGTGGAACACTCGCGTCCCCCGCTCACCAGGTTTGTTTGTGTAACAACCAGTAATTATAAGATATTTGTCTCAACAGGTATTAGAATACACTCAATCACGTGGTTTTATACACAAATCTGTTATTAAAGATAATCATAACATCACGGTTATACAGATATATACAAATTACACCAGTATCAATGAATTCATATGTATACAATACATGTGATTTCATAGAAAAATCTCTGCTCTACGATCTAGGTAAGAAGCAAAAGAAAGCAATTCAAACCTTCAAAGGTAGCAGAATGGAATATCCTCAGATGATTGCTATTATGACCACCGTTAAACAACATTGACATATCGCTATGCATGTTGTAAAGTGTTGTTATTTCTAATTCTTTTGCTTCTTACCTACACACTAGTCCATTCAAAAATGGCCCCCTTTTTGGACAATCTGGGTAGTCCTTTTTCGAGGCCGATGGCACAGTTTCTGATACAATAGTCCTTCCTTGATGTCAACGTTCGCTTTTCGAATTGGCAGAAAACACGCTACTGAAGCTGCGTTCCCCATCGGTCTCTGTGCAGCGCGAGCGTCGGCGCGCACGATAGGCAAGCCTGTTTTCATATACTGGCACACACGGCTACCTCATTAACAAACTGAGGGCTGACCGGTTTTTCCCTTCTTTCCTTGCCCCCATGTAGAATTCGCTTTCTCAGCACGGGCTGCATGCGAATTGATATTTAAACCACTAAACGAGGAGACTAAATACCAAGATTTCGCTTGGGACATTCACTGCTAAGTAAGTGTTGGTTTTGTCTAACTTTTACACTCACACTAAATAGTAACAACGCGGAACTGATATATGTTTCATTTCCGATAGATTCCATGATGCATTGTGGGTAATGTAGTGTCCTAACAACAACTTAACCTTTGCTCACGGCCAACGTCTAGCACGGGAACCGAAAATTTGACTGAGGTCCATACTAAACGGTAAATATCCATTACCTGTATATTGAATTATGATTGTTATAAAAATTTCCTTTTTTAACATCACACCCCGACTGATCAAAACTATGTATTGATCCACAGCCCGAACTTCCTGGACGGAATTGTCTGCCGCCAGTTTAAGATTGACTAGTGCAATCGCCTCGCCCATCACACCACATGAAATCACTATAAGGTTAGCAAGCCGGCTACTTTTTTTGTACTACACTCACACCACGGATACAAGGTTTCTATCTATATTTCTTATATTTACTTCAATTTTTATTCTTTCTATAGGTTACCATACTGACACATAGGCACCATGTTGACAGTGTAACCAGATTTTTAACCTACTGCGTCCTGAAGACGGGTCCTGGGACACTACTGATGAGCTTTTGACTGCAACAGTACTGTTCTTTGCCCCAGAAACACATCAGATTGTAGATGCCATTATACCATGTTTATGTATAATTATAATGTGATCAAGTCACACCATTACTAACATCCCACAAATCAACCAATGCTTATAAATTGTGAATACATTGGTGTTAATAACACCCATAAATGTGAAGTGGCATCCTCTGTCTTTTACCCTACTGTTGTTTTTGCAAATGACAAACGCTGTATATGGTTTTTTATGTTTTTTTATTGTCATGCTTAGAGAAAATAATGATTAAAATATGTTAAATATATTACCTTGACCGTGGTGGTAGATATAATCTCATGAAACTTTCACTGTGAGGATAATTTCTAATTGGTAGCCTTCCTTGGTGTGTTAGAGGTGGGTAGCTAGTGGTTAATATATGCTCTTTTTCTATGTTAATTTAGTCATACATGCTGCTTTTATCACACATTGTGTCTATCATGGCACAGCATTGATCTTTCACTTGGTGTAAATCAGGACTGACTATTCCAGGAGGATATCCTGCGTTCTTAGGTGGTAGGAAGGCAGCAAATCAACCTATAATGTGGACAGGTGGTTATTAAGGTCTGATATCTACTTTGTTAATGTAAAGTTCCATGCATCTCGAAATTAGAAGTCTAGATGACCTCTTAACTTCATCCAAGGCAGTCTGCAGTCAGATAGGGACAGTCTGTAGAATCTAATTCTGCATTCAACCTGTAGATGATGGTATTCAATCAGATAATTTGCGTGTAGATTAGATGCATCCAAAGTAATCCCTCACAAAGTAGATGGAGCCTGTCTTTCCCTTAGACCCTCCTGTGACGCAACTAATGAGATCACCCTACATGCCCCCCTTTTTTTGCGTGTCTTATCCCATCAATAGATACATTCTCTCTGTTTTGTATTACTTACTTGTAACTCGTGTATAATAGAAAGTGCACACGATCCCAAGATTATTATGGGTTCCAACTGCTAATATCTGGAAACAGATTAAACAATAGCTAATGGAAGTCCAGAATTTACTCTACAGTTTAATTAGAATCAGATCTTGTATATCTTTGAATCCCCTAACCTCATGCACATTCCGCAAGCATTTAGCTGGGTACATACCAACATGTGTGCAACGTCATTTGTTTCCATATGACATCAGCGCGTTAGGATATCGCTATGACGCTATGTAAATAACCACCATTCTGTATGGCTCATTCCATTAGGATCGTGGAAACCGGCGCGGCAACACAGCAAACTGAAGATAGAGCATTATGTATACATATTTCCATTCCTTTTCTATCAGACGTTTACAGACATATTCCATTTACCTATTCACCCTATTTCTATTTAGAAGTAGCAACACAGTGGACAAAACTCATTTTGGCTCGATATACACTGCATTGCACTACCAGAGAAGGTAAGCCCTTTCAGTGACGCTCAACACACACTACTGATTGTGTAGGAACAGCAGCCTAATGTAGGCTCAGAATTTGATTATCTCACTCACACAGGACTTGGCTGACACCAGCGGCCATGATTTTACGTTAAGGTATGGATTGTAACACCTTAAACTACCAGTGATTATTAGTTAGATTTATGCACAGAGGTTGCAAATGATCTGACTGAACACCATCATGCAAATAACAAGGGGGGTCCTGGGAGACTCTCTGCCAGACATGAGTCCTGGTTACAAGAGCTTTACCCAGAGTCTTTAGCTCACTATCTTTCACAGAGAAGAAATATCCCAAACATATCAGTCTTTGTCCTGCCCTGGGACAGTCCAGCACCGAAATGATAGGCAATTCTCCTCTGAACAAGAGTACCAACAGCAACCCCAGACACGTGTTTTGGTCTGGTTGAACCTCATCAGTAGGGCGTAGCTGTGTCTCTCTAAGAATAGTGAGCAAGGGGTCCACGTCTGGATTCCCCTAGTAACTTTGGGTGAGACCCAAAGTTACTTGAAATATGCAAGTAACAAGGGGGGTCCTGGGAGACTCTCTGCCAGACATGAGTCCTGGTTACAAGAGCCTTACCCAGGGACTCCCAGGACCCACCTTGTAATTTGCATATTTAAGTAACTTTGGGTCTTTGGTAAGTCTCTCGTAACCAGGACTAATGTCTGGCAGAGGGACTCCCCGGACCCACCTTGTAATGAACACCATCATCTACAGGTTTAATGTAGAATTAGATTTTACACACTGTCACTATCTGACTACAGACTGCCTAAGAGTAAGTTAAGAGGTCATGTAGACTCTTAATTGGAGATGCATGTAACTTAACATTAACAAGGTAGATATCAGACCTTACTAACCACCTTTCCACATTACAGGTTCATTTGCTGCCTTCCTAGCACCTATGAACCTAGGATATCCTCCTGGAATAGTCGATCCTGACTTACACCAGGTGAATGACCAATGATGTGCCATGATAGACACAATGTATGATAAAAGCAGCATGTATGGCTAACTTAACATTCTACACCAAATGTGTTGTATTCACTCTCTATCTGAAATTGTAGATCACTGTGAAGGTTGATGAAGGACAAACAGTGGGAACTTATGCTCCTGAGGAAGGGATGGTTGTCCCGAAACACGTAGAGCAGAGATCTATGAAATCACATGTATTGTATACATATGGATGAATTGATTCTGATAGTTTGCATATATCTGTATAACCTTGATGTTAAGATTATCTTTAACACATTTTTGTATAAAATCAGGTGATTGAGTTTATTTGAATACCTGCTGAGACAAATATCTTATAATTACTGTTTGTTATACAAACACACTTGGTGTGTAGGGGACACAAATGTTCCACAGTTTGTGGACACCGGTTTCTCCTTTAAGAAAACGCAACAAAGCAGGCTCCCCCATGGACCACTGCCCCCCCAGACATACTCAAATAAATCCTTACACAAGGAACACCCATGGAATACTAGTGATACCTTTTCAACCAATCACTTTCAACAGGGAAAGTACCAGGATCATTTGAATCTGCATACATCAAACCACTCCTCAAGGACACAGCAGGAAACCTGGAAGACCTCTCCAACTACAGACCCATCTCAAACATACCCTATCTAGCGAAACTACTCGAAACCTATGTCTATAAAATAACACAAGAATACATAGAAGAAGGCCTACTGCTGGACCTGGCACAGGTAGGCTTCAGACTGAAGAGAGAAACGGAAACAGTGCTGCTCTCAATCTGGGACAACCTAAAGGCCAATGCAGACTCGCCACAAATTCAGCTCTTATACTCCTGGGTCTCTCTGCAGCTTTTGACACAGTCAACCATGACATCCTCATCAGGAGATTGTAAGAATTAGGAATCACCGACCTAGCCTTACTCTGGATTAAATCTTTCCTAACAAATTGAACAGAAACCGTATGGATCAACCCCTTCAAATCCACCCCAAGGCAATCCACCTGTGGAGTACCACAAGGATCCTCCCTATCCCCATTTATTTTCAACATATACCTAATTCCGCTAATTAAGCTCATTAAAAGACACAGCCTTACATGCTACAACTACGCTGATGACACACAGATCATCTACAAAAAACAAGACATGCATGAAGAAAACAACGCTGGGAGGCTGCCTACAAGAACTCTACGGCTGGATGAACACGAACAGCCTCAAACTCAACCCAGGCAAAACAGAAATAATGGTCATATCCAAAAATGGAGAAACAACCACTACATCCCATGGCTGAAAGAACTAGGAATAGCACTGACACCATCAATAATAGTAAAGAACCTTGGACTCTTGATGGACAACAAACTAACACTTGAGCCTCAAGTAAACGCTATAATCAAGAAATGTTTTCTTCCTCCTGTACACGGTAAAAAGCATCCTACCATTCCTCTCCTCACCCACAAAACACTCGCCATCATCGTACTCATCATGTCCAGAGTAGACTGCTCCAACATTCTTTTCCTAGGAATGCCGAAACGCCTATTAAAGAAACTTCAGCGTATCCAAAACGTAGTAGCCAGACTGCTGCTCAAACTGCCACGAAGGGAACAGATTACCCCAGCGTGGAAAATGCTACACTGGCTTCCAATAAAACAACAAATAAGGTTCAAAACTATGTGCATAACGCACAGAGCAATCCACTGCCAAGGAGTGGAGTTCCTAAATGAGAAAATAATCAACTACCGTCCAGCAAGACCACTCGGATCAAGCAACGACACTCGCCTAGGACCAAAACCCTACAACAAAAGAAAAATTGGAGGATCATCTTTCTCCCACCTGGCACCAAAAACCTGGAATAGCCTACCAAAAAACATATGCAATACAAGGGATCACCTGGAATTCAGAAAACTACTCAAAATGTGGCTCTTCAACCCTAGACCAGAAGGAAAGGACTAGGAAACATAGACCCAGCTGGAAACAGCCCAAGGAGGGGCCCATAATCCTGAATGTAATCATCTCTAATCGGACAGCGGAGGGAGGAGGCCCAGACCACTCTTGTCCATACACCATTAGTTTATAGAGAAAACCACAGTAGGCAAAGAACCCCCACTAGACGGCTCAGAGGGACCATAATAATCTCCAAACATAAGCATCCAACCCCAGGCCGAAAGCAATAGGCCTCCATCACACTTGCCCACATACCACTAGAATTCTACATACGAAAACTACCACTCCGCAACGGACCTGCCAACTAGGTTGCCAAACAAGATCAAAACACACAGGATGGACATAGATGTTGAGCGCAGAAACCAAAAGAAAGAGGTAAGGAAAATCCTGCTATCCCAACTTTAAAACATCAATTTTCCGCTTACACTTCCCAAACAGAATCTCAAACAACCACCTCTGCACAACAATCTGCACGTACTTCACTACACTAAAACAACATACAAACAAGACATAACCAGGCACAACAGCACATGTGAATCGCACCGACCAGAAAATCACTCCTAAACTCAGTGAACAGTGAAAACCGAACTGAAGCTGCCAACAGCACATCACAACTCTCACTTTCCAAATCCCACTATATCGTACTAACCCCTCCCCTGTACATCATTTGGTATGCCTCTGCTCCCATCCAAGTCTCAAACTCCAAGCCCCCTCTCAAACCTCCTCTTCCTCCTCTTCTTCTTTTGGTAGCGTTTTTTCGCAAGGTTAGTTCTCCAGCATAGGTCAGGACTCATGGACACATGACTGTCTGCTCCTCCCACCCATCTCCATAAATTCCCAAATCTTCTGCTTCATCGATCACTATTGCTTGCTCCACCGCCCAACAACTGGTGAACTTTGCAGGTGGAGCTCCCCCTTTTATACTGTATTATCACTGTTACATCCTACATTCTATAGAAAAACACCAGATTCTCCAATAAGGCCATTCTTCTCCAAGTAAGCACAGTAGACTCCCAGAGGTACATTGTGGCACTGCCATTTTGGCCCCCTTGGGTACATATACAAGCCTAACACAAACTTGCACAACACTGGCGCAGTCTTTTCTATTAATGATGTGTGGCCATACTGATATCACTCCCAAAATCATCACTTTTCAACTCATGAGTGACTTGCTGACAGCGGACCATCGTATTACAAGTCTCTGTGTACATCCACTACACCGGGGTCAAAGGTCCTGTACATACTTTTTTTTTTTTTAGCAAGCCAGTTGCTCACACACACTGCCTCTGTTCCACAGCTTGTGCCTGCCCAACAGGCCTCAGCCTTCTGATGCCAGACCACCTGTGGCTCGTCAGGATGTCAACTACTCCCCTGAACTCGCATGTGGCTTAATGTCCCCATTGAACTGAGCCGCTAAGTGCATTTCTTACAGCACCGTCATGAAACAGATACCAACTTCTGACTGCCCTGATGTTTGTCAAGGAAAGGGAGTGTAAGGGAGATGAATGCCCTGTCTACCTGTTTTCACAATTGCATTTTCATTTTCTTTTGACGCTAAACATTTTCTTTTCCCTTCCGTTGGCAGTGACGATGCTTTTCCGCTCCATGCAGAGCGTACAGGATTGGCCACTTGTAATAGTAGGACCCCAGTTAAATACTGTGGCCACAATGACTCTAGACTTTTTAGTGGTTAAGTAAGTATTTATACATTATGATGAAGTGTGATATGTATGCATAGTTAGTTATACGATGCAACTTTGATTTGAAGCCCTGGAATTGGTCACTACACATTTCTCGTTTAGAACATGTGCAGGCGGCAGAGGCCCACTTATAGGAAACTCTAGAGATGGAGATCTGCCTAGGATCTACAGTAGCTGTATCACATCTCGTTTTTGAATAAATATTCTTGTGTTTAAATAATATTAAGCCTGTGGTAGAGGGAACTCTCAGAGCCCCAGGGGGAGCGAACTCTCAGAGCCCCATGGGTAAATATCTAAAGTTTCAAGCTACTAGCCAGGCATAAAAAGTAACTCGCCATCGCAATGCTCCGGATCCGCAAAGCACACTATTTCTTACTCGCCAAGTGTCAATTATTACTAGTCAGTGGCAAGGGCACATTTTGAGGCCTGTCTTATACTACACTACTCGAAGATGGGCGACCGAAAGCCTCTTAATTACACTTGGGTAATCAGTGGCTGGCATATGCAAGTTCCTGCTGGTAAACCCTGAAACACCTGAGACATGAAGGCTCTCATGCCCCCTCCCCTTCTGTGCTCTCACCCTTTGGCCAAGTTTCTGGTTCTTCCTCTACCCCAAACTCCATATTAGTTCTGTGCACCCTCTGGTTCAGGGCGTGTACATTTCATGGTATTTTGAAATTTCCAGTCAACTGATTTCCTAAAGCATTCTTTGCAAGGCAACATAGTCTGGTAATTCCCAACCATCATAGACCACTCTAGAGCAGGCTTTGCTGGTGCACCACAAGGCTTGCCTCACCACTTTCTGTGTGGACCAGTTATGAAATCTGTTAGTTCAGCCAAAAATCGCACCTATCGTATAGATCTCATTCTTGCACCTGCAAACATTCTGATAGGGAATGACACAGAGGGGGAAGTTTCCTGACACACCTCCTGGTTGATGAGCCATGGCTGGTCTAGGCTTGTAGGTGTCTGGACATCTCACAGGAAATGTTATGTCCCTGTTCAGGGGGACATTTGCCCACCTGACCTGGGAAAAGCGTTCCTCCTTCAGTAGTGGTTAGTTATTCTGTCATTCCCTATTCTGTTTCTTGTATAGTCACATTGGTATGTGTAGCATGGAATATATAGTGGTACACATCTCTCTCCCTATGCATTCCCACCAGATGTGTTGGGGCTGCATGTCTGAGGACATGCTCATCAAATTGTTGGGAAGGGTGTTCTTCAATAGAAATGAGATTGCTGTTGATCCGCTTAGTTATGCTTTTGATCTCTTTGCTACTGTATCAAGAGATATGGCTCTTGGTGTTAAGTCAAGCCTATCGTCCTTCATGCAGATATACAAATTGGTGGAAAGGTAGCACTCACTCCCACCAGTGATGAAGTTCAGATTTGGACACTGGAAAGCTTCATTTAGTAATTACGACTTAGTCAGCAGCTAACTATAACATTTTTGCCAATTGGTACTGACTGGGTAACTGCGGGAAGGGTGGATTTGCCTGATACTTGTGTCAATTTCTTTTTATCTTTTATAGTCATTTTGTTGACCCACAGTACTAAACCACCCCTGAACCGCAGAGTGACGGAGAGTGACAGTCCTGCCCTGCCTGAGAGGACTGCACACCTTCTCCACCTGCTTTCAGAGTCTTTCCTTCATCGCAGTACTGGTGGGTGGACCCACAGTACCAAAACCACCCCTGAACCGGGGAGCGGCCGCGGAGTGATGGAGAGTGATAGTCCTGCAGTCCTGGCAGGCCGTGCAGCCAGACCCAGGGCCGCCATGAACTCTCCACTTTCTGAAGAGGAAGAAGGCCGGTGTCCCCGCAGCTCACGCTTTAGAGCTCCTACACCAACTTCTACACCAACAAAGAAAATAAGCTTGAAAGACATACTCTCAGTTGGACCAGACACTTGTACCATCACTGTGTCTGAAATCAAAAGGGAAGCTTAAGGCCACTAAATCATTCAACACCCCCCCGACAAACATCAACTTCAACGAATCGACTAACCTGTAGGCTTCGGGCATCGAGATGGGGTGTTCCAGTGCTGGGTCTGCGGACGCTGCGACAGCGGAGATTGTGCCTGGAACCCGGGCGTCACCAGCCGGAGTGGGCGCACCCGTACCTGGCTTGCTGCCCCCTCGTCCTCCAGCATCGCCCCCCGGAGGGGGGTCACCGCGGGACATGGCGGGTGGGGCCACGCCGGGTCGGGAGCGACTTGTGGTCAAATGCGGCGAGGGAGAAGTAGGAGAGGCGCCTGCGGGTAGTGAAACCACAGACTGTTCTGGCACTCCTGGCCCCGGCTTGCCATCCTCCGATCCAATCATGTCGGCCCCCGTGGGGGAGTCGCTGAGGGACTCGGATGTGGGGGCCGTGCAGGGCCAGGAGCTGCCGGCAGTCATAGACCTGGATCGGGAGCCCCTGGAGCGCGGGGGCTCTGACGAGCAGCACTGCGGGGGACAGGGGAGAGGAGAGACTTCCCCTTCGCCAGTTCCCGTGTTGGCTGGAGCCCAGCGTCTTGAGGCAAATCAGGAAGCGGTCTCGGCTCCTCCCCCGGGAAGCACTCGGAACATTCAGGCTCTGATCCACGCGGAGCCGAGCCTAGCAACTCTGCCGCCCCCTGTGGCGGCCAGCCAAGACACAAACGAGGCTCTGCTCACGAACGGCAGAAAATGTTCATGAACTACTCAGTCACAAAAATCTGGGAGCGCTTACACCAGAAGAAATACCAAAAGCTTCACAAAGGGGACGCTGACTAAAGGAAAATGCCAAACTCAGAAAAAAAGCAAAAAAACTTACGGCAGTATTGCAAACCTGAGAGACTTTTTCAACCTTAAGCCTGCCATCAATAACGCCAGAAGGGGAGAACTAACGGATCTCGAAATTCTAGAGGCCCTTAATGATTGTATGTCAGTCTCTAAACAGAGACGGATTGACTATCTCACATTACAAGGCCCACCCTACCTACCTAACAAGGGCGTTTATTCAGCTGGGTCTGGCAACGATCAGTCGTCTTCTAATGTTAGTGGCCCCAGTCCCCAGAAACTGCCTGTGCATCAAACACCGCCATCCACTGGTTCACTTCTGGATCCAGAGTCTGTTGGGTTGACTGGAAGTCTCAACACAGTTCAAACGACTCCGGCCTTAATCCCCTCTTTGGAGGAAAACATCTTGTCTACTCCTGTACCGCCAAAGACCAGTGCCCCCGAACCGGCAGAGAATCCAGCAGTATCGAACATCACTACTATACCTTTGGAACTCACATCTCCCACGCGGACAGCGAGCTCTAACTTAACCACAAAGGCCTTAACTACCAGCAAAGCCGCAGACGCAAATACCGACCCAACGCCCATACCATCTAAGCCTATGAAAAGCCCGCACCCTGTACAGGAAAAGTCATCTGCAACAGTGGCTGGGCAGGAGCCGGTGTCAGCTCAGAGACCAAAGTGAAAATTTAGTCCAAAACATCGACAACAAATCTCTTGAATTTGTCCAAAGCGAGTTGGCCCAAAAAATCAGGCCTCAGAAAAATAGTACATCATTATGTACCAAAAACAATCTGCAAAAACCCAACAGTGATCAAGACCTTTGGGACCCACTAAATGTGGCAAACGCACATAGAAACTTACTAGACTTCAACAAATCATGCACCTCGTCTCGAGTGAGTCACATACCTCATTGGCTCGACTCCCCAGCGAAAGGGAGAACATCATTACCTACAGAGCAGAACTCAGAAACCTCTGCGTCAAAAAAACCTGACATGCTTTCAATTATGTCGACAGTGACAACCGCTCTTGCACCTTTTATGAAGTTGTATGAAGGGGTAAGCGACACGTTGAAAGACCATACATCAATTCAAGCGTCGCTTCTGACCAAACTGACCTCCTTGGAAGCCTACATTATGTCACAGGAAAGCAACAAAGCGAGCCGAGCCCAAGAGAGGGATCTTAGACCCTCGGGGACGGGCTTAGACCAGCAGCCAAAAAGACCACCTAACAAAGAAGCAGGCACCCAAACAGCTCTCACTATTGACCTAACTAGGAGTTCAAGAGAGTCACCTACAGTAGTAAAGGACAAAGAAAACGTTGCGGCAAAGTCTAAGATGAGGAAAACTACACAAACATTGGAGTCAGTGTTTGTGCTAAACAAGTCCAACAAAGCGATGTCTAAAGAAAAAGTTAAACCGAGAAAGAAGCCCGAGAAAAAAGTAGCTTTAGTGGCACCAATGGAAACCACAACGATAGTGGAAGTTTTGGACACAAACGAATCGCCAAAGACAACAGAGGAATTTCTGGAGCGCGACGACTTGATGAACTTGAGTATTTACTCTAACGAGGAAGTCCCCCCAGAAACAAGGCTTGAAAAATCAAGGAAAGAGCCTATAACTGTGATTCCGCGACAACCAGAAAAGTTAGAAAATCACATCAAAGAAGAAAAAAAAACACATAGAGTGGAGAGCGGAAATGCAAATAGTGGGCATGAAAAACCAAAATACTCCACCAACATCGATAAACCAGGAAACTGTGAGGGTTCTTTGCGGAAACACTACAAGAGAAACGAAAGATCGTCCTCTCCTCACAGGGAAACCAAAAGATCTTGAAACTCTGACAAAACATCACCTGAGCCCAGTAAAATTCCCTACGGGCCTTTAAAACTCCATTACATCTCGAGAACTGAAATGTATAACAAAGTGTACACAAAAAAAGCTGCCACAAGATGGATCTTGAAACTAGAACAGATCGAGGGAAATGATGACGAGATTACGTTAAATCGTGGCTCAGTACTCGCCTTGTTCAGCTATATCCCGTTACTACACCGTATAAGATCTGAAGATTTACTAATCGTTGACCCGAGTCACAAACGGGGGAAGGCTCTGGCACACCTGTATGTCGCTTCCTCGAATGTCAAAAGCCAACTGAAAGAAGACTCCAATAAGCTGCTAAAAATGGGTTACGACCTAAAAGTCGTCGAGAGAGACCACTTCAAGATCTGGGGCAGCCTTACTTTCACGTGAGCGTGCCCCGCATCAAAAGCGAGACACAGAGTCCTTTAATCACCTCCAAGATAGGTGGAAATCTAAGGAACATTTCAGGGAAACAAAAGACAATAGTAGACTTAAAAACTGCTGAACGGAGAAGTCTCCAAAGCAAGGGCCGGGAGGACACAACTCTAGGAGAACGCTGGGAGACCACAAAAGCAGAGGAACCGAGACCATGATCTCAAATAGACTTCCCTCCCAGTCTCACCATGAAACGGCCAGGATGAATACGAGACGAGACGAGAAATTAGCCAAAACTGCATCCTTTTCTGGAAAACCCCCGGCAAGGAACCTGTGGGCTTGGCTTCCAAAAGCATTACAAAAGCAACACAAAAGTTAGCAACCCTTGATTCCGGAGCACGACGATCAACTCCAACTAAATGTAAAGCCACCTACAGGAGAAATAATGCTTTGCTCCTGGAACACTAGAGGCCACGGTCATCTTACGGCACCTAGAGACATAAAACTGGCAGAATTCGATATTCTCTGCTTCCAAGAGACATGGCTAACAGAACTGCCCTCTCTTGATGGCTACGAAGTTGGGGCGCCCCTCGTCGGGAATCCTGACAGCTATTCGATACGACTGTGGCTTGTCACATGCAAAAGTATTGAGAAGAAATCAATCTCTACTTATGATTAGTGCAGAGTTGACCGAGTCTAAAACCAACAAAACTAAGAACATAAAGTCGGTAATCGTAATTCTGAACATTTACTGGAACCCATCCTCTTAGACACCGGTATCTTTCTAAGTTCGATCGAGCAAGCAATCGACAAGGCGTTCGCTCTACACGCAGCTTCGCACTTACTGCTGTGTGGAGACATCAACGCTTTTTTCACCAGGAAAAACAAAAAGAACTCTTAGGCCGTAACACCTCGACCTCAGTTTCAAGAGGGAAAACCTGGGCAAACCTGATGTCATCTCGCAAGTTACATAACATGAGCGAGGTTTTGCCCAAAGAAAATTTCCTGCCCACATGGGAAAGCGGTCTATCCAGCGCAACAATTGACTACATATTTATCTCTGACAGCCTGGCACGATCAATCACGACATTTGAGGTGACACGGACCATCAGGAGCGACCATAATTTGCTGTACGTCACCTGGCCAATAAAACAGAGTTCAACTTTAAAGACAATCACGCACTTGGAAACAAACACTCGAAGATCAAAAATAAAAATGTCAGCAAAAGCAATTAACGACCTCAAACACAAGTACTACGCCCAAAAGTTCAGCCCATTGGCGAACCAGATCGACTACTTACCACTCCTAGAGATTTACAAAAAGAAGAGGTGCCGTAAAAACAATGTAGAGTCTAGGAAACACGTGTTTTACAAACTCCTGGTCGAAAAAAGAAAAGCATTAAGGAAAGTGAGGAGGACAGCCCAAGTTCTGGGCTCCACAAAAACAAATGAATCAGTGATTGAGGCTCAAACATCATCGGACGACATTATACCAGCAAGACGCAGAGGAAATTCAAATAGCCATAAGAGGGAACAAAAGCCGAGAATTCTGGTCGCTTTTAAATTCAACTATACCCAAAGACGAAGCATCTGTAATTAACAATGTAGGTGAATCCGTATGGGTGAATTTCTTCAGAACTCTTTTTGCCACGCCAGAGACAACCGGGACTACAAAGAAGAAACCATAACCAGCAAAATGGATCACCTTGGACGACTGTGAAGACATAATCCGTCAGATCAAGTTCCTCAAGAACTCTAGAGCACCTGGCCCCGATGGGATCACAAATGTGGATCTCAAGGCTCACCCTGAAGAGTGGACGGCACTCTTGAGTGAAATCTTTCGAAGATGTGCTTACTTGAAATCAGTCCCGTCATCATGGAAGTCAGCAACGGTGGTGCCTATTTTTAAAAAAGGAAACAGGAGCGACCTGGCAAATTATCGCCCAATCGCCCTGTTAGACTGTATAGGCAAAGTGTTCGGGTCCCTTTTCTTAAATGAATTCAAAAAGTGGGAAAAACCGGTGCCATGTGAGGACTACCTGCAAACGGGGTTCAAGAAAAACTTTGGAACATCTGCAAACATCCTGATAATGAACACCTTGAAACACAAAGTTCTAGAGCGAGGCCCTAGGATATTCATCGTTTTCGTGGACCTTACCCAAGCATTTGACCGTGTAGATAGGTCTTTGCTATGGGATAAATTAGTGGCATGGAACTGTCCTGCTTCTCTTCTTGAACCTATCAAAGCCCTGTACTTGGAAACCAACATGAGGGTGCGTTTGGACCACCAAGGACTTGTCTCCGCTTCTATTTCAACGCAAAGGGGCGTTAAACAGGGATGCCCTCTGGCTGCGGCCTTGTTTCTAGCATTTCTTGGCGACATTAAAAACTTTGAAACGACTGTTCGAAGTTTCCCACCAAAAATAGGGAAATCTCAAGTAGGAAGACTCTTGTATGCAGATGACGTGATACTCCTCGATTACACGCCAATAGGATTGCAACGTCAACTGAGCAACCTTCAGTCATATATGGAAAGAAACAACTTGGAGATCAACGAAAACAAAACTAAACTTATGTCTCTGTCCAAAAATACAAGAAACAACATAAAAACGAAATTAGTGCTGAACGAAAACCGGATTGAAAATGTGGCAGAATTCAGATACCTGGGTGTCATCTTGGACAATTCTAAAAGTGAGACGGGTATGCAAAATCTTTTAAAAGAAAAAACTAGAAAACTCACGGCACAAGGCAGAGCTATTGATAGGAAATTTGGTTGATTTTCCTTGATTCCTGTGATCAACTTTTATAAAATGAGGGTGGTACCAACCTTAGTCTACGGAGCAGACGCCATGCCTAATATTCCAGCATCTTTTTGGCCAACCCTGGAGGCAACTTTTTGGCAGAAAATGTTGGGACTCCCAAAATGTGTCCCAATAGCCTGTGTAAGGAAAGAACTTAGTTTACTTTCCCTTGAGGGCTCAGTTAGATGCAACTCCATAATGCTTTACCGCAAATGCCAGCTCGTGGAAAATCCTTCAGTCTACTACTTGATCCTACAAGAAATAAACGATTCAAGCTGTAAGATGTTAAATAGTTGGTCAAATCGGATCAAGGAAATTCTACAAGAGGTCTCAGCTGACATGGAGACCCTCAACAACAACCCAGTGAAGGTATTGAACAGAGTAAAGGAGCTCGATTGGATTAAAACAGGAGAGAAAGCCGCCTCTAACAAATTAACGAGACATTTGCTTGTGAACCAGCGAGAATTAAACGAGCTTCAACCATTCATAAAACAGTTTCCATCTAAGGAAGCAAGATGGAAATGTTATTGAGAGCACGACTGAACTTGCTACACACCAACAAAATCCTATCTATACGGAGGCTTGCCACAATAAATGGCTGTAGATTCTTTGGACTACCGGAAGTAACGGAATCCATCCGCCACTTGTTGCTTTCTTGTCCTGGGACTTTCAGGCTAAGGTCACTGTACTTGAGGCACATCTTCTCGGACTTCGTGTTACAGGACGAAGCCCTTTGCCTGGGCTAGGCTGATGGCAGGTGATAAGACTTTGTGGCTGTTGGCAGCTTGCATCTTATGACGCATACAAGAAGCCTTTCCGGATTCAACAGACTCCATGGTGAACTGTGTTTCATCAACACCTGCCCCTTAACAAATCACCTTGCCGTCATCATCTTGACTTTACTTTACTTTTATAGAGACTTAGGAAACTTGAAAACAAAAACAAAAATGTTTTTAAATCTTGTAAATACGAATGCAGCTCTTTACATTGTGATCTTCTTTTTGTAAAAATCTTAAGGATTAAAATAAAACATTTTTAAAAAAATGTTATTCAAACGTGAGATCAGGGACCTTAAGATCTCTGCACAAATATGCTTTGTATAAATTCAGCCCTTTAAATGTACACTAATGTTGGTACTATTTTATTTGCGCAATTCTAAAGCACTTTGCATCCCATCACCCTAGCCCAGACTTCCCCATCCCTGGTTGGCAGCTAGAGATTGGTAACCCCTACTGTCACTTTTCCAGGTGGAACCTATCCTAACCTCCCAGGTGATGTCTGGTTATCATAATGGGAAGTGATGCCTTCTCAGCTGCTTTAATTTTACTTGGTCCCACCCCCCCCCCATAACCTTGTGTTCCTGTCCCTGATGTTCTTGCCTTCACTTTTCCTCCTACCACTATCTCAGTCTCCTCCTGCTCACTACTCTTTCCCTCCCTCTCTCTCCGATGTTCATACAATTCCCACCTACTCGGGCTCACTATCTCTTTCCCTCCAGTCATCTTTACTACTACTTTCTCCCTCTCTATTCTCCACTCTCCTCTACTCTATGCCTTCCTCCCCCCCTACTCTCCCCTCTTCTCTCCACTTCTCTCCTCTACTACTGTCCCCTCTGCACTACTTTCCCCTCTCCTCAAGTCTCCCCTCTGCACTCGCCTCTACTCCCCACCCTATGCATTCTCCCACTTACATTCACCCCCTTCACTCTCTCATCCACACTTCTTATCCTTTACTCTTTCACTTACGCTCACTTACACCTATGTCACTATGCATGCACTCACACTCGCGTACCAATTTCTCTCATATCCAATATCTCGCCTTTAACAAACCCGTTTGATCACCTCCAACCTCCTTCCCCCACCTGATCTTTTGGTCCACCTCCTCTCCACTTGGCCTCATCCGAACAGCCCACACTTCCCTGTTCTGCGAGTTTCTTTTTTTTTCTTTTTTCTTTTTTTAGTGCCCTTCTGGGGCTTGGCTTCCTCCTCACTCCTTTATTGGCTAGCATGCTCATCTGGATCCAGTGCCAAGTTCTAACTGACTTTGCGTCGGAGGCCAGGTTGCACAGGTGTGAGTTTAGAAAATGTCCTTTAAGCCCTGCCCCTTTCCTCAATGTGGGCGTGCCACCATTTCTTGATGGCTGCTTCGCATAGTAACTGTTGGATTTAGAGTGCGTTTTCTGCAATGAAGCATTTTTGTCGCTTGTGCGTAGTAAGTGATGTTCTGTTGGCTTGGGGTGCTCGCTACTTCTGTCTCCTTGTGGTTTGGCTGTTTTGTCCCTCATTTTCTTAGTGTTCAGAGGAGAGCACTGGCCAGATTGGTGTAAGGCAGGCATTAGTTGATTGACATTGGTATTATTCATTAGTCTTTTATCTTGGCAGTATCCTATGAGATTCTTAATGCATGCAAATTATTCATTTGTAACCAGGCACATGAAGGGGGTTTAGTGACTGGCGCCATCTCATCTCCCTCAGCTGCCTCTAGACTAGGGCTGGCTCTGGCCCAACCCCCTGGTAGGCTTCCCACCCCACGTTGCGAGGGGCCCCGTCCCTCCTTCACAGGGTCAGGTCTTAAACACTGTTGCATAGGGCAAAACTCCCAATTTCCCCTCATAACTAAACCCACCCAACTCCTTAATCTATGCTTACAACAGCGAGATCCTGGTTGAGCCATGCTCCTCTCCATTTATAATACAATGGGATCATTAATTTGGAATGGTATCTGTAGTGGACAAGCAAATGTCTGACCTGCATACAGTTTCGTACCTGATCACATTTTCCTTTCCCTTGAATATGTTCCAAATGGCAAGGCTTTCCTCCAAGAAAGAACGGCTTACTCTGTGCCTTAGATCTGCAATATGTTCATATTCACAGACTAATACGCCTGCCTCATTAGAAATGTGTTTCCAGTCAGATGGTGAAATGCATCATCAGCACATGGTGCATCCTTTGCTGGGAGCACTTGCTAATGCACCTTTACCACCATCCTGGCGCTGGCGGCAGCTTACTTGGAAAGGTATGTCACGTTTAAATGCACAACTTCTAATCTTGCTCATTACGCCCAATGATGGGTTTCTACTTCTGCTTATTTTAAATGTGTATTGCCTATCTATTTTACTCACCTGCTGGCCCTTGCCATTCTTACCAATGCGTCTCCTCCTTGTGATTACCACAATCACTGTCAATATTCGCTACTTCTAGTGCTCAGTTACTGAGCCACATTGTAATGTTAAAATAAACATCCCGATTAACAAATGCATAATATGATGTGTGCTATGCCTGTTTACTAAGTGACTGATACATATCTGCTCCCTATGCAATCAACCTGACAACTGGTGATCAACCTGACATCTGGTGGAGGTGGCAACACTCTTACAGTTTGGGGATTTTGGAGAATCTAGCAAATTGTTCGCTAATATCTGAGATTGTCTGTTTCATTAGAACCCCGATGCAAAAATGGCAGGGTTTCCACTCCTCTGGGCTGCACACTTTCAGAGATGCCTTCTCATTCCATGTCTCCATGTCTCGTTCCTTGAACACAGGCTGATAGTTACACAAAAAACAGATCACCATTGGCTCCTATGTTCAGGTTGTTCATTGTGCTCAACTTCATATCTGTGATGCTCTTAGATCTTGCCCAGCATTAGGACTAAGAAAGCCATCGTCCATCACAGATAGTCTCATTCTTTGATCCCGGAAAGGGTACTCTACCAAGGGATCTTCACGGCTTACTTTACCTACCGGCTTTTACAAGTGTGGCAGTTGTTTGATGTGCCGCTATGCACATTCAAACTGCACTGAATTCACTGACCCAAATGGCATACAACACCGGCGCCATAATATCCGTATGCAGCAAGATCTACATTGGATCCACGATTAGGCCATTACCTGTTAGAATACGCGAACATATTTCAAGTCTAAACAGCCAGGATCCCAAGCTGCCGCTTGCAATTCACTGGCAGACTACACACCAATTTAGTGACACAACAGGCCTACGTTTCATTGGTCTAATGAGAGCAAAAAACGGGATGAGGGGTGGTAGCACCCAGCTAAAACTTAGACAAATGGAAGCAAGGTGCATCTGCCTCATGCGATCTACACAGGCGGTCTGAATTCAGACCATGAAATGTATGTTTTCTTGTAAAATGTGTATTTAGGTTCTGATGCAACTCATATGTGTACCTCTCTCTCTCAATATGCTTAATTACCCGTGACAACCTGTTTACACTGCTACCATCTATTATTTCCAAGCCAGATGTTAAGGAACCACAACGTGATTGAGTATCCCTAATTTGCAATACTCCATGTCAAATATGCAATGACTAATACTATTGACTGCGCAGACTGATGCCCCTCAGGTGTGACCATAGATATGATGATCTTATTCTCACCAGCGTGCTATAAATCTCTTGTATTTGATTTGCCAATCTATTTATTCCACGCCTATGTTATTCCTCTCAAGCAAACTGTATGGACCTCTGTTTACACATTAATTTACTGGCTTTTCAAACTGGCGCCGTGATTAAGCCATCTTTAACCATCTCCACGCACAACCAAAGATGGGATTCTACTTTGCTCCCCTACAAATATTTCAACATCCTTATATGTTTTACTGTCTCCACTCACCCTATCGCTCTTGCCATACCGACTAATGGGCCTCCCAAATAAGGCCACCGCAATTACTGACAGTACTTGCTATATGTAGTGTTTATTTACAGATTTCGATTGTGGTATTAAAGCCACGTTTAAATGCACAACTTCTTATCTTGCTCATTACGCCCAATGATGGGTTTCTACTTCTGCTTATTTTAAATGTGTATTGCCTATCTATTTTACTCACCTGCGGGCCCCTGCCATTCTTACCAATGCGTCTCTCCTTGTGATTACCACAATCACTGTCAATATTTACTACTTCTAGTGCTCAGTTACTGAGCCACATTGTAATGCTAAAATAAACATCCTGATTAACAAATGCAGAATATGATGTGTCACCTGCTCAATGTATTATAGTTCTCAATGTCCCTTAGCGCGCCCAGCGGTGGTGTAGGGATACGTTGTCATGCAGTGTTTGCGAGGAGCTCACTTTCGGTTTTGATGTTGATCAACAACACGTTGCACTCAGCGCGACGCGTGCGGCGAGAGGGCCTCTCGACCCGACATGCGCGCGCTGCGGAATGACGCACTAGCACACGCCATCCGACTGTTTACTGTGCAGTTTTCTCCACGCGCGCGATTAGAATTTCGAGATACCCAGGGATCTAACCCTTTGAAATCCTGCCAGAAGGTAAAGAACTCTAGCGCTTATTCTCTAGTGACTTCATTATGGCATGTTAACTTGGTCCAGCCATGTTCAATGTTACTCTCTGGTTCTGGCTGACAGGTCTGCTTTAACCTAACGGCTCATGGTATCCATATGCTATATTAAAAGCATGTTACGAACATACAGCATTTAAACCTCAACTTCATGTCGTGTTAATCCAAGTTTGGTGAGTAAAATGGAAAACTCATCTTATTGCTCCCCTGGAAGGTGCTCTTAATATGTCAATGTAGTAATGCCAGTCAGACTCGCACTAGTCGTGACCAACGTTCCTCTTTTCTCTGGCTGACCGATTTGCCTTTCTCTTCTGATATGGCTCATTCAGCACGCGCCTGGCAACATTATGCGATGATTCAAGTATGTTCTGACTTTTCTGCACACAAACTACAACCTCACGTTCTGCTAATTTAAGCTTTGGTGAGTAAAACGCAACACTTACGTTTTGGCTCCCTTTGAAAGGGTGCCTCTGCTTTTCAGGCCTTGACCTCTGGTCTTTCCATTTGTATCTCCTTAGATACACGTTGAACCTACCCTTATAAAAGGGATTTCTCTCGACTTTACATTCTTTTTCTGTGAAGACAGATGGTGAGCGTGCAATTCCTTAATATCTCCTAGATACGAAACACAATACTCTAATCACACTATTGAGTATTAATTCCTTTTTACACTGGTTGTGATTTTCTCTCAGCCTCAATCACCCTTTTGATATATTTAGACTTTCTAATCGTCACAACATTTGACCTAATTTTGACTTACCGGCCATCTTTGCAATACCTTTTCAAGTTATTTAACTAATATGATGAGTAATTTTTGCATGACTCACAGTCCCTCCTATTTATGCTGGCCAGATTTTCTGTAGCTGGCAGTCTATTCATTTTTCTTTTTGCCTTGGTTTACTATGGGTCACACCCACGGGGGCACCACTCTGCGCACTCACTCATTAATGTTGTATGTGCTGCATTGTAATTTTCATGATACATGAATTTATGAAGCAACCTTCTTTTGTTTTGTTTTTCCGCCAACCGCTAATGCCCTGTCCTTTCCATTTTAGCGACGTGTACGGTATGAACATTTTGCAATCCTTATTTTCAAATGGTTGTATCTTCATTTCAATGGAAACTCTCATGACCTTTATTGTGTTTAATCTGGTGATCTTCTATACATTTATTATTTTTATTTTTCTAATTCCTTTGTGCGTATGCAATTTGACTGAACTGTACTGTATGACTCACGATTATTCAAATTCTAACCAATGTCCAATTCCATAAAACATTTTGTGTCCACGTAAGCCGTGAACGTGTAGGCTGATTACCCAACCCATTAACGAATCAGCAATAGAGCCCTTTGAATCCGAGCTTTAATTGATTGAATGTTCCAGTTTCTGTTATTTTAGCTGAGCGCGCAATCCAGTCATTCACCTTCCATGCTTCAATTTGTTAGGGTGTTCCTGGGTACACCCTTGTGACTGTGATCCCGCAGCCAGCCTTTCTACATATTTGGTTGACCATAGCGCACACTCCAGGGTCCTACCCACGCTTACCTTGATTTTCTTAGTCTTATAATGGGGGTTCCTGTTCACAGACAAGAACCAAAGCACAATTCATTGGAGGTTTATGATATATGGTCTCGAGAGGACATGCTTCTGTACATAAACATTCTGTAATTGATGTTAATCGTTGTTTCTTAAACATTGGTGAAGGGGGGGCCTGTGTTTTACAGACATTAAAGTGCACTGTAATGCAAAGAGCAGCAAACCATTTATTACCCCAGTGTTAATGTACTTATTCCCTGTTGTACTCTTGATTGCTCCTTCTCAGATTATTACAGTTCAAGTTCATTAATTTTATATTCAGCATTTCGTCAACCTTACTGAAACGAGTTTCCTTCAATTTTATATTCAGCGTTTTGTCAATTTCACTGGGATGAGTTTCTTTCCATCCATAACGAGTCCCGTATGGTCTGCCAGTCGTCCTGTCTACCCTTACAGGGGAACGTCTACGGGGCATGCAGCCGCTCAAGACTGTTCTCTTCCTTCTACTTCTTCGTCGTCACTCTCTCTGCAGTATTTTTTTCTCTTTCTGCTCGACATCCCAGTATTCCTTCTGTTACCGGGACAGGTTGCTGCACTTCTAACCAGGTGGTGTCAGCGTTGTTGATCGGGCAGCCTGCCCACCACAGAGTCGCTGTGGTCATGCAACCACCGGTACCTGGGTTCTCCTTCTCTCGGCCTGCACACGCTAGTTTTCCAGCGTCTGTCGCCCACGTTCAGAGTGGATCTGAACTTCACAGGCTCCGCCTCAGTCATATGTTAAGCTTACATGGGGCCTCCCCTGCTGTCATATGCATTGCTCTCATTCGCCTTCATTCAGCATGACCTCTCGCTTCAACCTCTTCATTGCAGTTAATTGAAGACTTTTTCTTAAATAACCTAGATGAATTGCAAAGGTAGCCAATGTGTTGAACTTAGAAAAAATTGAGGGTAGCCAATGTACTAACCTACCAACCACCCCCACTCCTCTCCCGCATAGCTCCCAAGTACCACACACGCCCTAAGGGCCAGCCAAACTACCCACAAAACACACATCAAACATAACAAACATATGCATACAACAAACTATCCCAGACACCGGGCCTTATACAGGAGGTACAACATTGCGGGAGAAAATAGTTTTAGCATTTTTAACCAGTATATATTGGATTACAGCAACACGTTCAGGGGCAAAGTCAACCTGCCATACTCCATTTCCAATCAGTGCCAGTGCTTGCGCATCCACACTGGAGCGTTACAACGGTGACACAGGCGATAACTGGCTAGTTTCAGATGCGGAGTGCTGGCCTGCCCGGATTATTCTCACTTAGTCGCACCATTGCTCCTGACAAATACCACCAGTAAATCGCTTTCTTCAATAAGATGTGCACAGCATCTAGGGTAATTATGTATACTCATGACTATTTGTTGGGGCTGAGGGGTGCCTATGGGTCCTTTAGCCGCTGCGCTCTGAATAAAATCAGACAGTTGGGCCTGGACAAATCTAGGAACTCCCTTAATTCAACTCACAGGGCGACCGCATGCAGGCGTACCACTGACTTGTGGGGAGCACTTATCAATGCCAGATCGGCAGTAAAAAAAATGCAGGGGGCCTGAAAGACTTGATTTTTACACTCAAATTAGACTGTCTTTTTGTCACAGAAACGTGGTTTCAGGCTAATTCCATCTCACACTTCTATCTAGTTGTCCTACTGGGTTCCTGATTACATTTGAAAACCGTGAATATAAGAAAGGGGGAGGAGGGTTGCTATTATTTTCAAGTTGACTCTACAAATATGGACTTTCAGGCCCTAAAATGGGAGGATGAAGTCCGGGTTTTTGCCTGCACTTTAAGTACATCAGTAAATGAATCCCTATGGGTAGTATTATGTTATCGACCGCCAGGCCCTATTGGCTCCTTTTTGGAGAAGTTGGAACTTTAACTCTGTGCGGAAGCTCTACAATGCAATAAACTGATGATTCTTGGGTCCTCAATGTGTGGTATAATGTTTCCACAAATGCCGATTGGCTAAGACTGAACAAATTACTTTTACTACATGATCTTTCACTATGCCTCGGCTTCTCACAATCTGGGACATTGTCTAGATTTAGTTTTGACAGGAGGTCTGAATATTTCTCATATTGAAAATATGGCAGTGTCCTGGTCGGACCACCTGGTTGTGGTATTATCCATTACCACTAAGCAAGTTGGTGCACTGAAAAATGCTTCTTCAAATCCGGTCTTATCTCGCAGCAAGAAGGCCATAGATGCAATCACAGGACCACAATTAACCGCAGAATTAGTATAATTTTCTGCTGATAAAGAATGGGAAAAAAATGTATCAGTCTAATATGTCATCTCCACTTCAGCTGGCCATCTAGCGGAAGTGGAGAATGAGCTAGCAGATGCTCTTAGCAGGCAGAGCACAGTCTCACACAAGTGGAAAGTGTGCCAGGAAGTTCTCAAAGAGATCTTCGCCCGTTGGAGTACCCCCACAGTGGATTTGTATCCCACGATTGCCAACGCGAAGTGCAGACAGTTTTGCTTGCAGGAATTCCTAGCGACTGGTGCACTAGGGGATACGTTCCTGGTGGAGTGGGTCTTTGAACGCCACTGTGCTTTTCCTTTGATACCGGTCATCCTGTGGGTTCTCAGAAGGTTTCGAGCCACCATGATCTTGATCACTTGGGACTGGGCGAGGAGAACATTGTACTCAGAGCGCCTGGACTTGTCCATCTTCCCACCTCAGCAGCTGCCTCGGGGTTCAAACCTCCTATCCCACCGGAAGGTCGGGTACTCCACCCGAACGCAGAGTACCTCAGCCTACATGCGTGGCTCTTGAGAGGATGAGGTGTAATGACTATAAAGAGATATGTGAGGTGTTACTGCAGGCAAACCTTCCACAAAATTATTGTGCAGGTGGAGAAAGTTTGAGGTGTGGTGTAGGGAACACAGGATAGACCCTATTGCTTGTCCCACCCTTTCATAGATGGAGTTCCTTCTATCACTGCCCTCAACAGGCCTTCAGATAGGCACAGTCAAGGGCTACTTGGCAGCTTTGCGTTCGAGAGGTCACTGGATCAGGGATCCTTTTTCACAGTTCAGTTAATTGCCCAATTTCTGAAGGCTTTGTAAATAGGTTTCCGCCTACTCAGATTCTGGTTCCAGACTGGTACCTACCTCCATATGTTTCTAACCTTTTTGATGGTGGCCCTATTTGCGCCCATCATTAGTGTTCTGTCAGGTTACTTACCCTGGAAACGGCTCCCCTGGTGACTGTGAAATCAGTGAGACTTGTCAGTGAGCTTTAGGGTCTATCTTGCAGGCTGTCCTTCCTGTGATTTTTTTTCAAGAAGGCTTTCTCAAGGTGTCCCTAAATTTCAGCCAAAAATGGATTAAGAATTTCACGTGTCCCAAAGAATTGATGAACCAGTTTTCTATCTGCCTCCACATCCCTCTAAGGATGTGGAAAGTCTACACAGCCTGAACCCAAAGAGGGCGCTGGGCTTCTACGTAGCTAGGACTGCAGAACATTGGCGTGATGACCAACTCTTTGTGACTTTCTCTCTGTCCAAGAAGTGTCTGACTGTCCAAATAGACAATCTCTCACTGGATAATTCTCTGCATTCCATAGTGTTATCAGAGAGCAGGAAAAAATCTGTCACCAAGCATCAGAGATATCTCTACCAGTCGCGTGGCAAGGCTTACTGGTAAAGGAGATTTGTAGTGTTATCTGCTCAGATGTGACGCAGGGTTCGGATGCTCGATTCGGTAGAGCAGAGTTTCAGAGCTTCCTTGTTTCAGGACTTTCATCCCATCTCTGCACTCTGTACTGCTTTTGGGAGTCTGTGAAATTACTTACTAGTAATGTTCCATGGATTTTTCTCCCACAGACACTGCATCGCCCTCCCATCCTGCCCCTCCATAAAAGTGATCTGTTGCAATTTTCTGGTTCTCTACTAAGGAGTGAGAACTTGAGGTGATAACTGTTTGCTGTTAGGCACGTTTGGTGTCTTTTGCACTGGGTACTGTCAGTCGGTTGCTTTCAGTATGGCGTCTGTTCCTCACAAAAAATAAAAAGTTATCCGCTTGTGGGCTGACTTTAAGCTGAATCCTCTGGATTCTTCCCTCATTGCTGCTCTGCTCAGGAGAAAAAATATGGGGAAGAAGGTACGGGGGCACAATGACTTAACATGTACATGGCTGACATCACGTCTGCAGTCAAGGAGTGGCACGGCCGAGTCAAAAGGAGTCGATGTTGAGTTGTACTGTGCCTCCTGTCAAAAGATTTCTGAGCAGCTGACTCTGGAAGGATATCTAGCAGACGAGGAACCTGCAGGAGAAGAACCCATAGAAGGAAAATTGATGGGTACTAATATCTCCTGCTGCACAATGAGGCAATTTATAATACATGTATAGGTTTTTAACTTGTATCTCAGTTCAGAGACTCTATGCAGTTCAGAATTTGAGTGTGGTTTCATCTGTTTCGGCTTGCTAGCCTTTTGACCCATGGTAGCATTGAAGATAAGGTGGTGTGATGAATTCAATGGTGACATCACTGCTACCCTGGGGTGGTTTCTTCCCATGTGGCCAGGGGAAAGCAGCTTCTACCTGATCCTGTCCTTGGGGCTGGCTGTATGGGGGAGGATCACATGGGGGAGGTAACTCACAGGGATGTTCCATGACACTATTGGATAAGACCTGGAATACCCCTCTTCCTTTTGAGGATGACCCTTCATTTCCACATGCCTTGATGGCATGTTATTATAGTTCTCCTCACTGCCCCCGCTTGAACCTACTAAAGGCATCTCCTCAAACTCTGCCTGTAACACAACACCAGTTTACTGTCCTTTTTCTAACACTGAATTGCCACGAGGAAGATGAGCCGACTAATGAGGCTCACGAAAGGCCCAAACACACTTTCTAGTTGCAAGCACCTGACTGCAGGCGGGACTTTGAACAGAGATCAGCTGTGCAGAAGAGCTTGCATGGAGGACAATATTCAACTCTGTGCTGATCGAGGGACTACCAGTGAGAGGCAAGGTCTGTGGAGCCTGGCGTCTCAGAAGAGGAACCAGAGGAGGAAGACTGCTCAGACTGGAAAGCTGCGGGAACGCCAGCGTGAGGAAGACTGTGTCCCGATGGGCAGCTGTACCGAAGAGCAGCCTCCACGCTAGTGGAGTCTAGGATTGCGAACAGCAGGCGAGCGAGACACCCGAGAAGGATGGGAACTGTAGAGTAGAGGCTACGAGCCTCATTGAAGGTACCAGGACGCCCGCAGGCTGGTGGTGGTGTACCGCAAGAGAGGCTATCCTGTTAAAACACCCCAATGAGTCAGCCCAAGGGAAGAGGGGACATCGGGGCACACGAACAATGGTGCCGAAAGGAAACCAAAGTAAATATAATTAATGAAACGGAAAGGAAAGTGCCATATGATTTAAAGAAACCAAACTATATAATATCAAGAGACTGTCAAAGTTGCAAGTGTGTGCACGTATGCAAACAATGGTGCCAAAAAGGAAAATAGAGCAAACTAGTTGAATGAGACAGAACGAAAGACGCTAAAATACTAAAGAAACCAAACAGTGTTACAACAAGAGATGGTCAAGTTTACAAGTGTGCAGCGTTGCTGTGCACTCTTCGCCCATATAGAGTGCAAGAGGGTTTCAAGAGGAGGAAGGGAAGAGACAGATTTTGATGGCCTTTCTGAAGGCCAAGTGATTGTCAATGTTACAGGGTATGCAGGGTCAGGGAGTTCCAGGTGATCGGCGCTTAGACTTAGGAGGATCCACCCAGTCTGGTGGAGTTGTAATGTGAAACAACTAGGAGCGATGCTGTGCCCGATTTGAGTGTCCTTGAGGGGTGGGGGTGAGTGACTTTGTCTTGGAGGAATTCAGGGCCAGTGTTCTGGTTTGCCCGGTGAGTGATGCACGTGGCTTTAAAGGTAGTTAGTCGACCAATAGGGAGCCAATGGATGATTCTTAGTGTAAGGCTGATGTGTTCTCTGGGAGGTAGGCTGATGAGCAGGCGGCCCTCAGCATTTTGGATTATTTGCAGTTTCCTTTGCTTAAACGCTGGTGCGCCTAGGTAAAGGCAGTTTGCATGGTCTAAGCGGGAGAGGATGATGGAGATGATGGCAAAGAAACAGGGAGGGATGGGAAGATGCGCCTGAGGATGCATAGCTGGAAGAAACAGGTTCTGGGTACGGAGTTGATGTGTTGGGAGAGGGATAAATCTCTGTCCAGTGTGCATCCCAGGTTTTTCACCAAGGTGGAGGTTGCCGGTGGCAGGCCTAGGGATTGGGCCAGGGAATAGTTTGGGGAAGGAGCGCTGTTTTCCCGCAGGCTCGGATTTCTGTTTTCCCCAGATTGAGGATGAGGTGGTTGGTTGCCATCCTGTGGTCAATATCCGAGAAGCATGATCGCAGATCTGGACAGTTGGAGCCTGGCGATTTAGGGATTTTAAGTATGATCTGGGTGTCATCTGCGTAGTTGTAGCAGGTGAGATTGTGGGAGCGGATGAGTGTGGAGAGTGGGTTCAGATAGATGATGTAGAGGAGGATAGATAGCGATGCTCCTTGTGGTACCCCTTTTGGTGCTGGTTGTGAGGTAGCGATGAAAGGGTGGAGGAGCATGATTTGTGAGCGATTAGAGATGAAAGAGGAGATCTAAGAAAGGGCACTGTCTTTGATTCCTAAAGAGCATAGCCTGTCTAGGAGAATGGTGTGGTCGATGGTATCAAAGGCGGTAGAGAGGTCAAGGAGGATGAGCACAGTGCAACCTCTGCATCCGCTGTTCTATTTAGGTCATCCCAGACAAACACTACGGAGGACTCAGTTCCTAAGAGCGGTCTGAAGCCAGATTGGGCAGGGTCCAGGAGGTTGTTGGCTTCAGTGAAGTGGCTGAACTGCTTTTATGCTGTGCGGTCCATGAGTTTGGCCATGAAGCAGGCGTTTCAGATGTGCCGGTAGTTCTGGGGAGGAGTGAGCCGAATGTAGGTTGGAAGAGGGATTTGATGTAGGAGGTTTTTAAGGCTTCCGGGAAGGTTCATGATGTTAGGGAGTGGTTGAGGATTGAGCATGTGATACTGCCTGCGCAGGTTGAGGCTAGGATGTTTTTGAGGAGAGTGGGCAGGAAGGGGTCCCCGGGGGAACCTGATGAGCGGCTTTGTGCTAGGAGCGAGAGGAACTCCCGGTGTGAGATTGGAGAGAAAGAGTTGGAGGTTTGTATTGTGAGGGGGTTTGGATGGGGGTCGGGCTGTGGATGGGTAAGGGGTGGGGGCATTCTTTCGAATTTAGAGATGACGTCAGTGTCTGTCTATAGCGACGTTGTGGAAGTGTTCTGATAAGGTATTGCATAGGGATTGGGAGTTGCTTGGAGTGGGCGATAGAGGAGCCCAGAGAATTGGATTCAGAAATTATTCTGTGCAGTTCTTTGCTCGCATTGCGAGAGTTTAATATTCTGTTTCCATAGAATGCTTCTTTCTTAGTTTTTATGATTTGCAATCTATATGCTCTGGATTGATTCTCCAGGTCCGTTCCAGACAGTGCTTGAGGGTTTTTTAGCGATTTGAGGATGGCAGGGTACGAGTGGGTGTGCGGCCTGATCTCTGAGAGGGCTGTTTAGTTGTGGTGAGGGGTGCGAGGGCTCTCGATAGAACCAGAGGTCAAAAAGTTTGTTGGGGTGGGGCCTTCCTGGAGGGAGAGTGCTGGGAGTGAGGTGAGGAGGGAATTGGCTAGATACGGTGGGGGGGATAACAACTTTATTCCTGAGTGCAGTGAGAAGTGTGGTGGTTGGTGGTGCTCAAGCATGGCCTTGTGCGTGAGCCGCGGTTGAGAATGGTACAGAGAAGATTGCTGAGTGATCTGACCATATCGGGGGGCGTGAAGGTAGTGTGGATATGATGTTTGTGGTGCTAAAGACCACATCGAGGGTGTGGCCTCCAGTGTTGGTGGGCGTGGAGATGCGTTGTCATGTTGAAGGCTTCTAGGTTGTCTGTGAGAGATTGGGTCATAGGGTTTGAAGGGTAGTAAACCAGTTGTTGAAATCACCTAGGATGGTAAGTGTTGGAATTAGTCAGAATGTCGCAGAGTGTGTCTGCAAAGTTTTTGTTATAGCTTGGGGAGTCTGTAAACAGTAGGAAGCTGTGTGAGGCGAGGGTGAGAGTTGTTTACCAGAAGGGATTCATAGTCTCTGGTGTGTGAAAAACCTGAGGGTATCCTCACCCCTACTCCCCTCGGATCCTCTTCTCAGGTGTCCAGAGAAAGGCCGTCACCTTTGGTTCCTGACCCTGGGGATGGAGAAGCGAGGGAGGATCACCTGGGTAGAGGGTCCTTGGGGATTGGGGAGAGGATATCCACAGGTGAGACGTATTATCCCCCTTTCCCTTAGGAAGACCAGCCCAACCCTCCCCCAGCCTTTATGGGCTATTGTTGTATATCTCCTCACATTTTCCATCATTCAATTCACAATGGTACTGATACGAAGAAGCGGCCTTCAGAGTATTGTAAAAGTCGGGCATGTCCCAAAAACTTTACTAATTACCACCAGGCAATTCCAATTTGTGACTCAAACCTGGAACCTGTCAAGTGGTTGCAGGTGTATAAGAAGGGGAGATGACCAACAGCAAAGGGACCAGCATAGAGTCCTGAATGCAAGGAGGCAGCCGTGGTGGGTCCTGCAGGAGAGCCAGGATGCCGGCAGATGACCCCAGGTAACTATAGAGTGCAGGGACAAGCGGGCAGTCAGAAGGACACAAGAGGGTGAGCCTTGATGGTCGGAGTTGTAAAGCAGGAGCTGCCGACACAGAAGTGAGAAGCCAAACACCCGCCAGCGTGCGCAGAGAGAAAGTGGAGCTGCCATGGCTGGAGTTGCACAGCAGAAGCAGCTGAGAGAAGCCAAATGCTGACTTCGTCCGTGGAGAGAAAGCAGAGCTGCCAGCAGGATACCGAATTGTGAGCGGGGCACGCAGACGCAGAAAGGTGTGCAGGCAGAGTCGGTACAAGAAGCACAGCTGCCTGGAGGAGATGCCAAATTCCGGTGAGTGAAGAGAGAGATTAACTCGAACCAGGGCTCTTCTTGGGACTGTGGGGTACTGAAGTGAATGCTGAGTAAACGGAAAAGCATGTGACTAATGAATCCAACCAGTACCCACGGGTTGGTTAGCAATTAAGGACAATATAAGGTGCCTGCCGCAAAGTGCAAGATAACCTATATTGAATACTGAGTCAAATAAAAGCTTTTAGCAGAGCCATGATCTGATGACAAGAATGTGTGAACTTCAGATATTGACTATTGTGAATGTAAAGCAAGAGCCATATGAAATACGAAACTTTGCAAGTATGTAGAAGTGTGAAAGAACCTGAAAGCAAAGTGGTGGGGAAACAAAACCACTGTGAAGTGAACTATGCGTATAAATACAGCGTGGCAACGCCAAAGACTGGCAAAGGAGAGGAGACACATTGTAGCAAAGCCAAAAGGCAAATAAGGAGATGCCAAGTGAATGTGAACCTTTGCACAGGTACAGAAACTGAAGAACCTGCTTGGGCTGGAAAGCCTAGGGTTACTGGTTCCGCGAACTGTGGTGAACCGAAAGACATTAATAAAACCGAAGGATAAAGTTGATCTGGAACTGTCTTGGACTTTGGGAAGGGATGCCCAAGGTTTTGTGGAACTGTTTTGGACTTGAGGAAGGGATCCCCGAGGTTGTGTGGAACTTTCTTGAACTCAAAGAAGGGGAGCTGAAAAGTAAGCCAGGAGCTGGATGAAGCTCAGAACTTTGTTTGGAACTCTATTTTTGTTTTATTGCTGACATCCCTACACATTGTTTAGTTTTAATTGTTAGGGCAATTATAGGTTTCAGACGCACAGACTTTTAAGTTGAACTATTTGACTTGGACTTCTCTTAGTTTCTTTAGGTAGAGCAAGTTAGGCCTTCATCCATCCTGATCTTTAAGTTAAATAAATCACTTTTGTTCAAACTTTCAATCTGTTGTCTGTGTTTTGCTTCATGATGCATTCACAGGTGGTAGCTGAGGTGTCCTTAATAAGTAGTGGAAATTGTTGTTTGTGTAGTATCGCAAGTCCCCCACCCCTTCATGATTTGTTCTGAACAATAAGGTTTTAGCCGGGTGGGAAGGCCTTGTACGCAATGGGCTCGTAATCGTCAGAAAACCAGGGCTCTGGGATGAAAAGGACATCTGGGTTTTCGTCGGTGATAAGGTCAAAGATGTTAAATTTGTTTTTAGAGACTGACCTGGCGTTGATGAGGATGCAGAAGATTTGGTGGGGCTTGTTTGCAAGTGCTGGACGGGTCGGGTTGACGATTGTAGGAGGAGAGGGAGGGGAGGTGGCAGGGGGTTGAGCGAGTGTATGGCCAGGGGCAGGGCATTGGGGAATGGGGGTTGATTGTAGGGGGAAAGAGGGGGCTCATCTGTAGTAGAGGATGTAGCAGGTTCGGTAATGGCCTAAAATGTTGCCCTCATAATTGTGACGGACGAATTTCTGACTTTTTTCTTTTTTTGTTAGACCCCCTTTACCCCACATATATATGTGAGGGGGGTATATGATATAATAGTAATATGGAGGGCTGCTGGGTGTCTCCCCCGCATATGTAAGTGGTGTAAAGAGGGTTAAAAAAAAGTCCGCATTTTCGGCCGTCACAATTATGGGGGTTGCAGTCATCACATAGGTACAAAGATCTATGGCATGGTATAGTCATCTGGGTCAATTTGTGTTTTCATCCTTCAATATTCTCCTCGGAGTAGATTTCCTCCTCCATGTCTTCCTAATATTGTTCCTCTTGTAGAGGTTGAGGTATTTCCTTTGTCTTTTGAGGTTACGTAAAAAAATGGTTCCCCTTTCTTTTTATGGGTAGTCTGTTGCAGAAATACACCAAGCATTCCATTTTCCCACATGAGGGTAGAGCATCTTCAATTAAACGTAAAGTGCAGCTTAGTCTGGACACAAGCCAAAGACCTGCCCATCAATGAGCTAGGTGAGGGAATTAAAGTTACAAGCTACTTACCAGCCATTTAAAAAAAAGGGCACTCAACACATCACACACTATTTCTTACTTGTCAAGAGTCAATTATAACTAGCCAATGGCTTGCAGGCAGTACAACCCCTCCAAGCACCCCAAGGTAGGCAAATGACCATTCAAGGTTTACAATATAGAAAACTGATCAACCAACAGGTGTTTCAGGATATTAGACATTGTGACCTGGCATCTCACCTTTTGACATACCTGCAGCAATCCATGTCCAAAAAACATGGAGCCATCAATGCCCATAAGATTTTTCTAGGGAGGACCCCAGAGGCCATTTTCTCTGCTCCAATGAAAGGCGTGTTTATGTTCTCTTGTATGCTGCTACAGGCCTTTCTTTGCAGTTCAGACTGAAATACATTAATTGATCCTACCCAACCAACTACATTACATTCACAGAGGACCCCAACCAAGTCCTACCCTCCCTGTGGGGTGGCATATATGTAATGAAAGATTCAAACTTGGCAAGAATTCCCTAAGAAAGTTGTTTTTAGGACCACACATTTAGCATACAAAACAGGTCTGACTTTTTTTGAGACCAGTATTGTAAAATATACAGAATCCACAGAATTTACTATAGATTGTTATTTTTTAATGATACAGCAGGCGTAAAGGATTAGGATTCATTCCCCTGGTGGGTCCAAGATATACATATTCAAAATACTGTGCCACTGCTGTAACCAACAAGCTCTCTGCTCACCTTTTAAAACGGTTATCAGATTTCATCCTTCCGTTTACACAAATGCCACTCCACACACTTCAGAAAGCAGAGCCTCAATGGTCCTGTTCATCTTTCAGAACAAGAGGAATGACCCCAAAAGGTGCATCCCTCCTAATGACAAACTGACAAACTGGTGTCTGTCATATTCAAAGATCAGTTGGCCTGCTGGTAAGTCTTTAATCACATTACTTCATTATGTTGCAATTTGGGCAGATTCAAGAATAAGGATGGCCCAACGGCGCCCCCTACGGTAGGCTACATCTCCCAATTTACCCAACAGGGTTATGTACACACACACACTTCTCCGGACATCACATAAACTGGCAACCACACAGACCTAAGGAAAGCAGACACCTCCATTCTTTCCAAACCCACACTCCCACAGGCATACATCAGTCCTTAAGCACTACCACATCCATCCTAAAACAAGATCGCTTATTAAATGTATGAACTTGCCACTCAAATAGGATACCACAGCAAATTTACCCTAGCTCACCTACATTTGCACGGGACACTCACTGCAGTTAAGGCTAAGCTCTATAAGGCCTGTCACGAGTATGACGCATTAACTACAATTCAATCGGAAAGCGCAAGCTGCCACCCCAGGCACCACTTGAAGATACACCCTTGACGATTACTGTGAGGCTATGCAATAGATAACCCCAATTGTCACACTAACCAGTCGTACAACTTAACTGTACATCCATAGTACTTTGCATGCTGTGAGAAACCTGATGGTGTTCTCCCACCTACTCCCCTGGGATCCTCTAGTCAGATAGCCAGTGAAGGGCCATCGCTTTTGGATCCCGACCGTGGGGGCGGACAAGCGAGGGAGGATCACCTGAGTGGCGGGTCACAGGGGATTGGGAGGAGAACATCCGAAGGTGAGACATGATATTCCCCCTTTTTCCATTCCACCTCAAAACCCTTAACCTCAGCTTTCATCGGGTAGTTCCAAACCCATTTCATCTCCCCCTCCCCATTTCCAACAAATACTGGGACGAGGAAGAGGCAACCGGGAGTAGTGATGATTTCCCAAAGGAATAACATGGGGAGTGTACGGGAAACCGGCCGTAGAAAGAACTTAAGTTGTCCCATTGATGGTCAAGCAGAATCAGCATTTACTAATCACTCACACCTGTCTCCACTTGACTGTTTTTCCAACTATAAAAGGTGTGGTTCGACACAGGTGAAGGGTGAGCTGGGGACATATTTTGGCACAGAGAGGCCAAGGAGCAGAGAGCAGCATGATCGACAGCCCAGAGGAATAGAGCATGCCAAGACGTTGGCCTGGTCTTTGTGAGGGGCCGCAGCGTGGCTAGGGAGCCGTGTCTCCAGAGAGCGGGAGCGAAGCATCCTGCAGGCTGCTATTGGCGGTCGGAACATTGCTCGTTCCCTTGGGACATGTGCCAGCACCAAGAGTGTCTGAGGGGCAAGTGATGAGACCCTGACCTCAGGTCCGCACAACCAGAAGGGACCGCTTGTCACTGTGCTGCTACCCGGGTGAGTCTTGTGAAAGTAAGAGAGAGACTCTGGAGCATGCGGCTGACTGAAGCAGAGCAGGCAAAAGGAATGCATAAAGCAGCACGAGCGGAAAAGAGGAAAGAAATGGAAGGAAACTAGTAAAGCAATATAGATCGAAAGAAGAGTGACAAGACCAAGAGAAAGTAAAAGAAAGCAAGAAAAGCAGAGCGCACAAGGGGCGCAAAGCATAAGAATTGTGATAGAGAAGGGCGCAAGCGACCCGAAACGAGAGGGAACGGTGCAAGCGACCTGACAGTGGAAAGTGTGCCTGGGAAAGCTGGAAAATGTGCCAGTCGACACAAGGAGAGGAAGGTGCAAGTGTGCAGGAGACGGAAAGAAATGTGCCAGTGGGCACAAGAAAGAAGTCCAGAAACAGGGGAACAAGAAGGGGTGCAGAAAGCCCCTGAAGGAAAAAGATTAAGAGAAGGAAGAGCAGGAAATTAAAAAAGGGGTTACAGCTCAGAGTGGTCGTGATTTGGAGGAGCAAAGAACCTGGTGTTTTTTAAAGTCTCTGATGCTACCCCTTTAAAGAACTGTATATGAAAGAAAGGTATATCCTGACAAACTGAACTAGTGTTTTGAAACCCAAGAGGGGGTCTGAGCTTGGGGAAGGGAACCCTAAGAGGCCTATCAAAGTGGAATCTTGATTATTTGGTGTTACTGAAGGAATTGAAGCTTGGGGACGGGAACCCCAAGGCATTAAGAACATTTACCTTGTTTGAACAATGAAGATCCTATGAACAGTCTCTTTTTGATTGAGCTTATTCTTTTGAAGCTGACCAACCTACACCTGGTAAAACCACCTCCTGATACCAATCCTGTTTTCCTATTTTTGTAGAACCACCGCTGCTTTCTGCTATTGAAAGACTTCCTAACACGTTTTTGTCAAAGAGTGAAGGCAAGCAAAGGTTTAGACACACACATTTTTTTATTTTGGACTTACAGACTTTGACGGCCCTTTGAAACATCAGTTAGGGGAACAGAGGGCCAGTTGGGCATTACACCAACCCAGGAACTTTAGTGAATAAAGCTTTTGAACCGATCATCTTTGAGTCTGTGGGCCTCATTATGAGGTGGGCGGTAAGGGTTAATGGGCACCGGTAAGGAGACCGGTGTCATAAACCCTTACGCGCTATTCCGAGGTCCCTTAGCGGGTCCCGCTATGGGCGCCTGGTTTTAGCAGTCGCCCTTAGCAGGAGCCGCTAAGGGACCAGGGAGCTAATAACGGGCCCGCTATTAGCTCCATCCCCATTCCCATTGAGCCATATGGGGGCTCGAATGGGAATGGGGAATGGTTCTCGGAATGGGGACTTACCAGGTCCTCCAAGGTTGGAATGACCCGGTAAGTCCCTATTTCGACGACCCGGAATGCGGTAAGGGGGTAGCCATGGTGCTAATAGCACCATGGCTACCGCCTACCTCGTAATGAGGCCCTATGTCTCTCTTGATACCATGCCTCTCACAATTAATTTCTCTGCAATGTTCCAAAACACAACACTGTTTGCATGATTTCAGCTGCAATATCAAAGCATTCTTACCAGAGCAGCACTAATACATCCTACCCAAATCATCTGCATACATTTCCCCGGAATGCTATAGTAGCTATGCATGCTTACTGTGACGGCATCTTGAAGTAGGACACAGACAACAGATTCAATTTGCTAAAAAATGGTTTGTTATCTTAAATGTCTGGATGGAGTAATCCCTAACTTGCCCTATACTAAGGTGTGATTTCCATACCTAAATAAACGAAGGATAGTCTATATCAGTAAATTCAACTCAAAAGTCTGTCTGTGTCCAAAACCTATACTTGCCCTAACAACTAAAGATAAACAATGTGTAGGGATATCAGCAACAAAAGAAAGTGTTCTGAGCTTCTTCCAGCTCTTGGCTTGCTTTCCAGCTTCCCCTTCCCCAAAAGTTCACCACAGTTCACCAAGACTCTGGGTTCCCTTCACCAAAGCTCCAGCATAGTTCACGAAACCTCAGGGTTCCTTTTGCCCAAGGAGTTCAGCTTCTTCAGCTTCCAAACTATAACCAGTTCATATATCTTGGCTTTCAATAATAGTTCCAGTTCAATTTGTAAGCATCCAGGCTTTTCACTGGTGGTTCACACAGATTGCTCTTTCTCGCTCACTTCAGCACCCTGTTATAAAATGCAGCTTCTTTATCTTTGCTTTCCTTGGCTCTTTCCAAGCATGGGTCACTTGGTCTAGACGCAGTTGTCGGACAACGTGGTCCACCCATTACAGGTCAAGCAACCAATAA
This sequence comes from Ambystoma mexicanum, assembly GCF_040938575.1. Taxonomy (NCBI): domain Eukaryota; kingdom Metazoa; phylum Chordata; class Amphibia; order Caudata; family Ambystomatidae; genus Ambystoma; species Ambystoma mexicanum. Next base: position 405,188,375 of record NC_090940.1, read on the forward strand.
CCCATGCCGCTTTGTATTATTCCTGTATCCTTTGGGCTTTCTTGCCAACACAGGTTTTTGCCCTTTGCACCTGTGTCCTTGGTTAACACTCATTTATGATTCTCCTTGGCAGTCTCTTGGCTTTGCCACAGTGTGTTTTCCACACAACTCACACTGTGGTGTTCACCACTTTCCACCACCTTGCTTTCACAATATTCATAAGTGTTCCTCACTTGCTTTTCACGTTGTTCATAAGTGCTCATTACTTGCTTTTCACTTTGTTCACATGTTCATCATAAGTTTCGTTTAGTTCGGTATTCAATATTACTTGTTGCACTCTTACAAGCATTCATAACTTTTTCCAGCTTGTTTGGTATTCAAAAGCCCTCAATGTGGGTTCCAAAACCATTTTTCATAGGTTTCAGTTAGTTTGTTATTAACATATGTGTGCATGCGGCCCCTGGAGCGCCCCGGTATGAGTGTTCCATTTATTCCGCTCATCGGTTGGCTGCCGCTCCTCCGGGCATCGTCTTTCTTGGCGGGTTTCTTTATCTCTGCTTGTGCTTTTCCGTAGCCCGGTGAGCAGCGCTCAGCATCTTCAAACCTTGCTGCGCATAGCTCTGCTTTCCTTCACGGGAGCTAGCAGCAGCCTGCGGTGCTCAGGAGCCTTCGGTGTCCCACAGCTCTGGATGTGGACACAAGGCACAGGGGTGTAGCTGGTGTCTTGACCCTCTTCCAGCCCACTCAGGCCGCAACGTCACCTTCACCTTTCTGCTGCATACAGCATCCTTCTCGCCGATCCCTCTCCAGTCTGTTTGATGTCTGCCAGACACACCCTGTCCTCGAGGCAGGTTTCTCCCCCCTTCTCCGTGGCAGTCTCGGGAGGATAGCTCGGTGGCAACGTGCTTGTCTTGGAAGCAAGACGACATGCACGGAGCAACACGGGTTCGATCCCCGGGTCCGCGCTTAGAAACCTCTGGGTATTAAGCGCGTTATAAATAACCTATCATATCACATACGTCTCTCCTTTTATGCACCTGTGGCCTGTTAAGTGGTTGCAGGGGCAAGTCCTTGTCCTCAGTTGCCTGACCATAATTAAAGCTATTAGCTGGACATGCCCGACTCTTGCCATATTACTCCTCTACAGTCCTCTTCCTCGTCTCAGTGCCGAAGTGGTGTAAATGAATGGGAGTGTGTATAACTCCTAGTCACCTCCTCCTCATCCCAGCCTTTAAGGGAAATAGCTGTGGGTGTGTGTGAGAAAGAGGGAATGACTGACACAACCTACGAAGGTAGGGGGAGTGGAAGGGAGGGTTTATTCTGACAAGGGAAAGGGGGATACCATGTCTCACCCAAAGACATCCTCTTCCCCACTCCCCAAGGTCCCTCCATCTTGGTGAGCCTCTCTTGCATATCCACTCCCAAGGTCTGTATCCAAGAGCGATGGCCTTTCACTGGCCACCTGAGAGGAGGATCCAGGGGGAATAGAAGTGAGGATGCCCTCAGGTTCCTCACATTACCTAATTCGCGCTGCAAAGGTACAATTATCTATATTAGTATGGAAATATTTCTATATCGCTGCAGCAACATACTAACGTTTTGATGGTGTATAATATCCCCAAATAGAGTATCTTGACCCTGTCATACACAGAGTGATTTCCTAGTTAATCGAACCATGTGTTATTTTGCAGGTACTAAAAATGGCCCTTACAAGTCCTAGGTGGTATGTGCCTTGGACTTTAAAAAACAGCAGGTTTTTTTTACTTTCTGCCAAACATTGATATTCCTATGAGGCATCCTACCTGGTCTCTATGCCAGTTCCATAATCGTGCCAATGCCGCTCGAATACCCTTTTTAGTCGCTTGCGCAGCAACACTTAACTATTCCGCCTAGTCACACTGATGCAGTAATCGGGCAAACAACTACCACTATCCACTCATGGGAGCCTCACATCAGCTATGTGTAGTCCAACAGTACCACAATTGTCCACACAGAATGTTCTAAAGGGCACCTGATCCTCAGTGTTAGCCCTAACTCCCAAGATTCACTGTTATTGTATTTACACTCTGATCGTCAGAGTGCTGGCATTGCATTTACACTTCAATGCCCTCTGCACAGCATCTCCCAAGTTGCTGGGTTCCTTCCTCGCTTCAATCTTAGTCGTTGGCTGTTGGTGAAGCAACCTTCTACTTTATACACCACGGACCTGACAATCCTGATTGGAAGCTAATCCAAGGTGTTACTGGTGAGCACTATTTTCCTACAGAATAATGTGAGGCCTTTCCAAATGGAGGACAATGACTCAGACAATGATTGGTGCATTTGGCTCCAATAATATTGAAAACCTGTCACTGGGCCATTCAGACATCCTGAGCACTAATACTTCATGGTGGGATGCTGGAGTAAACTTTTGGAGGTTCTTAATAGTGCTGAATATCTGTTTTAACCCTTCTGCAATGTTTTTGGGGGATTTTATTTACTGGCCATATCCAATGTTATTGACTCACATAGTCTTACCAAAAACTCTCATATTATTATTATTATTATTATTATTATGGGAGATTTCAATTCAGAGTGCTTGGATGGCTGCTGGTACGAGGGGGGACTTACTCGTCTGCACTCTAGTTTATCAAGAACACGAGGACTTCCATTTTGCTCTGTTTTGATGCATGTGACTTACAAATTCTTGCGATAGTGTCAAAAGTGACATGCCTCCTAATTACACATGGACAAATGGCCTTAATAGCACTACCCTAGACAGTGGGCCTCATTACGAGTCTGGCGGGAGCCTTGCCGGAAAAACCGACAGGCTGCCGCCGGACCCGTAATACCATTCCACCTCTGTGATTGCCAGAATCACTGAGGCATTACACCCGGTGACTCAGTAATTCCGGAGGCGGAATTCTGTAAATCCGCATTCCCATGGAGTCCAATAGGACTCCATGGGGATGGGGGCCATGGAAACACTGGTTCCGTCTATGACAGAGCCGGTGTTTCCATGTCTGCCTGCAGGCGGGTGGGGTTAATCCCGCCAGGTCAGACCTGGTGGGAGTGACACCTCCCGCCTGCAGGACTCTGATTCAGCCGGTCCGGAAACTACGGTGGCAGCGTTTTTACTGCCACCGTTGTTTCCGGACCAGCAGGGTAATTAGGCCCAATGTATTTTGCTCTAGTATTTTATTTCCTAGTTTTGACTTATTTTAAAGTGGTGGCCAATGAGTGCAACAATCACTTCAATTGTTTTTGGTTGAGAGGGTTTTGTGTGCCTACTGTAGGGGCACATTACTTAGTTTCAGTTGAAGTTAGACACAGAGATATGCGATTTTGTTGCATCCCAAAATATGTAATTGCTTCAACATTAAAGTGGGTCAGGATTTAACTGATGGTGTCTTCTTCTCAATTCCGCCAGTCTTTTGGTTCTCATGTACAGTTTCTGCTTCGAGTGCTCATTTTCGTAAAACATCCAGGTGGGTCCTTGAGAAGTGCGCCTCTAGCTCATAAATATATCATGATCAGCTCTAGGAAGAAACAATTTGGAATAAAGATTAGGCAAACGAGGAAGTTGGGTGAAACTGGAACTCCTATCATTAGGAGATTAAAGTTAGCCTACAGAAATTGGGTGAGGATTTTTTGGCACACATTGTTTCAAAGAGACGTCAAGCACATGTTATCCGCTCCAGCCAACAATGACTCCTCATGTTTCTGGAAACTAATAAGAGGTGGCGGGGGTGCAATCTATCCTGCAGTTACAGCCCATCTCTGGCTCAATTTGGGAATCATATTTTGGAAAATTGTACTCTGCTCCGCCCTCGACAGTCTTCTCTTCGATACAATGTAACAACGTCCATGATGGGCCATTATCATGGGAGCTTCTGGACATAGTCATTGGGGGTATTTTGTTGGCTATGAAACCGGCTGAGTCTACCAATGTACCAGAGCCTGACGGCCTATCCAATCTTAGCTTGAAACCAGCTCTGCAGCTCTGGGCAAGGGTCCTTGTCATGGCCACTGGACTGGAACCCCAGTCCTCATCCCCTAAAGGGTCCAGCTGGACCCAGTCCTGGCGCCAAAGGCGCCAGGCTCATAAAGTGTGCTCTGCATGCCTTTTCCCATGGGCACGTGCTATTCCATTTCATCTCAGTCAGCCACTCGCATCTGGGCCCGGCCGTGGCCATAGGAATCCAAGAAGCTGCACATGCAGAAGCATTCGGGAGTGGCAGGGTGGAACCATCTAGCAGAGAAAGGGGGCTATTTAAGCCTGCCCCGCCCGCAGGCCTAGGCTTTGCGTTATTCTACCCAAGCAGTGTAACGCTCACCGCCACTTGAGAAGCACCTTACCTATGTTCCTGTGCAACCATCTCGGCGAAGCATTCATCCTGTCCTCCAACGACCCATCTCGGAGAAACCACTTACCTGTTGTACAGCAAAACCGTTACGGAGAAGCATCTTACCTGCAGAAAACAGCAAAGCCATCGCGGAGGCTCACTTACCCGTCTTTTCTCCATCAGAACCAGCCGAACCATCGCTGCAGCACCTCTTACCTGCTCGCAGTGACTCCATCCTTGACCGGCCAGAGCACACTTACCTGACTCTCGACTCGAGCACCAACTCGCCGGTCAGCTTCATCGCGGTCACAGACTTCTTTCACCGCCGTGGTCTGCGCTCCGCAACTCTTCTCAGGACGCCGCCATACCGTCCCTGCAGGAGAAAAGAAGAAATAAGGTTAGAAACCTGATAGGGACATTATTTAAGGTCGCGCTCCATTGCATCTCGTGCTTACCTTCAGATTCCAACTTGTCATCCTCTTGGGGAACACTTCGAAGTCCTGCATCGGCGTAACGGCTCTGCTGGGTCCAACGTCCCCGCAGAGACCAGATGAGCGCTAACAGTCCTCTTAGTTCTTTTTAAGAAAATCCTTGCTATTTTTCAATTTCCCCATACTTGGAAGGAGGCAATAGTAGTTGTGATCTTCAAGGAGGGAGACGGGTCAGACCCTTCTAATTCCTTCTTGATGCCTACTATAAGATCTTTTCATGGCTTCTATTGCAGGCCCTTGAACGATGGGCCAAAAGCTCTGGTAGATTCGATCCTAACCAGTCCGCTTCTGCAAGAGAACTAGTACATCTTTGAACTGCTTGCTGATCAAGCTTTTGACTAACCAGACAATCGAGAAGAAAGGTACAGTAAATATGGCTTTCTTGGATATTGCCAAAGCTTTCGATTGTGTTGATCGCTCCAGGCTGCGGGCAATATTAAGAGACTGGAAGTGTCCTGAACCCCTGGTTAAAATTCTGGAACATCTACATACTAATATCGGAATCAGGATTAAGTTAGATCAGACTTGATCTTTCTCAGGCTGGATATATGTTGAGCGGGGGGGGGGGCGTGTTGGCACGCTTCTTGTTTATTCTTTACATTCTTGGCATGCTCAACTGTCTCTGTGATAACCTGGATATCACTGATCAGGCCCTGGCTTGGCTGACTTCTTTCCTCTCCGATCGACCCTCCTAGGTCCAACTTGGGTCCTTCCTCTCCTCTATCTCCATCTCTACCTGTGGTGTTCCACATGGGTCTCACCTCTCTCCCTGGCTGTTTAACCAATACCTAGCACTTCTTGCCCACCGCGTTGCCGCTCTCTGACCCAACTTTCAGTGCTATGCGGATGACACTCAACTCATTTTCAGGCTCCCTTCCACCACCTCTTCTCTTTCTCTCATCTCTGACTGTCTACTATCCAGGAGTGGTGTGCCGCCAATGATCTCTGCCTTAATGCCAGTAAGACTGAGATTCTCCTTATCAGCACACCTGCTCCCTCCTTTCCTGTCACTCTCTGGCCGGCCTCTCTTGGCCCTCTTCCTGCTCCCACCTGTGAGGCTAAAACCTCAGGGTCATTTTCAACTCCACACACTCCTTCTCTCCTCACATATGTCTTGAAGAAGTCACACTACCAGCTGCACCTCCTCAGAGGTATTCTTCCTTTTCTTTCTTTCCCCCAGAAGCTCACTGTCTCCAGAGCTCTGGTTCTCTTTAGGCTGGACTACTGCACCAGCCTCTTTGTAAATCTGCCTGCCTCTACTCTCCGCCCTCTGCAACTCATCCAAAACAGGAATGTGAGACTTGTCCTTGGCCTCAAGCCCAGGGATCTTATCTCCAGGACTGAAATCTCTGCTCTGGCTCCCAGTGGCGGTGAGAATTAAGTTCAAAACCCTCTGCAGTATCCACAAGGCCTTTCTGGGGCCTGGGGCCTGAATACTTTCAACTCTCTCTTCCTAAGTATCTTCCTTCTCAAGCTCTTCGCTCATCCGCCTCCAACTCCATCAAGGTCAGTCGCTTCTCTAAGCAACAAGTTGGTGGTAGATCTTTCTTCTGCTGGGGCCTCCCTCTGGAACAGCCTCCCTGACTCTGAAACTTGAGGAGAACCATCTCCGGTTCCAGAAGCACCTCAAGACCTTCGTCTTTGCTTCTGCTTTCTCTCCTCCTCCTCCCTGCTGATCTCCTGGCTGAAACAGCACTCGTTACCTGGCTTCCCTCTGATCTCAGGCCCAGGTCCCCTCCCTGCCAGTTGCACACCTGCACTGCCCCCCTGGCAACCATTACACTCGGGGACTGTTTCTGTATCCCTACAGCCCCCTACCAGCACTTGACACCCATTGTCCGCACTTACCCTTGCACTTGCCACCATCTGACCGCACTTTTTATTTATTATCTTTATTTATTTTACTGTTTATCTTATGTAATGCACTGCCCCCTCCGCCCTTTGCCCCCGCACTTTTCCCTCCCTCCCTGCACTTGCGCGATCTCAATGTCACCTGGCCTAGTAAGATCGTTGTCTTCCTTCTGTTCCCCCTCCCGTGCCTCATTGCGCCTTGAAACACTTGTGTATAGGCGCATTATACATGCCATATAATATCATTGGTATAGCTTTAGCCTTTGCTGTGTCTAACCCCCCTAGATTGGGCACTTTAAGGATGCAATATCTGCTAAATATTTGGATAACCTTGTCCTTATGGACAGAACCCCAGTAGGTCTTCAAAGGTCTTTAAAATCTGTGGCTGACTTTTCTTTGGTGATTCGGGCTTGGACATAAATGTCCCTAAATCCAAGATAGTTGTTATAAATCAACACAGGGCACTTGGACGCAAAGCCCTGCCGGTGTGGTTCATAAATAGTACTAGATTTGGAGGTGGTCTCTGAAATTAAGTATGTTGGTGTTTTAAAAACAAAATCTGTTGGTTTAGCAGATCAAGCACTTAAGCTTGAAGCTATTGCAGTTGCAACAAAATTGTGCGTTTTTGGATAGGAAACATGGTTGTTTCTCCCTCCTACAAGTTGTGAAAATTTACAACCAAATTCTGGTCCCAAAATTGATCTATGGAGCGGAGGTACGATAAGAGGGGCTACTTTGACCCAGGCTTGAGTTATTCATATGGAAGCGAGTGCTGGCACTTCCATTAGGTACCCCTATGATGGCCGTATGTCATATCCTCGGCCTTGTTCCATTAGAAGTATTGGTGACTTTGCATAGGATTCTAATAGCTAGAAGTGTTTTGTACCTTCCTGCTTTTTCCCTTTTTTTGCACCTTAATGCTCTAGGGTGGGCAATTGCTTAGTGTTGGAAGATTTGGAATAAAGACCTTCGAGGGTTAAGGTGAAATTATTTGAAAATGCCTGGATCACCTCCATGAGGACTGACTTGAGACTTATAAAATCTTCTCTCACTTCTCTTGGAATATCAAATCATACAATCAATTTGAGAAATGTATTAGAAGGTATCCATCCAAACAAGCAAGGGAGTGTTGGCTATGTGCTAAATTAAATTTGCTGTGAACTAATGACCTCGGTGCAAGGAATAGATTGGCGAAGGAACTTACGGGTATGCCGCTGATGCAAGAATAGTATTGAGACTATTACACATGTCATTATTGAATGTCCAGCTCTGGCTAAATTGTGAAATGAAATGTTTGAATAATTTTTTTAATCCAGACCCTTGTTTACACAGGATTCTGTGGTGGAAATTTCTTTCAGAGCCTACTGATCAATTGCTGATTACTACCATGCATTTTGTAAAAAACATAGAGATAGACTCTGTAAAACTATTTTAATAGCACTTAATTCTAGGTATTGTATTTATATGAGAATATCAGGATGAATTGTGTAAAAGTACAGAGACAGATTATGCAAAATTATTTTAGTATGGAATTTTAGGAATTGTTTTATATATATATTTCTGAGGCTTGTGGAATCTGCTTAGATCACATGCTCATAAAAATCAGCTAAGGAAGACATCCTAGACATAACCCTGTCTATGTCTTCACTGGACCATTCCCTGGAACAGGGTATTACTTTAGCAGGTGATTTATGGGACTTTTCAAGGGTAGACTTGTGTTTGCTTGTCTGCCTAGGGTGAGAGGATGGCTTTACAGGGGTGGAAGGCTGTGCTTTCCGCTGTTTCCCCCCCTCCCCGTGCGTGGAAAAATGTTTTCTTTCTCTTATTTCTCTGTTTTTGTATTGAATGTTTTATGTTTATTGATGTGTGTAAACTTTCACTTGTTGAAGCTAGATCACACAAATAAATAAATCAACTCCAAGAACTGCTATTAAGTGAAGAGAAATCCAGGGGAAGGGAAATTACCCTCTGGAGTTGTGAGCCATATTTATTTTGGAACTTTTGTGTTGGAGTTAACATTTCTTCTTTTGAACATTTATACACTTGTCAAGGCCAAAGGCATTTCCATGTCCCTTTCATGTTAGAGTTGATTTTGGAATGTGGGGTTAGAATAGTACTTTGGACATACTGACAAAGGACTGACCCATTAGTTTTGTTATGGTAGGGAAAATACCTGTTGGAGCAGGTGCACAGAGGCATTTTTCCAACCCATTTTGTTTAAAGTCTATAGTCAAAAACATGACTCCACTGTGTCCCAGTCTCATTACTGACCCTTCACAGTAGTGACTGATGTTTGATTTCTGCCCACCATTTCAGTGAGCTTCTTACGTTCTTCTCAGGAACCGTGTACTGTTTCTTTTCTAAAGTTCTATTCAGATTTTCTGCAATACATTGTTTTGTAGACATCTCTTTAAATGTGTGTACTTTTGGTTGAAATCGACCAGTTATAAATAAATTCATGTGTAAATGTCTATGCGGGTAAGGGGTGGTGGTGGGGGGACAAGAAGGGGGCCTGTGGTTGCTGGTCAAAATCATGTCTATCAAATAAGCACAGGAAAAGGGTATCACTACATAATATCCCCAACAAAAATGTCGCCGTAGATATGGCCGTTTGGTTAGCCATAGGCGATATTTTTGTTGGTGATATTATGTGGGAGCGGAGGTTGCGGTGGTGTCCCCTGCACACTAGAAATTGATGCGGAGGTTGTGGGGGTGTCCCCCGCAGGGTCCATCTGTGAATTTCGCCGCAAAAATATGGCAATATTTTTGCATCACAATATTTTTGCGGCGGAATTAACACATGGAACCAGGAAAAGTACATACATTTATTTATTGGTCACTTGTTAGTCGCTAGTACAATTAGTAAAATTGTTTCAAAGTACCCACAGGGCAACAGGGTGGGACACGGGGTAGACAATGAATTACAACAAAGATAAATAATTGAATTAGTAGTACAAATGATGAGATTGAAAGGGAGGGGAGATGAACCTACTATGCCTTGTGAGTGAGCAGAACGTGCAAGTTCAGAGGGGGGGTGGGGGTAATTGATAGGTGCTGTGGTGCTCATGGAGAAGTGCTTGGGGTGAAGCGCTAACATGGGAAAAATGTAAGTGCAACTTCCCGTGGGGAGGGTGAGCCTAAGCAAGTGCAGTAGGATGGAAAGCAGCTGGGATGAGAGATCTGTGGCGGGGTCAGGGCCCCGCGGGTGCATAAGGGCCCTGCACATCTGTCACTACTGTATGTAGTGTATAGATGTGTATATGTAGTGTATACATGTAGAATCCAGATTTTCAAATGTATCAATTGAATTTTTTTCTGACATTTTCCCTAACCCTTCTTTGGAAGCTCAGTGGATACCCCATAACTGGGATGCCTGGAAAGCTCAGCGGTTTTGTCTGGAGTTCATCCAATTGATCTGCTTATCTGATATTCTATTTGTTATCTAGTGTTCATTTATTTTCAAGGAGGTTCTGCCCGATGGCCCTGATGCCTTTGTCTGCAGAACGGTTTCTTTTACACTTATTGATTGTAGTTATTCATTGTGATCTCATTAGCTAGAACTGTATTGTCTGTAGGCGTTTATAGTATTTTAAAAAGAAATCTGCTACTTTCTCACCCACCCACTATCTTCTCTCCATGTCCCGACTCAGAATTATGCAAGCTGTCTTGGACCATGCCTTTCCATACCTCCATGTGAGAGAGGCCTTTGGGCAGAGAATTGGTCATTTCCAGGTATGTATGAGAACCAAAGAATTGAAGTAGGTCTTCAGGTAGTACAAGTAAGTACAGTATTTTCCTTGTCTGTGTTGTAGAGCCATGAAAGATTGCTAGTCCTAGGTAATTTGTCCATGAACCCTGTGAAAATCATCCCTCTGTGGAGAAGGCAAGTGGTGAAAGATGAAAGTCAGGGCTATAAGAGAAATTGGTCAACAGGAATAAAAAGATACATCCTTCAGAAGATGCTAAACCTTAATGGTACAAATGGAGAAGTTTCAACAGTGCATTACTGGAACAGTCTGTTATTGGGTCGAAGGGCTGATGATCTGACCACTCTCTAGATTAGCTGTCGATGGAAGTTGTGTCTTTACACTATTATGCACCTAAGTCAATATTGACTTTGCTGCTCAGGTTAAATTGTAACAACTGCTAAAATGGATTTCTAGAATCTGGACAGATTTTAGGAGGCCACCATAGTTATAGTGAGCCAGGGGAGCTCTGAGAGGTTAGCCAAAACCCAATCAAGGTAGCAATGTAGAGCAGTCAAGGCTATTCTCTTTGTGAGTGAGGTCAGGGGATCCACCATGTGTCCACACGGTGAAGCACACAGTAATTCAATCTAGAGAGGAATGTATAAAATATAATATTTATTGTAGGCCTTAAAAATACTAAAACATGAAACAAGCTAGTGATAATATCCAAGCCTGCCAATTATGAGGATCAGCGCCATTCAAACAGCCAGTAGTTGTCCAATCGGACTGAACTACTGGTTTCACTCATGCCCCACACCCAGACATAATGGCACCACAGATGTGGAGTGGCACCAGACAGTCCCACCCCCTTCATGGGCCACACACACGCACTCACACATGCACGCATCTCTAGCCCACGAAAGGTGCAGCTTGATCGGGCAAGTGCCTGACTTTATATGAAATTGAAAATCTTGTGGCGTGGTCTTTTTACGGTACTACCCACGTTTAGTCGCCCAACACGGTAAATGCGAATTTTCCCACTAGAAGTAACACAATAATGGGAAAAGTATATTTGCTTCTACAAGCTTGTCTTTGGGCACATATAATATTAACCAATAATCCGGAGTGTAAAAGGCTAGAGTGATTAAAAAAAAGTATCTATCCCCATTGCACTGCGTTGGAAGATGCTGTGTACGCTGTTAAAAGGTTACAAAAAGTAAAAGACAAAAATGGATACATAGTTTCCCAGTATTGATAGTCTGAAAGACTGATCAGTTTCCCATAACAAATGAGCAAAAGGCATGGGAAGTGAAGCTGAAGGCTTTAATTCCCCCTCAAAGGTTCAGAACAGTTTAAAAAACAAAGGAAAAAGATTGGGGGTCCATAGAAACTATCAAAAGAGACATGTTTCCTAACGCTGATCCGTGATCATATAGTGTTTAAGTAATTTGCCATTTGTTTCACAAAATGATCTGAATGCAAGGAGGGAAAAGAAGCAAGAGTGTCCAATTTTAGGGCATAGAGCTAGTCATGCCTTGATTGTTTTTTGATAGCTTTGTTTTGGAATAGGTGGAGTGAAGTGTGATTTTTGGGCAATTGAAGTATGACACTGTGGGAGATCAGATTTGGGGAATATGTTAGGACGTATTGTACATTAAACAAAAAAGTTCAATGATTTTTTTTGCAGTGGCAATATTTCTACATATGTGTAAATAGTTTATGACTGCATTCTAAGCCCAGCCTTATCTTGTGAATTCAGAAAAATGTGAAGAAACCTTTTAAAGATAAACTTTACGCTGAGCTAAAGCACATGGACTGAAAGTACTCTGAGGGGAGGAACATGTAAGTGAAAAGCAGAGAGGGAATAGAAACACACATTCTTATTGTTCCCCACTGGGTATGATTATGAACAGGTAATTCCACAGTACTTGCAGCTGTTTCTACAACACATGCAAGTTGTTACCTGAATACAAGTGCGCTTTTAGGCGTCTCACCTGTATAGTGCAGTGGTACATCACTTGAAGATTGCTCATCAGTCTCTGAAAGAACACTGGGTGTGGTGGCTAGTCTAAACTTCCTGTTTGGCAGGCTTTTCACACATTTGTCACGCACATGTGGATCAGACAATTTACTGTTGAAGCCAAGCTCAGCATTGTACCCTTTCGTGCTTATCGTCTCTGGTAGGTAGACACTGGGGTGGACTTTGTCATAGTGGTCAGGCATCTAGTTTCTAGATTTCGTTTTCTGTTTAGTTTTTAGCTGTTGCATTGACATAAATATGTCCAAACGTGGGGAAAAGGTTAATTTCTGCAAAAAGACACCTGCTTCTGGTTTATTATCAAGCAGTGGCACTGCTGTTCGTCATTAAATAAGCAATTCCTTAGAGCTTGAACATATTATTTTGTGGTAGGATATCAGCTAAGAACTTGTAGTTCCACGATGGTTGAAACAGACCAGATCACTCAGCTGTTTCTTTCAGCTTTGAATTATGCAGCTTTGAAAGCAGCTACTGTAAGAGATCTGTCTTGCTATTAACCTGTCATCATTCAGATGTCTAATACAAACCCTCATTTAACTCCGTTCATGTCTTCCTTTTTCCCCCCCTGTGTCAGTCACTTGAGCAGTTCGTTTGGCCCTTATAGAAGCGACTAAGCAAATCAAAAGAGGGGATTCCTGGAAGATTTAGAATCAATTTTAACCTCTGGCATTGCTGTGGGCAAACCCCCAGTCCATCGTTCTTCGCCTTCCATGCCATTATAAAAGGGGAAAGGCCATATGCAAATCCGGCTTGGTCCCACCCCAAAAGGGGCAGTTCGGGATGGACAGCCCCTTTTGGGGGGTAGCCAAGCCTGATTTTCATATAGTCTTTCCCCTTCTGTAATGGCTTGGCAGTCGAAGAACGATGGTCTGGAGGGTTGCCCAGAGCGATGCCAGAGGTTAATATTGATTCTAAATCTTCCAGCCATCACCTCTTCTGTTTTGTAATAGCCACCTCAAGTGGGACGGGTATGCCCAGATGTGGGTCCCGTGCCTGCTGGGCATAGAGACCCAAGCTAATCCTCACTGATGAAGCCCAACAAGGCCGAAACGTGTTTGGGGATGCTTGTGGTCTTGTGCAGAAGATATGTGGTCTAGCAGTTCGTGCTGGACTGCCCCTTCTCGGTTTGAACCATGCCTAATTTGCAAATTGTCTTTCCCCTTCTGTAATGTTAATTTTCATTGGCTGACGCTTTCTCCCCGGTTGCCTATTTGGAGCAGAGGAAAGTGGGCAGAATCTCATGGTATAAGCCCACATTCGAGTTCATGCCATTCTGCCGTGCTGTAGTGCCTTGCCAATTGTCTATCCCCCCCCCACCCCCTGTAAGCCCAGCTGTCAAAGAATCTCAAAATCCAGAGCGTCGGGGAATCTAATCTTTCTCCTGTCTATGTCTTCCTCTTTCTTTTTAATCTTGACTACAGATGCCATTAGGAGTTTTAAAATAGTGTTGGCAGGTAGTCACATCAGCTTGTTGCACTGGTCCAGACTTTATAGGGTTTCGGTTAAATCTAAAAATCATATATGTTAGACACCCTGCTCCCTCTCCCCATGACCTCGAAGGCAAAACCAGTGCTAGATGGTTGTTTTTCTTTCTCTTAACTTGACAACTGTGCCTCATTGTTTACATCTTTCATTGGATAGCCCGGGCCATCTTTCACAGCACTATGGATTCCCAGCTCCTTCTCCCCATGCTATACTGTTTCCTCATCTTGTAACTTAGTGAACAAAATGCGCTCTGTTTTCATTTGACAAAGTATGTTCTCTAGACAGATTAGCTTTTCCCAATTTTTCAGTTACATTATTCTAGATGTTTAATTGGTTCTTAAAATGGTTTAATAGTTTCGATTTGGTCATGCTTTTGTTTTTGTTACTGTCGTTACTTTTTTGTAATTTGACTTTCTTTGTTATTTTTTTCTGTATCACTTCTTACTGTTGCATACCACTTCACGACCTTCAGTTGACGGTGTGCTATATGCGTACATGAAAATAAATGTAAGGCTCGTTCTCCTTGTGCCTCTGATGCTTAAGATTTTAATGCAATCTTATGCAGATTATGTTTACCTGGCCTAGTGCTTAAGTGTCCCAAATAGGAATATGTATCTCTCACTTTGTAGCTCGATGCCACTTGCTGAACTGACAAGTCCGGTCAGTCTATTAATTGGAACTAACTATAGATGAATTATTTTATTGCATATCAACTACATATTTTATGCCATAATCTTTTTTTTATGCTGGTGCCATTCAAATTTATAGCCCCACTGCCCATTGCTTCAGGTCTTGCATTAAACCTGTTTGGTGAACTTTATATGGGGCGAGCAGGGTCAGACCTCTACCATATACACATTTAATAAACTGTTCATTTAATAGCAACCTTTTAGGACACTTGAGGCCCAAGCCCCTAAGCCTTTGCTTTTGGCTTACCTTATTTATTCAAGATATGGCTGCTATTTTTGCTCTCCCATTAGGAAGATCATAAAGATCCTGTAGTGGTGTTGCCCTGTCTTAAGTAGCCGTCATTCGTCCCCACTGCTTTTGGTGCATCTTCCCATTACTAACCTAACTTGTCCTTAAGATTGTTGGGCAAGTATACTGTTGGACCTTTACTAGTTGACAACTGAATTATGTCATTCGTCCCCTCTGAAGTTGTTGCATTATTCCATTGTTAACCTAACTTGTCTTTAATATTGTCAGGCAAGGGGCTATTTTGCTGTTGGACTTCTAGTTACTTGAAACAAATAGCATTTAGGCATTCAGGAAGTGAGCTTGGCCTATTCAAAGCTGATGTGACAACAGGATTATCTGTGATAGACACTGGACAGTATTCATTGCTCTATTTTGGTAGTTCACATGGTCTGCTTTCTCCAGCCTACCCTCAGTTTCCCTGCAGTGCAGATGTTTGTGGCCAGTTAAATACTGGTTCCTAATTTCCACAAATGTCACTGTGAGTTCTTGACCAAGGTGAAGCTGTATTGTAAGCAGAATCATTGTGAACATCAGTAGACCAGTCACATTTGTGGTGGGTCTTTGGATAACTTCTATCCAGTTGTAAGGCTTTCATTAATGCAATTATTATATTTAGGCTTGACTATGCAGTGGAATAATCTTTCAGTCTAACGTTTCAGAGAATGGAGAATGCTTCGATTTCATATTCATAGAGCATATCGCCCTTGCTCATCAGCCCCCCATTTTGTCCCTGTACGCTACAGGATCTTCTTTAAAGTATCATGCACTGTACACCAAGCTTTTCAATCAGGCTTGCATTCCAAAGAAGGGCTTGTGTTTTTTTTAATTTTCTACCGACAATGTTTGCCCTTTTGTAGAAGTGTAAATAACAGGTTGAATTTTTACAAGTGTAATGATCCATAGCGCATCATTTTTTTTTTGGTTTATTTATAGGACAGCACACAGGTGATCATATAAGTTCACAATTAAATGCAACACCAAGCCTTGGCATAGGAAAGCAACATTTCCCCCATCCCTCTCCGATTACCCCATATATTAGCTTGACGTTCATTCCGTCCGGGCCAGACTGTGCGCCATTTGTTCGTTATATGAGTGCAGGGCCCTCACAATTAGGCGCGGTTTATACGTCAGCGCCGGGTAGTTCCGATCATAGTCCAACAGTGGCACCCATATGTTCGCAAAGCGGTGGAGGGTACCCGCCCTGGCTGCAGGAACCTTCTTGGCTATCAGAATGTCCCAAAGCTTAATCCGCCAGAGCTTCATTAGGGGGCCTTTGGCCGACTTCCAGGTACGGGTTATAGTGATTTTTGCCGCCAGCAGGAGTTTAGTTATGAGGGCAGCCTTTCTGCCCATTCTCGGATAGGAGCCCGGGACCGGGACCCCAGGAACAAAGTTTTCGGGAGCCAGAGGGAAGACCACTTGGGTGATGTCTTTTATCGTGGCAATGCATTGGGACCAAAATTCTCTAACCTTACGGCAAGACCACCACATATGGAAGTAGGACCCTGGAGATCCGCAGAGACGCCAACATTGGGGATATAGAGCCTGATGAAAGTGGTGTAGGTGGAGTGGGGGGGGTAGTATCATCGTAGGAGCAGTTTGTGTGCACACTCCTGGTTGGTGATGCAGGGGGAGGACGCACAGGTTCTCGACCAAATATCTACCCAAGTCTGATCCTCTATGGTATGTTCAAGGTCTGCCTCCCATTGAGACATATAAGAGGGCTTGGTGACAAAGGAGTAATCTTGCAATGATTTATAGAGGGCAGAGATCTTCTCCCAGGCTGGCAGGTAATTCGCGGTGAGTTCTAGCAGAGTGAGAGCTTGCGTTTCCGCTTTTCGAGTCAGGGGATGGGAACACCAATGCCGCAGTTGAGAATAGGTGAACCTGTCCGTTTCCGCTAACCAGAACATTTCCTTGCATTGTTCAAATGAGCATGGGCGGCCATCCTGATAGAGTTGCCCTAAAGATTTGAGGCCTCCTGCCATCCAATTCCGAAAGTTCGAGGGGCAGGAGCCCGGCGAGAAGGTTGGGTTGTGAAAGATTGGAGAGGATGGACCCAGGCTCCCCGGGGTGCCCCTATGTGTCCAGTCCCAGAGGCCAGGATCGGCGCATTGTGGGGGGACGTATGGGAGAAAGCGAGAGGGAGAGGAAGTCGAGATTGTTCAATCTCCACCCACTTCAGATGCCCCCGGGACAATCCCCCATGCCTGAAAGTGGGCTAGTTGTGCTGCTATCTGATACCTACGGAGGTCAGGGACCCCCAGTCCACCCACATTGGAACTGCCCATCATAGTTCTCTGGGGAATTTGCAGCTTTATGTCCCTCCAGATAAAGCTAATTGTCTTTCTTTGCTGACACCGCAGGGGGCGGAGCGGGATCGAGCTAGACAAGGAGGAACAAGCATAGAGAAACGGTGGGAGGAGATTCATCTTTCAAGCCGTAATACGGCCTAGCAGCGAAATCTCTTGCGGGAGCCAGCGATTAAGGTCTTTTTCCAGCTCATCAAAGAGGAGGGAAAAGTTTGCCTCGTAGACATCTGTCGGACTGGCCGGAATCTGCACCCCCAGGTAAGGGATCGATTTGACACTCCATTGTATTGGGCATTGCTTCTCTTTCCCCTGGGCCTAGCCCCACCTCTAAGGCCACTGACTTCTCAAAGTTGATTGCAAAACCCGCCACCCTCCCGAGTCTCTGAATTTCGGCTAAAGCCGGCTTCATGAAGGCCGCGATATCAGTAATGGTCAACAGCACGTCGTCGGCATAAAGGGAAATTTTGTGTTGAGCGGGGCCTACTTGTGGGCCTTTAATTCGAGAGATCAGGCGGATGCGTTGGGCTAAGGGCTCCATGGCTAGGGCAAACAGCAGGGGGGATTGGGGACACCCCTGTCGCGTTCCACACGTGAGTTGGATCAGATTAGAAAGGTGGCTATTGACCCTCAGGGGAGTGTTAGGGGACCGATAATTAGCTAGGACCAGCTTTTGGAATGTTGGGCCGAAATGAAAGGCTTCAAGGGAGAGGCGCTGGAAGGTCCAGTCCACTCTATCAAAGGCTTTGGGTGCATCTAGAGCCAGCAGGGCAAGTTGTTGAGATTCTTGGTTAGCGACTTGTATTAAATTCAGGGCTCTGAGGATGTTATCTCTCGTTGACCTATGAGTTATAAAAACCTGTCTTGTCCGGGTCTATAATGTCAGGGATGACAAGTGCCAAGCGACTTGCCAGGATCTTAGAGTAAATATTGGCATCAAAGTTTAGCAGGGAAATGTGCCTAAAGGAGCTATTGTGCCTGGGGTCTTTTCCGGGCTTGAGAATGAGGACCGTGATTGACTCCGTTACGGAGGGGCTAGTACTTCCCTGGTGGCAAAGGAGTTAAAGAGAAGTGTCAAGGGGGTCACCAACTGGGGGGCGGAAGATTTTATAAAATCGAGTGGAATCCGTCTGGGCCCGGGGCTGTAGGCTTAAGGCCCTTAATGACCACATTGACTTCCTCACCTGTAATGGGGGCCTTAAGCTTTTCCCTCACTGCTGCCTTGAGATGTGGAAGGGCAGCACCCTGCAGGTAGTCCCGTTGTTCCGTTTGATCTCTTGGAGAAGCTGTCATTGTCTCTGAAAGGTTGGCCACCGCCAGCCGCAACTTATCTCATTCTGCAAAATGGACTGTGCCATGGGGGTCATGGAGACCCAAGATGATGATTCTTTTCTTGGCATTGGCGAGCTTGTTCACCAACAGTTTGTATGCTTTATTGCTTTTGCCGTAATACCACAGTTTGGTTTTGGTTAGCAAGTGTGCTGTGGCCTCGGCATAATGCGCCTCCAACCTCTTACGTGGTGTAGAGCCCGATAGGATTTTGGGGACCAGCCCTTCCGCTTATGGGTTGCCTCAGCCCTCAGCTTCAATGATCTCATTCTCCAGGGCCGTGCGTGCTACACATCTCGGTTTGTGGAAAGCTGTGCCTTGAGCAATCAGTTCCCCTCTCAGCACAGCCTTCATGGCGTCCCAAGTGTTGGCTGGGGACGTGTCCTCATTCTGGTTTTCTGCGAAGACATTTTTAACCGTTCTAGCAGTGGAGTCCCTCACTACCATGTCATTTAAGATGAGGTCGTACAAGTTCCATCGGCGGCGGGAGGAGGATCAGGATCAAGTGCTGCAGGGTCAGCGAGACTGGAGTGTGATCAGAGAGGACCCTGGGGCCATGGGTGATGTTGTCTGTGAAAGCTAGGACTTGGGGTGGGCAGGGGGGAGGCCAGCAGCAAGTCAATCCAGGAGAAGGTCCGATGCACATACATGTAAAATGTAAAGTCTTTCTCGTCAGTATAGATTACCCTCCAGGTGTCCATGACCTCTAGGGTCCAAAAGAGGTGAAGCAGGCTCTTTGCCAGCTTCAGGTCTCTGGAGGATGCAATCTGTCCATAAGCGGGTCGGGGGCTCCGTTGAAGTCCTCTCCAATGATGACATGCCCCTCTATGAATGGAAGGAGAGCCTCTTCTAAGTCTCGGTAGAACCCCTGCTGGTTCTCATTGGGATCGTAAGCTGAGATGAGGGAGTAGAGTTGGCCTAAAATGAGGCATTTGACTGCGATGAAAAGGCCCTCTGGGCAGCGTAGTGAGTCCAGGATTTGCAGTCTGAGATCTTTCGCAAAGAGGATTGCCGTGCCCCCCTTCTTAGTGCCGTTAGAGGCCAGGAGTTGCAAGGGAAAGAGTCTACTACGAAGGCGGGAGAAGTCTGCTGGGATCAAGTGAGTCTCTTGCAAAAAGGCCACTGAAGCCTCCCCATCCTGTAGCCGTTGAAGGGTGGATTTCCTATTTGGGGGTCGGGGGGAGGGGGTTAAGCCTCTGACGTTTAAGGTGACAAATATTTGTTTCTGATGTGGGGGCAGATGTGATATCTAACTCCAGTCGGTGTAGGTCCCAGGGGTAGGGGTTGAGGGTTCCAAAGTCAGCCATAGTCGAGAGGTGCGTTCTTAATCGGATCATCCTGTGGCTGGGTTTTTTTTAGGTTGCTTCCAACGGGAGGAAGGGTCTTCCAACATTGACCTCCAACAGGGGGGGCAGAACCTGAACCTGGGAAACCGATTGCATCTCATCGAAATTCCCCATAGCCAACAGGGCTATAGCCAAACAGGAGGGTTGGATTTCACTCCAAGGGAGATAGTGACATGCACCTTGGGCTGCACAGGGCCCGCAGCAGCGATTAGTGATTCGTGTTCCAGATCTCTGCGGCATCTAACAACTCCGCCGAACTCTTTAAAATCTGCAAGGAGCTGGCCAACCCTGTTGCAGTCTCTACCTCTCCTGTCCCCTCCCAGGCCCTCTGCACTGCACTGGCCTCTCACTTCATCTCTAAAACTCAGGACATCCTGTCCTCGCTCTCCTCCTTTCACCTCCCTCCCTCCCTTCCCGGCTCTTCCTCTGGCCCTTCTGCAGTCACCCCTCCTCCCTCTTTCTCTGCCTTTCCACTTTTCTCTGCTGACGAGGTTTCCAGACAAGTCCAATCTATGAAAGTCTCGTCTAAACAGGTTCACCCCTGTTCCTCCAAAACTATCAAGGACCACATCGACTCCCTGGCTCCTGCCCTGGCTGACTTTTGCAACCACTCCTTCGCCTCTGGAGTCTTCCCTTCCCCCCTCAAGCACTCCCTTGTGCACCCTCTTCTCAAGAAACCCTCTTCCGACCCCTCCTGCCCGGCTAACTATCGCCCTATCTCCATCACTCCCTTCCTGGGCAAGCTCCTGGAGAAACTGGCCATCTCCCAGCTTAACCTCCATGCTGAATCTGTTGGTAGTCTTCATGACCATCAATCTGGCTTCAGAGCTGCCAGAAGCACGGAAACTGCTCTCCTGAACATCCGTGAAGACCTGCTCTTGAACCTCGATTCCAACACTCCGTGTGTTCTCATTCTGCTCGATCTCTCCTCTGCCTTTGACACTGTCAACCATGCCATCCTGCTCAACCGTCTCCGTGAAAACCTGGGTATCACTGGTCAGGCTCTGGCGTGGCTGACCTCTTTCCTTTCAAATCGACCCTCCCAGGTCCAACTGGGGTCCTTCCTCTCCGACATCTTTTTCTCCACCTGTGGTGTCCCCCAGGGATCTAATCTCTCTCCCTGGCTGTTCAACCAGTATCTGGCACTCCTTGCCCACCGCATCGCCGCTCTCTGCCCTAATTTCCAGTGCTATGCGGACGATACCCAGCTCATTTTCAGGCTACCCTCAGCCTCCCCCTCTCCTTCCCTCATCTCTGACTGTCTGTCTGCTATCCAGGAATGGTGTGCCGCCAATGGCCTCTGCCTTAATGCCAGTAAGACTGAGATTCTACTCATCGGTACACCCACTCCCTCCTTCCCTGCAGCTCTCTGGCCTGCCTCCCTTGGCCCCCTCCCTGCTCCTACCTGCAAGGCAAAAAACCTTGGGGTCATCTTCGACTCCACACTCTCCTTCTCTCCTCATATTTATGACGTCGCTAAGAAGTCACACTACCAGCTGCACCTCCTCAGAGGTATTCTTCCCTTCCTCTCCTTCCCCCAGAAGCTCACTGTCTCCCGAGCCCTGGTTCTCTCGAAGCTGGATTACTGTAACAGCCTCTATCTTAATCTGCCTGCCTCCACTCTCCGCCCTCTGCAACTCATCCAGAACAGAACTGCGAGACTTGTCCTTGGCCTCAAGCCCAGGGACCGTATCTCTCCAGGACTGAAATCTCTACACTGGCTCCCAGTGGCTGCGAGGATAAAGTTCAAAACCCTCTGCATTGTCCACAAGGCCTTCTGGGGCCTGGGTCCTAAATACCTTCAACTCTCTCTTTCCAAATATCTTCCTTCCCGAGCCCTTCGCTCATCCGCCTCCAACTCCCTCAGGGTCAGCCGCTTCTCGAAGCAACGAGCTGGGGGTAGATCTCTCTCCGCGGCAGGGACCTCCCTCTGGAACAGCCTTCCTGCCTCCCTGAAACTTGAGGAGAACCATCTCCGGTTCCGGAAGCACCTCAAAACCTTCCTCTTTGCTTCTGCTTTCTCTCTCCTTCTCCCCTGCTGAACAGCTAATATCCTTCACTGAAACTGCACTGATTCTGCAACTGGACCACTCTTAACGGCCTTGGTCCTGGGCCCAGCCACTCTCCACTTGCACTGATGCACTGGAACCCCTCTGCACTGCGGGACTGTCTCTGTATCCCTACAGCCCCCCCCCTTTCCCAGCACTTGTTCTGCACTTACCTTGCACTTGCCACCAGCTGGCCCTATTTATTTATTACTTTACGTCACTTACCTTGTACTGCACTTCCCCCCCTCCCCTTCCCCTTGCACTTTTCCCCCTCCCCCACCCCTGCACTTGCGCGATCTGAATGACACCTGGCCTAGTAGGATCGTTGTCTGTCTCCCCTTGTTCCTCCCCTCCCTGCCTCGTCGCGCCTTGAAACACCTGTGTATAGGCGCGTTACAAATGCCATATCATATCATATCATATCAGTACTTTGTTACCCAGCGACGCTCCCGGACATTACTTAACTATGCGATTTCTTTGCACTCTTGACCAGGGTGCCCGCCTCGGTTTGGGGGAAGATCTGCCCGGTCCGGTCTCCACAGGGTCAGGGGGGAGAGTCTTTGCGCCACCAGGAGAACCTGGGCGTAGGATTGTAGTTGAATCGTCAAGGTGGCTAATCGTTCGGGGGGCTCCATTGTGAGAAAATTACAGAGCCGTTGTAAATAGCCACCTGTAGCGAATCCGATGGAAAAAGTGTGAACGGTCAAAGGGCCCTACGCTTCTGCAACGTCAGGGGAGAGAGTTCCTGGAAGATTTGAAGCGGCGAGCCCTGGAACGTTAGTTCGTCGCGTGAACAGCCTATTGCAGACATGGCTTCCTTGTTGGTATAGAAGTGGACTCTCGTGATCACGTCCGAGGGGAAGTCCAAATTCCTTCCTTGTAGTGGGCGTGTTCTGTGGGTGTGATCTAGTAAGATCGGAGACTTGTCCAAGTGCGGCAACAGTGACTGAAAGAAGTCGCCCACATACTCAGCTAGGTACTGAAGAGGGGACCCCTCGAATCCGCAGGTTATTGCGGCATGCTCTGTTTTCGAGATCCTCTTACTTGAATTCGAGGATCTCGGTTTTGTCCATCAAGACTTGAATCGTGCGCTGTACCTCCACAAGGGTAGTAGAGTGCTCCTGCGCTAGATCATCGGTCTCTCCCAACCTGTGCTCGACATCCGAGACCCTCTGGTCTGTCTGCTCCAGTTTCGAAGTGAGTTCCGTCATGCAGGATCTAAATTTGGACTTAATGTCAGACATGAAGGCTTGGAGGTCTTTGGTAGTGAGGGTCCCTCTTTCTTCTGGTGTTTTTTGAGGGATAAGTTTTGGGGGGAGTCCGCTTTCTTGCCTCTGTCTGCTGAGAGGAGCATGGTGGATATGTCTGCGGTCTTGGGGCGTTTGAGCTGTTTGGCCATAGCACCAGGTCTCGATTCCCAGAACGCTTGTGTGAGCCCGGACGCAAACAGTGGAGATGGAGGATTGCTGTCGGAGGCGGCAGGGCCAGCTCTGTGGTTTCCGTCGTGCACTATGTAGAGGGGCAGGCCCCCAAGCGTGAGCAAACAGATCTTGGGGAGCCAGAGCGTGGGTGAGGCGAAAGCTTGAGTGATTAGTGACATGGCCAGAAGTCCAAAGAATAGGGCAGAAGTAGGAGGGAATCCGAGGCCAGGACTTGAGAGTTATTGAGGGTAGACCTTATCGCACTTTGTTTATTGTAGCGGGCTGTGGTACTTCTGTGGTTTTTAGGCTCTCAATAAGAGCGCCTGTTGGCTAATGGCAATCCAGGAGAGGCCGGTTCGCACCACTCGCCTGCAAAGAATAAGAGAGTCTAGGCCTCCTCCAGCTGGGAACAGCGTGGCCTGCGTCTCCAGGCAGAGGACAGGGGAGTGGGCCGGGGTGCCCCAGGAAGCAGAGGGTCAAGCAGGTATTGCCGGCAGTCGGCTGAAGGAGGAGGTAGAGCCTGGCAGAGAGAGGCCGTCAGATCGGGGGAGAGGGGAGAACCTTGTGGTCTCCCGGGCCGAAGGGCTCAGATGGGGGAGAAGGTTTGGTGATGTCCGCTGGTTCAGGCATGCAAAGAGGGCTGTCCCAGACCAGTTCTGTGCTGCTTGCCTTATCTGTACCGCTGCAGCGTATTGTAGCCAGTTGTCTGGAGAGCGCTGGGGGGACCGCGCTGATTTAAGTCTTGCCCAGGCGACTGGGTCGCCCTAGGGAGCTGCAGACAAGCTGGACCCCCCCTGTAAGCATGAAGAGTGGGTTCAAGTGAAGGGTGAAGTGGGCTCCCAGGTCACAGCAGGGTGGTCCAGAAGACGGCTGTCGCTACTGATGGTGGCACAGGGCTTCTGTCTTAGTTTGCCCCATGGGTCTTGTGGGACCAGGCTCTTGAGTTGCAGGTGTCCTTCATGGGCCAGGGCGTCGTGGGCCGGGGCGCCCCATGTAGTGGATGAAAGCTCAAGTATGGTCTGGCACGGTGGAGAACAGCGGATGAAGTATACTGCACCCCCCCTCACCAGGCAATCCTCGCCGCTTTAGGCAGCCTCTGGGGGTGAGGGTGTGTTGATGCCTCCTTGGCAGTTCGCTTGGCGGCCTATCCAGTGGCCGCTGCCCCCAGCAAGCACTGGAGAGCTCTGTGCAGTGCGGTGTACTGGAGCCGGGATCCTCTGCTAAGAAGGAGGAGCCCCCGCCAAGAGCTGATGGTGGGAGGCGATCCCCCCACATGGTACGGACGGGGGGAAAGGACCGTCAAGCCAGGCCACTGAGTCATGATCCCGCTCACCCATGGAGACCGGCGCAGTCCGCTGTGTACTCGGCACTGCCTGGGAGCCGGGCGAGTCCGGTGCTCCAGGGCCGGCACAGAAGGTGTCCTCCTTGTCCCGCGAACAAGGCTGGTCAGGGGTCCCGGAAAGCTCCACCGGAGCCAAATCAGGCAGGCTGCGAGACTGTCAGGGGGTCCAGGCTCCCCCTCCACCGTTCGCAGCCAAGGGCCCCCGCCCCCATACCTCTGACTTTGCTGCCGCTACCCCACTCTGGTCCGTCTGCCATTTTGCTTCAATCCGGCGGTGGGTTCTCAACCTCCTCCAGCCCCGTTCTGGGCTTCTAGCAGGCGTTGGAGGCTCGTTTCACTTCTAGCTATTGCCCAAGTGCTCTGAATGCTGAGGAAGGCATTTTCCTACTTACTGGAACATAGCTGTAGTCAGCGAAGGCTCCAGGCTTCCCCCAGAGGCCTTCAGAGGAGCAGCCACATCGCTGGCGCTCCAGGTCATGCCCCCTAGCTCATCAATTTTAAAGAATGAAGGACTGAGTCGGTACAAACAGTAACTGGACCTATGATTTTGAAGTTGAACACTGATCACAGTAGGGATCTCTTGGACAACTGCTTGTATATGCTTGAATGTAGACTTCTGGAATAATCATGGACTCCAGCAGGAACCTAAAGGATTATTGTTACTTTATGAAAATCTGGTTTCTAATGGATCGATTATTCCCACAGATTCATCTTTTGAAGATCATCGCTGAGGTAGTGCGCTATGGAGTTCTTTTCATTGACCACTAGATGGTACTACGTTGCTCCATGATGCGGCTCCGTCATCGCTTCTTGGTGTGGAAAATGCACCAGAAGCGACGTCAAGTATACATATACTTGAGTCGCCTGCACCATTTTCCTTAGATCCTTTTTTTCTGTGTGCTACCCCCGGAAAGATTTATATCAGTCAAAATAGTCACTCAACAGTTTTGCATTAAATTAAGCTTTAAAGCCTGCTTGGAGTGCACCAGTACATGTCCCTGACTTAACCACTCCTTGTGTCTTTTTTGTCTAGGAAAGAACCTTGGCTTGGAGGAGCGTGGGTCTTGTCAAACTGTTGATGCCCAAAGTGATAAGGGAATGAGTGGCAAGGATTTGTAAGGCCACTTGCAAATCTCGTCTGGCAGAATCCTCACGGAGCTACGATACAAGACTCGCCAAGCCTGAGACTCTCAGGAGGAGAAGCAAAAAAAGAGAAAAAGAACTCTCAGCTCTAGAAGTGATCCTCTTCCTTTCACACCAGTTGTTAATACTAGTACCACATAAGGCACTCTAAGAGGCATCACACAGAGTCCAATTAAGAGGTACCACAGCTATTTTTAGGTGAGAAACCATCCTACCTTCTCTGCATCAATATCCGATAGGTGGTAAGCACTTAGTCTAGCCATGAGGAAGGCCATCGACCAGGCTTGAGAAGCTGTGAGGGCTTCTGTTATCTGCCACTCCCTTAAGGACCACTCCAGGAACACAAAGCGCGTCTGCCACATGGCCAAGAGCTTAGGACTTTGCAAGGACTCAGAAGAGCGTGTGTCTTTGGCCCTACCACTGTGCAGTACCCACTCTCTTCCCCCACTACTGCTTTGGCTTCTCCAGTATCCTCTATGCCAGAGAGCACAATGGCGATTGACTCTGTGCTCATGTTGTGGCACAACTCTCCCCGCAAGGAAGTTAAGGTGAAAAGATTGCAATACATTTTTGATGTGAAGGATGAAGAACTGTCTGCAGGAGCTCAGGTTAAGTGGCTACAAGAATACTCATATGTCCCGTCCCCTTTCTTCCATCCTTGTGTGTGTGCCCCAACATGGGGACAGTACCAGAACCTTTGGCAAATGAAAAATTGAGCTTCCCCTTTAAATGTAGTTTATCCCTTGTGCTCCACCCCTCACCCCCAAGGCCCTGCTCTACTGTGCCACACTGCACTCCCTTTTTGCGCACTGACGGTGTCGGACCTGGCGGCGAGGCAAAGAGACGTTTCTAACTTCCTGCTTGCTCTCCGTTGTTTTATTTTTCAATCTTCTTCCCCTCCCTTCGGTGCCTCGCCTCCCAGCGGCACATGTCAGTTGCAGAAGGATTCACAAGATGTGCGTCCTGCTACCGGTCATTCCCAGCCAAGGACCCCCATGCACTCAGTCTGGAGTGTATGAGGCCCGACCACTGCTGGGAGGCATGCGCGGCATGCAGTGCTCTCGGTCACCGGGCATTGAAGAATCAGTTGTTGCGTTGGAGGGGGATCTTCCACGCTTCTCCTCCAGGACATCTTAAAGAGTTTGTCTCCAGAACCCCACGTCAAGACAAGGTAGGCCCTCAGCACAGAGATGCCTTCCCAGGGGTTTCCACGGGCAAGGGTCCCTTGGATTCAGGTTCTGGCAGGCCCGGGGCCTCGGAGGCTACCGGCTCCCAAGCAGAGGGACAATCAAGTTCGTAGTCCTCATCGGCCCCAGGGGACAAGGGATTGTTGTGGTCTACCTCCAAGAGTCCGTCCTTAGCACGACCCAGCACGACTACCAGCTCAAATGCTGAGGGTGCAGTGCCCACTGGAGTGGCCTCAGAGGTCGTGAGTCAGGGCAATTTGACTACTGGCCTGTAGGCCAAGGGCTTGGGGCCTTCCAGAGTCAACTCTGAGGTCGACGTTTCGGGCTCAAGGCCCAAACCGTGTCCTAGCATGTTGGAGTCAGCATGTGTATAAGCTTGTGGCAGAGCCAGCTAGACCGGTGGCCTTCTTAGATTCGGATCCAGGCCTTCCCATTGAGTGAGGCATGCAAGAAGGTTCCAGTTCCCTTCCCTTCCCTTTGGAAACAGTGGCAGACTTTGATACAGGCGGTTGGTCTCCACAAGGATACATCTACCCATCGCAGCCTTACTGCTACACGCCTCAAGCATCTCAGCGCTTCAATCAAGAACAGAGGCCCAGTGCCGCAGAGGGCTGGCCCACTCGAGTCCAGGCAGGTTGCGAAGACCGCTTCTTCGAGCGCTTCCTCCTCCTCATGCGTACCCCGCAGATGACAGGGTTCGTCAGGGATATAGTCAAGGAGGTGATCCAGCAGGTCGTGCCTCCCAGGCCTCCACCTCTGGGCCCTCCGCCTGTTCCTCCTGTGCTCCCGGTGCCAGTGCCTGTCCCTGCTCAGGTCCAGGTCTTGCCAGTTTTCCAGAACCCTTTTCCTCCTTCTGTACCACCAAAGCCTTCCCCTCAGCAACTGTTGGATCTATCTTTGGGCCCGGACCAAGAGAGAACCCTACTACGTAATGATGATTTTGCAGACTCAGTGTGGTAACTCTAGCACTGCCGTTGGTGTTGCTGTATTGCACACAATAGTATTCTTACCTTTTCAGTTTCCCCTCTACTCGCAGCCTAATATAATTCTTTGGCCAATGATTTCACGTCCTCACTGTACGCTACTATTCACAACTAGGTGGGACCATAGGAGACTTCAGACGTTACCTAGCTTCTTCATCCTCTGCTGCAAAATACTGTACAGAAATAGAAAAAGTGAAGCAAAAATAATGGCAAGATAACAAAAATAATCATGTGATGATTAAGCCGAGGAAGTGAAAGGAGAAGATGAGCATTGAGACAGTCAAACAAATGTGAAGGGACGGAGAAGAGCAAATGCCAGATGGAAAAGAGTTCCAGAGTCTGGGGGCAAGAAGGGAGAAAGACCAGGAGAGGTGTGATGGATTGCAGGAATTCATCCCTTCTCCACCAGAGTAAGCCCTCCCTGTGAGGGTAGGGAGGTGAGCCCACTCATCAACACCCTCCCTAAGGGTTGAGGCGAGTAGCACCTCACTGGGAGAGACTCCCCTTGTGGGGAAAAAGACTCCAGTTCCTTTTAGGAACTCCCTAAAGAACATTCCAAAATGGCCTCTTTAGTTATATCCTGCAAAGACTTATATGAAGAGAGAACAAGTATGTGTCACTGTAAGCAAGAAACTGTATCACTTCAAATGGGAAATTCCATTTAACTGAGATGAGGAGGATAGAGTAATGTGAAGAGAGGCTGCAGCCAAGGGAGGGAGGAGGGAGAACGGGAAGGAGGGAGGGAGGAAGGAAGGGAGGGAGGGAGGGAAGGAGGGAGTGAGGAAGACACTTACCCTGGGAAAAGAGAAGAATACATCTTGTAGTAAAAGTAAAGGGGAGAGTAACAAACTAACGGAAACCCTTAAAAAGAGCGACAAAATCAGTATAAGGTCAAAATAAACTAATTATGAAAATAAACAAAAGCCTAATGGAGCATTAGAGGAACTGTACAAACTGATCAAAGAAGTCACACGAGACTATTTGAGAATCGCCTATTGCACAGAAGTTTGAGAAAAGCAAATCACAGGAGAATGGAGTCATTTCACTGTCTTTAGTTGTTAAAATTGTGGTACGGTCAGTTAGTGTTAGTTCTGACTTTGTGTGATGGTGGAAATGCTGTTGCAGGGACAGGACCAACTTGTGCTGCCACTTCTCTGTTCTGTGTTTTCCTGCATAGGAATCCAGTTTGGACCCCTGACAGTGCAGCTCTTCATTCTTATCTTTTAGTGAACAGTATCCATGGGATAACCCTATAGTTTGTATCCATATTCCATTAGAAACCAAACCGAGACTTTCGAGAAGGCACCCACGTGGCAACGGACCACTCTGTGTATGATATCTAGTTTGCACTTAAAGTTTCATCACATACAAGCCTTTCTTATACAATGTTGCTGCTTGCAACCTGGAGTGTTAGCATAGCCATCGTCGTTATCAGTCCTTGGACTCACCGGCTATGTTGAATTCACCGGCTTTGATTTGTCGTAGCCAAGGAAAGTACCAAGGACAGCAAACGCTTCTGTCCCCCTAGGCTATCACTGCAGGAAGGCCCTCTGTACCGTTCTCCTTCTGCAATTCCCACTCTGTTTCTCTCCCCCGAGGCTCCTTGAAATTTGCAGTTCTTTCCTGAAAAGGTCAAGGGTAGTTCCTTCCTTGCCGCCTTCTCTGTTCTTGCTGCCTTTCTCCTCGACTCAAGCTGCCAGCTCTGAACTTGCTGCTTCCTTGTGCATTTTGCCTTGCTCAGAGTGTGCTTTCGTGCTCTGCCTTTTACCAGTGTGGGGAAGTGTGATTGAAGTCAGGTGTATGTTGTTATTGGCAATTGCCTGACTCTGCCTGGCCCTTGTGTTGGGACATGTCAGGTACACGGCTCTGGTGTTAGTCAGTTGTCGCTCATGGTGTACTGTCTCTGGGAAAGAGTTTGTGTCAGGAAAAGGGGGGGGGGGCTGAGCTTCCAAGTATCCTACCTGGTAGGATGGGGAAAAGGTGTTACAAGGAAGGGGATACCACTGCCACTCCCCGAAGACCCCTCATCCAGGTGATCCTCCCGCACTGGACCACCCCCATGAACTGGTTCCAATAGCGATGGCCGTGTCCTGGCCACCTGGGTGACCGATCCCCGGGGACTAACGGGTGAGATGCCTTAAGGTTTCTCACAGTTGCCCACAGAACAGGGTGTGGGCTGGTGGCAGCTACATGCTGATGTGACAGTAGCTCTGGGCATCCTACATTTTTGGGATACCGAGGCCTTGTCATAGGAATCAGTGGATTCCTACGCAAAAGCAAGATGGCCACTGGTGGCCTCTTAGTTTCCTTTGCCTTATCCCCTTTGTTCTCAAAGCCCTTAGAAGCCCTGGCTCTGTTCCCTTCCCCTGAATGGTGTTAGGTGGAGGGACCCTATATGGCTCTGGGGCTGCCTACTGCCAAATTGGCTAGAGCCTTCGCATGGGCTGCTTGTGGTGGGTACACCCTTGGAGTGGAGCTTGCCTGTCTGAATGGAGTGAGAAGTCCATATTCATTCTGTGTTTTGGGTGTCTTGTTTTGGTTGTGTGACACAATGTCTGAACCAACCCTGACTGAAACTAGAATTAATGCAGTGTAGCACACTGCACTGAAAGGCTGGGGAGTATCCCCCAATCCGCATCCTGTGTTGTGGGTGTCTGGTTTCTGGTGAATAGCCTGAATGCCTGCGAGTCTGATTGGGTGCTGCCTGCATGAATGCACTTGTGTGGGATTGTCTGGCTGATCTGTGAAAGTTCAGATCATTGAAGAATCCTTCAAGTGGCATCCTTGCCCTGACATCTGTCCACTTGTCCATGCCTGAGAAGGCCAAGGGTCGCTGCCTGCAGTGGAGTGTCCGCCAGTGGGTTTACTGCCAACAAAATCTGAAGACATCCTGAGTGTCCAGACTTGGTGAGGGTTTGCAATCCAGTCCAGTGGTCGTGTCCAGGTTGCCAGAAGCTGTCCTGACGTCCGTGCTGTGGCTGCAGAAATGAAGAGCAAAGTCAGTAAACCGTGAAATCCCGAAACCCGACACATACTTCTGCCACTGCACCCATCGCCACCGAAAGTCATCCATGGCCACCAAAGGTCTTATCTTAAGCCAGGCCATTTCGAGGTCCACAGCAAGTTTCACCTTTGTGAGACATCCACAGCCGGCGTAGCAACGCAATAACTGAGACCACCTTGAAGACCGGAAGTGCTGCCTTTCCAACACGTCTTGGTTTCCTTCTTCTACTCGACACCGACATCCCAGCGACTCCTTCTTCCAAGGGGGGGTCCATCATCGAGGGGTCTCATTGAGTAAAGCCAAGAAACTCCACCACTTTGCTTGCCAAGGTACTGTGACAAGGTACCAGGTTTATCTTGGATCCTGTTTTCCTGTGGCTTCACAGGTACTTTGGGGGTAGTGGGATCTGTAGAAAAAGAACCGGAGCATTATTAAACATATTTGGACTGGGCTGTAATATAAAGATAAAGTGCACATTTATTGCCCAGGTCAGGGGATCCTCACACAACATTGGATTGTTTATCATAAAGAAAGCATTTTGATAATGTTCCTAACCATGCCTTTCTACAATAATATCTATAAAATTACCCATTGCTTAATAATTCTAAGCTTTTTATTAACTGTCAGCAGTTGGTCCATTTTACCTGAATCTAAGTATATTGTGGTACCACATAGAGGTGTAAATATTTGCCATTATTAGGATAGTGTTGCCTGAGTACAAAGTGTTAATTATTGCTGTATATATGATATGATATAAGTTGTTTATAACGCGCCTGTACACAAGTGTTTCTAGGCGCAACAGGATTAGGAACGGTAGACAGATGGAGGACAAAACAAATGATCTTACTAGGCCTTGTGTCAATCAGATCGTGCAAGTGCCAGGGGGAGGGAAGAGGAGAAGTGGCAGGGGGAGGGGTGAGGGGAGAGTGCAGTGGCAAGAACGCAATAAGTGCTGCCAGGGTGGTGGCTCAGTAACTGCAGAGAGGTTGGGGACTGTAGGGTTGCAGATACAGTCCCTAAGAAGTCTTGAGGCCCGGAGGCAGTGCAATGGGCTACTGGTCGCAGGTAGTGCAGGAGCCTGGTGCTTGTGAGGTTCAGTGGGCAGCCAGGTAACGAGAGAGAACGAGAGAGAGAGAGAGAGAGAGAGAGAGAGAGAGAGAGAGAGAGACAGACAGACAGACAGACAGACACACTACTCCTCCCCCCACCCCACTCTCTACCCAGATAAGCGTCTGACACTTAGTGAGCTGAGGTGGATGAGCGGAGGGCTCAAGTAGGAAGAGAGAGTTGGATGTAGTGTGGTCCCCAGCCCCAGAAAGCCTTGTGGGCGGTGATGTATATTCACCTAAACCTTATGTTATATAAAATTGCTGTGTTAGCACTTAACATAGTGTGTGGACATTCCTTTGTGGTGGCTTTGGGAATTCACTGTACCGAAGAACCTGCCTGCATCACCTCCGTGGAGTCACAGCCTTGGTTGCTCGTCCATTACTACCATTAGAGAACTTTGGCTGGGTGCTCTGTGCCTCAACCCCAACTATAAGGTGGGCAGAAATACAGATACCCCCTCTAGTCTTTATCCTGTGGACAGATTGTTTGAAGACATTTGCGGACAACTGACAAGCACCTAGCTAGTTTTGTTGGGTAGGGAAGACCCCATAGAATTAGGGCGAGTTGGGCATTGTCCTTTTCTTTAATAAAGACGTGCTTGAAATGTCTTCTAAGAGTCTGCCTCGTCCTTCTGACCCACAACACGGGCATAGGGAGGTTTAGGCACAGAAAGGAGATGAAAATATTGGGAATAAAGAGGCCACAAAGGAGGGTAGGGAGAGATCAGAGGAGAGTTAGGGTGGGGCCAAGCCCATGGTAGCATTTAAATGTGATACAAAGAAAGTGGCACAAGAACCTGGAGTCAAAGGGAAGAAAGGAGATGGATAGAAAAGGGGAGAAAGAGTGGGAACGAGGGAGAAGCTGGTAAAGGTGAATAAGAGAATTCAACACAGAGTGGAGTGAGATGAGAAGAAGGAAGACCAATGAGTCTGGAAAAGATTGATGAGGTGATAAGGAGTTTAGTCGCATGAAAGGATTGAAAAGGTTGAATACGACATATGTTGAAGAGATGGTACCGGCAGACCCGTGCAATAGCAGAGTTATGCTGAGCAAAACGGATTGCTGAATCAAATGTTCCTTTGAGATTGTGAGACGTTGATGAGAAGGGGAGAGCGGAGGGAGTGAGGGAGGGGAGGGAAGGGAAGGGAAGAGAAGGAGGGAAAGGGGGTGTAGGGAGAGGATGGGGGAAAGAGGACATCCTCGGTTTTAGAGGACTTAAGGTGTACAGATCGAGAAGAGAAGACATCAATAGATTGGGCATAGGAAAGACTAGCAGAAATAGAGTCAAGTCTATCTCAAAATGAAGAAAAGGAAAAGGCGATCTGGGTGTCCCCACCATGTTGGGAACATTGCGCATATGTGGGAGACCAGTATACTGTTCCCACGCATGTGCGGTTCTGAAAGTGGCGTTTGTCGCCACGGCAATGACATCCAATGCCGTTGATGCGGCTCAGGGACCGCCGGGGCATTTAAACCCCACGCTTTCACAGACGGTGGCGCCAATATGCACTCTGTATGTTCGTGCCTTGTTTGCATCTTGCCTTTTTGCCTGTTCTTCTTCTACTATCTGTTCCTGGCTCCCTTCCTCCGTCCCAGCCTCCTCTGGGCCCTGTCTTGGCCTCTTTCCTTGCCTGCCTGTTGCCCTGCTGCTTTCCCTCATCCCGCCTTGACCTCTGCCTTGCTCCTGGACCTTGCCTGCCTGTGTGGCTTACCCTCAGTCATCTTCCAGACAGGGAAACTCCATTGCTACTTGCTTGCTGCTGTCCCCGTCCTCCGGCTGCCATAATTAACATCCAGCTTCCCAGGCCAACGCTCTCCACTGTTCCTATGCCACATAAAATCCGGGGAGCTGTCCTGTTGTGTAGAGAATAGGCTTCCAGGCACCTTTTCCACATTTTCATCACAGGAAGGGGTGTCCAGGGTTGGTCCCTGCATTACATGTACGACCTGTCAGAGCTCTGTATGCCAGGGAAAGCCAAGAATTGATTCTCCATGACCTCGGACCAGCAACGAAGAGATCAGGTACTTGACCGATTTTAAGGTTCCCACAGATCTATGATGCTATGAAAGCAGTTCAAGAACTAAGTGAGGAACTACAAGCTCTCAGATTGGATTTTGCAACTTTAAAGCAGGAAAACACTGTTGTACATGGTGCCATCAGTGGCGATGTTTGCCGAAAATACAGTGGCTCATACTTCCACCCTTAAAAATGTCAGCGATCTAATCACTGCAAGATACAATTAAGATTCCACCCCCAGCATTTTCAACATGATGAGACTAAGATTCAGTTCATCTTGAGCAATCGAACTGGCAGCGCCTTATCCTGGGTTGCCCCGTATGTATCAGCAAGTAGCTCTATATTGGAGGACTTTGGAGGATTTGAAAAGGCTTTTTTGGCTGTTTTCCAATTGCTTAATCTAGCTGCAACTGCTCAGAATCAGCTACTCGATCTGAAACAAGTATATCCTTATCTAATTTCCTACCTAAGCTGTTTTTGATAAAACACAGCTGATTCCCAGTGTCTGGATGTAACGCAGCATACACTATTCCGAAGAGGACTACACGAAGAGTAGAAGAACGTGCTTGTTCACTCTCTAGAACCCGAGGCTCTGCAAGGGCTGATAGTTATTCGTATAGACCATCGTTTGACAGAACGCAGCGGAGAACAAAGGAAGACCGGGGAAGGATCCTACCGGCATGTACAGGCACCACATGTTTCAGTCCAGCCATCTAAGGATACTCCAGATGAACACACGCAGTTAGGTGCCTTGCGCAGACCATTGTCTGATGTGGAATGGAGAAAACATCGAACCAATCTGCTATGCCTCTACTGTGGTGATAGTGGCCATTATCTAGGAACATGCCCCTTAGAACCCCCTAAACTGGCGGGAAACTAAAGGGATTGTTGCAGGAACAGGAGGGAGCAACAAGCCCAGTTACCAATGAGTGTTGCCCCTGACTCTCTCACGCCTGCTGTCTTTAGGTGTCTGTCTCTGCTGGAATGACAGTTCTTCTATTGTGTACCCCAACGCTTTACTTGATTGTGGAGCCTCAGGGAATTACTTTGACATAATATTTACTCTCTGATCTGGAATACCTAGCTTGTTTGATCGAAGTTATAGACTGCTCACCTTTAGCACACTGATCCAGTGCATCACAATACTGTGCCTGTTTTGTTACTTAATGCGGAACATAAGGAACTAATTTCCTTTGCTACAGAAACTCCATTGTTCTGGAGCTACCTTGGCTTATTAGCCATAATTCTAGCATTGATTGGTTATGCAAATCTCTGCGTCCTCCTCTGGTTGTTATTGGACCTGCACAGGATCCACCCTCACCGGTCTTGGGATGCACCATGCAAAAAGTACCCAAAGAATATGTTTGCTTTGCTCGTGTCTTTGCAGAGCCTGAACAGATTCCATTGCTTCCTCACTGTGTTCATGACTGCAGTATTGAATTACTCCCTAACATACCAATAACACATGGTCGGGTATATTCATTAACCAGACAAGCAGTAGATACATCAGTATCTGGACAACGGCTTACAAATATCACCATTTAAATCTCTGGCAGGGGCACCCCTGTTTTCTGTACCTAAGAAAGAAGGAACATTACATCCATGCGTAGACTATTGCTTTCTTAATAACATAACTATGAAAGAGCAGTACCCTTTATCCTTAATCTGTCTCATAATGGAATCCTTACACTCTTCCTCTGTGTTTACCAAATTGGGTCTGTGAGTGGCCTACCATCTGGTCCGCATCAGTGAAGGTGATGAATGGAAGATGGCATTTACAACACCATTGGGGCAATATGAGCACTGAGTGATGGCGTTTGGCCTGTCTAATGCCCCCACCGTCTTCCAGCGCTTTGTGGACTCTTTGTTTTCTGACTTGATTGGAGTATTGGTCTGGGTGTATCTGGATGATATTTTACTCTTTTCACCATCTTCGGAAGATCACATACGCCACGTTTCTTAAGTCCTTTCTTGCGTTGCGAGTAATAATCTGTATGCTAAGACCGAAAAATGTACCTTCCATTAAGAACAGATTGATTTCTTAAGCTATATAATCAGTCCTTCTGGAATACATATGGACCCACGAAAAATAAAAACTGTACTGGACTGGCCAACTGCACAGGATGTGAAGGCCACACAAAGGCTCTTGGGGTTCGCCAATTTTTATCAGCACTTTATCACTTGTTATTCCAAACTCACAGGTGACATCACCCATCTCCTCGTTTCCAAGAAGGAATTCCAGTGGGATGTCAAGGCAGAAGTGGCTTTTTTAGCCCTCAAGGAAGCCTTTACTGTATCACTGATTTTTGGAACATCCAGATGAGACATGCCCGGTCATAGTTGAAGCCGATGCCTCTGACAAAGTCATTGGAGTGGTGCTCCTGCAACTAAACCTGTATACCAACGTTGAGCACCCCATTGCTTATTCCAGGAAGCTTTCGCCTTGAGAGTTGAACTACTCGGTCATTCGAAAAATAACTGCTAGCTATAAAGGAGGCATTCCTGGAATTGATACACCATCTCCTACTTGGCCTTCACAAGCTTGAGGTACGAACCGATTATCTCAATCTACAATGGACCGTCTATTGTATGAACCACCATCAAGCATGCTGTGCTTTTTTCTTTGCACAATTTGATTTCATTATCACCTACATTCCAGGAACCCAAAACTTAAAAGCTGACACCATGTCTCTACTCCATGACCATGAATCAGCCACTATCAGTCGGGGTATACCCATCTTGTGAGCTAAGCATTTCTTGAACATAATCATCCCATATATACAACAAGTCAAAGAAGCAACCGCACACGATCCAGAAGCTATCGCAATCCTTTTATACAGACTGCTGATGGTCTTCTGTTTCGTAATGGCCGTATGTACTTACCCGCTGCTACTCAACGTCTCAGTATATTGTCATTCTTTCATGATTCTCAAGTTGCTGGTCATGGAGGAATAAAGACAGCCTTTGATCTAATCTCACAACAATTTTGGTTGCCCGGTCTCCAAAAACAAGTTCAGAAGTATGTTACCCAGTGTCCGGTATGTGCTCAATGTAAACTGAGTTGACGTCATCCTATCTGTCTCCTACAACCACTGGAAAAGCCACCTCATCCATGGCATGTGATTGCCACTTATTATATTGTGGAACTGCCTGAATCCCATGGGCATCTGCATAATGGTGGTTGTGGACTGCTTTACATAACTGGCCCATTTCATTCCACTATCCGCCATGCCTTTGGCAACTCATGGCGCAAGCCTTTTTGCATGAAATATACAGATTGCATGGCCTCTTGGAAAAGGTGATATCAGATAGAGGACTGCAATTTATCTCCTGCTTTTGGAGCTCTCGGTGTACTTTTAGAATGCGTTCTGAGCTCCGGATATCACCCGCAGAGCAACGGTCAGACAGAACAGACCAAGCAGACGATAGAGCAATATCTACACTGTTGTGCCAATGCTTTACAATCTAATTGGTATGAATACCTGGACACATCGGAAGTAGCTTATAACGATGCCCTGCATGCCTCTATCAATCTCATCCCATTTTTTTGTACTTATGGATTTCATCCAAAAAGTATTGCTTTGTCCTTGCAAATGTAGTGCAGTACCATCTGTGGATGCCTGACTTCAACGGATTGGGCAAATAGAGATTACTCCAAGAGTCCAGTCTGCAGCACAAGACCATAGCAGATCAGAAACGGTCAGTTGTTCCCATGTACAAGGTCGGTGATAAAGTATGGTTATCAAGTACAGACCTTAAAGTTCGGAACCTCCCTGCTAAACTGGCACCTCAATTTTTGGGCCCATTTTGTATACTTGCCTGTGTCTCTCCTGTGGTCTTTCATTTGCAACTACCTGTGGTTTGGCGAGTTCACCAGGTATTCCAAGTGTCTTTGTTGAAGCCTTATCTGAAAGATTCCTTTGGTCATAACCCGACTCGGCTGCCTCTGTTGGATATTGATGGCCAGCCTCGATACGAGGTCCAAAAAATATGTGACTTCAATTTCCGCCAGGGGCGTTTATACTTTCTAATTGATTGAAAGGGCTACCCAGCTTGTGACCGCTCCTGGGTGCCTGCCTACAGTGTCTATGCACCTGGTTTGGTTAATCATTTCTACCGTTGTTTTCCCTGAGAGCCTGGTGCTCTGGGAGAGGGGCAGGGTGTCATGCACTCGATATGTCACCGCTGCGGCTACTTACATGGTGGGTGTATCCACGATGGCGTCTGCAGAAGGGGCGGCCCAGGCAGACAAGACGGCTGCTGCAGGAGACAGCATAGGCTCAGTCTCGACAGTAAGAAGGCCTGCGCTGTTCCTCCGTGAGCACCACCATTTTGGGAACATTGCCCATGTGCAGGAGACCTGTTTCCTGCTCCCACACATGTGCGGTTCCTAAAGTGTTTTTTGCCACCATGGCAAAGACATCTGATGCCGTGGATGCAGCTCAGGGACCACTGAGGTATTTAAATCCCATGCTTTCACAGACTGATGCGTCTTAATGCGCTCTGTATGTTTGTGCCTTGTTTGCATTCTGCCTACTTGCCCGTTCATCTTCTGCTCTCCGTTTCTGGCTCCCTTCCTCCTTCCCAGCCTCCTCTGTGCCCTGTCTTGGCATATTTCCTTTCCTACCTGTTGCTCTGCTGCTTTCCCTCATCCTGCCAAGATCTCTTCATTGCTCCTGGATCTTAGCAGACTGTGTGGCTTGCCTGCAATCCTCATCTTGCAGATGTGGAAATGCCACCGCTACTTGCTTGCAGCTGTCCCCATCCTCTGACTGCCATTATTAACGTCCAGCTTCACCGGCCAGGGCTCTGCGCTGTTCCTACGCCATGTCAAATCCAGGGAGCTGTCCTGTGGCGTAGGGAACTGGCTTCCGGCACCTTTTTGCCATTTACATCACAGGGAGGGGAGCGCGGTATTGGTGCTTGTGTTACCCTTACGACCTGATGGAGCTCTGGATCACCAGGAAAAGCCAAGAATTGATTCTCCATGGCCTCAGACCCAGAAAAAAAGATATCAGGTACAAGATAGGAATTGGAAAAGAGTACGATCAGAAGAGGAAGAAAGGGAAAGATTGATAAGTGAGATGGATATGGAGAAAGAAAGGAGGCAATATCAGCATCAATAAGGAGAGAAAGGGAAGGGAAGGGAAGTTGGGAGAGGGAGATTGTAGATTAGCAAGAGAGGTGGTTGGTTGCAGGAGGAGTGGGGGCAGAAAATGGGGATCGTAAATTGGGGATTTAGCGGTAAAGAAAACAGCAAAGTCAGTAGCAGGAGGTGTAGAGGAGATGGAGGAATCAGGAGGGGGAAGAAAGTATTTTATTGATCAATTGCAAATGACAGTGAGGGTGTGGGGAAAGATGGTTTGAGGGATGAAAACTATTGGGTTTTTTGCATTGAGGAGTGAAGTATCATCAGAGGAGTGAAGAGTGGACAGTCGGGTAAGATCATCAGAGGAATGTTTTTTTTTTCTTTTCAGAGATGCTAAGCCTAGCATAAGTAGGAGCAGAGAGTGGGAGGGTCCATGCTGAGGACGTTTTAGATGGAAAGAAAATGGTGTACATGCATTTCGCCGACCTATTTTTGGTCATGGTACTTTTCATCGCCGACCCTTTCATCGGCAACATTTTTATTTTCAAATTTTTTTTTTTAGGGGGTGGGGTGTTTGTGCGGGTTGGGGTATGAATATTTAAGTAAGGAGGGATTTGGGGGGGCACAGCCCCCCCATAAATAAAAAAATTAAAATAAAATAAAAATGTTGGCGATGAAAGGGTCGGCGATGAAAAGTACCACAACCAAAAATAGGTCGGCGAAATCACGTAGAACCAAGAAAAGGATGCAAGGAAAAAACAAGTCCTTAGTGGAAGTGTGTGTTGTGGAGATTTGAGGTGGCATATTCCGAGGATAGTTTTGAAAAGGGGTCAGTTGAAGGAAGCACAGAGAGAGAAGAGAAGATGTGAAAGCAGAATGGCAAAAGGAACATAGGTCATAGCAGAGGGAGATTGGGTATAGGTAGGGGACAAGTTGGAAGTAGTGTGGGAGAAGGATGTGATCCAACGATAAATAGGATGGGAGTGAATGGAAGAATTGAGAGGAATAGAGGACAAGAGAAGGTTAAGACAGAAACCAGAAATGTGGGACAGGGGTAGGGAGATGAAAGGGAGAAAAGGAATCCAGAAGTGGCAGAAGGGGGCATCACACTTGAGTAGAGGAAATATGTAAATTAATTTTCTTTTTTTTTAGGGGCTCAAATATTCCAGGCAGCATAGTCCCCCCACCCTGCAATGGAGAGCACAAATGAGATCTGTACATTTTTCTTGGAGTAACACGGAGGAGCCCATTATAGATGGAGTAACGGCTTTAAAGTACACCATTTATTTTTTTTGTATTGTTTCTCTATCATGCACCAACTTGGTAAGATGAATTTGGAGTTGGGTCTGAGAACATGTAGGGACTGATGAGATACACAAAGTGTTGCTTTCTCTCTATGATAGGATAGAATAGGTATGCTGTGATCCCTCTACCGAGGCTACATGTGCTCAAGCATCCACTTGTCGCAAGATGGAACATTATTGTAAGTGATGTGACTCTCAGAACAGAGGTGTAGTATAGCTACAACCTATGTCAATTATTTTTTTACTTTATATACAGCTCAGTGATGTTAGAAATGATCTGTCAGTGACTAGTTATGAATTATAAACGTTTACAGATCTAAGTCATCATATGATCTCTGCTTTCATACTGGTAAAAATGTGCTCTTTGTTTATTTTAGTTAGGTTGCATGATGTATGATCACTAATTCAAACTCTTAGCCGTGTTTTTTGCCACCCGTCTGCTGGAAATAATATGCCCCTGTCCTCTTCTAGCATGTGTGTGCCACCTAGCGGGGAGACCTCTGGGAAGTCTCCTCAGGCAGTGGCATGGGACCTCAGAACTTTTCTCTTCTAGCCTTGGTGCTTAGCATGTGTGTGGCACCTGGGGGAGAGATCTCTGGGAAGTCTCCTCAGGCCGTGGCATGGAACCTCTGAACTTTTCTCTTCTAGCCTTGATGCTTAGCATGTGATTATACAAAATGTTATCAGGGCTTTATGACTGTAGTACACATTTATTAACTTGATTGAATAGATCCTGGCCTTACATCAATGCACATGTTTGACATTTGAAGTTACGCTTTGTCAGATTTTAATATAATTGGAATGTAATTGTTTACAGAATGTCACAATACTCAGATTTGTTTTTTTTTTTAATCCAGCCTTGATATGTGACACATGCTACATTAGTGTATGGTATTAATACATTCTGAAGCTCTGGTAAAATGTCGTTTTGGGTAATTGTTAAGTTTGAAAAAAAGATTCAGTTGGTCTTTTTACTTTTGGCTACAAGTCAGAACTATTTGCGACACTATGTATGAGTGGGGCAAGATAGCAGGTATGTGTGCTGTGGTTGAGTGGTTCTGTGGTTCAGGACAGGACACCGGGTACTTGTCTTGTGGTATGGGGGTTTCAGGGCAGGGGGACCAATTATCTTGTGATTGGAAGGCATCGCAAGACTCCAGGTAGGGGTTCTTCTGTTATGCAGAGTAGGGAGGCAGGACACAACGCAGGGGTATTGTGTGGTGGGGCATGGAGAGGCAGGAAGCCAGGTAATCCGTCATCTCAGCATGACCCATTCCATTTCGGAGATAGTGGGCCAGCCCTGTTTTTTTCCTCTTCATTCTGGGACTTGTAGTCCTAGTTTTATCAATCTATGACTTCAAGTCCCGTAAGGCAAATAAAAAAAAAAATAGCTAGACTACCATCTCCCAAACAGAAGGGAGCATATTGGCAAATATGTATGGTAGCTTGCTAAATCTGCTCATGTGTGGCCCAAAGAGCCAGGCAAGAACCCCTGGCTCAGCCCTACCCATTAATTCTCTGGCCCCCTGACTTCTAAAGCCCATCCAACTGCTGCACCCTGCTCAGTGCATTTCTTCCTCATGTTTCTGCCTATTTCCCACACTTCCTTTATTCTGTTTCTCATCAAATCTGTTGTCAGTTATCCTTTAAGCGAGATGATGAAAAGCTCTATTCAATTCACCCGGATGCACTGCAATGTTTGCCAGGCCCTTGAACCATACTTTGTGAGAAGCGGATTAATACATATCAAGATACTTCATCCACAGCAGCTATGCGTTCAATGCAAACCACTGATGCAGGTTTACTCTATTTTTGTCTTGTGAGAAAAACGAAAACAAGAACAAATATTCCCCAGTTGCTGTCTATTTCTGGCAAAAGCAATCCTCAGCTGATCTGTGTCCGACTCCTGTTCTGGTAAAACAACTTGCTAACTTTCTGTTAGGATCCTCATCTTCCAATGCGCTACAATGGATGACTCTGTTGGGATGTGCACTAGCTTTGAACTTTGTAGGATGTAATGCAGGATTTGTTTCACTTCAAAGTAGCTTCACATCTGTGCAGACATAGCT
Organism: Ambystoma mexicanum; assembly: GCF_040938575.1. Classification (NCBI taxonomy): domain Eukaryota; kingdom Metazoa; phylum Chordata; class Amphibia; order Caudata; family Ambystomatidae; genus Ambystoma; species Ambystoma mexicanum. The sequence continues at coordinate 405,230,912 of NC_090940.1, forward strand.
CACTCGACTCATTGGGAAGTATGTTGAAGGGAGTCATACTTGCACATATGGTCAAGCACCCACTTATCACAAGATGGACCATTATTGTAAGCGATGTTACTCGCAGAACAGGGGTGTAGTCTAGCTACGACTTGTGTCAATTATTTGTGAACTTTATATACAGCTGGTGGTGTGGGGGCAGGAATGCATCTTTGCACTGATCTGGGAGGAGAAGCGCCTCTGAAATGGTTGGGATGGGGGATGGAGTTTCCAAAACACTAGCACTGAAAATCCTTTTAGATGGGATGGTCTGACAGCAATTGGTAAGAGTGGCAAGTGTGCATTGGCAAACCTGCCTTGACTAAACATAGATTTTGGTCTCTACAGAATCTAACTGCTTGTCATTTGTCTTGTCTATTAAATTTACCTTGGCACATACACTTTAGCTTTCCCTGTCTCCCTGGGTATTTATTGCTCTTATTTCAGATTGTCCGTGGTGCAATGGGTGTACTTATCTTTAGATGATATCGGTGAACCATTGGCTTCTCTTCTTTGTCCCCGTAACAAACAGTTACAAGTGACACAACTAGGAATATCAATTCGACTAGTCTTATTTTAGAAGTCTGGATGGCTGCTGTCTTTATAAGTGCCCACAACACTGTCTATGCTGTTTTGTTTTCCTCCAAGGTTGTCCCCTGGGTCACTATTTAAGCTTTTCTGGCTAGTTGTTAGGCCTTTGCCTTTTCCTGCCTTTTCCTGCCTTCTCCTGGAGTGTTTGCTTATTCCCCATGGTCAGGGCCTCCATCTCCTTTGTCTCAACCACATACTCACCAGGGCTACCATCTTCTTTCCCTTAGCACCCTTCTTGGTCAGAGTTTATTCCTCCTTGGGTCATGATATTTTTTCTCACTGCACCTTCATCCGTTCTCTGGATTTTACTCTCTTCCAGTTTGAGTTTTGCTCCTCTCGTAGCCTGTCTTGTTTTCTATCTGTTCTGCTCTTTGAGATGTACTCTTCAATGTCCTCCAGTGTCCAGATTTCCCTTTCCTCCTGTCTCCAGGTTTTACAATCCACCTCAACGATCCAGGTCTTCCTACCTGGCTATGCGCTTCAGGTTTTCCAATCCACCTCCTCCTTTTCTTTCCTTTCAGCTATATAGCCTGTGCTTTCTTGTTTGACAATTCTCTAGCTCTCCAGGTCTGTCCCCAGCAATACTGATGTTGTGGTGTCTTGCCTTCATGCAGTGCTGATGCTGAATTAGTCCTCTGACTGGCTGTGTCGATCACATAACTTGTCTGAGCATGCTCCTCAGTGGAAAGGAGGCTTTGTAGTCCTGACCCTTGCAAAGAAGTCTTCAAATAGGCCAGGCTTCATTTTGAAGCTTTCCTTTATGTTTATTAGCATCTGGTATGGATGCACGTGGTATTTTGTTCCCCCATTTCAGGCTAATGGGGGGCCTCTCTCCTTTGGAGTATGTTTTTCCTGCTCTCTATATTCATCAGGTAACAAAGTGTTCTTCCATTCCTCTGATGGCTGGGGAGGCTAAAAAGCTGATTCTTTAAATTTTGTATTTTAATTGCTTGTTTTTTTCCCATTGATTCCGAAACCGGGTGCAGGAGTTGACGCTTCTCTTCAATGGCTGGATCTTTGGAGTTTTCCTTTCTTCAGGCTTTTTTTTAGTATGGGAAGGAAAAAACATCACCTCTTAATGACGGGTCGCTGTAGAAGGACGATTTGGGCATCTGTCAATTGAGGAACTTCCATGCACTCAGCCCCACAAGTCTTGTTCTTTCAGACAATCAAGACATCCCTTGTAGAAGAAATAATATCATTAGAGAAGACCCATGCAAACTACATCCCTGTACAAAAAAAGAGCCAGATGTCCCTCTAGCGAGCCCCAAAGTCCTAGAGAGAAAGTACATTTGCATAGCCTAGATAACTTTCAGTTTCGCAAAAAAAGACCCATCAAACTTAGTGTGTCCCTGTTGCAGGTACCCCTATGGTAGCAAAAACACCAGTTCAGAGGCCCAGAAACGATGTTTACCACTGACTCCAGTGACTGCGAGTGATAACATGTTGCCAATGCCTTGTTTACCAGCAGAATTTGCACATGTAAGTGAAACATAGCTGCCAATTTATGGTATATGGGACAGGTTTTCCTTGCAAGAGCTGCAAAGTTCAAATTAAAAAGCACACACGCTTTTATTTCACGGACAAGACAGACCCACTTTTGCAATGTTTACTAACTTCTGAGTTGTCAATGAAGCTGTACATTTCTCAGGGTTTGTTTTCCAGCAGAAGGAGAAGGAGAGGGGGTGTGAATTCCAGTAAGGTCAACTGGCCAAATAATGCCTTGGTCTGCCCCAAAAAAGAACCTGAGCTGGTTCAGGTGAGCCTATCGGAGCAGCCAACCCCAGCGTCTCACCAATTCCAGGACATGGGTGTCCACCAACAAAAACACCCCAGCTCTGCGAGAGGGAGCACATGCCTATAAAGCCCACACGCTGCAATTTGGAGTTTGGGAAAGGAGTTGGAGAGAGAAGTTGGGAGGAGATTTGTGAAAACAGAGCGTACATGGAGGAGGTTAGCGGGAGAAAGGAGAGTGGAAGTGAGAAAGAGGTGAAAGGCTATAGGGGAGAAGAGGGTTGGTAAGAGAGAAGGAGGGTGTTACTAACGAAGAGTTGTTTTTTTTTGTTTAAAGACCGGAAGTGGGTGGTTGGAGAACTAATGGGGAGAACTGTTTAACGTTTTATTTCCTAGAGGGACACTTTAGTTAGGTTTTCCAAAACATAATCCAGACATTGGAGAGTAACCATTCTGAAAATATTTAGTTGCCACAGATGTATCCTGTTTATTGTTGCCCATCCTTTGTTAATAAGCCCCTAATGAAAACAAATCTGGTATCAAGGGTTATTTTAGTCAGGCTGGTTTGTTTATCCCGCCACCTACATGACACTACACTAAACATATTTGAATGTAGTGATTCTTAATGGGAGTTAGTAAATAGTCATTGTGTGCTAAAGTCCCCCAGAACTAACTGAAATGGTGATCTGTGCCAGGGGAAGAAATACCACTGTCTGAGAGCCTTCTTTCCTTTCTACGGCAAGAATACTGTGGTACTGCACATAAGTGGGACTCTGGGTGACAGAAGCCGACGATAGCCTGAGATGGAGACCCACAGAGCTCCAACACTAGGCAGCTAAATGGTGGTTGAAAATAGACCAGCATTGGCAAGGCTGAGGGAACCGCGCTGCCGAAGGGGCTTGAAAACTGGAGACACTTGAGGGAAGTGACTAGGCAACAAAACGGGCATGGGACTCAGGATGTGTTATTGAGACCGAACCGGAGGGAGAGCATGAAAAAGTGAGGGCTAAAACACAGGAATGCAGATGAGTGGGTAGCTGAAGAAAAGCACTGGCAACAGATGGAGAGCAAGAACCAAAAGGACCAGACTTGAGATGCTCCCTTCTGGTATAGAGTCCAAGCACAAGCACAAAGTGTTCTAAAAATAATTAAGGGGCTGCATTCTGCGAGACATTGGTTTTCCAGATAAAAGAGGGGAAACATTAAGATTATACAGCAATAGGAAAGAGAGTCATTGCCGAAAAAAGCTGTATGCCAGGAGATGAAATTTAAACTCAAAGTTTAGCAGAAAAAGCAACATTGAAACGCTGCCCTCTGAAAGACACCTGGTGCTAGAAAGAAGTCAATGCATTTAATGCATAATGGGAAACCTATTTCAGTTCTAGGAAATTACTAGAACCAGAAAAGAGAGCCAAGGAGAACACTGTTTTCTAGGAGATGGAGTATGCTAAGGCGTTTTCTGTAGATGCATCTCTTGTGCAGTGTACAGTGTAATAACTTGAAAGCTGAAGGAACCCGGACCAGCAGGTAAGTTATTAAGTAGGTTTATTGTAGTTCAATTGCCAGGAACAACATTGGCATGTCCTTTCCAAGCCAGCATACCTCCAACTGCCAAGCATAGAATTCAGCTTCAGATAACAACACACCAACACTCCACTCACACTGACCTCACCACATTCCATGTACAGTGATGTCATCACCTCAGCTACCAAGATACATTACAACACTTCTCCCTCCTTTCCTTTGTTGAAATAAGAGGAATTTCCACAGCAAAACCAGCACCAGACAATCCCCAACATGCACGTGTGGCCAGCACGTGATGCCCAACACACCAGCTCCACTGGCGACAAACTGCCTCCAGATAACACCTATAACCCCGAGCACTCCAAAGAAGATCCATGTAACAGGAAAAGTGCTCCACCAAAGGAATAAGAACCCAATAATACCTACATGGCACCCCCAGAATACTAACAACTGTGCTAACACATTGGGCAACATGACACCCCGTGTCAACCAACACCCTACACCAACTCCTACACCCAACTACATTCCACTCCTCCCTCTATAAACAAAACAGTGAGGAACCCAACTCAATCTACTAAGGGTTAACTCCTCCCATGAACAGAACTGGACAACCTTCGAGAAACAAAAATAAAAAAACTAAGCACCTCCACCTGTTCCAAGCTGCCTCTTGGAACCTAGGTCCTGCCACGACCCAGCGTCCACACAGATAAACTACCTAACACTCCTAACCCTCAGTGCACAAACATCTTTCCGTCCTAGTCTGCCCCCTAGGACGCCAGGGCTGCCACCCCCTGGCACGAACCACACAGCTCAACAGAGCAACAACAAGCACAACAACGTAGACAGTTCACCACAGCACCCCCAAAAGGTACCCCACACCACAAGAACCTTGAACAACCGAGAACCCAACCCACAAAGATTGCGGAAACATAACACCTCAAACCGGCACACATCAACACACCGCGGACCCTTGCTCCAGCCCACTGCACCACCACCGCAGCACACACACCACGGACCCCTGGTCCAGCCTACTGCACCACGCAGCACACCTACCATTTACCAAGGACCCCAGGTCCAGCCAAACTGCACCAAGGCAGCACACACTCACCCAGGACCCCAGGTCCAGCCAACTGCGCGAACGCAGGACACCACACTACTCACCCTGGACCCCTGGTCCATCCACCTGCAAAACAGCAGGACTCTTCACCAACATGGGACCTACCGTATGGCCCCACCTTGCAGGTTGCTATTGGAACCCCTAACAGAGGCACATTGTGACAATAGCACACCTCACATACACACACACTAAGGATAGAGTCACCTCCACACTCCATATGCACCTCCACGCACCATATGCATACCTGCTAAAAAATACATTGTCTTGAATATGCATATTCACTGCTACAAGAGATTAGACATAACATAACTGAACAAATATGATTAGAAATGCCGCAAAACACCTTTGGTTTGAAATCACTGCCCAATAAACTATCAATCGCCCACGGGCACCCCCACCCACGAGTCCATCCAAACCCAAAGTGGAACCCAACCTGTAAAAAACATTGTTAGGCCTTTAGCACATTAATCAAGACATCACTACTGATAATAACATGTGAGTGCCCCCACCCACAAGTCCAAATCCTAAAAGTTCAGTCCACATGGAAGAAATTGTTATTCATAAAAATACATTGCAATTTTCGGCACATTAATGCAACAACAAAACACTAAACAAACTCTCACTCACCTGAGACTTGCATACAACAATCACAACCCTAACAGACAGCCACTTACACTCATACAAAACATCCAGCGCGCGTATCCACTTCACTCACAGAGGCCCATGTTACGCATTCACAAACTCAAAAACACAGCCGGGCTCATACAAACTGCACACTAGTGAAAAATGTCGCTCATCAACAGGAACATGCTCCTCACCGCCTCCGCCTCAAGCTGCCGTGATAGATGAGCGAACTTCTCCAAGGCCCACCACCAATCACTCTGGTCGCAGACACCAGACACATGCTCCATGTCCCCTGGCATGCTGGAAGTGCATATCGATAAATCATACTCAGCGAGTCTTTCCAACAAGAGTTCCAAACCTTCCAAGGAAAACTTCCAAGTCTCCACGGAGCCCACGCAGGTGACTGCACTCACCCACATACCTCTCCTATGCTGCGTAGACACAGCAGATTCAGAAACCACCCTGCCTCCATCAGCACAGGGTGATCTGCCGCCATGCCTACAGTTACTGCGTGACTCCTCTGTAACACAAGAAGTCAGAACAGTGCGACTCTTGCGCCCGCGAAACTCCGCACACTCAATGTCCCTCCTGCGTTCCAGCTGAGGACGCTGGAACGCACGTTCCAACTAAGGCAACGTGACCACAGTTGCGCGTTCGCCCCCTCCTCCAAACACGCGTCCACGTTCCAGCTTTTCCAGCAATGCGTGTGACGCACGCTCACACCGGAGCACTTCACGATAACACGATATGTCATCACAATTGTTCCACACACCGTACCGTTCACAAGTCCGGCGCTCCTCCATAGTATGGGACAATCGGAGGCCCGCTGCACTGGAGTACGCGAGACAAGCACCCACAGATGCAGGCACCTCCAGTTGCACCCCGGGCCCGACACGGATAGAGTACATCCTCTGCCTGACAGCTGGACCACCCGGCCTCCAGCTGAGGGTGCAGGGCCACTCCCACGACCTCAATAGCGCTGCTTCAATACCGCTGTCAACGACCGCCTCACACACTAAGAGCCGCTGTCTTGCCAAAACACTCCTCCGCCTGCTGCCAGAACTCCAAACGGAAACGCAGCAAACACGAGCCCGAAACACTGGGTACTCACGGCAGGAGTACCCGCACACAGACCAGTATGCCGCCAGGGTCCCACAGTCGGGGTCAGGTGGGCCTTGGGGCAGGCGTCCTCGAACCTGCACTGCACACCGACCCGTGTGCCGACAAGGCACTACTTTTCAGCACCACCCGGCTTGCTGAAAAGACACATTCAACCCAGATGAAACGGCTCTGGACCTTGGCCTGCTGACGCTTTGATACTGGACATGGATTCTCAGCAGGGCAATGTTTCCCAGCTCTGGACTGTTCCCTCCTCAACAGCATCCCATCCTCGTCCCCAGTGTAATAACTTGAAAGCTGAAGGAACCCGGACCAGCAGGTAAGTTATTAAGTAGGTTTATTGTAGTTCAATTGCCAGGAACAACATTGGCATGTCCTTTCCAAGCCAGCATACCTCCAACTGCTGAGCATAGAATTCAGCTTCAGATAACACACCAACACTCCACTCACACTGACCTCACCACATTCCATGTACAGTGATGTCATCACCTCAGCTACCAAGATACATTACAACATACAGCCACTAACGTTATGGTGGGACACTTACACCCACCCAAAAAGAAAGCCAAACCTCTCCTATGGTAGGTAACGTCGGGCTTAAATCAAGGGAAGGGAAGGGAAAATGACTGACAGTAATGTACAATTGGTTGACACACTTGCTGTATCCATAGAAAATATACCATACTGGTATACTGAAAATAACCTTTGTTACACAGTTCTGTCATTCCATCGCCTGTTTTATCCGCAGTTTTTTTACGCCGATTTATATGCTGCAAAAACGCATTGATTTTTGGGGGGGTTTTGTTGGGGGTTTTACTGCTGTTTACAACCTATTCCCCACAGCGCCCTACCCTATATGTCCATTTACCCACCCCCACACTGTATTTTTGATGGGTTTTTGTGCCAAAAAATCGGTGGCAAAAAACGGTGACAAAAAAAGGTGCTGAATGGACATCGTACGATGTTAAACATATGTATCTCTATTAGTTAAATAAGTACTAGAAGTAAATGTAACACACAAGTAAAAATGCGTTCTTTATGTTTAAAAAAAGTATGAAACAAAACACCCATATACTATATTGTAGGTCTGCTACCTAGTGATAGGCACAATACATCTAGAGTGGTGGGGAGAGAAGGCAACCAGACCTCAAAAGACAGTAATAATAGTCAAACCGGATCCCAATGCCAACACCAACAAAGTGGCTGTGACACTAAACCTCTAGGACAAGTATTTGTTAAATACACATTTATTTTGGCTGTGGGGTGGGGGGGGTGGGGTAGATGACAGAAAAACCAATCACCCTTCTGAGAAATGGGATCCTCAAGGCAGAAGTAAAAGCAGCTGCGAAGATGTGGTAGAACGCGGCACAGCAGGTGCTGGCCAAATGAGGAACAAAGGAGAGCAGCTTTGCCACAGAAAGAAACCAATTTCATGATGAAGACACTGGGTTGAGTGGGCCTGGTCTGATGCTGAAGATCGAATGAGACAGAGTGTTGGGGTCCCAACACCATTCCAGTTGATAACAGCGACATCCTCCAAGGTGAGAAGAACTCTGCGTTAAATCAGGAAGCTGGAAGTAAAGTAGTCTAGAGACGGTCGTAGCATGGAAGTCCTGGCCGAGCACACGAGAAGCGCAAGAGAAAGGACGGAGGAGGTCAAAGAACTACTACTAGCAACCAAAAATCCCAGGACACAGGGTTCAACCAGTATGGCCAAATCTGGACCTAAAAATGCAGCAACTACCGGGAACCCGTGGGAAATAATCCAGCAGCTAATTAAAGCCACATCTTCCCAGAATTCCTGCAGAATTGAGTATAGGAACAAGTTATCCCTTACATTTGCTCACTCACAGGGGCTGTCCTAAGCAAGCCCACCTGTTACTCACCGGACGGGAAGTAAACCAAATCGGTGGCTGGAAGACACAGGACTGAACTATTGATTGAAGAGCTAGGTCGGGGCCTCCAACCTAGCCTCCTCTCTGTGAGGGCACAAGACCTTTTTAACGATATGACCCTCTGCTGGGTAGGACCAGGCAGATGGACTGATCGCTCAAAAGGGCGAGGAGGACACGCCGCCAAGAACTCAGCTGTAAAGGAAAAACAAGAGGTGAGCAATTGGAACTTTAAGAAAAATCCCTTTCCCTCGATACTTCTTTCTAGTAGTACCTGAGCTATGCCCTCCCCTTGTTTTAAGGCAACCGGAACCACCTATAAGTAAGAAAGGAGAATGTAACCTATACTAACTATAGTGGCCGATTAGCTACGGGATATGGAATCATAAAAATAGAAAACCCTGACCACTGCTGTGCTGTTGAGTCTCTGTTGTCCCAAAGAGTTCATAAAACGGAGGTGCAAAATAACAAATGGGTAGGTTAGTTAGGGAACTGAACCCGGGCGGAACGAGGGCCGCGCTAGAGTCGGGTAGGTGCACTATCTGCAAGGCGTCCCTGTGCACTACTGAAGAATGTCCAATGGAAGTCTGATTGTGGAGAGGATGGTAACAGCAACAATAAGAGGCACAATTGAATTGGAGTATTGCAGGTGATGGAGTTCAGCGGCAAGGTACAATTAGTACAAGAAATACTTGTTTAGCAAGTGGTGAAAAAGAAGAGTCTTACCGATGCCGTGATCACAGGTTTCCAAAAGGCGGCAGGTATAGGCAGTCCGTGAAGGAGGAAACGGGTCTGGTACACGGGTAAGTAGTTTTCCAAAAGCGGCAGGCAAAAGCAGTCCGTGAAGGAGGAAACAGGTCTGGTACACGGGTATGTAGTTTTCCAAAAGCGGCAGGCAAAAGCAGTCCGTGAAGGAGGAAACCGGTCTGGTACACGGGTAAGTAGTAAGCGGCAGGCAAAAGCAGTCCGTGAAGGAGGAAACAGGTCTGGTACACAGGTAAGTAAAGTAGGATCGAAGACGGAACTTCTAAACACCGGGATGCAACTTTAATCAGAAGCAGCGTCTTGCCCGGTTCTGAGGTTTAAATCGGGAAGGAGAAAGGCGGAACCGGACGAAACCGAGGTTCACGCATCATCGCCTCTCTGCTGACAGTGGGAGGCGGAAGGCTGGGAATCGTAGTCCAACTTGCCGCAGAGCGCTGCGGAGTGAGCCGAAGCCACTATTTTCCAGGGCAGTTGCCAGTGGGCGTAGAATGGGTTTGCAATGTGACGCATGCCCTTACGAAGGGCAATAATCCTCCTCCGGGCCTGCCGAGGTGTAACACCACCTGTCACACTAAGTAGCTAAAAACAAACGGTTTGCCAGCCAATATGATTGGCCCTTAAATTCACCACTGTTCCCCAGACCCACTCCCACAGGATGTGATATGGCCTGCTCATCGCCCAGACCTGATCTAGACAAGTTCAAACCACTATAAGGGGTAAATGGTTGGGCTCACAAAGAGCTTGCTGGTGCACCCACCCATTTTATGCCTGCCTATTAGTTCCTCGGAATAAAACTGCCCTGAAAACAAAATGGCTGAGAGTAGGTCTCAATAAATATATTGGTACTACAGTGGCTACCAAAGAGCTACATTGGCCTACCAGTTCAGTAAATCGTCTTGCACCCCTGGTGAAACCAAAGCTAGCCTACAAATGCCACCAGTGTATCCCCAAAAACGAATGTAAGTTGATATAATTGCTCTAGGGTGGTGTTTATGAAGCACCACTTTGCCTGGAAACCTATGGGTCGACCAGACACTGTTTACTCAGAGTGAAAAATGGTTGATGTGGCGGGAGGTTTTCGTTAGGTAAGTAATCCATTAAAGAGAAAAGGAAAAATCAAAAAGCTGTGGGGACCCTGAAAAGGGGGCTTTCAGAATTCCCTAAACATTAACTTCTTTCTTAACAGAGTACACATCTAGCTTGACTGATCAGAGATAGAGAAGAGAACTGTGGAGACAAATTCGAATACCAAAGCCTGATTAAGGCTGAGACTTCACAAAACCTGCAGAGACTGAGTGAGAGATGTGGAAGTATCCAAAAGCAACTTTAAAGACACTGATCCAATTCTAGAAACATATTTGTTTTATATATCTTTGAAGCGTACTCTCACTTGTGTACAATCTTTTGGAAACCATATTATTCAGGTGGTTAACCTGAATGACGGATGTGGTTGTAGAAGGCTTGATTGAGCTATTTAACAAGAAGAATCCAATCTGTCTTTTTTTCTCGTTTCAAAAGGAGTAATTCATGGTTACAGGGCCCAGCTGATTTAACATGCCCAAAAAAAAGTGACATTAAAAAATACAATTGAATGCCCTGTAACAACATATTGATCACCCTCAAATTAGCTACTTTGTCTCATAAAATAGAATTCTCTACAGAGTTATACATGAATGAAAAATCAGTGGCCCTACATATTGGCCATTTAGTTAACAAAGTCCTGAATCTGGCTAGTGATGAAATTCAGTCCACAGCCCATAATTATGGGGTGATTGCACTTTAGCCACAGGAGCCTGAATGTAAATTCAAAGTAGTGATGATCTGTTGGGAGTGGAACAGTACAACAAAATAAAAACAATCTCTCCAGCAATCCATCTACTAACCGGTTCTAAAGAATAGAGAGAATCATTTTCAGTTTCTTCCATGTGCCAATGAAGGTCTGGATTACGCCACCCCTTGATTTAAATCGATCTTGTAACCTGCTTTAAAATGGGTCTTAGGGACATGCATGAAGATGGGTAACACTCCTAGCCATTAACACGTCAGTAGTAAAAGCATGTTTGAATACTGAGCATTTGTTTAGTGCAGTGCTAACATGAATTTTAGATTGTGATGCAAACTGAATCTTCTAAATTACCTTGCAATTAGGGGATGGGACAGAAATGGCTTACAAGCCAGCTAAAGTGTCAGATTTTGACAATGGGCAGTCTGGGAAGACTCAAGACCAAACTCTACCCACCCATGTAGGTTAAAGCTCTAGTACCCCCATGTTCAGGGGAGCACTGCTAAGTCACTCTTAATAAAGTCTGTCCTGCTGAGATTGACATCTGTAGGAAGTGTAAAGGCATCACAAAGCAAGACAGACAACAGATTAAGAATTCAAAACCAAATACTTTATTAACTTAAATGTCAGGATTGAAAAAGCCCAATTTGCCCTATACTTAGGTGGATATTCCCTACCTAAATAAAACTAAGGAAAGTCTGAGCCAAAGAGTTCAACTTCGGAATCTGTTTGTGTCCAAAGCCTATACTTGCCCTCACCACTATGTATGTACAATGTGTAGGTCAGCAACCAAAATAAAAATGTGTTTAACACTACGTTGGGAGCTGTTTTCAGCTCGCAGCTTTCTTTCAGCTCCCTTCCCCAAGTGTAAAACAGTTCCACGCAAAAGTCTCACAATTGCCTTCCTTGGACTTAAGACTCAAGGTTCCCTTCCCCAAGTTCTAAGCAGCACAGTTCAAACAACTCAGTTGTCACTTCAACAAATGTCTCAAACCTCATGGGTTGCCTTCCCCAAGACTTAGCTAAGCAAACTGGTCAAAAGAAAAGTATCATTGTCTTCTTAATTTTAATTTATCAAGTTCAGTTATTTTTGTTTGCAAATATTTGTTCCTACAGTTTGTAGCTTTCACACAAACTGATATGAATACTCCTTCAACTTTTAAAGTTCCACTGTAAATCAAGCTTCAGTATCTTTTGTTTGCAGGTTCTTTAAAGTCACCTTCATTTTAGAACTCAGCATACTGTGGTCTGCTTATTCTTTAAAATAATTTTCATTTCAGAGCTTCAACATACAATGGTTTGCTTGGTTCTGAGGTTCTGTTCCCCTTCTGGATTCCAAATATCATAATTATGTTTGTTATCAAAGTTTTGATTCAGTTCAGTATTCAGTAATTATGGGTTTTGCTTATGGCTAATTTTTCAATTTCTCTGTTCCATATTCGTTAATTTTGCCTTAATTGAATTGCCCAGTATTCAGAGACCTTCAAAAATGTGTTTCTTGACACACGTAACCACTCTGATATAAAGTATTCCCAGCAGTTCTATAATTGACAATGAAAGGATCGGAGAATAAAGTTCACACACTCGCACATCGGGTTTCTCATTCATCAGAAACTCACCAGTCATTCGCATTAGCAGTTCTTGCTGCAGCACGGATCACACAGCATTGTGCTTTTTGTGTCAGGATTCCATCTTCTGCCCCTTAGATACTCCTTTGTTGATCCTTCAACACAGGGGAACGAGCACTTCGAGCAGAAGGGATAGGGACAGCCTTTGCACACAATTCTGTCTGCTCTAGGGAGTCCCAGCTCCAATGCCACGATTCCACAAACCACCTCTCTTCTCTCCGTAGTCCCCAGCGTCTCGGCGTCCTGCTCCAATAAGGTTCTCTGCTGCTTACACCGGCCTTCTTGCTGCTTCTGTCGCTCTTTTCCCCAATGGGCTGGTCTTCTTTTACACACCTGCAGCCACTTGACCGGCTGCGGCTGTGAAGGTCCAATTAGCCCTGCCTGACCACAATCAAAAGGACAGGCCTGACCCTCACAGCTCTTAACCGGCATCTTCCTCGAGAGTGGTAAAAGAGGGTGTCCAGTTAAAATGTTGAATGAATCATTTCGAATGCATTAATTTCGAGAAAAAAAGTACATTTTTTTCCCGAATATCTATTTTTTTATTTTATATGTTTTTTTGGGGATTTGGCTAGTAAAAAAAGGGTTATTGAAAAAAAGGGGGGTGGGGGGGGGAAACCCCCTATTAAAAAAAAATCAACATTTTTTTCGACATTTTTGATTCGAAATGAATGCATTCGAAATTATTACATTCGAAAATGTCACTATAAACCGTTAAAAAAAGAGCATAGTCTTCATTGCTCTTAGTTGCCTCTTCTTCATCCCAGTACTGTCACGTGTCAATTGTGGAGAAATTAGGGGAACTGGCTTATAACAGCCCATGAGGGTTGGGGAAGGGTTGGGTTGGTTGTCAATAGGAAAAGGGGATACCATGTCTTGACCAAGGGCACATTATTCTTTCTCATCCTCCTTCTGGGTCTTCGAGGCTTGTCACTTCTCGTAATGTTGTTCTGACCAAAGGGAATGGGGTGACAATATCCCACATAGGTTTCTATAACTAAGGCTTGGTCATGAAATGGAAAGGGGAAATAATGTCTTACCTGAGGACCCTTCCTTCCCATTCCCCAAGAACCCTCCACTCAGGTGATCCTCCCTCCCTTTTCCACCCCCAAGGTCAGGATCCAAAAGCGATGGCCTTTCCCTGGCCACCTGTGCAGAGGGTCCAAGGGCAATAGATGTGAGGACGCCCTCATGTTTCTCACATAAGGTAAATATATTTCGAGGGGATTGGGTCCTCCGACGTATTCCATATCTATGACATGTAATCACCACAGCTGTGCTGCTTCGGAAACTTTTTCCTGCGTCGATGACGTCAACGCGCCATCGTCGAGGACCTCCTCCGACGTCATCCGATGTGATAAGTAGGACGCACGACGCCCGTAGCCTCAGTTCCGTTTTTTCCGCGAACGTGTTGCTTCGTGACTCTCGGTTAGCGCCTCGAATCTTTGGGGTTCTGTTCTTCTCGGTTCTTCGAACCTGTTCGTTTTGTGCAAATCCTTCGTGTGAAGATGTCTTCGACTTCGTCTTCGACCCCGCGTCTGGGTTTCAAGAAGTGCGGGGAGTGTGGGTCCAAGATGTCGGTGGCGGACTCGCACGACGCCTGCCTATGGTGCCTCGGGGAGGCCCACGACACGGATGACTGTATCGACTGCCAGTCGCTCACGTCCAAAGCCTTACCCGAACGTAATAAGAAGTTGTCGGTAGGTCGGGTGTCCAAGCCCCGGAAGTCGAAGTATGCGGGGCTTTCGACGAATGATTCGAGGGGTGACTCTCCGCGTCATCGTCGGAAGTCTCGTGGGTCTCCTTCTAGGAGTTGGTCTCGCCACTCCTCAGCCTCTTCGAGGCATTCTCGGAAGCGCCGACACCGGTCGTCTTCCAGGTCCTCTTCGGAGGACTCTGCCAGGCACGTCGCTTGCCCCACCAGCCGTGCGACGCCGGAGGAATGGGCTTCCTTCGGGAAGAAAATGCTGGCGATTCTTGAGTCGCAGGGTACTAAGCGGTCCGCGCCCCCGAGTGGGGTCGGTCGTGAGAGGTTGAGAGACACCGCTCGCAAGAGTGGTCGGCACGAGTCGCGGGAGAAGTCCCGTTCGGACAGGGAGACTCGTTCTCGACGTACCCGTTCCAGGTCCCGGTCCTCGACGCGTTCGAGACCGTGTGCACCTGTGAGGTCTTCAAGGAAGACATCGACGTCTGAGGCGTCGAGGGCGTCGACAGGCTTTCTCGAGGCTCTGGCTCCGAGGAAGTCGTCGACGCTCAGGTCGTCGAAGGACACGCTCGGGGCTCCGGCTTCGAGGGCTGTGTCGACGCCGCCGATGCTGGCGGCGCTGCATCTGACGTCGTCGCCGATTTCCTCGACATCAACGCCGATCCTCTCGGCGCCGATGCCTGTTCTATCGACGCCGGTGCCGATTCGCTCGACGCCATCGACGCCTTTCGTGTCGGAGGTACCCCGTGGCTCGGGAGAACCCCCTAGGAAGGCTCTGGTTAAGAGCAAGCACTCTCGGGTGCCTTCTTTTCGCCACCTGGAATATATTTCAGAGGCGGATGAGGATTCTGATGGCCTGGTTCCTAGTCAGGTTCCAGATGAAATTGTCTCAGGCCACGGTCTGTTTGACGATTTGAGGCAGTCACTGCATGATGCCAGTGGACTTGACACCTCTCCGGAGGTGGAGTTTTGTAGGCCTGAGCCTGGCTTTCATGCCGATTCCTTGTACCGGCGCCTTATGGCTAGGGTTTCTGAGTACTTGGGATGGTCTGGGATGGTCTGCTGGAGTTTGTGCAGGATGATCTAACGGACATCCTTGATGTTGGTCCCCCAACTGACCCGGTACTGCCGTTCCATATGGCTTTACAGAGAAGGGTGGCGGCGGCTTGGACTGCTCCGGAGAGTCTCCCGGCGGTGGGCAGATCCTTGTTGCGAAAATACTGTCCAGCCAGTAGCGACCCCTGCTACTTGACCAGGCACCCCACTCCGGAGAGTTTGGTGGTGCAGGCGGCCACGGCCCCGGCGAAGCAGGCGTCGTACCCTACCATCCCTCCTGATAGGGACGACAAACGTTTTGATTGCTGGGCAAAGAAAGTGTTTTCTTTTGGTGGTATGGCGCTTCAGGCGGCCAACTCCATTTGTGCCTTGTCTCGTTTCACACACACTCTGTGGAACTGTGTTGCGTTAGCGGCTGAACATATTCCCGAAGGGGACGAACTGGATGGTTTCCTTGCTATGGTCCAGGATGGTAAGGATGCCATGTGTGAGTCCGTTCAGTCGGGTTTGGAGTTAGCTGAATGCGTCAGTAGGTCCATGGCGGCGAGCACTGTGATACGCAGGTTTGCGTGGTTGCGGAAGTCGGGGTTTGCTCCTGATATGCAGTCCTGGCTCCTCAACATGCCCTTTGACGGTGAACACCTTTTTGGCAGCAAGGCTGACGAGAGCCTTGAGAGGTTGCAGACCTCAAAAGCTGCAGCGAAGTCGTTGGGCGCTGCAGTTCGCCAACCTCCGCCTTTCCGTCCTAGGGGACAGCAGTGGAGGGGTGGTTCCTTTCGCTATTACTCGTCCTTCAGTAAAGCGAGAGGAGCTGGCAGTCAAAGAGGCCAATGCAGGGGTACCAGAGGTGGACGACAGGGTACCCGTGGTGCCAAGGCCGCTCGGGCAGTTGCCTCTTTGCCCTCAGGTAACGCCGCAACCGCTTCCAATCAGTCATGAGGCCATGTCCCATGGTTCGCCGGTTGGGGGAAGGCTGGCGCAGCATCTTGTAGAGTGGCAAGCCATTACTTCAGATGTGTGGGTTCTGGAGATCATAACCCACCGCTACTGTCTTCCCTTTCGGCACAGGCCTCGCGACAATCCACCGGGGAACCTCTCTTTGCAGAGTCCGGATCCGCTCCTTGCGCAGGAAATTCAAGCCCTGCTGGAGAAAGGCGCCATAGAACTGGTGCCTGTAGCGGAGAGGAACAAGGGATGGTATTCCCCCTATTTTTTGATTTCGAAGAAAGACGGGGGATTGAGACCCATCATGGACTTGCGCGGTTTGAACAAACTCCTCAGGAAGGACAAGTTCAAGATGGTTACTCTCTCTCAAGTCCTCCAGGCCCTTCAGCTTCAGGACTGGTTGGTGTCACTCGACCTCAAGGATGCTTACTTCCATGTGCCGATCCATCCCAAGCACAAGAAGTACCTGAGGTTCGCGGTTGGCGACTCGCACTTTCAGTTTCGGGTCCTGCCGTTCGGATTGACCTCCGCCCCGAGGGTTTTCACCAAGCTCATGGTGGTGGTGGCAGCGCATCTCAGGCAAGGGGGGATTCACGTCTACCCCTACCTGGACGATTGGTTGATCAGGGGGAGCTCTCCCGAGCAAGTCCTGGATCATCTGTCCGTCACCTGCCACTCCCTTCACAGGCTGGGCTTCTCCCTCAATTTAAAGAAGTCCCATTTGACGCCAACACAGCGGCTCCAGTACATCGGAGCAGTGCTCGACACTTCCCTGGGGCAGTGTTTTCCTCCCCAGGTGAGGGCTCTTCACATTCAGCAGATGGTGCACAAGTTTCAGCATGCCCAGACGATCCCAGCGTTCGAGTTCTTGAGGTTGCTCGGCCTCATGGCATCCTGCATTCTTCTGGTGCCAGAGGCTCGCCTGCGGATGAGATCTTTGCAGTGGGCACTCAAGACGCAATGGTCGCAGTCCTCCGGCAGGATGTCGGACTCGGTTCAGGTGCCGCCCTCGGTCGCCCGAGACCTTCTGTGGTGGGCCGTCGAAGGCAACTTGATGAAGGGGGCTCCATTTTGGCTTCCCTGGCCGGAGGTGACGATCGTGACGGATGCATCCCTCACGGGATGCGGAGCTCATGCCAATGAGCTGACAGTCAGCGGTCGTTGGTCTCCGTCGGAGTCCAGACTCCATATCAATCTGTTGGAGCTGAGGGCCGTCAGGCTAGCCCTGAAGGCTTTGCTGCCGACTGTGCGAGGAAAGAGTGTCCTGATCCTGACGGACAACACAGTGGCCATGCACTACCTCAACAAAAAGGGGGGGGGCAGGGTCACTTCCTCTGTGCAGGGAGGCGATGCAGCTCGAGTTCTGGGCCATCCAGCAGGAAGTTTCGATCTCGGCAGTTCATCTGGCCGAAGACGAAAACGTGACGGCGGACGCTCTGAGCAGGCAGAGCGCGATCTCTCACGAGTGGGAGTTGGCTCAGGAGATTCTCCTGGAGATCTTCGCCCTTTGGGGGACCCCTCAAGTGGATCTCTTCGCCTCCAGTGTCAACCGGAAGTGCGAAAGGTTTTGCTCGCGGGAATTTCCTCCAAAAGGAGCCTTAGGAGACGCGCTTGTGGTGGAGTGGTCATTCCCGCTGCTGTCCGCGTTTCCTCCGGTCCCCGTCATCCCGCAAGTGCTGCGGAGGTTACGGAAGTTCGGTTCCCGGATGATCCTCATTGCCCCGGCGTGGGCTCGGAGGACGTGGTACCCAGACCTTCTCGACTTGTCCATCTGCCCTCCACGTCGTCTTCCCTACCGAGACGATCTGCTCTCACGGGAGGGGGGTCAGGTTCTCCATCCAGAGGTCAGATCCCTCAACCTTCACGCTTGGCTTCTGAAAGGTTGAGGTATAAGGATTGGGACCTCCCTGAGGACGTGATGGAGGTGTTGCTTTCGGCCCGAAGGCCAGCAACAAAGTCTCTGTGCCGTTGGCGTAAGTTCTGCGACTGGTGCAGGGTTCAGAATGTGGATCCTTTTGCATGTGACATCCCCATGGTTCTGTCCTTTTTACTTTCTTTGGCCCACAGGCGGCTTGCAAGTGGGTACCGTTAAAGGTTACCTGGCGGCGCTGTCCATCTTGAAGCGCTCGTCTGAAGATTGTTCTTACTTTAGATTCCCTTTGATTTCACAGTTTCTGAAAGGGCTCACTAATGTGTTCCCTCCGTCACCTTTCCTGGTGCCCGGTTGGGATTTAAACCTTGTTCTTAAGTTTCTTATGGGTGCTCCGTTTGAGCCTTTACATTCTTGCCCTTTGAGGCTGTTAACTCTGAAAACTGTGTTTTTAGTTGCGGTTACTTCCGCTCACAGAGTGAGTGAGTTACAGGCCCTTTCAGTTAAGCCACCCTTCACTGTATTTCACAAGGACAGCGTTGTCCTTAGAGTTCGTCCTTCTTTTCTTCCGAAGGTAGTGACGGAATTTCATTTGGCCCAGAAGGTTGTTCTTCCGGCATTCTATCCTCCTCCGCATCCTGGTAAGGAAGAGGAGAGGCTCCATAGGCTTGATCCTAGGAGAGCTTTAAGATTTTATGTTTCACGCATGTCCTTGGTCAGAGTGGACGATCAACTCTTTATTGGTTACGCTGGAAAGCGTTTGGGGCAAGCTGTGACGAAACAGACTTTGTCTCGCTGGATTATTTTGGCCATCTCAGAGTGTTACCGCTTGGCGGGTAAGGACCCACCGGCTGGCTTGCGGGCCCATTCTACCAGGGGTATGGCTGCATCTACTGCCCTGCAGAGGGGTGTTCGTATTCGCAACATCTGTGATGCAGCCACCTGGGCTTCAGTACATACATTTGTACGCCACTATTCCCTCGATTCCATCCGACGACAGGATCTGGCCTTTGGCAAGGCGGTCCTTTGCTCTGCTATTTGATTGGCTAATCTAAATTTTGATTCTAAATTCTTTCCCTCCTCCTTGCTCTGGTACTGCTTTTGGAGTCTGTCATAGATATGGAATACGTCGGAGGACCCAATCCCCTCGAAGAACAAGTTACTTTCTTACCTGGTAACGTTCTTTCGATGGGATGGTCCGACGACGTATTCCATATCGCTCCCGCCCTACCTTCCCCGCTGCAGAATTTCTTTTGCGATTGCAGCTTACGTTCCGCAAGGCTTGGTGTCTGACTGGCAGTTGACTAATGTCACACGTTCTGGGGGAAAAAACTACAACTGAGGCTACGGGCGTCGTGCGTCCTACTTATCACATCGGATGACGTCGGACGTCGGAGGAGGTCCTCGACGACGGCGCGTCGACGTCATCGACGCAGGACGCAGACGCCGAAAAAAGTTTCCGAAGCAGCACAGCTGTGGTGATTACATGTCATAGATATGGAATACGTCGTCGGACCATCCCATCGAAAGAACGTTACCAGGTAAGAAAGTAACTTGTTCTTTTTAACCAGTCACCTGCAAAGGGAAGCCGCCTTGGCAATTGGACAATGAACAGGTCAAATAGATCCACTGTATCCGGGTGCAGACAGTGCAGGGAGAAATCGTTCCCATTTGCAGAAGGATGCAGTAACTTAGATAGCCTTAACTGTCCTAGTAGACACAAGGCATATTTACTTTTTACACTATCCTAGTAGAATATGTTTAGCATTAGTCTATTTTTTAAAGTTTTTTCAGTAAGTCTAATTAACATAAAATCTCAATCCTAAGAGAATGCATTCAATAGAAGATTGCAATGTGCTTGATTGGATCTAAAAATTAAAAATGGTATTTTGGTGAATGTTAACATGTTTTTTTCTCTCTCGCACATTCAAAGCTCATGCAGGGGAAGATGGCGGATATGTACACAAGTTTGATGGCAAGTCGGCAGTACGTGTACAGTGTGGCAAAGGCCTGCGACCAAGGGCACATAAGCGGAAAGGTGGGCTGTTCTCAACAGAATTCAAGTTCTGCTTTTAGCATATGCTGCATTGACTGGAACCACTTGGGTCCATCATTTGAGCCATCAGGGGGGATCCATGATGTTGCTTTTCTTTCTCCCTGTAGGACTGTGCAGCAGTGATTCTTTATGCGGCCGAGAATGCAACACGAGTGGCTTTGGACGGAATTCAGTGTTTAGGTAAGTACCAAACATCTCTGTTCGCAAACTCCTCTTTTAAAATGGGCCGTGCAGCCTTTGTGCCAGGACCTGATGCGTGGTCCTCAGGGGGCGCCCATCATTCCAATCATGAGCACAAGGTCATGGCTTGCTAGCCCACTGAATACTTAACATTGCTTATTTTTCTAATTGTAACCACAATTAATATATATCAGAATGCCTGGTTTTACAGACAGAATGTGGGCTTGGATGTTGTGTCCAACGGGGAGTTCGATTCGTTGTTTGACAAAAAATGTACTTGGATGATTAAAATATCCACGTCTGAAAACGTATGATCGTTCTTGAACAGTTTTACTGTTACCGCTGATAACTACGGACAGAGCAGTGGCTACAAAAAAGCTCTACAGAAACGTCACTTCTGAGGAACAACTGCATCGACAGACAGAACACATGAAGTATTAAGTCGTGTCTTTCGGGTATAGATCACCTGTTCGGAAATATTTAAACATGAGAAATCGATTCGGTTGGTGAAGAAAGAGTGGTGAAAGAGGCTGTAGTGGACAGTAGGGTTTCCCTCCAAAAGGACGAGAGTGACGTGGGCAGCCTGAACATAGAAGTGGGAACAATTGATACATGAGAAACAGGTGACAGTTTTCTCTTGCCTTTAGTGTGAAATGCCAGATGACAGCGAGGCAAGAAAGATTGACAATGTTCTCATTTTTCACATTCTATTATTTTCTCCGGGTAACATTGCCATTTGGAATGAATACTCAACAGTCATGAGTCTAATTGGATGAAAGTGATCAACCGAGCAATGTTTGGTTATGTAATAATACTTCGAGGGGATTGGGTCCTCCGACGTATTCCATATCTATGACAGTAATCACCACAACTGTGCTGCTTCGGAAAATCTTCGGCGTCTGCGTCCTGCGTCGATGACGTCGATACGCCGCCCTCAAGGACCTCCTCCGACGGCCGACGTCACTGGATGTTATAAGTAGGACGCACGACTCCCGTAGCCTCAGTTCTGTTTTTTCCGCGAACGTGTTCACTTCGGGAATTTCGGCACGCCTCGACTCTTTGGAGTTTCTGTTGTTTCTCGGTTCTTCTAACCTGTTTGGTATTGTGAAGTCTTTCTTCGTGAGGATGTCTACCCCGTCTCCCACACCGCACCCAGGCTTTAAGAAGTGCGGGGACTGTGGGTCCAAGATGTCGGTTACGGACTCACACAATGCCTGCCTCTGGTGCCTCGGGGAGGCCCATGACACGGATGACTTTGCCGACTGCCAGTCGCTCACGTCTAAAGCCTTGCGGGAGCGCAAGAAGAAGTTATCGGTAGGTAAGGTGTCCAAGCCCCGGAAGTCGAGGTCTGCGGGGCTTTCGACGGACGACTCGAGGGGCGACTCTGCGTCGTCGTCGGAAGTCCAGTGGGTCTCGGTCCCGGAGTCGGTCTCGCCACTCCTCTGCCTCTTCGAGGCACGCCCGGAATCGCCGTCATCGGTCACCTTCCCCGTCCTCATCCGAGGACTCCGCCCGTCGGCAGGTCGCTTACCCCACCAAGCATGCGACGCCGGAGGAGTGGGCTTCCTTCGGGAAGACAATGTTGGCGATTCTCGAATCGCAGGGCACTGGTCCGTCCACGCCTCCGAGTAGGGTCGGTCGTGATCAGTCGAGAGACACCGCTCGCACGCCTTCGGGCTCGGGTGGTCGTCATCATTTGCGGGAGAGGTCCCGCTCGGACAAGGTGAATCGTTCTCATCATGCCCGGTCCAGGTCCCGGTCCTCGACGCGCTCGAGACCGTGTGAACCTGTGGTGTCTTCACGGAAGATGTCGACGCCGGGGGCGCCGCGGTCGTCGACTGACTCTTTCGAGGCCCCGGCTTTGAAGAAGTCGTCGACGCCATCGGCGTCCCGGCCGTCGAGCGACAAGCTCGGGGCCCGGGCCTCAAGGACTGTGTCGGCGCCGTCGATGCTGTCGACGCCGCATTCGACGTCGAGGCTGATTCACTCGATGCCTTTCGAGGCTGAGTCGACGGGGGTACCCTTGTGGCTCGGTGGAACCCCCTAGAAAGGCTGTGGCCAAGGTCAAGCATGGCTTTGGTTCCCATTCTGTGCCTTCTTACCGCCATCTTGAGTTTATTTCAGAGGTGGAGGAGGGCTCTGATGATGGCAAGGTTCCTGATACGGTGCCAGACGAGATTCTCTCGGGCCATAGCCAATTTGAGGACCTGAGGCAGTCCCTGCACGATGCTAGTGGGCTGGACACCTCTCCGGAGGTGGAGTTTTGTAGGCCTGAGCCTGGCACTCATGCCGACTCCTTGTACCGGCGCCTTATGTCAAGGGTCACCGAGTACTTGGGATGGTCTGCTCCCCCAGGGGAGTTTCTTCAGGATGACCTTACGGATATCCTCGACCTTTGTCCACCAACTGACCCGGTACTGCCGTTTCATATGGCTCTACAGAGGAGGGTGGCGGCGGCTTGGACTGCTCCGGAGAGTCTTTCGGCAGTGGGCTTTGCCGCGAAAATACCGCCTACCCAGTAGCGACCCCTGCTACTTGTCCAAGCACCCTACTCCGGAGAGTTTGGTGATGCAGGCGGCTTCGGCCCCGGCAAAGCAGGCATTGTACCCTACCATCCCTCCTGATAGGGACGACAAGCGTTTTGACGGCTGGGCGAAGAAAGTGTTTTCTGCAGGGGGTATGGCGCTTCAGGCGGCCAACTCCATATGTGCCTGGTCACGTTTCACGCACACTCTGTGGAACTGTGTTTCCTTGGTGGCTGAACATATTCCCAAAGGGGACAAACAAGATGGTTTCCTTGCCATGGTTCTGGATGGCAAGGATGCCATGTGTGAGGCCGTTCAGTCGGGTTTGGACATGGCAGATTGCGTCAGCCGGTCCATGGCGGCAAGCACCGTGATACGCAGGTTTGCGTGGTTGCGGAAGTCGGGGTTTGCTCCTGATGTGCAGGCCCAGCTCCTCAACATGCCCTTTGACGAGGAACATCTTTTTGGCAGCATGCCTGACGAGAGCCTTGAGAGGTTGCAGACCTCAAAAGCTGCAGCAAAGTCGTTGGGTACAGTTCGACAACCTCTGCCTTTTCGTCCTAGGGGACAGTTATTACTCATCCTTTGGTAAAGCGAGAGGAGCTGCCAGTCAAAGGGGCCACCGTAGGAGTGCCACAGGTGGAAACAAGGTACTTGAGGTGCCAAGACCGCTCGGGCTGTTGCCTCTTTGCCCTCAGGCAACGCCGCAGCCGCTTCAGTTCAGTCATGAGGCCATGTCCCATGGTTCGCCAGTTGGGGGAACCATGGGACATGGCAGAGTGGAGCTCCATTACTTCAGATGTGTGGGTTCCTTTCCGGCAGAGGCTTCAAGACGATCCACGGGGAATCTCTCTTTGAAGAGTCCGGATCCGCTCCTTGCGCAGAAAATTCAATCCCTGCTGGAGAAAGGCACCATAGAACTGGTGCCTGTAGCGGAGAGGAACAAGGGATGGTATTCCCCTTATTTTTTGATTTCCAAGAAAGACGGGGTATTGAGACCCATCATGGACTTGCGCGGTTTGAAAAAACTCCTCAGGAAGGACAAGTTCAAGATGGTTACTCTCTCTCAAGTCCTCCAGGCCCTTCAGCTTCAGGACTGGTTGGTGTCTCTCGACCTCAAGGACGCTTATTTTCATGTGCCGATACATCCAAAGCACAAGAAGTACCTGAGGTTCATGGTTGGCGACTCGCACTTTCAGTTACGGGTCCTGCCGTTCGGATTGACCTCCGCCCGAGGGTCTTCACCAAGCTCATGGTAGTGGTGGCAGCGCACCTCAGGAAAGGGGGGATTCACTACTACCCCTACCTGGACGATTGGTTGATAAGGGCGCGCTCTCCCGAGCAAGTCCTAGATCATCTGTCAGTCACCTGCCACTCCCTCCACAAGCTGGGCTTCTCCCTCAACTTAAAGAAGTCCCATTTAACACCAACTCAGAGACTCCAGTACATCGGAGCAGTGTTCGACACGTCCCTGGGCAGTGTTTTCCTCCCCAGGTGAGGGCTCATCACATTCAGCAGATGGTGCACAAGTTTCAACTTGCCCAGAGTCTCCCAGCGTTCGAGTTCTTGAGATTGCTCGGCCTCATGGCATCCTGCATTCTTCTGGTGCCAGAGGCCATGTTGCGGATGAGACCTTTGCAGTGGGCACTCAAGCTCCAGTGGTCTCAGTCCTCCGGCAGGATGTCGGACCCTGTTCAGCTGCTGTCCTCAGTCGCCCAGGACCTTCTGTGGTGAGCCGACGAAGGCATTCTGATGAGGGGGGCTCCATTTTGGCTGCCCTGGCCGGAGGTGACGATTGTGACGGACGCGTCCCTCAAAGGGATGGGGAGCTCATGCCAACGAGTTGACAGTCAGCGGTCGTTGGTCTCCGTCGGAGTCCGGACTCCATATCAATCTGTTGGAGCTGAGGTACGTCAGGCTAGCCCTGAAGGCTTTTCTGCTGACTGTGCGAGGAAAGAATGTCCTGATCCTGACAGACAACACAGTGGCCATGCACTACCTCAACAAAAAGGGGGGGGCAGGGTCACTTCCTCTGTGCAGGGAGGCGATGCAGCTCGAGTTCTGGGCCATCCAGCAGGAAGTTTCAATCTCGGCAGTTCATCTGGCAGGAGACGAAAACGAGACAGCGGACGCTCTGAGCAGGCAGAGCGCAATCTCTCACGAGTGGGAGTTGGCTCATGAGATTCTCCTGGAGATCTTCGCCCTTTGGGGGACCCCTCAAGTGGATCTCTTCGTCTCCAGTGTCAACCGGAAGTGCGAGAGGTTCTGCTCACAGGAATTTCCTCCAAACGCAGCCTTAGGATACGCGTTTGTGGTGGATTGGTCATTCCCACTCCTGTACGCGATTCCTCCAGTCCCCGTCATCCCGCAAGTACTGCAGAGGTTACGGAGGATCGGTTCCCGGTTGATCCTCATTGCTCCGGCGTGGGCCCAGAGGACGTGGTACCCAGACCTTCTCGACTTGTCCATCTGCCCCCCACGTCGTCTTCCCTACCGAGACGATCTGTTCTCACGAGAGGGGGGTCAGGTTCTCCATCCAAAGGTCAGATCCCTCAACCTTCACGCTTGGTTTCTGAAAGGTTGAGGTATAAGGATTGGGACCTCCCTGAAGACGTGATGGAGGTGTTGCTCTCGGCCAGACGGCCCGCAACTAAGTCCCTGTACCGTTGCCGTTGGCGTAAGTTCTGCGACTGGTGCAGGGTTAAGAACGTGGATCATTTTGCATGTGACATTCCCATGGTTCTGTCTTTTTTGCTTTCTTTGGCCCACAGGGGCGTTCAAGTGGGTACCATTAAAGGTTACCTGGCGGCGCTGTCCATATTTAAGCGCTCGTCTGAAGAGTGTTCCTATCTTAAAATTCCTTACATTTCTCAATTTCTGAAAGGGCTCACTAATGTGTTCCCTCAGTCACCTTTCCAGGTGCGCGGTTGGGATTTGAACCTTGTTCTCAAGTTTCTGATGGGTGCGCCGTTTGAGCCTTTGCATTCCTGCCCTTTGAGACTGTTAACTCTTAAAACTGTATTTTTGGTTGCGGTCACTTCCGCTCGCAGAGTGAGTGAGTTACAGGCACTTTCAGTTAAGCCACCCTTCACTGTGTTTCATAAGGACAGGGTTGTCCTTCGAGTTCGTCCTTCATTTCTTCCGAAGGTGGTGTCGTAATTTCATTTAGGCCAGAAGGTTGTTCTTCCGGCGTTTTATCCTCCTCCACATCCTGGTAAGGAAGAGGAGAGGCTCCATAGGCTTGATCCTAGGAGAGCGTTAAGCTTTTATATTTCATGCATGTCCCGGGTCAGAGTGGACGATCAACTCTTCATTGGTTACGCTGGAAAGTGTTTGGGACAAGCTGTGACGAAACATACTTTATCTCGCTGGATTATTTTGGCTATCTCTGAGTGTTACCGCTTGGCAGGTAAGGACCCACCGGTAGGCTTACAAGCCCATTCTACCAGGGGTATGGCTGCCTCTTACTGCCCTGCAGAGGGGTGTTCCTATTCGTAAAATCTGTGATGCAGCCACCTGGGCTTCGGTACAGACTTTTGTACGTCACTACTCCCTCGGTTCCATCCGGGGGCAGGATCTGGCCTTTGGCAAGGCGGTCCTTTACTCTGCAATTTGATTGGGCATGCTAAATTTCTGTTTTCTTAATTCTTTTCCCACCTCCTTGCATTGGTACTGCTTTGGGAGTCTGTCATAGATATGGAATACGTCGGAGGACCCAATCCCCTCAAAGAACAAGTTACTATCTTACCTGGTAATGTTCTTTCGATGGGATGGTCCGACGACGTATTCCATATCGCTCCCTCCCTGACTTCCTCGCTCCAGAATTTCTTATGCGATTGCAGCTTCCGTTTCCGCAAGGCTTTGTGTGTCAGACTGGCAGAAGACTGGTGGCACACGTTCTGGGAAAAAACTACAACTGAGGCTACGGGCGTTGTGCGTCCTACTTATAACATCCAGTGACGTCGGCCGTCGGAGGAGGTCCTCGAGGGCGGCGTATCGACGTCATCGACGCAGGACGCAGACGCCGAAGATTTTCCGAAGCAGCACAGCTGTGGTGATTACGGTCATAGATATGGAATACGTTGTCGGACCATCCCATCGAAAGAACGTTAACAGGTAAGAGAGTAACTTGTTCGTTGATTGCATAAACCTTCAACTGTAGATAAATGCAGAGGGACCGAAAACCGACCTCGTCAGGAAATAAACATTTTTGCAAATTGGAGTAAACATGCTTATTTTTGGCAAACAGAATGAAGCCACACTTTTTATGCCCAGCCAACCACAAGAGGGAGGATCCTTCTACTCACCTCTGCATGCATTAGGCCTCCCTTAATCGCCCACAATGCACCTTGCACCACAAATCTGCACCCCTCACAGTTTGGCTTGTAAGAAAAGACAGCTGGTGGGTATCTGGAAAGCATGTGCAAGAGTTAGGGAATGGAAGGCGTCTAATATGGGATGTGTAGTTGAATGATAAGAAAAAACATGTTTACAAAAACACTTGCAGTTGTGAATACATCGCACCTGTGATACAACAGCTGACATCGCTTGATAAAACTACATATTATATGTAGTGTAGTAACTTTGGACTTGTTGGGTATCTGCCACTCATTTGCAGGAATACGATTTTATAGGGGCGCTCTCATTTTTTAAAGAAGTAATCTCCAGTTGAACCTTAGAGAACAGCAACCGACTTGTAAGTATCTTGCCAATTTACCGCCGTGGGGAGACATTTTAAATTAGATCTTTCTAGCTCTGCTATTAAAGCAATAACCGGAATGCTTATCATATGTATCAATATTAAACTTTAATACTGGGGGTACATATTCTTCAACTCTAACATGCAGTAACACAGTTCAGAGTTTAAGAATGCTCCATGTGGTGAAAACTAATACAAAAATCCTGCAGTGGGAATCTTGTGTTTTTGCTTTGAAAAGATTGTGTTGGAGCGTTTCTACCGCACAGAGGCGAATTGGAGAATTGTGTTTGTGCCGAGTTAAATAGTTCAATGGTGCAATGGGAGGGATGCATTGTGCAAGTCTATTGTTCTCGAAGGTTCAACAGAGGATTTTTTCAATGTTTAAGAGCAACATAACCATGAGTGCCCCTTTAACAAATGGCAGAAAGCAAAAGATGTATTTTGATACCATATGTGGCTGAGCCAATCATCATTTACACACCGTTTAATTAAGAGATTTAATGTAGATTTCTTTTGCCTAAACTTTGTCTGAACCTCACTCTAGAGCACTGGCAAAATGTTTCCTAGAGAAGGTGATTGTTTTTGTTTGAACAGAAAGACAGGTCGAAGTTTCCCTGTTGCCTACCCACATTTAAAAAAAATGGCACTACCCGGGAAGGTCCTCGGGTGGCTGGCACAGCGGGCAGAGAATGTATATTCTCGCCCGCTGTTCCAGCCACCTGATTGACCAATGGCCCTTCCCCGGGTGTAAATGTGATATAACCATCGAGAGCATTTTAGTGTATTGTTCACATTTCAATCCCTGTTAATGTAATTTTATTTTGATTTTTACTTGTTTTCGGAATTCCAGTAAGGCACCCACTTTGAGAAACACGTTGGGATTTTTTTTAACCCCTCTGCTTTGCTTTGCCTTTCCTCCTACCCAAAAGTAAAGCAATAAACATTTGGTGAAACCCTTTGAGGGTTCTTATTTTTCAATCCCTTTGTGGCCAAGTCCCATTGCTAAAATCACATCCAGTCCTGGGTAAACGGAGTATGGCTGATGAGACCAATCTTTGCCTATTTCCAAAACCGCCTGAGAGAGCAACTACTTAGAAACTACCAAGTCCCAAAGAAAATAGGGTATTTAAGACTGCATCTCTCAAGCTGCAGCAGGTTTAGAGATCCAAAACTTGGAGCGAATTCCAGAATGTCAACAGGTGGAGATTCTCGGTCCAAAAAACCTAGCAAAAACCATGCCTTTTGTCCACTCTTCAAAGTGCTGAGGAAGGGGAATGGTTTTCTCCCTCCTATAGCTGCAGTATTTTAGAAGAGACATTATTTCTTCCCCTTTGCACAAGTGGGAACCTATTAGTGGCGTGTTTCCCCTTGGCAAAGCCTTTAAACCCTGAGATGCCCACAAAACTAACTAATCTGCAGGGGACAGCGAGAAGGCAAATCAGGTGAAGAACAACAAACACCACTCCTCCACCTGGAAACCAACTGAAAGAAAACTAAAATGGTGTGAAACCTTATTTCTTTTTTTTCAAAACTTTATTTATACATTTAATATTACACATTGACAACAAAATATAATACAATAACACAATGTTCAAAGAATACTTATGTAATTCCATAATATTAACTGTATCCATAAAGCACAATAAAGGATTGAAATTAAAATGGGAGAAAAAGGAAGATGAAGAGAAAAAGAAAACAAAAATGTTAAAACTCTCCTAGACTACAATAGATAACTAAGCATAAAGATCATTAAATGCTCCCCAAATCCTCTCATATTTGTCAAGTTGCTCCTTTGCTTTAAAGGACACCCTCTCTCTCCTGGATAGCGGGGACAAACCTTGCAACCAATACCCAGTATTCAGAGAAGCATCACTTTTCCAAAATTTTAAAAATATGATTTTTAGCTAGGAAAAGGGCTCTATATAACCTGAATGTTTTGCTGTTAGTCCAATACCCAATGGAATCAAACCTAGCACACCATGGAGAGGCTCTCTAGATATAGGTAAGCCCAAGACTAATTCCAATCTCTGGAAAACATTATCCCAAAATATCTGTATTTTTCCACATAACCGCATGTGGAGCGTGCTGCCCATCTCTCAATTATAGTTCCAACAGGTGTCTATAGCACTCAACTTGAAAGATTTCATTCTCCATGGTGACCAGTATAGATAGTGATTCATTCTTTGTTGTATATCCCTGAAATCCAAATCCACCTTATATTTAACAGGACCCGCACACACGCGATTCCATTCAATATCTGACAATGGATTATTCAAATCAGAGTCCCAATTTGCCCTACCACATTGTGGAGCCACCTGGGACGCAGAAGGTGTAATCGGCATATACAAGGTAGACGCAGATAAAGGTACAGACTTAGAAAGAAGGAAAATCGCCGGCGGTGCATGCACAGCAGCATTCAACGGCAAAAACAATACACCAAAAAGCTCCTGCAAAGCATTATAGCGACAAATCTCAGTTGCCTTGAGCTTATATTTAAAGCATAGAAACTCAGTCAACCATATTCTGACTGTTAAAGACCTGCCCAATTCCCCAAATACCTGCATTTTGCCATGAGACCCATGATATAACCTTATTATTCTGCTTCACAGCCTGGTTTTTCCATAGACATGAATCTTCACACAATAAAAACTTTTCACCCTGGATATCATTACCTTTATTCTTAGAGTGCTTAATGAAGGTGGGTAAGTAAGTATGTATTGTGGGCTTAGTTCCCCCTTACCTGTGGTGGCCTGTATCTCACTGGTAGTGCATCTGTCATAAGTTAGGAGTGGCAATAGGATCCTGGTGTGGAGTGTCTTCTGTGATTTTACTCAGGTCAGGTACCTAAAGGTGAATTCAGAATGGAATAGCTCTCACAATTTCTGTCTCTAAGCCACTACATCTTAATTGCCAATTCATTGGTAAGGAAGTGGAACCCACTTTACCTGTTGTGAGTCTGGGTTCCCCTTCCTGATCCACGTATCTGGATTCTACTCTTCAATGGGTTTCTAGTAGCCCTATAATACAAATCGCGATGTATGAGTGTCTAGAATGCATATTCACTGTGGTAAATGTGCACATTTCCCCTTGTTATTCTGAAAAGGACGTTATTAGGCACATTGGATTAGCCCGTGCTGAGAAAGTTTGTTGCACAGTTCCCCTTATTCCCATTGTTGGTCTAACAGGACGTGAACAGGATGTTGGATTAGCCCGTGCTAGAAAATTGTTGCACAAGTCCCCTCTTTTACTTAAAAAGACCTCTACAGATGTACTTTTAAATACTTACCGACCTATCGGTAGAATTGTTATTATTGATAAGACACACACATTGGGGGCGGTAATATTAAAGAAGAAAACCGACCACCATGAGTGTGCACTTAATCTTTTTAAGCACAGGAAAGTAGTGAGAGAGGATTTCTACACCTCATTTGTAGGCGTCACACCAGCGAACACCAGGGCTGATGAGACAACTACATATGTAGAAATCAACACAGGGCGAACAAGTTATCCATAGGGACTCAGATGTAGGAATAACCTTTTTAAGTTAATACTTCTGTCGATTGTGTGTTACAGATATTAGGGTATAGACAGGAGGTGACAGCCCCTTGACTCTAAGTGTATTTATCTCATTACCTTTATGCCATTCCTTCACAACCTGTTTTATCAAAGGTGGAGTGGTAGCAATCGGTAATCTTTTATCCATGAACAAAAGCATGTCTAATGGTGTGGGAGAGACAGATTCCTTTTCAATTCTAATCCAACCCGTGCTATAAATCTCTGTATTCGCCAACCAATGATGCAGTGCACGCAAAGTAAAAGCCGAATGATAATGCCTTTATATCAGGAAAACTAAACCCACCAAGATGTACTGGTTTATAAAAAATATCTTTCATAATTCACACCGTTTCTTTCACCCCACAGAAACCTGCTCATAGACTTATTAATACCCATTAACACACTATTTGAAAGTGGCAGGAGGAGCATGGCAAAAACATACAATAATTTCGGAAGAAGTGACATTTTAACTACACTAACTTTACTCAGTTTCAACTTCTCTAATTTGCCACAAAGCTGATCTATTTCTGTAATCTTCAAGCGAATATTGTACGCAAGTAAAGTATCAATGTCCCTATTTACATGAATTCCCAATCCCAAATATTTAAGACCCGAATCAGCCCATATCTCCCCACCAACATTAAACAACCCCCTATGACATGCCGCAGAAATTGGATAAATCAAAGTTTTGGCAACATTAACTTTGTAATTTGAAAATCTACCTAATTCCTGCAATGTCAGTAGGAGCTCAGGGTAAGACTGTTCAGGGTTTGAGACCGGGTCTAGGAGATCAGCTGCATATAAAAGGACATTTGATACATATTCTCCAAAAGGAATACCCATTATATTAGGGTTATTTCTAAGCATAGTGTCGACAGGCTCAATAAACAAATCAAACAATAGCGGGGACAAAGGGCATCCCTGCCTAGTACCTTTTCTGAATTTGGAAACAATCAGACCGACTACCATTAACAGTTACAATCGCTTTAGCACCTCCATATAGGGTTCTGAACAGCCTAATAAAAAGTGGTCCACAATTAATTTTAAGAAGAACCTGATGTAAAAAAAAACAACTCACCCTTTCTAACGCTTTCTCTGCATCTATACTCATTGCTGCATATGCATCAGCTGAATGTCTCTTGAGATAAATAACATCAAGCAGCTTGCGCAAGTTATCACTTCTATTCTTCCACTCACAAAACCTGTTTGCTTTCTATGAACAAGCTTTAGGGGTCAACCATTTAATCTTCTTACAAATATTTTTGCCAAAATTTTAACATCCACATTCAAGTGTGATATAGGCCGATAGTTCCCACATAGCGATGGATTTTTCCCTGGTTTTGGTATGACCGTTATTAATTCCGTCTGCATTGATTCAGCAATTGCTTCATTACCCAGCATTTCTGTATACAATTTCACAAGCAAAAGCGATAAAATCTGACTCAAGGCCTTATAAAACTCTATGGGAAAACCATCTAGGTCAGGACATTTATCATTTGACAAAGTATTGATGGAATCTTGAACTTCCTCTATTGTTAAAGGCGCATCCAGGCCTAATCTTTCTTGCTCGGTAAGCTCTGGCATATCCACTCTACTCAAGAAATCTTTAATTTCCGTTTCAGAGACTGTTACATCATCCTTATACAACGAGGCATAATATTGCTTAAATACCTCACACATTTTTTCTTTCTCTTCTTCATTCCTCTATCATCCATAATAAAAAAGCACCTGCTTATTATTCTCTCTCTGCCGTATGCGGCTTCCTAACAAATTTCTCTGCCGTATGCGGCTTGCTAACAAAGACCCAGATTTTTCACCCCTCTACCCGAAAGCTTGTCTAGAATAGAAAATTTGAATTTCTGCCTTATGATGGAGCTCACACTCAAAGGCACGTTTTGCTCGAGTCATAGCTAACATGTGCTCATCACTGGGACCGTCACAATACCGCACCTCACATTCTTTATAAACAACCTCTAGTTCAACCATAACCTTTTCCCGTTGACTTTTACGATAAAACACAAAGCTTATAATTTTACCTCGCAATGATGCCTTCAATGCATCCCAGACGTTGTTAAAGAGTCCACTGATCACAAATTATCCTGCAAAAACAGCGATATTTAGTGTTTCACAAACTCAGTCCAAAAGCAACTGTGCATTCAAACGCCATTGCCTTCTAGGCCTCAAACCACAATCCTCCTCTTCCAAGGTCATTGTTGCTGGTGCATGATCCGAAATTACATCCTCCCCAATTGAAGCATTACAAATGTCCCCACACAACCTCCTCCTAACAAGGAAAAAATCAATACGCAAAGACGTACCATGAGCCAATTAATGAAAAGTATATTTTCTACTTTCTTCATTATAATACCACCAAATATCGTGCAAATCCCATTTGTCTAGCAATCTCATAAATCCTTTCCTTGCTTTTGACTCAGCATACGGATTAGCCTGAGTAGTCTTATCTTTAACCATATAAATTGTGGTATTGAAATCACCTCCAACTACAATATCAGTACAATCTAAGTTAGCTAAAACTCCACCCAATTTCTCAAAGAATATATCCTGATTCACATTGGGCGCATAAATATTCAATATTGCCATGCATCTATTCTCAATATGTAATTTTAGAGCCACATACCTCCCTTCCTGATCAACACATACAGTATCCGTTCTATGTCTTATACCCTTCTTGAAGAGAATGGACACACCACGAGAGTTACTTGCAAAATCGCTTGGAATCTCCTTCACATACAAACCATTTAAAATATACCCCACTTGATCTCCTCTTAAATGGGTCTCTTGCCGAAATACAATATCCGGTTTGCGCTTACTTATCATTGACAATACTTCCCGTTGCTTAATAGGATTAATGACATCGTTGACATTCCAACTCATAAAAGTTATATTTACTGCCATAATCTCAGATGAATTAGATTTCTAGGGTCAGATAAGCTGCTCCTTTCGACAATCTCCTTCCACACTGAGCATATGTTCCCTTTTTACTGCAGGTTCCCATCCTTCTCCTATCCCTTTCCTTCTCTCTCCCCATTTTGATAGACTGTGCCAACCGAGGCATTATACTCAAAGATCTCTACATATAAGGAACATACTAGGAAATTATATGAAAAAGGACGTATCCTTAAAAAAAACAGAAGCAAATAAAATGACAGCTAAAAAATAAACAAAACATAAAGGTTACAGGAAAGAGCATTTAAAACTAAATATTGACCATTATTAACCGAACTAGACTTATTTATTCGCTCATTAAGAAACCTAACTAGAACTAACATAACCTGCGGAGCAGTAAGCCGGCAACCATACCACAACCAAATATAAATAGCAGTCCCAAATACTAACATATTAATACCTAATAAGCCTACTCCTTATAATTTGTATAATTTCCATTGAAACAAAGCTTTATAATATCACGCAATCTATGTACAATCAACATTACATCTATTTAAAGATCATAGTACCAAAGCAATGCAAGTAATCATATTCACTAACCTTCCAATACTTTGCGTGGCACCATGTACATACCCGCATACATATTTGAACAATCTAATTACCCCTGTCCAAATCCAATCACTACATTAGATTATTAATTTGCCCATTCCTAATTTCCTTCTCGAACTGTATGAATATCCTGCTTTCTAAACTCTTTGAATTACTCTCCTTACACAGAACTGAAAGCCACCAAAATTAATATTTAATTCCCGAGAAACACACACCATGCATTCTCTCGGCTTGCCCTCATAACCTAACAGCAACATCCCTCACCAAGCAACAACCTGTTCATATTTTATGACAGATAGCGAAAAGCCTTTGACACAGAGTATTTCTACCGCTTTAACATTACTAATATGGAAATAATGCATCTCCTATCCCACAAGTGCGCATTGAAACAACGCCTCAAGGGAACTGCTTCAGTAATCTAAAACCAGAGACATAGTATATATACATCTGTCCAAAATACCCACTATAATGTAAAGGACCTTCAACAATCCATTGCCACAATTAGGCTAATGAATCATAGTGCATTTAAGGGCCGTCTAACAACATCAAATCTGTGCAAGCATTATAGCTAATGGTTGCATAGTGTGATAAAACAAAAGGGCACTATCCCAAGCGGACGCGAGGACAACAGAACTCCATGAAATAGAAAACAAGTAACATTTCGAGTAACGGAGCTGCGAGCCGAGGTGAGAGCAGTCTGCAGCAGTCCTGTAGTCCGACCACATCGTTGTGCCAGGAAGTGGTTAATTAGCCCAGTACACCGTGGAGCGGTGAGCGGAGCTGCGAGCCGAGGTGAGAGCAGTCTGCAGCAGTCCTGTAGTCCGACCACATCGTTGTGCCAGGAAGTGGTTAATTAGCCCAGTACACCGCAGAGCGGTGAGCGGAGGTGAGAGCAGTCTGCAGCAGTCCGCTGCAGACGCGGAGTAAAAGCGCGATGGAGCCTGAAGTGCGTCCTCCCACACCCCCAGCAGGAAAGGCCAAGACGACCTACCGGGAGTCGGAGGAACACGGAGAATCAACGTCTAAACCAACACAGAAAATGAGAGCACCGGAGGCCGACGCCGTGGATGCGGGGGCTGTGGCCAAAAGAGCGGAAAAAGTAAGAACCCCCAGAGGTAAGCTTATAATGAAAACGCATCAGAGGCAAGCAAGCTTACCAGCTTTGTGGGTTGCGGCTGCGGTCTCGAAGCCGGCGAGCGCAAACGCGCCTGAAACTGTGAGCCCGAGACCTCCTGCCAGATCCGCCCCTGCCCCCGCCGACGCAGCACCCGCAGAGTGCGGAGTGTGAGGAAACCAGCCGGTGGAGACAGAGACAGAGACGGAGACGGAGGTGGAAGAAGTAGAGAGCCCCTGCCACGCCGGGCTGGGCGGGAGAGAAAAAGAGCATACCTGACCCAGTTGCCGTCCCAATCGTCCGCGACGCAGCGGGGGCCTTAGCAACCGTCCTAGAGACGAGTGGTGGTGGCGTCAGGGTTGCCGGAGGACGACCGGCGCCACCACCTTTACAAGGCTCCTGCTGTGGGGCGGGCGGAGAAGGGCGGAGTGAGGAGATGGACGACGTCTGGAAGACCCCGAGTTTGGAGGTGCTAGTGGGTAACCTGATCCACAACAACGTCGATGTAGCAGCCAGCGGGTGGACTCCCCTTACATGTAACACCCCCTGTGAGAAATGCTTCAACCCACCTGGCAGCCAAGCCTCAGTGGATGCAAATGTGCATATCCAAAATAACGTGGAGAAAGGAACAAAAAAGACATTGCTTTCCCCCGTGGGAACAGCAAAAAATATGGACTGCCCTAAGAAAACGTTGAACATCAAGGCAATGATCCACTCAGACCATAAGAGCAAAGACACAGACCAGAGAAACACAACAGTTGTGTACAAAAATCAGGTAAAGGAACACAAGGAACCAGTTGAAATCAGTTCCGGTGAGTCGTCCCCAGATAGAGATAGTGACAAAGTCTTTGAAGAAGATAACAAACGAGGGGACGCACACAGAGTAAGCGACCAGGAGGACTCAACCAAGGAAACGGAGGACGAGAGTGCAAAACCCGGTGTAAATCAACAAAAAAAGAAAAAAACTCAAATCTAAAAGAAACCAAACACCTCGGAAGGCACCCTCAACTCAAGAAAAAAAAGGGGTACAAAAGACTTGACCACAAAAAGTAGAGAAGAAGGAAAATGGTCTAAAAGAAAAAGACCATCAAAACTTCCGGCACCGCTACTATCCTGCCCCCTAAAAACATTCTTTACCCAACAGTACAAACGCAAACTAACAGTGGACTCAGAGGTATCAGATGCAGAGATGCTCGAAATAGCGAAAGAAATCATGCCAGGATCAAAACTAAGAAAAACAGACGATACCCAAACCAAAATCGCCACACAGATGGGAAAAAAACCAAACGGTGCAGTCTGCACAGAAAACAGCAATGAAAGAGAAACCAAAGCCCAGTCCAAGAGCGGGGAAGAGGATCAGCCTCGGGAAAGACAAATGGAATCCTCCAATCCCAAGATCTCGTCGGACACTGAAACTTCAAACTCAGAGCCCAAAAAGAAGCAAAAAACCCCAATGACAAACAAGGACGAAAGGACAAAGGCAACCGTAGAAGATCATATAGCAAGCCTGTCCTCAGAGGAAACCCAAAGACCCGTGGACCTAACAGATGACAGTGAACAACGGCCTGTATGGACGAAGCCGCACTTGGTCACGGAACTACAAACAGCGGCCTTACCATCCA
Organism: Ambystoma mexicanum; assembly: GCF_040938575.1. Lineage (NCBI taxonomy): Eukaryota > Metazoa > Chordata > Amphibia > Caudata > Ambystomatidae > Ambystoma > Ambystoma mexicanum. The sequence continues at coordinate 405,268,550 of NC_090940.1, forward strand.
CAAGGAACTGGGAACTCCAACGGACACCTCGGAAGCTACAGGCAGGGAGAACGTCAACAAGCCAGGACCCTACTTCACAAACAAAACACCGGGGCCCACACAGTATAGGTATGTCAAAAAGAGCTGAGAAAATCCAAATCTCTCCTAAAAATCGCCGGCTAAGCGATATTGCCGCGGCCATTCACAAAGACACCTCAAACCAGAAACCGGACATGATAGCAACCATGTCGGCAATGTCAATTGTACTAGCGCCTTTCTGCAAACTATATGAAGCACTAAAAAATGAAATACAGGACAATACAGCAATCCTCGGAAATATGAGTGCAAAAATGGCCCATGTTGAAAGCTATATAACGGCCATAGAAACACAGAAAAATATCCAGGAAATAAACTGGGAAAGAAAAATCGAGGCGCTTGAGCGAAAAATTGAACGTCTAGAACAACAAACTAGAAACCCTACACCACCTCAGGGTTCAAACCTGGGAAATCCTCTAGAACTCCAAACACAGAAGCTGCACAGTGGAACAACAGGCCCGGAAGCCCGAATCCAGAAAGTGCTCAGTGGGATAAAAGGCCCGGAAGACAGAACAGAAAAGATCCAGACAAACCTCTGTATAAACAAAAAAAAAGAAATAAGAGCGAGCACATCCGGCAAACTCCCTGGAGTCACTAAACTACTACCAGGACAATTGGTCATAACTCTAAAAAAAGGAGAGGGGAAAACAGATGAGATTGTAACCCTGGATGATCCCTGCTCCCCGAAGAACACCACCCAAAGATCTCCACGAACAGTGGAAGAATTTATGACAGACTCGCCGCTAATGAATGTAACACAGCACCGGGAATCTACTGACCCGGATAACAGAAAACAAGACGTAACTTCCAACGTAACAGCCAAATAAACGAGGGAAGTAGAAATCATTAGTGAAGAAAAAGGAGCCTCGAGTGAGGAAAAGACCAAATGGGAAGAAACGAAACAAAAGGACAAATCCGGAAAGAAAGGCGATGCAATCATGTCCACCGGCACGTATTTGAAAGCAAACATACCATCGAGACGGAAAGAGAGTTCGAGAGATAGAAGTAATCCGAGACTCCAATCTCCCGTGGGAGAAAAGAGGAAAAAGGAAACGACAAACAAGAGTTACACCCGCTTATTTAAACTCAAACAACAAGTTATCACAAAGGAGTATTTAATCTTAAACCGACCAACCATCCTTCAGATCATGAAAAAATCAAAAACCCTTAGGGACGTGAGGTCAAGAGACATCGAGTTGGTAGAGCCTTATCACAAGGGCAGGACGCCGAAAGCCTATTTACATGTAAAGGCTGAGAGCATCATCCACATGGACAAAGCAGTTTTTGAGGAAATGGCATCAATGGGACTCCAGCTGACTGAAATGACAAAGACCAAACGAGAGGAGCAAGACTGGAAAATAACAAAACTCAGAAATTACAAAGCGCACTATCACTCAAAAACAGAAGATCTATACGCGCACAATCGATGGAACAAGACGAAGGACAAAGAAAATGCGCATGAAGAAATCAAACAATACCGTAGAGACGACTCACGAGACCAGAGAGGGTCCTTGAACCACGCAGACCCAAACTCGCGCAAAAGAAGTAACGTGGACAATCGTCATCAACACGAAATTGGACCAAACGGAAGGAGTGGAAAAGAAAATCGAACACCACAGCCAATTAGACATTCCATCGCAAAAGTGAACGACCAGAAGAGCCCCCAAAAAACACGGAACTTCAGACCTTCAAGAGGCCCGTGGGACTGGTTTACGTCTACCTGGTCTAAGAAAACTATGAAATAGCAGCGAGCAGGGCCGGGCCTCGAAATAGTGGGAACAACGTCGACCATCGAGAAACGGCCCGACAAGGATCTTTTCATCCTCGGATCCTGGAACACCAGAGGACACAATCACCTAACTACGCCGGGAGATGTGAACTTGGGTTTCTTCGACATTCTATGTCTACAAGAGACATGGCTGCTTGAGAAACCCACCTTGGATGGATTCTGCTTGGAAATCGCAGCAGCAACGAGGGGACCCCTAGGAAGACCATCATCTGGGCTGCTAACGGCGATAAAAAACGGCCTGGGTCTCGAAGTGCCGAAGAAATGGAGAGAATCATATGAAATGTTAGTGACCCTTACCACATGGTCCCCATCTACCCAGAACGCCAAGAGGATAAAACGCAACATTTTGGCAATTATAAATTGCTACTGGAATCCCTAACGAACAACCGTAAAAGAGTTCTGCTCAACGATGAGTTCGACCATCGATCAACTATATGAAGAGTTTGATGAAATAGACATAATGGTATGTGGGGACCTCAACACAAAATGCAACAAAGAAAATCAGGGAACGTGGACAGACGCAGCTTTGGAACGTGGGAAAGCTGGATGGAAATAATCAGCTCGAGAAACCTACAAAATACAGCTGCCCTATTCCCCAGCCAATTGAACATTCCAACTTGGGAACGAAGTGCCTCTAAAGCGACGTTAGATTACAGCTTCATCTCCGCGGCCTAGCAACAAACATAACAAGATTTGAAGTCATAAAAACGGCTAATAGCGACCACAACCTACTCACATGCACTTGGCATGGGTGGAAACCAAGGAAACCGGTCTACTCGGCCACGGTGGGAACGAACGCCCAGCAAACACGGCTATGTCTAACGGAAGCAAACCTCAAACAAATAAAATCGGTCTGGGAGGAAAAAACATCAGCTAACCAACTAAGCAAGAATAAAGAGAGACCAAATTATCTCGCTCTGCTGCTGCCATACAAGAAACCGGCAGGAGCCAGAAGCACGTCCCAACCACACACTGCCCACGCATATAACAAAGAGCTGGTAGAACAAAGAAAACTAGGGCGCAAACTAAAAAGAAGGGCAAAAAACTCAAAAAAAGAACAAGACTGGCGGGAGTGGAAAACTGAAGTAAAAAGATACGCAAATTGGCAGAAAGAAACTAGAGCAGCGCAATACCAACTAGACGCTGAAGAAATTCTGAGAACACTGGCGACAAACAAATCTAGCAACTTCATTAATAAAAAAAACAGCCTTACATCGAACTCTGCTCCAATAAATGCTGTCCCAGAAGCGAAATGGATCGAGTACCTATCAAGGGAGTTTGAAGAGCCCAAGGAATCAGTAGAACAGACTAAAACAACTGCAATCACGACCTGGGTATCCACCTCAAACTCGGAAGTTATCGAATTAAAAATCAGAAAATTGAAATCATCTAGAGCTCCAGGTCCAGATGGATTAACAAACACCACCCTCAAGCAATTTCCAAAAGAATGGGCAGAACTGATTGGAAGAATCTTCGAGGAATGCGAAAGAACGCAACAAATCCCAGAGTCCTGGCTAAAAGCAGTTATCGTCCCGATTCATAAGAAGGGTTGTCGGGAAGACCCAGTAAACTATAGACCAATCGCATTACTAGACATTATGGGAAAGATCTTCTCTTCGATCATTCTGGACCAGTGGAGGATTTGGGAAAAATCAGCAAAGTGTAAAGACACTCTACAAACCGGCTTCTAAAAATATGGACCAACAGCTATCAACACCTTGATAATTAACATCTTAAAAGCCAAAGTAAAAGAAGGAGCACCCAAGATCTATCTGGCGTTTGTTAACCTGTCAAAAGCTTTTGACAAAATAGATAGAAACATGTTATGGAAAAAATTGGAAGCCTGGGATTGTCCCAAATCAGTGCTCGACCCTCTAATCGCACTACACTCGCACACAACTGTAAGAGTGAAGCTTAATCAAGAGGGCACCTTATCGGACGAAATCCAGGTAAAAAGAGGAGTAAAACAGGGCTGCCCGTTTGCGCCAGCGCTCTTTATCGCCTTTCTTGGTGACCTGCAATATGCTGAAGAAAACATCAGAACATTTCCGCCAAAAATAGGGAAAACCACCATCCCCCGCCTACTATACGCTGATGACGTAATTTTGATCGACCAGACTAAGGTGGGTCTGCAAAGGAAACTAACAAATCTTACAGAATATATTGCGACAAATCATCTAGAGATTAATAAAAATAAAACAAAAATCATGACACTTGAGAAAAAATCGAAAAAACCAACAAGAGCAGAGTCATGGCACTTAGATGACATCAAAATTGAAAAAGTCAAAGAGATCAGATATCTAGGGTTCGAACTAGACAACTCAAAAACTGATCAGGCAATGCAAGCAGCAATCTGGGACAAAGCGAAGAGACTGGCAGCGCAAATGAGAACACTGGATAGGAAATTTGGCAAATTTTCGCTAAGCCCAGCAATTAATTTTTACAAATCGAAAGTTGTGCCGACGCTAATCTTTGGAACAGAGGCCTCACTTAGCATGCCTCAGACGATATGGAACAAAATAGAAGGTATGATCTGGAAAGCCTCTTTAGGGCTACCTAAATCAACGGCAATTGCGGCTATCAGAAGAGAGCTGGGACTGCTATCATTGGCATCGATAGCTGAGTTCAGTGGAATGAGACTATTCAGAAAAATCATTTTAGCCGACTACCTGCCAATATACGCTTCGATCAAAGAAGAACTGGAGTACGGTAACTGCGCCGCCTTCAAAAAATGGGCCAAAATCAGAGAAGAAAGTTTATCGGATATATCATGTACAGAAACAGATCTAAAAGAAAATCCGGATAAAATCAAACGCAAACTCGAAGAAAGGGACTGGATCATGAAGTTGCAGGCAGCAGCTGACAACAAACTATTACAACACCTTCCGCCCACGTTCAACAAACTGAAAGTGCCAATCAAGTATGTCAGCAAATTTCCAGAAAAGAAAAAAAGACTGCTGTTCATGAAAGCGAGACTCAACATACTGCAGACAAAAGAAATACTCGCCATTCGAGGCATGGCGGAAAACCAAACCTGCCGACTATGTAAACACACGGAGAGCGTGGAAACGCTCAGGCACCTGGTGCTAACGTGTCCCTGCACCAAACAAAACAGAATCATTTATCTGTTACCACTGATTATGAACCCCCTGTTGGCCCAGGAAGACGATATGTGGAAAAGATTAATCTCCGGAGAATCCACACAGTGGACGATGGCCATGGTGACCCTTGTCGAACTGGCTTTCACACAGATCAACGAGACCATCCTTTAAATGAGGCAACTTTCATGCAGCGAGCTTATTGGCCAAATCGCGCGACGACCTCTTTGGTGGCTGTCGCATCCCGCACTACTCACCTAGTTTTTGATCTGTGGAAAGCCTTTTTAGAAAGAACCTGGAAAACCTTTTTAGAAGAACCTGAAAAGAAAAACTATTCAAAAACAAATTTGCAAGACTTCCTTTGATAAAATTACAGGTTCACCTGAAATATAAATCAAATAAAATAAAAATAAATAAATTAAAAAAAGGACATACAACCACATATTGAAGTTGAAAAGAGCATCGGGGCATGAGGCCACAGGAGAGACTGACATTACAACACCCCTTCAGCCCTATAAACCCCACTGTATGTTATGTAAGTCATCTTTAACAACCACAGCATATAAACAGACATAACTTAAAGGAAGAGCAACAGTTATTTCTCCCATTTACATTGTTTCACCAAGCTGCATATAATATTCATCTTGCACAATCTACCATAACATTAAACTATGCATTTAACATTCTGCGCTTAAATATCATATCCCTTTATACACTTTTGTTATTAAAGTGCACCTTCAAAGCTAAAGGATAGATGAGATTCAAACATTATGGTGTCATGGAGTCTCACATTCCATATGACTCTTCCCTCAAACAAAGGTAGGTATTTTCAGTTTTTGCTCACATCGGCACCACAATATACTTTGCTACCATGATAACTGTTTTATCATTTTTACAGACTAAAGAGTTGAATGCCATCCATGGCACATGCCACTTATTGTGCAGTACAGTATGTATATGACGCCTTGTGCTTATCCATGACACTTAAAAAATAAAAGCTTCCAAACAACACAGGCTAGTATTCTTGAGCTGAGCTATTATCCTTGTCATGCACCTCAGCCCGTCTCCTTGATTTATCTACCCTTGCATTTTCTTTAGGGAATATATACACCTTTGATTAACATTTGAAAATAATACTGCTCATGTTAGGAAGTAACTGGAGGACAAATAAGGAAGCGTTTCAAAATTCGGACATCTGATGTTTAAAACTTTTGCTTTTTCTGGAAATACCTCAGTCTGATCGGACAGGATGCATTGCTGCATACTCCCATCCACCTTAAAAGTATGTCACTAATAACTGACCATGCAGACTGTGCTTCCAAAAAAAAAAAAAAAAAAACCTGACTTCCTGACACTCAACATGGCATTTCAAGTCCTTTCCAGTCTCATTAATACAATTTTTTTTAAGTATGTGATATTCAGTTTTGGCTATGAGCCAGTGTCAGAATGCTGTAACTGGTTAGTGTACACCTGTATAATCATACAATATTTGGCCCTGTTGCTTTCATCCTTTTGTGCTTTCATCCCTTCTAATATTGTATTTTGGCTCTTTCAACTTCCCTGCAGGCACACATATGAATTCTGGGGTGGAGAATGCATATCATGCACGCCTTCCAAATAGAAAATAAGGGCACAACTTCAGTGATCTCCCTGGGCCGCTTCCCAGCGTCTGCAGCACTTCACCTCAACAATCTATTTTCCTGGCATTACCGTCAAGAGAGAAGGGCGTAAAAAGTTAGTCAGCAATTTCTCCAGTCTTTCCGCCATAAACGCTGCGGAGCAAACTAAGAACATGTCTTTCTATATATGCGTTTCCCGAACGGCACACCATTCTGCAATATGAAAAAGTCCCACCCTGCCCTCTGCCATCAGGATACGCAGATCAGAGCAGCTTTACCGGGTCTGTCATACTCCGCACAAAGAAATCATTTACTTGCACGGCCAGCACTGCACTCTGATTACGCCCCCAGCTTCCATTACTTACACGTTTAAACTTTGTTCATAAGAGGAGGCAGCATAGCAAATCGACGAAGAAGTACAACACTCTGTGCAGGCTTACTTTTTTAAAAATGGAATGTTGACATCTCCAGCATTACGCGGTATCCATTATGAAATATATATGCAGCACCTTCTTCGCCAATCGATCTGAGTGCCAACGTCGTCATCTGGGCATCCTAATGAGAGGAATTTGAGTCACGTTGATCTCGCTTTTCTTCCTGTTGTGTGTACTAGAGGAAAGGACCCTCAAACGTCACACACTTCACAGACATATTTAAACATGTTTTTCCAATGGCACAATTGCAGTTAAAAAATAAACACTTACATTAAACCTAATCTTATTAATTAAAAATGACAAACTGTAAATTACTTCAAACACAGGCCAACAAAGTCCTTATCAATATTTCTTCCTGTTGGCATCTGGCAGCTTCTCCTGTGTAGGGCTCAAGTCTCTTAGAAAGGACATTGCTTTTAGGTGATCTGAAAACGAATGTACCACACCATCCGCATTAACTCTGAGAACAGCTGGATAAACCATATAATAGGCTAGTTTTTTTTATCTCTTGCAAGTTTTTTATCCTCTGTAAACAATGTTCTTTGTGCCACTATTTCTTTGCTGAAGTCATTAAACAACATAATATTGCACCTTTCACCCCATTTAAGCACACCTAGCTCCCTTGATCTTTTAAGTAGCATTTGCTATACAGGATACCTTAAAAACCTCACAAGGCACAAGGGGGTTGACCTGCACCAGGTTTTGGAGCAAGTGTACGATGTGCTTGCTCCATTTCCAAACCTTTTCCTGGGGTTAGATCCAACAGCTTTGGCAGTACTTGCTGCAAGAAGTCCACAGGTCAACCATTTTCCACTTCTTCTGGAAAACCAGTTATCCTCCGATCTTCTACAATCATTTTCTTGTTCAGAGATCCTTTTGTTCGCCATTTCCAAAAGTCCTGTCAGGATAGATACTCTTCCATCTAAAGCCAGCAATCCGTCTTCAGATCCTGAGACCTTAGTTTCAAGCTCTTCAGTGCGCTTTTTAACTATAGATTGATCTTTTTTCATTTCCAAAACAGTTTGCTTGAACTTCCCAATAGAGAGTACAACGCCATCCATGATTTCAGTTAGTCTTCAGCAGACTGGCCTTCAGTTCTGGTTCCAAGCAGACTCTTCATTTCCATCTCTAACTCTCTTTGATGGCTGTGAGTCTCCATTTAGAGTATCAGCAGGTCCCTCTTCATCTTCACTCCCAATTATTGACCTCCTGAAAGGAGTATCTACCATTTCAACCGGACCTGCCATATTATGTATATATTCTATATCAGCAGGGTTGGCTGGGCAGGAGCAAAGCTGACACTTTTCTATTACTCCTTTTCCCCCCCAAAGAGGAGGGGAAAAAACAATTCTTGTTGTGTGGTCTGTGGCTTTTTTCTTTTTCACATGTGGGATTTTTTATTTACCAGCAAACTCCTGTTTCAGCTTGAATATACATCGGCGATCATCATGACTCTACTCTCAATACATGCAACCAGCACTATAAATAAGAGGCGTGTCAGCCACTTTTAATCCCTAAAAATAGGCAAATACTGCAAATAGTAGCACATGTACTGCCACAAGAAGATACTATGATCTGAAAAGATAACAATGTATCTTTTAATGTGAATGAATAGATAGGAGCAAATAAATATTTAGTACAAAAAACATTTGTTTTAAAGTTAAAACACTTTTACTCACTTATGGTATGGGCATACTTTTTACTCTAAAAACATTTTACTTCCAACTGCAAAAAATAGGCAGTAAAATACTCCCACTTCAAAATCTTATCTGGAGCACTGTGTTCAACGGCACGCAGACTATGAAGTATAGAAAAATAATTTAAGCAATGGGTTTGTTGCTTACATGCAAGGTGTTCGCTCTTGGTATTTGAGAGCCTGGCAGGTGAAGGCATGTGCCCTGCTTCCTTAGTCCATCAGCAAATGGGAGCATATCCTTCTCTGATGGCCAGCAGGTGGATAATAGTGGGGTGTTTGTGGTGTTTTGATTGAGTCTGACACCTCGTCCAAGTGAATAGATGTGTGCGCCATGGTGGAAGATGAAGGTGGGGAGCCTGCTTGTGATGGACGGAACAGAAAAAGGAAGCAGTGAACAGATGCATGGAGCAGTAGAATCCAGTCATGAGGAGATCTCTTGTAGCGTGGGAGGAGGTGTTGAGAGAGTCTGCAAATGCAGACAAGAAAAGGAACGCGGGGTAGAAGGTGGAGTTTGAGGAGGTAGTGGTAGGGATGGGCAGTAGCGGGTGGAACATGAATAGGCTGATACAGGATAGACGAAGAGTAATAGGAGGGATATAGGGTGCAGCAGGTGAAACACAAGGTGGTGGTGGAGCAGGAGGCAAAGGCAGGGCAGGAGGAGGAACATCAGGTGGAGGAGGGCAGCAGGCAGTGGAACACAAGGCAGGTACTGTGCAGGAGGACAGATATGGGACAGGAGGTAGTGCAGGAGGAAACAGCTGCAAACTAAGCTGATTCTGGTGGTGGGGTGTGTCGGAGCAATGAACGAATACTGCCTCCACACTTTCTCCAGTGGGCCTCTCATGGGTCTGTCAGTACTCCCTTCCTCACCCCTGCTTGGGGACAGAGGGATTAGGTAGGGGAGTGGTAAAAGCATTAAATGCATTGTGCAAGCTCTGAAAGGTGAGTCTTGCGAGGTTTGAAAAGAGAGTATTATCCATCGAGTGACAGCATAGAGGCGTTTAAGACTCAAATTGCATTCACTGCTTACATGGTAGAAGCATCCAGTAGTATGGAGGAAGCATCTTGTAGCATGTCGGGAGACGCACATCATTCCACCGCCACGGTATATACCTTGAGAATGAGGCCCAACCTCAGCCAATGTTGAGATGGATTTTCAGAATCAACCCTGTGGTGGATTCTGAGGAGCCAGCCTATTATGGTGAGTCTGTCCAAACCTAATAAAAGTAGATTTTACAGAGCAGAAGGCTTGGACTCAGGATGGGGGGCGTGAGAGTTGTCCGGGACTATAGTAAGACGCACACGGAACACTCCAATAATTCAGCTGTTTGCCTCCGTGGATGAATAATTCCTTCATTTGCTAGAAGTAGAGCTCATGTCAACCATCTCTGTTCTTGCAGTGTAAATCCTGTCATTTCTATCATTTCATGGAGGACTGTGGAAATGCTAAGCAATGATGCATCGGACACGTTATGAATAAAGTTCAGCAAATAGCTTTTATTCAGTGTTTTGTCAGGGAAGTGGTTGGTCTAATGCCAATAGGAACTAAGGGAATAACTACAAATAGGGATGTTCCTAAAGCAAACAGTGTCGGGGTTAGGACAACAGTCTGGTTTCTTCTAGGTGGACAGCACATCTAAAGGTGATTGTCCAATTATACTTTTCTTAACCTAGCCTTTAGGGTCTTTGTCTCGCCCACCTTAGTCTGCAAAACAATGGTCAACAAGGTCGCCAACATAAAAGTTCCCAAACCCTACAGTTTTGTAAACATCATAGCAGTGAAAGGTTTCTAAAAATGATTAGCTTAAAAATGCTCAATGTCTTTCACATATTCTATAAACAGTGATCACACTTTAAAATATGTGGAATCAAACACTGACAACTTTCCAATGACAGCAGTTATCCCAGATGTTAACACACTGCTGAGCAGCCACTGGACTATGTGGCGATTTCCAGACTGAGCCAGTGTTAATTAGACCACCTTTAGCAAGTGGTTATTAGGGTTCCTGACGGCATCATGAAGTAAGACACAGACAACAGATTCAATTTTCTACAAATTGGTTTATTTTCTTAACTTTGTTGATGGAGTAAAGCCTAATTTGCCCTATGCTAAGGTGGGCTACCTAAAGAAATAAAGGATAGTCTGTCAGTAAGTGCAATTCGAAAGTCTGTATGGGCCCAAAACCTATACTTGCCCTCACAACTTAACGATGTGCAGGGATGTCAGCAACAAAAGAAATGGTGTTCTAAATAAGGTTGGCTTACTTTCCAGCTTCCCCTTCCCCAAGTTCAAAACAGTTCCAAAAGGCCTTGGGGTTCCCTTCCCCAAGAGGTCTACACAGTTCACAAAGTCTCGGCATTTGCTTTCCCAAGAAGTCAGCTCTTCTAGCTTCAAAACCTATAATCAGTTCAAATCTCTTGGATTTCAAAAACCGTTCCAGCTCAACTTTGTAAACACCCAGGCCTTTCACTGGTTCACACAGATTGCTCTTTCTTGCTCCCTTCAGCAACCTTCTATAAAATACCGCTTCTTTATCTTTGCTATTCTTGGCTCTTTCCAAGCTGGGGTCACTCAGACTAGGCGTGGTTGTCTGACCACACTGTCGACCCGTTAGGGGTCGATCAACCGATAACCCTTGGCACTTTGTAATATTCCTGTATCCTTTGGGCTTTTTTGACAACGCAGGTTTTCTCCCCCTGCACCTTTGTCATTGGTTAACACTCATTTGATTCTCCTTGGCAGTCGCTTGGCTTTGCCAAAATGTGTTTTCCACACAACTTACTCTGTGGTGTTCACCCTTTTCCACCACCTTGCTTTCACAATATTCATAAGTGTTCATCACTTGCTTTTCACTTGGTTCACATGTTCATCATAACTTTCCTTTAGTTTGGTATTCACTATCACTCGTTGTACTATTACAAGCATTCATAAACCTTTCCAGCTCATTTGGCATTCAAACACCCTCAATATGGGTTCCAAAACCATTTGTCAGAGGTTTCAGTTTGCTCAGCATTAACATAAGTCTGCTCGCAGTCCCTGGAATGTCCTGCAATGAGTGTTCCCTTTATTCCACTCGCTGGTTGGCGGCCGCTCCTCCGGGCGTTCCTTTCCCTCTGGTCTACTTCTGCCAGCCACGTCATCTCCTCCAGGCAGGTTTCATTATTCTCTGTGGCCGTCTCCTTTTATGCAACTGTGGCCTGTTAATTGGTTGCAGGTGCAAGTTGTTGTCCTCAGTTGCCTCAGCATAATTAAACCTATTTGCTGGACCTGCCTGACTCTTGCCATAGTACTCCTCTACAGTCCTCTTCCTCTTCTCAATACCAAAGTGGTGAAAATGAATGGGAGTGTGTATAAACCCAAAGGAAATGGATGTGGAATATTGTGTGTGGGAAAAGGGGAGTGACTGACAGCCTATGAAGGTAGGGGGCGGGTAGGGTTTATTCTGACAAGGGAAAGGGGGGATACCATGTCTCACCCAAAGACAGTCTCCCCACTCCCCAAGGTCCCTTCACCCAGGTGATCCTCCCTCGCATATCCACCCCCAGGGTCGGGATCCAAGAGTGATGGCCCTTCCCTGCCCACCTGAGAAGAGGATCCAAGGGGAGTAGAAGTGAGGAGTTGCTGTGGAACCTTTAATTGGATAGCTTCCCAAGCACTACTACAATTGGGTCTGTGGATAACCGTGCTGCAATAATACCTTTATTCTTACTTTGCAACCCCTTCCAAAAGAACAGAGCCATAGAACACACCACATGTGAGCCATATCTCCTATTTCCCTACATGACTTCCAACATAAAGAAGCAAAGTCTTGTGAGATCTGATGCAATCCCTCCAGGGTCATTTACCAGCCTGAGAATATTTTTGTATGGTCGTTATTTTGTACTTTTACATCAAGAAGATTTAGGTGATCTGTCAAATATGTAGCACCATGACTTCTTGTTCCAGCTTAAGCCAGCTCTTTTTGCGATATCCAGTGTTTCCCTTGTATATAACGAAAAGTTCTGCTTATGTATTTTCACATTTATATTTACATTTTCTGAAAGTGAAAGAGGTGCCTCCTACATATATGCCACCGAATGTCTGGTTCCCATGCTTTGTTATATCTATGCAATCCTGGAAGAAAATCTGGTTTATCCAAAACTGGGGTTAGAGGACCCAAAGTGGTAAACCTTCTTAGTAACCCCTTGTCCTTGTCTCCGTAGTCCCAGGTGAATTGTGTCAATGCATGCGAAGGATCCCTTTGGGTTCTCGCTTCTGTGAGGAAGGCATGGTATCCCAAGTAGAGAATGGCACAATCTGAATAGTTTCAGAAACCCCTATCTGGCCTTAAACCTAAGATGGGAGCTTGCGCTACCATCTAAAGAAAAAAAAATAAGTCAGTCGTGTCTCAAAATCATAATCAGTTAAAGTAATAAACCTAATACCTGCCTCTCTCTAATACAAACATGTCTATAGATAAATGTGCTTTTCAAAGGAAAATCAATGTGGAACAAAAATGTCAGAATGGCAAGTGTATGTATGGCTATTTCTCCCCTTCCCCACGTTATATGGCAGATGGGTTTACGATGGAACACAGGCACTTGTACACACTCTGTCTGATGAACACTTTGGCAGCTTGTTCTGTCTTTCAAAGTCTCTTGGTAATGCAGACACTGTCTCAATAGTTCAGCAATGGCTCCCCTTGCTCTGGTTCAAGCCTCTCCTTTTCAAAACCAATAGTTCAGCAATGGCTCCCCTCATTCAGGCTAAAGCCAACAGTCTCGTTTCATCACTCACTTTCTCTGGGTTCCCTTCCCCTATTATTTTGCTAGTACTTTGTCCTGAGACCAGCCTTTGACAAGGTAGACAGGGCAAAGCTGTGGGCCGTGCCCGGGTCCCTGGGCTGTCCGGGGGACATCTTGAGGGTGTTGGTCGACATACACACCGAAAATGAGGCATGTGTGCGCAGTGGTCCGTGCGGTCATTGCACGGAATGCTTCAGGGTTGGATGTGGTGTGCAGCAGGGCTGTGTGTTGGCCCCCATTTGCTTCTGCCTATATATTAATGGTCTGTCACAGGATCTCATTAGTGTCTTGGCTGACTTTCTGATCCTGGGGGGACGGGCTTTTCCTGTCCTAGCGTACGCAGACAATACAGTATTTCTAGCCAGAACACCGAGAGCTTTACAGACCTTGATAAATGCCTACACAGCCTTTATGTGTGAATTGGGGCTACAAATCAACACCAGAAAATCAGCTGCAATGGCTTGTGTTGGCAGAAAACGGCCAGTAGCAATGAGACCGATGCTTTGTGCCCAGGATAAAGGTTTTTGATCATCTGGGCATACGTTTCTCGGAAGCCTTAACTGGGAAGGCCCACCTGGCCAAACAATCGGCCAAAATGAGTCAGCAAATAGGGGGCATCTTTCGTTTTATGTCAAGGTGTGAGGGTCAGCCTCTGGAAGTGATTTTTAAGATCTACGCTACACAAAAAATGGCAGTCACAATATATGGTGCCCCATTATGGGGCTTTCAGAGGGCGGATGAAATTCAAGCATAGGAAAACAAATTTATCAGGAGACTGTTGGTGCTTCCGAACTCTGCGGCATGCATACCAATTCACCTCGAATTGGGAATGGAATTCTGGGAGGACCAGTGGCCGTTGGCACCAATTTTATTTTGGGTTCGGCTGTGGGCAAACGAATATGCTTCTCTTTGCCACTCTATCATTTGGTCAGTATCGGGTAGGGTGGGGTGCCAAAGAATCCCATGGGTTGATTATATTTCCAAAGCTCTTGGGGAGGCCAACCTAAGTGCTCTTTTTCCGCATGTAGTATTATTAACAAAGGCCAAAGGGAACAGATACACATCTGTGGTGGGTGAGGCCATCATGAGGAAAAGAATACTCTTAGAGTATGAAATTAAATCTGGACAACTTCACACTAAGATTAGTAGGCCTTCTGTGATTCAACCTTATCTTACATGGGGTTCATATAAAAAAGATAGCTGGTTAATAACTAGGGCGAGGTTTGATTTGCCTTCTTTTGCAAGGGAATACAGCAAATTGCAAAGGGTTTCCAAAATCCGCTAGTTGCCCGCTTTGTGGACATGAGCGTGAAGACCTGGTTCATGTATTGCTGTTTTTGTATTGGTTATGCAGGGATACGGAGAGTAACTTTGATGCCTGCCCTAAAGAAGGCAGAGATCCCCCATTACAAAGCAGCACTCACCTTTCTTTTGAGTGCTGACTCTGTTTTCACTGCCTGGGCATTGCTCTCCTTTTTGAGGAGAGCAATGTACTTCAGAAAGGGGTTGTTGAGGCTCCAGGGTGATGGAGGCCCTTAACATAATGGCGGAATGCAACGAGAACTGCTTTTATTGTAACAATATATTGCTGAAGGTAACAGAATATTTGGAACAGTGGCTTTTTATCATTTTTTTATATTATTCTATTGTGATTAAATTCATCAATGTATGTTATGGCTTTTTGCACAGGACTTTAAGGAAATATTTGTGACTTTTGATATTTTATGGATGTATGTAATGTCGTCTTCTTTGTGTTTGATGGATCTTTGGATCCGAAATAAAGATTTTGACTGACTGAATGGCTCCCCTCATTCAGGCTCAATCCAACAGTCGCTTTTCATCACTCACTTTCTCGGGGTTCCCTTCCCCTATTGTTTTGCTAGTACTTTGTCAAGACTTCCCTCGGTCGGGCTCGAGTCTTCCCTTTTACACATCAAAATGAATAGAACATTTCACTGAGACCTTCGACTGTGCTTTCATTCTTCGCCTGACCACTCGGTTACTCTGTATCCTTATCTATTTGTTTCATATATGTTGTTTAATCTGCACTCGTGTTTCATTTTCATTATGCGTAGCCTTCAACTTCTGACTCAATTGTTGCATGCACTTCACGACACAAACCGGTCTTTCATCCTCTCACTTGACTCATCGGTTGCAAAGGGAGGCTTGCTACTTTCGCAGCTTTTCAACTAGAGTCAAGGCTGTGACTCTCTCAATCTGCTGGTACCTCCCCAACTCCGCCTTTCACCCAGGAGCGAAGCTGTCACCCTTGTGACACGGGATACAATAGTCTTTCCAACTGGGATGGCTCTCATAACCTTCTTGGCCTCTTGGAGTTCTCGCGTTCTGGCAAATAAGGGGCTTTCACTTGCAGCCTTTCTCCCCCGGTTCTCTGACCTCTCGTTCTCCTTCGCCTCGTCAGCCACCTCTCTGGACGAGCAGCTCCTTCGTGCCTTCTGCCTCGCTCAATAGGTACAGTTCACACTTCCACAGGTCTCCCTCGGCCGGGCCTCGTACCTGTCTTCCACTTTAGTTTAGTATTCACAGTAGGCCTCCCTCAGCCGGGCTCGGGCATTTTGCTCAAAAGTTCACAGATCTCCCTCAGCCGGGCTCAGGTCTGTTAAGGCCTCCCTCAGCCGTGCTCGGGCCTTTTGCTCAAAGGTTCACAGATCTCCCTCAGCCAGGCTCAGACCTGTTTAGGCCTCCCTCAACAGGATTCAGTCCTTTAGTTCAGTTTCTCAAAAGAAATAGTTTTGGGCTTCCAGTCTGAGAATGTATCCGTCTCTAGTTTGCTCCTACTTCGCTCGCTCCCCAAAACGGCATTCTCGCGGTTTAGGAGCAGTAGGAGCACAAGGGGATGTTAACCTGGGGTCAGGGTCTTACCACCTGCCCCCCCCCCCCCAGAGGCCTGGGCTCCCTGTTTTGCCCAGGGGAGGAGCTCTGAAGTCGTTGCCGCCAGGCAACCCCAGCTGCCCCTGGTTTTGGTTTACTGGAGGCACAGCTTCTACTCCACACTGCAGACTCCCCTGCACAGTCTGGCTCAGTGTCTGGGTAGTTCTCCCTCCAGGACTTCCAGGTTCCTTCCAGCTCCACCAGTCTCTCTCTGGTTTCTCTGCACCCTTCTGCATCCCCAGCTCGCTCAGTGTTTGTCTCAATGCTCCACCTTTTATACTGGTGGGGAGGAGTAATAAGGGTCAGGTGTGAGCAATTGTCCAGCCCTGCCTGACCTTGTTAATTGGACAACATGGAGACCGCCCATAGGAACTCATGGTGTATTGGTCCCTATGGGTAATCTCCATCACTCTCGTCTGCTTCTTCCCAGTGGTTTTGGGAAACAGCAGTGGGGAGGAATTATGGGAATTGTAGTTGTCAGGAATGAATGTATCAAAAGCATGGGGGTTCTTGTCAGGGTGAAGGGGCAAATATACAAAGGTGGTTTTATTTTCCTTTTGGTATTTCTTTCTTGTTGTTCTAGAAGTATTCTGGGGTTTTATGTGATTTGATTGACAGTATCCCATAATGACTGAGGGGGTGTTGGGTAGGGGAGTGTCGGAAATGGGGGAATACCACGCCTTGCCCAGTGGCATTCCTTCCATAATCTCCAAGGGTCCCCTTTGCAGGTGATTCTCCCTCGCTTATCCACCCCCAGGGTTGGGATCTCAAAGCGAGGGCCTTTCCCTGGCCACCTGAGTCAGGGATCCCCGGAAACAGCCTGTGAGAAACTCCTCTGGTTTCTCACACTTCTCTAAAGAGAAAGGGTAATGTGCCAAGAGGAATTCTGGTGAGATTCTGCTCAATATTCTTCCAATGTTTCAGACCAGCAGTTTCCAGTTTAGGATTGCGCTAAGGTGCCCTGATAATAAGATGCATGGGACCCCAAGACCTCCCACATATGGGGATCACATAAGAACCCCATGAGAAACTATGGGTTTACCCTTTTTCCAGCTAAACAAATACATCTTCCCCTGTAGTCGTGCAAGTAACTTGTGCGAGATCTTCGGAGATCTTCATTGGAAGCACTCAAAACACAATTCAGTAGTTTGGAAGTAAACTCATTTTCACTGCAATTGTTTAACCCAGCCAAGACATCTCCTGCATAGGCCATTGATTAAGATCCTCCTCACACTTCTTTATAAGTTTAGGGATATTAGCTTTAAACGGCAACTTATTGAATGAGGTCATCTTTATCCCTAAATAATCAAGATGACTCTCAGACCATTTAATGAATAAAGCATCTCCATCTGTTGGATTGTTTCCAGGGCCTTAGAAATATTTAGTCCATTAGATTTCCTATAATTCACAAAGAAGCTGGAGGCTTCATACAATTGTTTCAAGAGCGTGGCTACTCATAGAAGAGAAGTTTCAACCTTTCCCAAAAATAGGACAATATCATCAGCACATAAAGCCAATTTATGTATTAAGTTTCCAGATTGCACCTCCTGATTCTCAATGTTTGGCAGGATAACTTTGGCTAACAGTTCAATTGATAACATGAAGATGAAAGGACAAAGCGCAGATCCTTTGACCATTTCCACAGCTGATGAATTTACTTTTACTCTTGTATGTGAGACCTTGAAATTTGCGATTATTAAACAAGTGGAGTTTGGACCAAATTCAAAATGGGCACTGCGATTGGTAGAACATCCTGATAGACTGGTTTCACCAATGATGGTGAGACTCAGATACGACATGTGGCCTAGATCTTGGCGAAGATATTAGCATCTTTGTTAAAAGTGCTTTTGGCCTATATACACCACACAATCCACCACTGCTTTACCCGGTGTTAGGTTTGAGGTTGTAACGGAGTCTGCCATATAGTGTGAGACACCACCGCATGACATGAACGCATGAAATGCGCATGAATGGCATGTCATAAAATCATTCTGTTAATTGCGTGGCCAGAACATTCAGAAAGGTCTTGTAGAATGAATTAATTTATTCATCTGGACTTGGAATTTTGTTGCTTCGGAGGGATTGCATGGCTTGTCGAACTTCCTCAATAGAAATGGCAGCGTCAATACCCTCTTTGTCAAGCAAGGAATGTGTAGGAGGAGAGGTTGAATTCAGGAATACCTGCTGAGCATTAGGATCATGCAGGTAGGTCACCATTAAGTCATATGCAGATAGTAAGGCTTTTGGGGGCCTGATGACTGCGTCCCTTCGGTTTTCTGATTTTAGCATCTGTCCATAGATGAGGGTTCTATAGGATGGGTAAAGGGTAGAGGCGTTGGAGGGCATCACTGTCTTATACAGCAACCAATATCAAAGTAATGTGAGACGCAGCTACCAGCAATAATTCTGGATTTGGGAGCGTCATACAGCATCATTATCATACTTATAAACGATGGATCTCAAGGTCCAAATGAGTGTAGTATTCTAAAGAGGTTTTCCACTTGACTGTCAAATACTTTCTCAACATCTAATGAAAGATCCACTGCGGGTCATCTCTCCCCTTTCCAGCCAGGTGATATGGAGTAACATTTGAAACTTGTCTCTTGAGGCTCTCATAGGTATGAAACCAACTTGCGAGTCATGTGCCAGTTGAGAAATAAAAAATGACAGGAAAAAGCAGCTGTCCTGTTACTGAAGTAAAACTGCGTCCAGTCACAGTACATAACGAAGAAATTTATTTGTGGGATAAACCAACACAATTTCAACAATAAACTGTTTTAATAGCAACTATTTCATACGAAATTATCAAAAAGCAGCATTCCCCCACCTCATCCCACAAAATATAATGCCAAAGACTAAATTGTTCAACACTCTATAACACATAATTCATAACAATAAATATGATTTTAATACTTTCACTTTATAAATTCACTAATCAGCTATCCAATATGAATTGAATAAAACATGCTTTCCATCAATTTTGCACAAAAGTGTGATTGCTATTTTTATATAAAGTGGAACCTTATTTAGGACTTCCTTAAAAATGTTCCTCTCGCATATACAGAGTCTTATTTTTCAAAAAGCTTCTTTAACCATTAATGATCTGCCTCCTTCTTTAACCATCAGCAGCCACCAGTTTTGAAGGAACGGCTTGATAAATTAAGGCCACGTCTTCATCAGGGTGAATCTACTCATGCCTATTTAGATCAAACGTGGCTAATTTGTTTTTATTAAAATTGGCACATGTTTAAAGAGAAATAATGCCACACTAGTGTTTTGTTAACATTGTATTAACCTCTCACAACTGAATGTTCAGGATGATTAATTTGCCCTAAATGTCCTCCGTATCTTTATGAATGACCCTTTAACACTATCAAACACTTTCTATGAATTTAAACCAAACAAAGCAATGTTTAGGCGTGACCAGGATCCCAATACACAAGATTGAAAATGTGCCTGATACTCAAAAAACAAGGGGGTCCTGGGAGTCCCTCTGCCAGACATTACTCCCGGTTACAAGAGACTTACCCCGAGTCTTTAGCTCACTATCTTTCACACAGGTGAAATTTGTAAAACATATCAGTGTTTGTCCTGATGTAGGGCAGTCCAGCACCGAAATCCTAAGCAATTCTCCTCTGAACAAGAGAACCAACAGCAACACCATACGTGAGGTCTGGCAGAGGGACTCCCAGGAAACCCCTTCTTATTTGCATAGGTAAATCCAGACGTGGACCCCTTGCTCACTATTCTTAGAGAGGCACAGCTCCACCATACTGATGTGATCCAACCAGAACAAAACACATGTCTGGGGTTGCTGTTGGTACTGTTGTTCAGAGGAGTTGGTACTCTTGTTCAGAGGAGAATTGCCTAGCATTTCAGTGCTGGACTGGCCCAGGGCAGGACAAAGACTGATATGTTTTGGATATTTCTCCTCTGTGAGAGATAGTGAGCTAATGAATCTGGGTAAGGCTCTCGTAATCAGGACTGATGTCTGGCAGAGAGACTCCCAGGACCCCCCCTTGTTATTTACATGCCTGATACTGACATGATCATTGTGATTGCTTGTAAATCCCCATTTATTAGGTGCAACCATGCATGGTCTTGATCCTGGTGAAGATTTTGGTATCGGTGAAGAAGTGCTATCACTCTATAAAAGGCACAATTCATCATGTATTTACTTGGGTTACCATTATGGTTATAACCGAGTCTGCCATACTACGTGAGACCAAGCCAAATGTCATAAGTAGATTCAATAATTCTGTTAATTGCAGTGCCAAAACATCCAGAAGGGACTGGAACTTTGTTGATTTGGGGAAATGTTATGGCTTGTCTAACGTCCTCAATTGAAATGGCAGCTTCAAAGATCCTTTGTCAGAGGAGGCAAATGTAGGGAGAGAGAGATTGAATTTAGGAATACCTCTGAGCATTAAGATTTTGCGGGTGGTCACTAATGCCTGTGCTATAGTATGCCTACATTTTCTCCATTTCCCTTGCATCATAACATCTTAGCCCCCTTCCACCTACGACACAGGAGATCTGATTCAGTGCTCTAAGTCATTGTAGTTTTGCTTCCACAAGTGCATTGGCGTTATTACTTTCAGCATAATGTTTTCTTTACTTGTAGTAAAGACTGAGATGCACTTCATATTAATCTGTTTTTCAGTGTCCTGATGGCTGCGCAGTGCCTCAACTTGGATGGTCTAATTTGCATCCCTTAAATGCTCCTTCTAATTCACGCCTCCAAATGTTTCTTTTGAATAAATTGCCCGTTTTGCTAATTATTTCTTCCGGACTACTGCGTTTCCTGCATCCCTTAGTTCTTATGTCTACCTACTTAAGATCATGTTCCTGGAAATAGTTGCTCATCATATCAGATATTTGGGATCTTATGACGGAATCTTGCAGGACTAAGTTATTCACTCTCCAGGAACTTCTGACCAAGACCTGTAACCAAGGAGTAACTCAAGTGCAATTTGATTTTTAAAAAAAGTTCACCTATTGCTATGCCCAGGAATGTATGAATCTGGGTTGTAGATATCAACATCATATTCAATCTAGAATAGTCTTGTGTATGTGAGAATAACGGGTGTAGTCTTGTCCTCTTGATGAGAAAATCTCAATTTTTCGCTCAGTGAAAATTCCCCAATGATCCTGTTCAGAGCAGTGAGATTTCAGCGATCCATTTGCAAAGTATGAAGTATTTTCTCTAGCTTTGGGACCAGAGTTAAATTAAAATCACCACTCGTAATTGTTTCTACCTCAGCAAACGGGCCTATACCAGGAAGGAGACTTTTCTTTTTTTTGTAAAAAAGCATCTTGGGCTTTGAACGGAGTGTATACTGATAAAATAATAAACAATTGCCCCATAAAACCCATCTTTTAACAATAGTAACCTAATTTCTGGGTCCTTCCTCTCTTCACAAAATGAAAATACCTTCGAAATAAAATTGCAACACCTCGCCTCTTGCAACTAGTGGGAAAGAATTGCTATTGCTAGGTTCTGTGTCTCAGCCTATTCTCATCATGTGAAGTAAGCTGTGTCTCTTGGAGAAAGACCACAGAAGCATTGCTCTCTGTCAACCTACGCATAATTGATATACACCTGGCTTGGAAATTAAGGCCCTGCACATTCAAGGCTACCATTAGAAACTCAGTCGTCCAATTATCCTGTCAAGATTGTGCCAAAGCATCCAGTTCCAAAAAAACTACAATGGTAATAAAACGTCATGTATTAGGAGTAAATGGTAACAGTTTCCATTTGTTCCAATATATTCTGTATTCTTTGATGTATGAGAAATGTTTAATAGCCTTCATCATTTCTTCAATACATTTGGTTGGGTTAATCAAGGTGGACATGACAACATCTGCATCTAGTAAATCTTTTAGGGGCCTGAAGTTCACTGTATCCCTGGAATTTTCTGATTTTGGCATCTGTCAATTGATGAGGATACTAGGACTCGAGTAAAGATCAGGGACAATGAAGGGCCTCTCTGTCTTGTACCACAACCAATATCAAAGTAATTTGAGATGCAGCTAGCAGCCAATACGTCTGGCATTAGGAGCCTCATACAGCAACATTACCATACTTTAAATGGATGTCAAGGTCCAAATGAGTATGTTATTCTAAAGACTTTTCCCATTTGACTGTCAAATGCTTTCTCAGCACCCACTGCAGGGATCATCTCTCTGATTTCCTGCCAAGTCATATTGAGTAATATTTTAATGTTCTTTTTAGGATCTTGTGGTGATGAAACCAACTTGTGAGTCATGTATCAGATGAGAAATAACAAATGACCGGACAAAGCAGCTCTCCCAATACCCAAGTAAAACCAGCTCCAATCAGTACATTCCGAAAAAGTCTTCATGCGACAAATGAGTACCATTTCAATAGACAGTTTTAATAGTGAATATATCATACACAATGATCATTAAGCTGCAACACCCTCCTCACTTGTCAAGACTTGATTTAGGGCCACCTTTTACCACAAACCTCAATTGACCACGGAAGACTAAAGGTGTCGAAATATCAACTTTTAGACTACTGTGGGCCCCCTAAGGTGGGGGAGAATTGTATTGCCCCAGCACTGTCCCCAGGGAGCTGCAAGACTTGAATACTTGATTAGTACAGGAATAGACACCAATAAATGAACCACCAACCACAGTCCCCACAATACCTGTGATACTTGTAGAAAAGCATTGACTGACGAAGGTTCCAAAAATCCAGTGGCAAATAGGAATACGAAGTTCAATATCCAATAGTCCAAGAAGGAAGAATAACACAGAAATCAGAACCAGAGTAGAGGAGAATAATCCTTGAAGCGAACACAACATGCACATAGTCCAGCGGTCCACAAAGTAAGAAAGTAGAACATCCCAAGCGTTCACTAGAGACTGCAGGCAGAAAGGTTTCTAAGGCAAAGCGGCCCTGTGAGGAACCTTAATGAAGAAATGTTAAACCGCGCTGAGCCTATCCTGGCTAAATAAACAATCTAGCAGTGGTGTTTCCGGGGTCGAGGCATACGTGACATGCGTTGGATGTGATGTCATCGACTGATGCCGTCCTTTCGGGAACCAAATTTCTCACGAGGTTTGCAATAGTACATACTGTGAGAAACCTGAAGGTATCTCACCCGCCAGTCCCCGGGGATCTGTCATACAGGTGGCCAGGACACGGCCACCGCTTTTGGATCCAGTTCCTGGGGTGGACTAGTGGGGGAGGATCACCTGGATGAGGGGTCCTCTGTGAGTGGAAGTAGGACACCGGAGGGTGAGATGTGGTATCCCCTTCCTTGTAACACCATTTCCCCATCCTGCCAAGTAGGATACCTAAGAACTTAACCCCTCCACCCCCTTTCCCAAATCCAAAAACTTTTTCACGGACAGCTCACTGTGAGAGAAAACGGACTAACACCCGAGCCGTATACCTGACATGTCCCAAAACAAGGGTTAGGCAGAGGCAAGCAATTACTGATAATTACACACACAACTGACTTCCATCACATTTCCCCACACGGATAAAAGGCGGAACACAAAAGCACACTCTGAGAAAGGCAAAACACACGAGGAAGCAGCAGTTCCGAGTTGGCAGTTTAATATGAGAAGAAAGACGGCAAGACCAGAAAGGGTTGCGAGAAGGGAATTGCCCTTGGCCTTTTCAGAGGAAGAAAGCCGCTACTTGCATGAGCCCTCAAATAATATCCAAGACTGCGAATTAAGGCTGAAGAAAAGTGTGTGTCGAAGGTACCCGGGGTTCTCCCGCATCGGTTGCCCCGGCGGGGAGGAGCGATTGCTGCCGTGGTACTGTCCTTGGCTCCTACAACAAAGTTGATCCAGTAAAGTCAGCACAGCCGGTGAGATTGATAGCAGTCTGGGCTGTGTTAGAACCAAGGTTGTGAGCAGCAACATTGTATGAAGAAATCTGCAAAGAACAGAGAATAAGACATATGTGATGAGCGACGCAAATATAATTGAATATCGAAAGAGTGACTGAACTTTTTAAATCAAGGTAGATGGCGTATATAGAGTGGTCCGGCGCCACGTGGGTGCTCATTTGAAGATCTCTGTTAGGTACCCAACTGAGAGTGTAAAATAGTGAACTGTGAAATTGAAGTGGTCCTGCAATGGGTCAAGCAAAACTTTGTGCACATTCGAAAGTCTTATACAAACTGTAATTGGTTCGAGCCCAGACACAAGGAGTGTGATTAATTGAAAATGATCAGTGAGCCTCGGCCGGGCCCCGGCAGGACAGGAGTTAAGACCCTGCCGGGGCTGTGCCCCGACCCACTTAAATCCTAGATTGGTGAGAAATCTGCTCTTAATTTTTCCATTTAAAGTATTGACTAAAAAGCAATGTCCAGGTGTGTGTATGTCACACAAGGTGGTTGCTGGCATTCTTGCCCTTGTACTAGTAGCCAGTTCCCCTAGATCAGGGGTCTGCAACCTGCCGGTCTCCACAATTGCTCACCATTTCTGGTTATGCCATATGTGTTACACACCCAGTAGCAACAACTGAATACAATCTCTTCCTGTCTCCAAAGAATTGTTTTTCTTTGCACCTTTTTTCGTGTCGCAAAAGAGGTTGCACTGAGTTACAGCCACTGAATATAATTTCCTACCTGCCAAAAATGTGATGGCTTTTTCTTCACGACAGGTATTTTGTCTTGCCCAAAAAGATGGCAGACCAAGTTCCAGCCACGGAACTGTGGCTCTTCCCCCGAAGAATTCTGGCATTTTCTCCTGACTCCCTTGTCTGTGACGAGAAACATTGCATGCATGTAATGGGAATTCTCTCCTCGAAATAGGGCCGACCCTTCGTCTGTACTTTTTTATGTCTTTCTCGGGTCAATCTAATTTTAATGTTCTACCTCATCTAAAGAACATTCCCTAAACTTCTGTCCACTTTTCCCACATGACGGGTCTTAAATTCAAGTCGAGCATGCACTATTTATAGCACTTTAGCCTGACAAAGCCAAAATGTCCTGTACAAACCCTGGATCAATATAGAGATTCCGAATTAGCCAAGAAGCCGATTGTTGGAATTTGAAATGCTACTGAATATGTTCGCCCAGGCTTAGTGATCAGTAGCCATACATGCACAAGCCGTGCATGCACAAGCAATCGAAATTCGGTTATTCTTGATGTGACGTTTATTTGAATAAGCAGATCTCAGATGTAGGAGCAACTTGTTTTGGCCCTATGCTTTCTTCAAAAGTTAGCAGCAAATGAAAATATAGATATGTCCCAATTCCCAAATTATTGGTACTGTCCTAGAAACGATTCCTGTGTTTGCATCCTCAAGGCCGTGTACTCTTGTATATGCTGTGTGAATATCATCTGTACTACCTTTTTATGTTCTGAGCCACAACATTTGAGCTAATGTGCATACCCACAAGGCCTTGCTGTTGTGGCTCAGAACTGGAGGTGAACTTCCAGCGATGACCACTAGGTGGCGTTGTGGAATGTGATTTGACTCAAATGGACTTTCCTATATATATTATTAAGTTGCATTCCATTAAAGAGATGAAATGTCCTCCCAGGCGCAGCCGCTGCTTTGTAAGATTTGACCTCCGCCGTGTGGATCATTTTGAGCTGAAAGGGGTCGCAGATTAAAGGATATCCATAACAGGATTGCATTAAAAATTAAGGGAAGCCTGGCTTTCTCGTTTTTGTCCTGGCAGGCGGAAATTCAGACATTAACGAATGGAATGGAAATATGGGATATTCCTTTGTAAAAGTTTTTATATTAAACTAACACAATTAAAAATAAAAATGTTGGTTATTGTGCCGATGGGAGTTTTGTGGTCATTGACCTGTTTTTCTAGACTTTTACAGGTTGGTTTGGATTTATGTCACGTTAAGTGGGCCTTGTTTAGCACACCTCTGCTAGTTACACAAACTCGTGGCGCTGGACAGTGCATGCCAACAAACGGTCATTCTCACGCTTGTCTGCGTTGGAAACGTATGTGCTGGAGCAAAGGGAGAATTATAAAATCATCGGCAAACATTAAAAACTCATTCCACGGCATGTTTTCAGTTATAATTTCCAAAAATCTTGCGCCTTCGATGGCCTGGTTCTGCCAGATTCATGGGCTCTTCCCCCGGCAGATAAAGAATCGGCAGACTCCACAGATCCTTTAACCGCAGGCCACTGCATGCTCCTTATTCTTGCGTATTGGCTCCTCCATTGCATGCCTCACTCCAGGGTCGTTACTGCAACCTTCCCGACCCCATGCATGCCTCCCTTCAGCAGAATAAATTTCACAGGGCGATGCGACACCTCCCTGTTATTCCTGTGCCTCTATTGATCAGCGCTCAAAATCTCCACAAATCCTGCTGCATGCAAGAGGCGGTGAGGCGGGCTACTGTCCAATAACTCATACTCCCTGCCTTTATAGTGGACAAAAGCTCCTGCTCTGCTGATGCCACTCAAGGTATTACTTGCATGCAACTAGACCTGTCCGACAGCACAGGGGACCATTGAAGACATGTCACTCTTGCTCCAAATCATGTCCGACATGGACCAAGATTGGCCATCTATGAATCCTTAGTCAAGCTGATCTTGTGAGACACCAATAACTAAGAGGTCTGCAACCTTTAGCCCACCAGATGTTTTGGGCTATAGTGCCCTCCCATCTTCCCTACAAAACATAGTCCAATGGTGCGTGATCGTGGAAGTCTTAGTCCAAAACATGTGGGCAGCCCCAGGTTGCAGACCCCTGAACTATATAACCTGTTCAATTAATGATCACCCACCCACTGCATGGGTGTCTGTCTAGGAAGTGCCATAGCAAAGGTTGTTTTGCAACCTCATTTTCAACCAGTCCCTGATGCAGACTGTACATGATGGATTAGGCTAGCCTTTTATAGCATGGCAAAATGCTCTGAAAGAGGGATCATGGGGGTTCCCTCAAATCTGAGTGCGATTGGGCGAAGTACACAGGTTCCTGTGGATTTCTTCTCCCTTGCCCGAAACTCCTTTGAGACTTGAATCTTTAGGGAAGTTCAGGAGAAGCTTGGGCAGGTTTGTACTGATTCTTGGTTGAAAAAAACATCCACAAAATTACTTCAAAGGAAATGCATGTATAGTCATGTAGTGGTGAGTTTGTTTTCAACTCTGCATGCTCGAATAGTAAACCCAGTATGTACGATCTGAGAAACAAAACTCCCTCTGCTCAATTACAACCTGTTCCGTTGATTTCTCCATGTGCACTGGGCTCATGTACGGTTACTAGTTGTTACTCTACATCTCCCAAAATGACGAGTGGAGAGTCTTCTATGGCCATGTCCATGTCCACATCTAAATTAGAGGGCCCAAAAGGTGTTAGTTTTAAACTGCAATTCATCTAAATCTGAGGCAGAGAGTCAAATGAGGTTGAGGCTACTGACTCCAGGGAGGTTTCCCGATGCTCAAGCCAAAGCTGTCGCATCAGCAGGTATTTGGTAAACCTCCATGTTACAAGGCTGACCGGCCTAATTCATTGGCCCTTTCTATAATTTATCCTCAGATCCCTTTAATGAATCATTGTTGCTACTAAATTCCCCTCTGAGAACTGTACTGATTGACCATCACAAATTCCCAATTTATTAGCCTTCAGCCCTCTCATGTAATCACACACTTATGCCATTGCATTCTTTAAGTCTATGGGTAATGGAGTTGTGAGCAATGGAACGAACTCGCAGGATTAGGGCCCGCCTTCCCTGTTTGCTTTAAACATCGTCTTAAGCTCAGTGGTCAAATTGTACAAAAATATAAAGAACAAATAGAAAATTAACTCCAATGTGCTATTTCCTCTGAATTCAAAAATAGTTTTCCTTGAAGTCTTTATTTGTGGATACAAATGTTTTAATGACAAACGATCAGTGTGCATCCAAGATTCCTCACCTGGAAGGGTTACAGTGAGCTCTAAACTTGTGGCCAATGTTGTCATAATGGGCCAGAGTAATTAATGAGTGCATTACCTCTGGAGATCTCATGACTGGGTCGACAAGTCAAAAAATCCACCCCTTTTTTTCTTAAAGCCTCTCAGAAGAACTCAGCTGTAAAAAAGTCTGATCATTTTACAAAGCCTCGTCCACTTAACAATAGCGGTTTGAGAACGTTTTTAAGAACTTTGTGCGCTAGTGTTGTGGATCAAGATGCCAATGAGTTCTCAACCGTCAGCAAGGCAACCTCCCTAAAATCAAAGAAGGGTTCCTTGACTAGGGGAAAATCGTAAAGGAAATAAAAATAACAATAAGATGAAATCTGAAAGGTACCTCTCATACAATGGAAACGCTCTCACCAGAGGGCTGTACTGAAACTTCAACACATGTGGATGAGGCAGTGACAACAACAGATCGATATCCAGCATCATGGTCTAATGAGCGCCAGTAAACAATATTGGTCTCTGAATCTGATGCTCATCGGTGTTTATTAGATAGGTCTTCATCGGACCCGAACCCTACGATGTTCAAAACCCTTGAAGAAAAAAGGGCCATTGTCGTGGCAAAAAGTCATTTTTAATTTTCTTAAAAATGTAATCTTAATTGTAGATTTCGCCTGTGAAAAGGCTTAGAGTCACAGACCATGGTCTGCCACTTTAGATTGGGACTTCAAGAGGCATCTCATAGACCCCTGCAACCTAATGAATACATTACTAACTCACAACCCCCGGTCAGAGGCGGTGGGAAGGTGTTAGCCATTGAGGGAATCTTTAAAAATAGTCGGACAGTGATTTTAAATCAAGCCATTTTAGAATTGCTTCATGAAATTCCAGTATTGAGAAATATTGACTCTAAAGTTATAGATTTCATGTATTTGTATTGATGAGTCATGAACTGATATTCTGCATGTTCATTTTGACTCCTATTGTATTCTTAAAACTAGAAGTGGAATCCTTCATCTCACTAGGATGTGATGTTTTCAATGATTCTTGTAAATTGCTGTGTACAGTAAAATACCCTAAGATCAGCTGGGCCAAAGAAAGAAACCTGGAAGCAAGGGCTCTAGCCTCTCTAGAATGCGTTCCTTTATGGGCAAGCGTGACATATTGATTGACAACCAGAATATCAAAACTGATGTTTGGGATGAAGCAGATTGGACATGGTGTTGTCGTCTTTGGCAACTCTAATAATAAGGGTGGTTGTCTTAAATTATCAATTGAGTACACGTTTTCCTGGATTCTCTCATGTAATACACAGGGCTTCAATCATTTTGTTTACCAGATCTCATACTAATATTGTTTTAAGTCTTTTGAGATTATACTCCTGCAGGAAGTAGGGCTGTGTAATAAGCCATGTTTGGATGGCCTTACTGGCTATCTTAATAAGGCACGAAAAGGGCCTAAGGGTTGCCCCTATCGAGGTCTACTTGTGGCCATAAAGAATAATTCAATCTTTGAATCTTCTCTGTGGTCTGACGATTCCTCTCACTTTCAAGCTATAAAAGCTACGCTTTCGAGGGTTGCCAAAGTGAGTTTATGGTGATCTTCACTCGAGGTTCCTCAAGATCTTTGTTTTGATTAGCTCTCTAATATCCTGAATAGTTGGTTTAAGAAGTCTAATTCAAATTTTATTTTAATAGGCAGGGAATGTAATTGTCTCTGCTTAGAAGAGGACCGTCGCAATAAATGCTTGCTTGACAACCAGAGTATGTCTCTTATATTGGCCACAAAAGTGATGGGTGGAAGGTTTCGAATGAATCTAAATCACTGGCAATTGCTCTGGGCAACCTTCCACACCACAGTTTTTTAACCCGTCTGCGCCATTGCAAAAGGGGACCAGCCATGTGCAAATCAGTCAGCAGCTGCCACCACCGAAGGTAGCAGCTAAGCCCGAACTGATAGGCCAGATCCCCTCTGCGCAGAAAACCAAGCAACCCCAGACATGTTTCAGCATTGTTGGACCTCCTCAGTGAGGTGCAGCCTTGTTCCCTGTGGCGCAGCGAGCAAGGGACCCACGTCTGGGCATACCCTCTCTCACAAGGAGAAACAAACTGACCACAAACGTGATGGGTGGAAGGTTTCGAATGAATCTAAACCACTGGCAATTGCTCTGGGCAGCCTACCACACCACCGTTTTTTAGCCCGTCTGCGCAATTGCAAAAGGGGACCAGCCACGTGCAAATCATTCAGCAGCTGCCGCCACCGAAGGTAGCAGCCCAGCCCAAACTGCTAGGCCAGGTCCCCTCTGCACAAAAAACCAAGCCACCCCAGACATGTTTCGGTTGGTATGAAAAGTCTAATTCAAAGTTTATTTTAATAGACAGGGAATGTAATTGTCTCTGCTTAGAAGAAGACCGTCGCAATAAATTCTTGCTTGACAACCAGAGTAAGTCTCTTATATTGACAGGAAGTGCGGCTCTGATGCAGAGGAATTTTTGGGACCTAGCAAAACTACGCGGGAATATTAGTGGCGATCTCACAAACCAGCCTACTTGGCGTAGCGGACAGTCTCACTCAGCTATAGATTACATTTGTCAAACAATACCTTAGAGATGAAAATATAATCACTTGTACGTTATTGGCACTACCTATAGTGACCGCACAACCTTAGAATTATCAATTGAATACAAAATCTGGACATGTGTAAGGGGCTTCCCTAATGTCCTCCTCTCCAATATTACGAGGATTCGTATTAAATCGAACAATACAAACATTCAGGTAGTTAACCAATGTATGAGTACTTTTGAACATGCGCTTTCTACTACCTATATTTATAGTAGTTTATCAGTGAACTTTATTTCTGAGAATATTAATAATTTCATCCTTGAGGGCCCTGTTAAATATAGATCACCTCTGAATAAGGATTCGACCATCAAAATACATGCCTTTTGATGCTGAGGTCCACTCCAGGAAAGCTAAAATGTGTTAACAACTTATTTATTTATTTATTCACATTTGTTGAGCGCGCAGCAGCCCGGAGGCATTGTGGCGCTGGTTACAGACATTTTCTTAGTTACAGATAACATTGACATTAGCATTTTACATATGCATGTTTTTCATTTACATTTAGTTTGTGCCAAGAACGGGGGACAAGCGGGGGTGGAGATTTAGATGAATAGAGTGGTTTTGAGTTTTTTTCGGAAGGCAAGGAGGGAGTTTTCAGATCTGATGTCTGTGGGTAGGAAGTTCCATAGCTTGGTGGCTATTTGTGGGAAGCCTAACCTGCCGGCTCTGGCTTTGTTAATGTGGGGGGCCTGAAGTAGATTGGTGTATCGAGTCCTGACTGGTCGTGTGGAGGAGGATTTAGTTATGGTCTCAGATATCGCGCTCTGAAACACTTGTGTATAAGCGCTATAGAAATAAAATATCGATATAAATATCAATAGATATGAGGGTGCTGTGAGAGAGAGGCATTTGTGGGTGAGAGTGAGGATTTTGAAGGTGACCCTCTCTTTGACAGGGAGCCAGTGGGCTGCCTTTCTAACATGGCTGATGTGGTCTCTTAGACAAGTAGTGAAAAATTATCAGCCAGGTAGTCAATCGAGCAACCTGTAAACTAATGCAACAACAATTTAAGAATTGGCTTTAAGTCCACAAATACCTGCTTCTGAAACAAGATGCTGAAAGGTGTCTGAACAATACCCAGTTCTTTTGGGACATTATGAACCAATCTGATTTACTGCAGGTAGAGTCACAAGTCAACCCCATTGCGGAATCATCTTGGTGTGTTGTCTTAATCAAAAGATCAAAGAGCTCTGGGCCCTGATGGCATCCCTAGTGTTATCTTGAAAGGTGATCCAATAATATGCAGTCTGGTTCTAAAAGATCTATCTGATGCAATCCTTTCTTATGGCTTACTGTCTCGATCATGAAATTCCTGCATCTTATTCCCTTATACAAATAGGGAGATGGACTCTATATGGGGAATTACTGGCCCATTGCGTTGCTAGATTCTTCCAGCTAAGTTTTTTCTGCTCTTATTTTAGAACACTTAAACTAATGGATGTTGGATAGGGTTGTTTTGGATAAAGCACAGTCAGGGTTTAGGAAGAGGTTGGACTTTTCCCTGAAGGGTCTCATTTTAGCTGCTCATCCTATTTTTGTAATCCTTCATTGACTTAACCTCTGCCTTCGATCGCATTAGTAGAGAACATCTTTGGGGAAATTTAGCCAAATGGCAGTGTCCTCAACATTTAATTGCTCTATTGAGAGATTTATATATGAATTCACAGGTGCAAGCGTGGCTCAGTATGTATGTATGGATGGCTGTCTAGCCCAATCCATACCTGTAGGGGGCTCGAACAATGATGTGTGTTGGCTTCGGCACACAGCCAACCCTGCTTTCTCCCGGTCACAGTCTGAAGCATTTCCTTCCTGTCTAGCAGGCACTCGTTTTCTGTACTTGGCGTATGCAGATGATATGGTTATCATGGATCAAGCCCCAATAGGCTTGCAGCACAGTTTGAATGCCCTGGAAGCTTACGTGAGACTGAATTGATTAGATATAAATACAGCTAAATCTAAGATATTGATTATGCAAAGGCAGAAGACAGGATTCTTTCCAATGGCTTTTAAATGGTGACTGTATGGGAAGGGTAGAGCAATGGAAATATCTAGGGTATACAATCTAAGGATCGATAAACCAAGTAGGGGCAAGATTAGTTCATACGCGGTTGCCATAGTGGCGCAAATGAGGAAAATGAATGGTAAATTTTGGCCGATTTTCCATTATTCCAAAACTTAGATTCTATAATCGACAAGTGTAACCTTAAATTACAAATTGTGCGCAAGTGTATCCATTTAATCCCAAAATTGATGCGATAAAAATTAATCTTTTTTTTGGAAAAGAGCACTCTATATACCCAATGATAATATTGCCAGGATACCAGCAAATAGAATTACTGTTACCGGCACGTGGTCTGGTGGAATTACCACCCGATTAAAAGTGCCGGTAAAGGCAGTAAATCCTTCTTCCAGGGAGTCCTAGAGGACTCAATGGGGGATTTGCCGACAATACCGGAACTGATAAAGCCAGTGATTTTTGCCAGTAAGGTGCCTGACTTACATCCAGCTCTTAGCCGGAGGTAACTTGGGTGCCCCACCAGCGAACTTGTGCATTGCTGTTGCGGTAACGTGCCAGTAAATGGAATTGCCAGCATATTAATACTGCACCAGCAAAACTGTAATGAGCCCCATTGACCTCTAAAAACCCTATATGGCTGGGGACACATCAGTTATGGAGTAGGCGGGTGCATGAAGTTTTGTCCTGCTCAGTTTGCTTCCATGAGTTGTACTGAGGTTAACAGAGAGTGAGTGTCCATGGGTGCAAGTCACTAACCTCGAAAAGGGCAGTAAGGCTGAGGAAGAGCCAGTCACGTGTCCAGCATTCATGATGCAGACTTATGTCCCTCTGAGATTGCTTGAATGAATATCATTTAGTCGGGAAGTCTTGCAGTGTTGTGAGCTCTGCACCTGGAAAAAAAAGCAACTTTCCTCTAAAGTAAGGCACCGCCACGAGTGATGAGAAGTGCGCTGCCAAAATGGTTTGGTGTGGGTAGGCTGGAGTGGTCAGGGGTCTTGTCCCAGAGGCCTCCTCGCTGGAGTTGCAGGAGCTTGCTCTGTAGCCACTTTCCATTCTTAACATGCCAACGGATGCCGACATGCTCCGTGATTGCTGGTTAGGCAAACTTCTTATACCCTGCTCCCCCTCAACCTCCTCCAGCCTACTTCTGCAGGTGTCTGTCCTGAGACATTCTGCTTTCACCATCACTGTGTTGTGGCCAATGCTGGATTTTACTTTTATGGACTTCATTGATTCATGGTGCGTCACCCTTTCTCAACTCTCATGCTGGACTTCCTTTGCATCTTGTACTCATGGTGATCCTGAATCATGCTGTTCCCATCTTCATCTGGTATCCTGGCTTGCAACATTATGTGTTACTACTGACTTCTGCAATTGGATTCGTTCTCCCCTCTTGCTTCTCCACCCTTTTTGACTACTTACTCTATGTTCTCTCCTCCTTTCCCTTCTCCCTTTTCCTATCTCCTCGTCTTACTTTCTTCTATGCACTTACTCTATCAGAATTGTCCCTGGACCTAATATGATAGCAACCTTGTGTGTTTCCTCCACCCTCCCATTACTGTTTTTTTCCTCCCCACCTCCCTCCAGCATCTGAAATGTCATGCCTAGTATGATAGTCACTTGTTTTGTTCCTCCCCTCCCTTTCTGCACACCTATCCCTCACCTTTTGTTTTCTCCGGCTCTACCAGAAATGTCGTCAGGCCTAGTACGGTAGTCGCCTGTCTGCTTCCATTTCCTTCCCACTCTCCCCCTCCCTTCCTTATCTATGTCTTAGCTCTTGCACTATCTGAAATGTTGTCAGGCCGAGTATTTTCACATCTTTACTGTTCATGGCCTGTAAGAATGTCATTGTATTTTCCCTTGTTCCCTCCCTTGCCTTGAAGCGCCTTGAAACACATTGTGTACAGGCGCTATATAAATAAACTATCATATCACAGTGATAGCTGCTTTGGGGTGCAAGGATCAGGAAGGTGTTGTTCCTCAGCACGTTACCACCGTGACCCCCAATTTCCCATAATGGATGTCCGCAAAGGCGAAAACTCACTATGCCATTGCGTTCCTGCACCCTGGAAAGAGGGTTCATTCGTTTGAACGATATATATATATATATATATATATATCATATATATTTCTGAGGCTTGTTGAATCTGCTTCGATCACATGCTGTGCATAGGCCATCTAGTGGAAGCTGCAGAGTATTACAGTTTGTTTTTCGAAACTCGAAAATGGGCGGCGTGCCAGTAATACTATCCCTAGTGTGACGTCCACTGTACCCATGATCCCTTACTCGTCTAGGACCCTCAGATTGTTTTTTCCGCCATACTGGTCGGAAGCATTCTGCAGAGTTCCCTGGCCCTTAGCCATACTTTTGCAAAAATATTGTTATATTTCCCCATTTCTCCACCCCAACGTCGAGTCACCGAACATCCACACTCGACGCCGGCACGGAGATAGAATCGACCGCCGAGAGCTGCACAACGGATTTGGGCCTCTGGCCTCGGCCCGGGCCTAGGAAGGCCTCTGGCCTCGGCCCTGCAAGTAGGGAGAGTGGGGGGTGGACATACTCTACACTCTTTTGGTATATAGGTACATTCTTATATATTCCTACAATTATTAGTCCGCTGCCACAAGGTGCGTATAGAGGGTACTCCTTTCCAATTTTGCCCCAAGTGCAACCGCAAGTACCCTTGGGTTGACAGGCACGCCACGTGCAATCTCTGCTTACCAAGGGACCACCCCGAGGCTAACTGCAGAGCGTGTAGTAGGTTCAAACCGAAAACACTCAAGGACCGTTCGATCAAGCGTTGGGCCCACCACGCCAGGCGTCAAGAGGCCATGGCAGCGGAGGGCGCCTTCAGCGATGGCAGCGACGCCGTGCTTTCGGATGGCGAGGGCAAAGTGGCGTCAATTGACAGCCAAGCGCAAGTCCCCGACCTCGGAAGGTCGTCCGGCAGGGCGGCTATGGGGAAGACCCCCGGTGACACAAGCGCTACCCACAGCACTTCCACAAAACACATGAAGTCCAACCGAGACTCGATGCGCATGTCGAGTACTCGGAAAGAGGCACATAGAGAACGGTCCGAATCAGTGTCCTCTAGGTGTTCTCGATCTAGATCGCCGCATGACTCCAGGCAACCATCCACTGTTGCCAGAAGTGCCTCGCTCCCCAAGGTAACGAAGGTTTGATCGTCAGAAGACGAAACCGACCTCTATCCCCAGTCCGCACTCCAGGAGTCGGCGTCAACAGGCCGCGCAACGGCTGCTCCCGAGTCCCAACCTCCACTATCCAGAGATAGGGACACTACCCCCGAACCTCGGCGCCAGGCCTCGAGAGGCTCCGGGGGGGGGGCGAAAAAACAGGGTAAACACTCTTCCACACACGGGGAAAGGGAAAAACAACAGAGGAAGCAGGCTCAGCCTCCTTCCACACCTCAAAAACTTTCTACCCCACATAACCAGATGGACAAGTCTCGGTCTTCTCTTATCCCAAAGACCCCTGTTCAAACCAGTAGGTCTAGTCTAGATAAGACAGGGAAAGGCCTTCAAGAAAGAATAATTCCCAGTTCAAGAGAGTAGTCTACTGATGACATAGACAGTCATGTCAAGGATGTCATCATTGGCAGATTTCTACGCCAAAAACCTTGAACACTTTCTCTCTCTTACCCCCGACGGGTCAACTCCCTCAGGCTCTAAGGATCCTATACCCCCAAGTAAGAAGGCCCGGTTTGAAGCTCATACTATAAACCCCTTCAGTATACAGCCCTATTCTCAATATCAGGGAGAGCCATCCCTTTATGAGGATCCAGATTTGTGCATGTTGGAAGAACAAACTGGGACAGGCTACTATGGGGATGACGAGGACCAAGAGGAGGAGGAGGAGGACAACCCAGAAACCTACAGGCTAGATTCCCCGGTAGATAAAGAACCCCCGGTTACCGACTCCCCTGTCGATAACCAGCCTCTTTTGAATGAAGTG
This sequence comes from Ambystoma mexicanum, assembly GCF_040938575.1. Taxonomy (NCBI): domain Eukaryota; kingdom Metazoa; phylum Chordata; class Amphibia; order Caudata; family Ambystomatidae; genus Ambystoma; species Ambystoma mexicanum. The sequence continues at coordinate 405,305,417 of NC_090940.1, forward strand.
CTGTCCAGAGCGGCAGAACACTTCCACATTGACATCCAGGGTGCTCAGGAAGAGAGGGACTTTGCCGAGGAGTTAGTGGGAGAAAGGAGACCTGTTGCCCAGGCCATCCCTATCCTTAAGTCAATACGAAGGAGGATAGACCCGTCCCTTGTTAATCCATATCTCACTAGGGCGGTAAACCCCAGAGTTGGAAGCTTTTCAGGGCAGCCCAAACAGACCTACTGTACATAAGAGGGCATCTGAAACCGGACTCCCTGGTAGTTACAAACACCCGTAAGAGGGTGGGAACACCCTTGTCATCGTCGGAAGCTCCTCCCGACAAGGTGAGCAAGAAGATTTATGGCTTGGGCAGGAAAGTAGGCTCCACTTCCGCCTACTAGGCAAGGATTGCCAACTCCACCACCCTGCTGGCGAGTTACAACTGCCACCAGTGGGAAGAAGTCGCGGCACTCGTAGATTCCGCCCCAGAACCCTTAAAAAGCCAATTGGCACGAGTTTCGGCGGAAGGAAGAGCCGTGTGCGGTTGCATATTAAAAGCAACCTTTGATGCAACGGATAACGCCGGCAGATTGATAGCAGAAGGTACTGTTATAAAAAGGCATGCTTGGTTGCGACAGTCTGGGTTCAAAGCCGCAAACCTAGGCTTCATTGATAGACAAACCGATGGAGCCGGATCTATTGTTTGGAAAGGCGGTCGAGGACGCGCTGAAAAATGCCAAGGACGAGTGAGACACTCAAATCCCTGGGCCAGCTAACCAATAAACCCCCAAACCAGAGAGAGAATGTCAATTTTCGCTGCCCACGCGGACAAAATTCCCAGAGAGGGTCTAACTATTTCCAGGGGCAGGGTACACAATGGAACAACAACAGCCAGCAGTCTACCCAGGGTTATGGCAGGGGTAATAAGAGAGGGCGTGGTAAGGGTAGAGGCAGCCCCAGTAGAGGCGGCGGCACACCTCCACCAAAACAGTGACATTCCGTTCAGGGTCCCTTCTCACACATCCCCAGTAGGGGGACGCATTTCCAACTTCACCCAAGCTTGGGAAGGGATCACTTCAGACAGATGGGTGCTGTCCACAGTGTCCGCAGGATAGTGCATAGAACTGTTAGAGCGTCCCCAAAACCACCCTCCATGACAAAAAATACATTCTTTGGACCACCAGAAGAACCTCCTCGAGGAGATTGTCAATCTTCTAGCAAAGGACGCGATAGAACTCGCCCTGGGACACCAGCTAAACAAGGGTATTTATTCAACTTACTTCCTTGTGCCAAAAAAAGTTTTGACAATGCGCCCAGTATTGGATTTACGGCCTGCAAACAAGTATGTCAAGCCACGTAAATTTCGCATGTCTACTCTCCAAGAGGTAATCCCCCTCCTAAAAAAAAAAAAGGGGGATTACATGGCAACATTGGACATGAAAGATGCCTATTTTCATATTTCCATGTTCCCAGCGCACAGAAAGTACTTGCGCTTCAAGGTGGACAGTCGGCACTACCAGTTCAAGGTACTGCCCTTCGGGATAGCCTCGGCTCCAAGGGTATTCACCAAGGTACTGGCGGTGGCGGCAGCACACCTACGCAGGGAGGCAATCCCGATGTACCCTTACCTGGACGACTGGCTCATCACAGGGGAGACCCCAGTAATTTGCGGAACAAACATTCAAAGGACAATTGACCTCCTCTTCGAATTAGGCTTTTCAATAAACGAGAAGAAGTCAAGTCTGGTGCCAAGCACCTCCAAACAGTTCCTAGGAGCTATCCTAGACACGCAAGAGGGGTTGACCTTTCCATCGGAGGAAAGAATTCGGAATATACTGCTGCAAATTCCGCAATATCAGGCCGGTCGCCAGATAACGTTACGCAAAGCAATGCGTTTGCTGGGCATGATGGCGTCATGTATTTACCTGGTCCCCCACGCGCGCCTGCGCATGTGTCCCATGCAAGAGTGGTTGGCGAAACAGTGGTCTCAGGCAAGTGGTCAGTGGGATGATCTAGTGGCCGTTTCGCCAACACTGGTACAAAGCCTTCACTGGTGGACAAGATAAAATCTGTCCATGGGGAAACCCTTTTACGATCCCGAGATACAGGCAGTAGTCACAACCGATGCATGCCTGACAGGGTGGGGAGCTCACCACCTCCACCACACAGCTCAGGGTCTCTGGTCTCATTCAGTGGCCAAGAATCACATCAACCTGCTAGAGCTTCTGGCAGTATTCAGAGCGCTTCAAGCGTTCGAGCCCTACCTGCTGAATCTGACAGTGCAGGTCCGGACGGACAGCACTACAGCCATGTTTTACCTAAACAAGCAGGGAGGGACGCGTTCGCCAAATCTGTCCAAGCTCGCCCAGAAAATCTGGATATGGGCACTCAGACGGAAGATCTTCCTGTCATCTCAACATGTTGCAGGGGATCTCAATTCTCTGGTGGATGCTTTGAGCAGAGATCCCCTCCCAGAGGAACACGAATGGTGTCTACACAGAGAAATCGTAGAAGATATCTTCTCTCAGTGGGGTTTCCCCACTATAGACCTATTCGCCACAAGCGAAAACAGACAGTGCCCAGGATTTGCATCCAGGTTCCCCCAGCCAGACTCCCAGGGGAACGCCCTGTGGATGAACTGGTCAGGGATGTTTGCGTACACTTTTCCACCAACACCTCATCAGGAAGGTGGTCAACAAGGTGAACAGAGAGTCAATGACGCTCGTCCTAGTTGCTCCCATGTGGGCGAGACAACCATGGTTCCCACACCTACGCAGGATAGCGGTGTGCGAACCCATCAAACTCCCAGGCTGGTACAACCTACTGTCCCAGCACCAAGGTCAAACAGTGCATCCTCAACCCAACTCAATGAACCTAGCAGCATGGCTCCTGAGGTCATAGAGTTCGGACCTCTCAATTTATCTCAGAGGTGTATGGACATCCTAAAGGAATCTAGGAAGCCAAACACGAGGCACTGCTACTTTGACAAATGGAAACGATTTGTTATCTGGTGCCAAAATAAGCAAGTCAACCCAGTTGATTGCACTCCTTCCACTATTGTCACATACATGCTCCACCTGCTGGATGCAGGACTGGTATTTAACTCACTGAAGGTACACCTGGCAGCGCTGTCAGCATACACCACATCCCATAACAAGGTGTTGTGGTGGAAGATACCAGTGGTTAAAGCTTTCATGGAAGGAGTAAAGAGACTTCACCCTCCTATTTCAAACCCACCACCAGGATGGGACCTTAACGTGGTGCTATCTAAACTCATGGGCCCCCCATTCAAACCCATGCATAAAAGCAGTCTCAAACACATGACTTATAAGACAGCCTTCTTAGTAGCAATCACATCTATAAGAAGGGTCAGTTAAATTCAGGCTCTGTCAGTGTAGGATCCATTCTTTACAGTTCATAAAGATAAACTGGTTTTACGTACACACTCTAGGTTTTCACCTAAGTTTATTTCTAAATTCCACATGAACCAGTCCATCGAGCTTCCGGCTTTCTTCCAAGACCCACACAGCTCGGCTGAGGTGAAACTACACACCCTAGATGTGCGTAGGGCGTTCCTCTACTATGTAAACAAGACCAGACCGCTAAGGAAAACAGATCAGCTGTTTGTCTCCGTAGCTACAGGCAGAGAGGGAGATTGTGTCTCTAAAGGTGCCATCTCTAAGTGGATTGTTAACTGTATCCAGCTGCGTTACTCTCTTTCTGAAAAAACTCTGCCTTTCACGCCAAGAGCCCACTCTAGTAGAGGCATTGGGGCCACTCTGGCTTTCATTGCAAATGTACCCCTGGACACCATTTGCAAAGCAGCTACTTGGAGCTCTATTCACACTTTTATTCAGCACTACTGCATTGACACCTATTCCAAGACAGATACTCAAGTGGGACAAGCGGTTTTAAGACATTTATTTACTCATGACCCTTCTCACATCCCACCTCCTTCTTCTAACGCTGCTCGCTAATCTATGCACAGCATGTGATCTAATGGTACGCTCACCTGGCTCCCACAGGGGCGTCGGTCGGACCCGGACTGCTGCGGCCTCCACCCACGTGATGCGTAGTGCAGCGATGACTGACTGGATCTGCCCTCCTAATCTTGTCTGCTTTGCCCGTAGAAATATTCTCCTACAAGTGGAGAGATAGATTTAGCCACTTGTGGATTCAAGTGATAGCACCCCCAATGTCCTTCCTACTAATCACCTCTGAAGCGCCCTCAGCAATCTCACCTTATATTCTTGAAGGATGAGCCCTCCATCCTGCGAAGCACACAGGGGCGCGTTGATGACCAGTTACTTCACTGGCCTGAAGTTATTGGAAGAGTTGTAGATGAATCCTGACTCCAAAAGGTCCTGGCGAAGAGCCGTAAGTATATAGTTCGTAAGAGTTCAAAATGTCTGGAATTCACTCCTGTCCAATTCCTCTTTTATCTTGCAGCTTTGACCCAATAAGAAGATTGACAGCTGAAAGCGCTCCGGTTAAAGTCTGTGTTACACAAAACTGTCTGGTAAATAATGCCAAGGGTTAAACTTGCTGCTTTCTCCTTATTTTACAGGTGCGGCATTAGAAGATGTGGCGTGCTGATGAATTATACCTCCGGCGTGAAAATCAGGTAAGCATATGGCGGCTAAAGAGATTGTCTCTGTCCTCTCTGCTCACCTTGTTGTTTCTTGTTCCCCCTTAGGTGCCTGGATTTGGCAATGTAAAGATGGAGACAGCGCCGGATCGAAGATAGGATCTGGTGGTTTGGTTAATCTTGTTCCTGGTTGAACTGGTTTTAAAAGTGAAACATGAAAGACGGGATGAATTCGCATATTGGAGGGTAATTCCAGTTTGACGGCCACCGGGTTGATAATGGCCTTAATGGTGTAAGGTCCCAAATATCTAGGATTAAAAGTCTGAGTTCCTTTCAGAGGCATGTGTTCTGTAGCTAGCCAAACCTGATCTCCAATTTGGTACTGTGGAGTTTCACTTCTATGTAGATCAGCCTTTTTCTTGTAGTTCTCTTTTGCTTGCTTCAAATGTTCTGTCGCTTCTTTCAAGGCTTGTGTAATAGTAGAATGTAAATGACTAACTGCAGGCATTTCTAAGTGCTGAGGCGATTCGAGTTCTGAGGTTCGAGGGGGGTGTCCATATATGGTATAAAATAGGCTTTGTCTGGTTCCTGAATGTACAGAGTTATTGTATGCATATTCGGAAATCCATAAAATATCTTTCCAATTACTTTCGGTCAGGTGAAGCATGCAGCGAAGGTACTGTTCAAGGGTCTGGTTGGTCCTCTCCGTCTGACCATCGGTCTGAGGATGGTGACTGGTTGATAACCTTACGTCGATTTGCGCCAATTGGCAACATTTCTTCCAAAAATGTGAAATGAATTGAATACCTCGGTCAGAGACCAATACAGAAGGAAACCTGTGTATTTGAACGATGTTTTCGAGGAACTCCTTGGCCAGGACTGAAGCAGAAGGTAATCCCTTCAAAGGAATAAAGTGGGCCATCTTGGAAAAAAGATCCACGATAACTAGAATGGTGTTAAATCCATTACATGGAGGTAGATCAGTAATAAAGTCTAAAGATAAGGTGTGCCATGGTGTAGGTGGAATATCCAAAGGTTGTAAAAGGCCAGCTGTTTTTTTCTTCTGACTCTTGTTTTGGGTGCAAATGCCGCAAGACATCACAAATAACTTTATATCTTTTCGCCAGGTGGGCCACCAGAATTGTCTCTTAATTTTGGCTTCGGTTTTTGCGATACCTGGGTGACCTTCCATTAGGGAATCATGATAAATGGAGATGACAAGTTCCTGTAATTCCTTGTGTGGTAGAAATAGTCGTCCTTGATAGTAGGGTAGGTCATTGATGACTGAGTAATCCGGGCCTTTCTTTACCCAGTCCTGCAGAGCTGCTGGATTGAAGAGTTGTTGGATTTTTAAATGAATTTCTTCTAGTGTCTGTAAAGTAGTTATGCCAAGAATTCTTTGTTCAGAAATTATAGGCACCGGTTCCAGGTTCGCATATGCTTCTTCCATTCCTATTCGGGATAAGGCATCTGCCTTGCCATTTTTATAGCCTGGTCGATAAGTGATCACAAAATCAAATTCGGCAAAGAATAATGCCCATCGAAGTTGGCGCGATGATTGGGCTTTGGCTGTTTTTAGATACTGCAAGTTACGGTGATCGGTGATTACAGTAATGGTATGCCTGACACCAAGAAGATAGTGTCGCCAAGCCTTAAAGGCAGATTTGATGGCTAATAACTCTTTATCGGTAACCGCATAGTTTAACTTGGGTGCCGAGAACTTTCTGGACCAAAATGCCACTGGGTGAAGTTGACCAGTTTCAGGATCTTTCTGGGACAGGACAGCTCCCATGGCTAAACTGGATGCATCCGTTTCCACTATGTATGGAAGCTCTGGGCCTGGATGCTTTAAGACGGGCGCAGATGTGAATTTCGCTTTCAGCACTTGGAAGGCCTTTTTAGCCTCTTCGGTCCACAAGAAACGTTTGTTCTTTCGCAAAAGTGCTGTGATGGGATGTACAACAAGTGAGAAGTCCGAAATGAATCTGCGGTAGAAATTGAAAAATCCGAGAACGCTTTGCACCCCTTAAACTGAACTAGGTGATGGCCACTTGAGAATTGCGTCCACCTTTCGTGAGTCCATTCGGACTCCTTTTGGAGTCAAGATAAATCCAAGGAATTTAACTTCCGTAACATGAAAAACACATTTTTCCAATTTTGCATATAACTTGTGCTGGCGTAGTTTCTGAAGGACTGCACGTACGTGCTTAACATGGTCTGATTCTGAGGAGGAGTACACAAGGATATCGTCTATGTATACGACAATGCAGACGTCAATGAGTTCACGAAAGACATCGTTCATTAAATACTGGAAGGCTGCTGGTGCATTGCACAACCCGAAGGGCATCACCTGATACTTGAATAAACCGTACCTGGTGCAAAAGGCCGTCTTCCATTCGTCGCCTTTCTTTACACGTACCAGATGATATGCCCCTCGGAGATCTAACTTAGTGTAGATACAAGCATCCTTTACTTGGTCTAGTAATTCGGGGATCAGAGGCAATGGGTACCGGTTTTTTACTGTAATCCGATTTAGTGCACGGTAGTCTATGCACGTTCTAAGGTCACCTTCCTTTTTTGGCACGAAGAACAAAGCTGAGGATACAGGAGACTTGGGAGGGCGAATAAAGCCATTGGCAAGGTACTGGTTTAAGTATTGTCGTACGTGAAGGTTCTCAGGTTCCGTAAGGGCATAGATCCTGCTACAAGGGGGTTGTGCACCGGGTATGAGATCAATTTGACAATCGTACGATCTGTGAGGAGGTAAGGTTTTTGCCTGTTCCTTTTGGAAGACATCCTGGAATTCTTGGTATTCTGCAGGTAGTTGCATGACTGCTGTGGTTACTGTGGCCAGGCCTGCGTTCTGATTTTTCTTTGGGTAACAGGTTTGTGCACAATCCGGGAAGGTTATTCTCTTCTCTCGCCAATCAATACAAGGATTATGTGTTTCCAACCAAGGTATCCCCAGTATTATTTGGAACTGTGGGGCTTTGATTAGATCAAACACAATAGTCTCTCGATGCCCATCCTGACCCAATAGTGTCATCTCTGCGGTGGAATGAGTTACAGGTCCAGAGGCTATTTCAGTTGCATCGACTGTGGTGATGACATCTGAGGTGGTTTTTCGGCAGAGAGGTAGATTCATCCTGGAAGCCAATTCCTGGTCCATATAGTTCCCTACGGCCCGCTATCAATGTATGCCCTTACTGCGTGCATACATGAGGGTTGTCTAGGATCAATTAGGACCATTGGTATGATCAGATGCAAGGTCTGAGTGTCCTTCTTTAAGCTCGGCAAGCGGACCTCTACGCTTGTCGGGCGTGGTCGTTTTCCGAATCGGGCTCTTTTGGACTTTTATCAGCAACTCCTACCACCTTCTTGGGTGGTTTTATAGGGCAATCCCGTAGAAAATGTCCTGAGGTTCCACAGTACAGACACAATTGCATCTGTCTTCTTTTTTCCCTTTCCTTTTGAGTTAAGGGTCCTTTGACCCCCCCATTTGCATAGGTTCCGATGCATCTGTTCCTTTGGGGGCAACGTTGGGTTTAACCAATACCCGATTTTCGAACTTAGCTCGATCAGCCTTTCTATTCTGGAGTCGATGATCCAGCTGGACCACTAAGTCTATAAACTCTGCGCAATCCTGAGGTGGGTTCACAACTTGAATTGGGTCATCCTGAGTAACTAGTGGAATTGACCAATCAGCTGCTCTGCCACTGAGATATGATAATACAAAGGCTACCTTGGCTTGATCGTTTGGGAAGGCTCCTGGTCTGCATAAAAAGTGCAAGCGGCATTGGTTCATAAACACGGCGAACCTTTTGGGATCTCCGGCAAAGCGTTTGGGTGGAGCTAACGGAATATTTCCTGGTAGGTGTATTTGTACAGGGTTACGCGATAACACAGGAGCTGGGTTTCCCCCGGAACCAGGTAGGGGTGCTTGTCCAGCTTGAGTTTGCAGCAGTTGTCTAGTGAGATCATCTGTGCGCTCCTTCGATACAATTAGTTCTCTTCTGAGGGCATTAGTCTCTTGGCGAGCGGAGTGCACTTCCTCCCTAAGTTCCCCCAATAGTTGTGCCAGTTGGTCAGTTTCTGAGGTTTCCATAACGCCCGGGTGGGGATTTGTAGATAGTCTTTGCGTTCTGTTACGCTCACCTGGCTCCCACAGGGGCGTCGGTCAGACCCGGACTGCTGCGGCCTCCACCCAATTGATGCGTAGTGCAGCGATGACTGACTGGATCTGCCCTCCTAATCTTGTCTGCTTTGCCCGTAGAAATATTCTCCTACAAGTGGAGAGATAGATTTAGCCACTTGTGGATTCAAGTGATAGCACCCCCACTGTCCTTCCCACTAATCACCTCTGAAGCGCCCCCAGCAATCTCACCTTATATTCTTGAAGGATGAGCCCTCCATCCTGCGAAGCAGGCAGGGGCGCGTTGATGACCAGTTACTTCACTGGCCTGAGATATTGGAAGAGTTGTAGACGAATCCTGACTCCAAAAGGTCCTGGCGAAGAGCCGTAAGTATATAGTTCGTAAGAGTTCAAAATGTCTGGAATTCACTCCTGTCCAATTCCTCTTTTATCTTGCAGCTTTGACCCAATAAGAAGATTGACAGCTGAAAGCGCTCCGGTAAAAGTCTGTGTTACACAAAACTGTCCGGTAAATAATGCCAAGGGTTAAACTTGCTGCTTTCTCCTTATCTTACAGGTGCGCCATTAGAAGATGTGGCGTGCTAATTATACCTCCGGCGGTAAAATCAGGTAAGCATATGGCGGCTAAAGAGATTGACTCTGTCTGTTCTCTCTGCTCACCTTGTTGTTTCTTGTTCCCCCTTAGGTGCCGGGATTCGGCGATGTAAAGATGGAGACAGCGCCGGATCGAAGAGATGCTGCGTGGAACGGTGAGTATGGCGCGGCGCTGCTGCTGGCGATGCGACACGTTTAAAACAAAGTCTTTCCTCTGGTTTGAAGATGCGATGAATCCGGAATCAGGTAAGAAATCAGGTAATATTCTTGTTCTAATCTTTGCTTCTTTCCTTCTTTCTAGGTGCTCCAGGTTCGAGGCGGGCGTGGCAATAGGCTGGATGATGATGCTGCTGCTTGCACGGTGAGCGTTACGCTGCTGGATGCAAAATAACGCGAAGCGTGTGCTGCTCTTCGGGCGTGGTTTAAATAGCCTCCAAAGTAGTCCCAGATAGGTATTCCTCCCCGACCACACCCGAGTAACAAAATAGTCCCTAAGGTAAATTAGTCCCTTCCAGGCCTCACATGGACTTGGATCTTCTTGCAGCATGGTCTGCATCAGGTAAGTGTGCACCTATGAGCCTGGGGCCTATGGCGCCAGGACTGATGTCCCATATGAGCCTGGCGCCATAGGCGCCAGGACTGAACCCAGACAGCCCCTAGCAGGGGTTGCTGGGTTTTCTCAAGGCGACATGATGCCTGCTCCCGGGGCTGATGGACGTGGTCTGGATGCCCGGGGGTATGCATCATGACATTAAGCAGATTCAACCAGCCTCAGAAGAGATACATTACTCGCCGTAATCGTATTTCTGATGCTTGTATCTGCTTAGATTCACATGCGACCCACCCTTCCTCCCCTTTGAGAGAAGGCGCATGGATGCTTGTAGTCTTATCTATCTATCTGCTTGGATTATCTGTACTCGCGCTACTCCTCATGCTACCTCATGTCAGAAAAAATACAATCTGAGGGTCCTAGATGCGTGGGGGATCATGGGTACAGTGGATGTCACGCTAGGGATAGTATTACTGGCACGCCCTGTGTCGATGCCCATTTTCGAGTTTCGAAAAACAAACTAATACTCTGCAGCTTCCACTAGATGTTGGCCTATGCACAGCATGTGAATCTAAGCAGATACAAGCCTCAGAAATACAATTACGGTGAGTAATGTATCATATATATATATATTCTCCTGTCCTCGGTGACCACAGACATTGCTGGACTCAATATGTCGTATTAATGGAATAGTAGAGATAACCATATTTTCCCCAGGCATTAGGCAATAACATCTTTCCCTGTCATCAGCATAATGTAAGATTGCACTCTGTATCGCCTTCGAATAAAAAAGAAGGCAATTTACTTATGTAAGATGCTAAACTGTACTATATATTTGTTATTGGCATTATGTATGTGGTTGTTCTTGACATTTGATAATGCAGATTTATATAGACAAACAACACATTGTGTGGGATAGATATTGGCTACTAAACCATATGGACGTTGAAAATGGCTGCAAAAAAGTCTTGGGTATCACTGTGGGGTCTTCAATTTGTCCCTTGTTTGTATTCATGCCCATCACGTGGTTCGGAGGGGAAAGGAATAAAGGAGTGTCTAGAATGTTATCAAGATCATGTTACCAAGCTACAAGCCGTAGCGAAACACGTCATCTGTGGAGCGCCTTTGTTAGGCTGGCCGAGGGCTGGAGGTTTTTTACAAATTAAATCTTTTTTTAAACTAATTTTTGATAAGTAAAGCTAAAACGTTTTACTTCCCTTGGATTACGGTGCAGTTTGTGGTTGTGAGCTGGGAACCTGCCTTTGGAGTTCCACTCCGGGAGTGCGGCTCAACATCACTCCGTTGAGTCGGAGGGAAAGAAATAAAAAAAAATTATATATATATATATATATATATATATATACTTTTTTTTTTTTGTTGCATGGCAATGGGAACTTTGGTCCGGAATGAATAGGCTAGGTTTGTTTTCCTAATTTACATAGCATTTGTTATTTCCTTGCAAGATTGTATCTGTGCACGGATATAACTCTTCGCTCACTTGGTCAATATCATTGTTGGAGGCCTCATCCTTAATCGAAATTAATGTTTTCATCACGCGTGTTTCACACTTCATAGGGTGCGATCTTCAGGGCGTATTACAAGAGGAAACATGTTATGGAGCATGCATGCAAAACTTCCAGTCCAGCATGAAAACCCTATTATACATTGTAATTGTAGCTGCTCTTAATCGGCACATATCATTTGCACAAAGTTAGAATGTTAAACTTTTAGTTCAACAAAAAACGTGATACGAATCTCGTGCAAAACAGCTTGCTTTCGATCTTACTTAATACAATACTGCCCCCCAGTGGAATTATTCGAATGGTAAAACCTTTAGAGAAATTGGCCTGCTTGGCTTGCCTGCAATGTTAGAACCACGTGGTGCATGCATGCAATTGTGATATGATTATAAAACTGCACAGATACCTTTGTTTGTGAAAGCTGAATAGATTAATGGTTAAATCATGGTCGTGTTAGGTGATTATGCTTCTCGGTCTGGTAACAGGGGAATAAGTATCATGTTATGCCTGCGTTTACATGTAAAGAAGACCAGCGTGTTCGAGTGCCTTGCTTCCTGTTCAGCGCATCGTTTACGCTGCGTACGGAAATGTGTCTGTGTCCCCGCTGCATCGAAACATAGCGTCTTGGCCTAACATGTGCTGTGTCCATAGTTACAAAGATCAGCGGTGTTATACAACAACGTCCTCATTATTTGTAAATAAACTGAAATTGAAATCTGAGTCTTTTCTATTTTGATGGGAAATGTTGATCTTATGATTCGTATGTTGACTTTATACATTCTTATAGTGAATTGCTGTCGTTTTGTTTTGTTTTAGCGTGCGCGCACGTTTTGCAAGATTCACACTTAAAGGAACTATTGTGCAAGTGTGGTAATCGTGTTAAGATAAGATTATTATTTGGTTTCACGAAACGGAAACATAATTTCAGCCTTAAATTTGGTGGTTTTTTGTGATTGTCGGACCGTTTCTTCGAAATGAATTATTTTAATTTTGCTTTTTGATTATATATATATCTGAGCTTCTTGCATCATACATTTTAAAGAATCTGATTTTGTCATTTGCCATTGCTTTTTTTTTCTTAACAAGCAGGTTGCTCCTGGAAATATTGTAGACTTTAGTGACTGCTTGAGAGATAGTGGCACTGCTGTTGCTGCGTTGCAGAAAGCTTGTTTGTACATCCTTTGCAAATTGCCTGGAAAAACGCTGTTTCACACCCATTTCTTAGTATAGGAAGCAGCTCCCCATTCGGGATATTTACCTGTAAGAAATAATTCGTCTTGTATTCAGGCCTCCGGATAACCGTCGTACCAGGCCTTTTTACGCATGAAATCCTGTAAATACAACATCTTTATTCTTTTCACCTGCTTAGAGCAGAGGGCAGTGCAACTGTCAGGTTACTTGACAGAAACCCAAACGCTTCTTTTGATTTGTATCTACATGGATGTAATTGCAAGCCATAGAGAAAAGTCAGAATTATTTTTCTCTGTAGCCTGTTAGAAAGAAACCACACAAATTGATATGTTTATTAATTATGTTTTATTGGTTAAACAAGTTAATGTTTAACATATTTCAAAACAAGACAAATAAAAAAACATGAATTCATCAAAACTAAATAAAAAAGAGAACGCATGTTAAAAGAAGAGTAACCATTTTTTCAAACCATTACATTCCAGAATAAATCCTAAACTAAGAGAACAAATCAAGAATCGATTATTAAAAAAAACAGTTTCAACATCTATTTTGCATTTATGGCCCCCTCGACACCGAGGGAGTACAGAAATGTCACCATTGCAATAACAGTAGGAGTTGCATTACCAGATAAACAGTGTTACCAAATTAAATGTTCTGCATTTGTGTCAGGGCTGGACATTCCAAGAGTAGATGTCGTGTTGTTTCTTGAACCCTACAAATCTTGAACCTGCATGATGACAGCCTCCTAAGAGAGCCCATATCTCGAATTAGCTCTCTAGTCCTTATTAGATTTAAACGAAATCTCAGAAAAGTGGAGCGTACCGTCCTACTGGCATAGATTGACAAATAAAAGGCCAAGCATCCCTGCTTTTTGTGGTCAAAGGCAAGATGACTTACGACGGGGCGCACATGAAATTCAGCCACTTTGCGCGCCCAGTCAGCCTTTAAAAGTATTTTTACCCTGTCCGGGTTCTCAATCAGATCTTCCTCCTAACAGCCCACCTCCCGCAGTGACAAATAGGCAAGCTCTCTTGATTCAGCCAAAGCAACTGGACTCCTCGCAACTGAAGCTTCGCCCAACGACTCCCAAAGTGAATCTGGGGATGGAACAAGCATCTTCCAATAAAATGACATGTACTGCCACAATGCTCTGGCCTTCAGAGCGACAAAGCCCAACTCATATCTAATACAAGCATGAGGTACAGATGAAGAAAGGCACAACACTCTACGCCAAATAAGGGCTTCCAAAATCGGCAGGTAATCAACCATAACAGGATTGTACCTTTTGCAGTATTGTATGCCTGGTAATAGTGAGAACTTGCTGAATTTGGCATCCACCTGTTGCAGCTGACTTGCATGTTTTACCACTTTAGAGTATAACCCTGCCCTAATAGAGATAAGTGATGATTTAGCTGAAATATGGAAGCCCTGATAAATAAAGGAATCGATCCTCTCCAATGATGTATCTTGCATCTGCCATTTATAGGGGGCAGACCTAAGCCTATTAGACATTTCCATTACTTTGGCCTTAGCCGGATTGACCTTCAGGGCATTTACAGAAACCAATATGTTGAAAGCATTCAGAACCCTCTGTAGGCTGACAGGAGTAGTGTCAAAGATGAGGAGGTCATCGGCAAACCCTGTCCACACCACCTTATTTGTTGCAAACTTTGGTGATGCCGGGGCAGCCGCTTGTAGATGGGGGCCTATATCTGACATGTTTAGGTTATAAAGAAAGGGGGCCAAAATACACCCCTGTCTTACTCCTCTATGTTCTTATTGGGCGGGATACGTTGCCATGATGATTAAGGCACACTTCTATAGATGTTTCTCTGAATAGCCCGATCAGTAATCTGGGGAGCACAGTGGGAATTCCCCATCTTTGTAGCTTTCTCCAGAGGAGAGCTCGATCCACTGCATCAAAGGCTGCGGCAAGATCTCTTGTGGCCAGATAGATTGGGGAAGACCCCTTAGACCATGCCGTGCCCTGTATGCATTTAACCAGCATTCAATTTAAGAGTGTTCCCATTCCCTTCCTAAAGCCCGTCTGCTATTTTGCCAGAAGCGGTTACTAGAGGCCCATGCCTCCAGGTGCTCCAACAAAAGAATGGAATATATTTTGGAATTGGCATCCAGGATTGCAATGGGCCTATAGTTCTGTGGGTTATCTTTCTCTCCCCACGTTTGTTAATGGGAATACTATGAGCATAATCCCAGTTAGGAGGGAATTGGGGGGTTCGAGCAATATCTGAAAAAAGATGGTGTAATATTTCAGCCCACATCAGTGGATTAGTTTTAAAAAGGCAATTTGAAAGACCATTGGGACCAGGCGCGTTGGAGTTACTACATCTGGTTATTAAACCTATCCGTTTGGGCACCGAAATGTCCAACAGTTGGCCCATCTCCTCCATCAGGGGACAACTGTCACTCTCCTCCCGCCGAGGTTAGGGAGAAGCATAAAGAAATGCAAAGTGCTTAACCCATGTAGATTCTCTGACAGCGTTCACAAGAGTTCCTACTCGATATAATAAGTGACCAAAAAGCGCCAGAGTCCCTGCGAATCAATGACAGCATGGACTCGGCATCTCTCTGAAGTCAAATCACCCTTGTGCAGCGTAGCCTATTCTTGTGGCCCTGTTTGATCTGTCTGATAATTTCATGCTTTAACCAGGGAACGAGAAGGATATATCCTTATTACTGTGTTTTATGGATTTCCTAACTTCCCTTCTTCTTGTAACCAAATGAGCATCATATACATGACAATTCGGTCTTTTCTCCCCTGAACATTTACAATTTAGCCCCCACCCACATCCCCACAACACCCACACCCTTACCATGTGTCCCTGCATTGACTGTTCCCTTTCACTTCCGTGATTGGGAGCCAGCGCCACAGGGTCCTTTTCTTTCTTTGTTTTCTTTTTTTTTTTTTTTTGGAATGCTGCGGGGACACCCCCGCTCACAATATAGTGAGCAAGGGTGCCGGGTCACCCCCACAGCCCTTAAAAAAAACAACCCTGTAGCCCCCAGATCTGAATGCGTGATTTGGTAGAACATTTTGACCACTCGGTATTTATCGAACGGCCGAAATTCAGCCAAATCACAGATTCGGCTTTTAAACTCTGTCTTTTTGGTCAGTTCTGAAGATGCCCCTATTATACTAGAATTAAAGGGCTCAAAGTTGTCAACTGAAAGGACTTACCTCCCTTTCCTGCAATGATATTTCCGCCAGCCTTAACAAGAAACCCTTGTTAGCTCTATTAAGTAAGGAAGGGGTCCAGCGCAGTCTGTTCCCCTACAAGTTGAATGTAACATTACACCTGCCTGGCGCTACTTGCTCCAAGGGAAAGTCTCTATCGAATACAGCCCCAGAGAGAAATAATCAACTAAAAGTGAGTGAAAACTAATATCCATTGGCAATACCTCAAAATACACGCAACTTTCCATCCCCACCCCATCTGCAAACACAAAATCAATGGTAGATGAGGTTCTGCCATTCGTCCATGTGGCAGAATACAGGATGTCTCCAGTGAATGCACCATTAAGAGGGGCGAGACCCAAGTTTGTAAGACAAGACAACCAATCTCTCCCATTTTTGCTTTTTACGCCCTCCTTATTCTGGGTGGTGTGCAAATGGAGGCAAGCCCCCAAACAGTCTGAATGAAGGTCCCCCACCACAAGGACCTGACCTGTCGGGGTGGCATTTAACCAATCTGCCACATAACCTGTTACTGAGTCTAAAACAGATGCCAAAGAGCACATGCCAATATGCCAGAAGATGTTTAGCTGCAAGATATTTACTGCGTTGAATCTAATGTGTGTGACCAATATACCAAACGGCAGATTCCATGAGCAGAGAGTTTACCATTTTGGTGAAGATTTAATGACTTACAAGGATCTCATATGGGCACGCATTCGCACCCTGCTATGCTACTTGGTATGTTATAGTATAGCCATCAAGTGCCAGAGCCGTTTTTGGCCAAGTCTCTTGGAGATTAATTATCATGTACTGTCTTAGTAGGGACGCCAACTCACGATTGTTATAAAGATGTGCATGGCCTCTGGTATTAAAGCAGGCAACCAAGAACATCTTTGCGTCCCTGACTTGCCGACTGGCCACAGGCGCGTAGTTGGCAGTCTAGCTCAGATGTGACGGCACAAGCCAGGACCAGTCTCTGGATTTCTCCAAAGCCATTATTTTCCTTTTCAAGGTTAACACTTGATCTTCTACTGATACTTGGCACGGTGGATATACATATGAATTTACTCTGCCCCGTTTTGGAGGGCCAGCCCCGCCAGCCTGTCCAGATGGTAATTTAGGAGGGCATTTGAGCATGTCATATCCTAGGCGTCTGAGATTGTCCCTTTCTTTAAGAACAGTATCCATCACAAACTTTGACTGGAAATATATCAATACTCGATCCTGTCCGGAAATGTCTGAGAAACAAATCCTAGCAATGTCATTAGACTTAATACCTCGCAAGGCTGGTATGCCTTGAAGTAAGGACAAAAGAGTAAGGCGATTCAGGGTGGCATGTCGAGCGTCCCAAACACACAGCCCACATACCCCCACATTGATACAAAGAATGGTTTCTTTCGGTTCAGCTTCTGCTGTTTTGTTTGTATCTAGATGCTCATGGAGCAAACAGGAACATTGTGCATATTTTCTTTTCCTAGCATTATAGGATCATATAATTAGTAAGATGGAAAACTGAGTTGCAACTGAGAATTATCTTTAGTAACAAATTTTTTTTTTTTTTTCTTTAGTGAAATTTATCATCCAGATTCATCTATATGTTGTTCTCATACACATTATTGTGTAGGAGAAGGTTTTCCACAAATGTAATAAATATTTTCAATGATAATATAAGAATGGGCTAGTACCCTATTTTTTGTTTACGAGGGGCCTGACTCTAGAGGTTTAGTTAGATGCAAATACAGAAAGAAAATGAGTCAATGCTACCTCTCCCTTTTACGTCCAGGTAATGTTGACGCAACCTACAGTAGGTTAAGGGATTTGTCCATTAGCCAATTGAAATGTGCTGTTAATGTTCATACAGCACATAAAAACACCCTTATGCTACTAACCTCACCTATTGAGCACCATTGTTGTATAGCTAATGACAATGACAGCCATATCTATGTCTGTTTTTAGTAGGTTTTCTAGAGTAAACTTAGTTTTAACAGTGTTACAAATGTTAGTGTGATCATATATGGCTAATGGACATACCCCTAAGCCTACTGTAGGTTGTGCCAACATTACCTGAACGTCAAAGGGAGAGGTAGCCTTGACCAATTTTCTTTCTGTATTTGCATAAATAGTTTGTAGCCAGACATCTTTGCTGAACATCTGTTTTGTTTCTAATGCGTCCTTATTCATTTTCAAGTTTTGCCATGTTTTGGTTGCATTTTACATACTTTTACACTCTTGCGGAGGGAAATAATGTTTCTCCAGCATGGGGTCTGGCATGGATTCACATGCTCATGAATATTCCTCGTCGTCAGGCTGGGAATCCTCGGTAAAGAAAAAAATCAGTATCAGTTTCGTTTCTGATCTGTCTTTCGTAGTAGTAACCAATCACTGATCTCTGCGTCATACTGACCACAGCCAATGACTGCCCTCTACCTAAGCCCCGCCTCTGGCAGCCATCTTCAGATTTTTACTGCACGTTCAAGTGTTGGGATCCTCGTGCTATTGCTCTCGAGCGTTAGTGCTATTTTTCACGTTTTTTCTCAGAAAAATTTCTCTTTTTTCGGTCAAAAGAGCCTCAAGCTCCACCGTTTCTTCATCCGATCAACGGAGACCCGTGTCGGATTCGTCTACGCCCCTCAAGGGTGAAGATTTCGTCGAGCCACACTTTTGGAGGACTCCAGAAGTTTCTCAGGCCCATCTCGGACATGGCCCAGGAGAAGGGAAGCTCGACGCCTGGAAAGCTGTTCAGGGTCTGCCCTGGATGCCAGCTTCAGAATGTCTTCAAGGAGGACGAACACTCCCTTTGCCTTTACTGCCTACATGAGGACAAGATGCACGTGGAGAAGGACTGTGCGTTTTGCGGCAATATGTCGGAGCGGACCATGAAGGACCGCCATCAACGTCTCGCCAACTGGCTGGAAGGAAAGAGCCCGTCAGGCGAGAAGAAGAAGAAGAAGTCTGAGCGGTCTTTTAAGACCTTTGAGGGCGCCCCGGCGACAGGGGTCCAACAGAAGGCCAAGCACAGCGAGTCCGCTGGCACCGGGAGCGCCGAAGGGTCGGGCTCTACGGGCGCCAGGCAGGGCGCATCCTCCCCGGCGCCATCAACCACGAGCCAACACTCTGGCTCGGGTAAGAGGAAGGCCGAGCACCCGGCGAAACTCCTGGAGAGACCCCGGTCGAGCCCTAAGGCCCCATCGGAGGGGGAGCGAGGTGGTGACCCTCCCCCCCCAAGGAGAAGGCGGTGAGCGCACCTAAGGTGGTGAAAGCCTTGATCCATCCGGCCAAGGCCTCTATCGAGACAGTCGCAGCGGCCCTGGCTCAGCCTGTGGAGGCTACACCAGTGGTGGCAACCCCGGGGCCCAGAATCTCCCTGCCACCGCAGAGGGAGTCCTCTTTCATGCCCATCGACAGGACCCCCGTGAAACCTCCGACGGAGAAGAAAAAGGGGGGGCAGGAGGTCGTCGTGGACTCGGCCTCAACCTCTGAGGAGGAGCTGATCGAAGTCTTAGGCCACGGCTCTGGCGTGGAAGAAGGCCATCCTGTCGAGAGGGACCCCGACATGGAAGACGACGAGGGCGTCGAGGATGCCGACGAGGCTCCTGATCGCCCGTCGGATCTCCCTCAACCAGTGCCGCAAGACAACTCGGCGGCCATTTTGTTGGCTATACAGTCCTTATGCTCGGCGATAAGGACGAGACTGCTGTTACCACCAACGGAGGAACCGCTCCCGACGGGGGACCCGGAGCCAGGCCTTTCTGAGAGCCCTCCCCTAAGAGAAGAGGATTCATCCTCCACCTCCTTTTCAGCCATCGCGCCCTGTTCAGCCCTCCTCCCCGTCCACGACACGTGGGGATGATACGGGGACTGACACGGCCGCGACGGGTACAGACGACGAGGTTTACGATGAGGATCTCCCGTCGTCACCTCCCACCCGGGCTTCCCCGCCCGACGAGATTGGATCGTTTCACTCCATGATCGCCAGGGCATCCGAGCTTTTCCAGCTCTGCCCGGAAGAGAAGAAGAAGGAAGGTTTCCTTTATCAACGGCGCGAGACCAAGAGGAAGACGGTCCTCGCTGTACCTCTACTAGACGATATTTGGGATGAGGGCCTCGCCCTCCTCAAGAACCCACCCACAACGCCGGCTAGAAGGGATCGGTACGAGAAGAAGTACCGGGTCCCGGACGCGGCCCCCTTGTGCCTTCGGGCACAGCCGACCCCGGACTCAGTCGTCTCCGCGGCGGCCAGGAAGAAAGCGGGCGGGGGGCGCGGCCTCTACGTCAACCTCCCCGCCGGACGGCGAGGGAAAGAAATTAGACACGATGGGACGCAGAGTCATCTCGTCGGCAGCGACGACAATTAAGGCGGCCAACGCCTTGGCTATCGTAGCCCGCTACGACAGGGAGTTGTGGTACAAACTGGGCCCCCTGCTGGACTTCCTACCAGACGACAAGAGGGCGGAAGCCCTAGAGATCTTGCAGGAAGGAGAGGTGGCGTCGGACCATGCCATTACGATTGCGACAGACATCGCTGACACTGGATTTCGCCAGTTGGGCAACGGCGTGTGCCTTAGGCGGCGTGGATGGCTCAAGGCTACTGACTTCCGTCAGGACGTGCAGACCAGAGTCTTGGACATGCCGTTCGACGGAAACAACCTGTTTGGGAGAACAGTGGACGCTTCCCTTCAAGCCATCAAGGCGGACACGGAGACGGCCCGGGCTCTTGGGGTTCTCCAGCAACGGCGGCCGCCCTTTCAGAGCGGCGGAGGCAAACAGGGTGCCTCCAAAGGTTCCAGCGGCGGATTTTCCACCTACCGTCAAGCGGCCCGTTCGTCGTCACAGGAAGCTTACAGGGGACGAGGCAAGTCGGACGGACCCCGCCGTCGTCGCCAAGGAGGACAAGGCGGCAAAGCCTCGTCGAAGCAGGACTGAACCGGCCGTGGGGTTGGGCCCCCACCGAAGCACCCCTGTGGGAGGCCGGCTGGCGAGCTTCATCAGCGTGTGGGAGTCCATCTCCACCGACCGTTGGGTGCTGGACGCCCTAGCTCAGGGTCACGCGCTCGAGTTTCTAAAGAGGTGCCCGCGTGTCCCCCCTGTGGCCAGGAAAGAACATCACGTCCCTCAACTTCTCTTGGAGGTAAAGGCGATGCTCAAGAAGGGCGCCATCGAGCTCGTCCCAAAGAGGCTTCGGGGCTCCAGAGTTTACTCAAGATACTTCCTCGTGAAGAAGAAGACAGGAGGATGGCGTCCCATCCTGGACCTACGACGACTGAACAAATTCATCAAGGCACAGAAGTTCCGGATGGTCACCCTCCAACATGTCCTGGGTCAACTGGAGGAGGGCGATTTCCTGTCGTCGTTGGATTTGGAGGATGTCTACTTCCATATTCCCATCCTAAAAGGACACCGAAAGTTTCTCAGGCTCATGGTCCAAGGGCGTCACTACCAGTTCAGAGCCCCTCCCTTCGGATTGAGGTCGGCACCCAGGGTGTTCACCAAGTGCCTCGCACCAGTGGCGGCGCAGCTGCGCCGAGAGGGGATCCACGTCTACCCCTACCTGGACGACTGGCTCATCCGAGCAAAGACGAAGGAGCTCGCCGTGGAGCACACGGCAAGGACCGTCCAACTGCTCACGGACCTGGGATTCTCCATAAACTACGCCAAGTCCCACCTGGTGCCCGCGCAAGGCGCACTGTTTCTGGGAGCGAAGCTCGACACAGTGTCGCTTCTGGCCTCTCCGTCGGAGGAAAGGACGAGGGCCATCTTGGGAAAGGTGCAGCGGATGCTGGTGGCGGACGCGGCCAGGGTGAGGTCCATCAAGTCCCTCCTCGGAAATGATGTCTTCTTGCATTTATCTCATCCGCCTGTGCAGGCTCCGGATGCGCCCGTTGCAGGAGTTCCTGGACGCGCGCTGGATCCAGACGACGGGCAGCTTCGAGGAGAGGATCACACTCAACGAGAGTTTCCGACGAGCGATCTGGTGGTGGGGCACCCGTGCGCATCTGACGGCGGGCATGGACTCCCAGACCCCTGGCCACCAGGAGACAGTGACCACGGATGCCTCCCTGGAAGGGTGGAGAGCGCACACCGAAAATCTGCACGCGAGAGGCATTTGGGTTCCGACGGAGAAGTCCCTCCATATCAACGTCCTGGAGCTCCGTGCAGTGTTTTGGGCCCTCAGGTCCTTTCTTCCGTCCCTCAAGGGCAAGGTGGTGAGGATCTTCACCGACAACACCACCACCATGTTCTACATCAGGAAGCAGGGCGGTACCAGATCCCCAGCCCTGTCCAAGGAGGCGCAGGATCTGTGGCATTGGGCCGTCGCCCAAGGGATGTTTCTGGTGCCGTTTCATCTGGCAGGGATAAAAAACACCATCGCCGACTCGCTCAGCAGAGAGCTGCGCTCGTGCCACGACTGGGAACTACGACAGGATCTAGTGGACCGCCTCTTCCGGCGGTGGGGCACACCCCAGATCGATCTGTTTGCGACGGCGACGAACTCCAAGTGCCGGAGGTTCGCCAGCAGGTTTCCCCAGCCGAGGAGCATGGGCGATGCTTTCTCGTTCCCCTGAGAGGGCCTGTTTCTGTACGCGTTCCCTCCATTGCCATTGCTGATCCGGCTCATCAACCAGCTCAAGAGGTCACGGTGCAGGATGATCCTCGTCGCACCTGCGTGGCCGAGGCAGATATGGTTCCCGAACCTTCTGGACTTGTCAGGGTCCCCATCAACCAAGCTGCCAGTGGACGCGGATCTTCTCTCCAGGGAAGGAGGTGCCATCCTCCATCACGACCCAAAGTCGCTGAACTTGCAGGCCTGGCTCCTGCAGCGTTAGAGTTTGGAGGATACGACATACCGGCCGACTGCAGAGAGGTTCTTGCAAAGGCCAGGGCTCCTCAACTCTTAAATGCTATGGACACAAATGGAAGAGGTTCTCTGTCTGGTGCCACGCACAGAAGATTAACCCTCTACGGATTAGGGCTCCCCAGGTACTGCCGTACCTTCTGACGCTGGCCAAGGCTGGACTGGCGCACGCGTCCATCAAGATTCATCTTGCTGCGATCTCCCGATACACCAGAACCACGGGGCGGACGTCTTTGTGGTCTCATCGTCTGGTGAAAGAATTCATGAAGGGACTGTTCAGATCGTTCCCGCCGGTGAAGGCTCCGGCCCCAGGCGTGGGAGCTCAACGTGGTGCTGACCAAGCTCATGGGACCTCCGTTCGAGCCTCTGCACTCGGCTCCGTTGAAGTTCTTGTTGTGGAAAACAGCGTTTCTTGTGGCCATCACCTCCGCAAGCCCCCGTACTTGACTTTTCACGACACGAGGGTAGTGCTCAGGACGCACCCCTCCTTCATGCCCAGGGTGCCGTCGGACTTCCACCTCAACGAACCCTTGGTGTTGCCTGTTTTCTTCCCGTCGCCTTCGTCGCCGGCCGAAAGGACTTTGCACTCGCTGGATGTGGCTAGAGCGCTGAAGTTTTACGTGGACCGCACGAAGTGTTTTCGGAAGACGTCACAACTTTTTGTGAACTTTGGACCTGTCAATCAGGGGAAGGCTCTCTCAAAGGCCTCCATTTCCAGATTGCTCTCCGGCTGTATCATGTACTGTCATCGGTTGGCAAACCGACCGCTGCCTGGCCGTCCGAGAGCCCATTCCACCAGAGCGATCGCAGCTACCATGGCGTTCCTATCTGTTGTGCCCTTGCTGGACATCTGCAGGGCTGCTACGTGGAGGTCGACGCACACCTTCACGAAATTCTACTGCGTCGATTGGGATTCCAGGGAGGAGTCCAGGGTCGGCCAAGCAGTGCTGCGCAATCTGTTCGCCTAAGGTGAGCCTGGTGAGGAGGTAAGAATTGCTTAATGTTGAGTTTGATGTAATGCTTAATGTTGAGCCTTTGCCACCTCCCGTGGTTGTGCATGTGTGTACTGCTATGTATTCTTTATTCATGAGCATGTGAATCCATGCCAGACCCCATGCTGGAGAAGGAACAAGTTACTTACCTGTTGTTCTCCAGCATGGGTCTAGCATGTATTCACATGCGAACCCTCCCGCCTACCCCTCTGCGGCTCTTCACTTGGTCATACTGCCACTTCTCGTGCTACCAAACCTGAAGATGGCTGCCAGAGGCGGGGCTTAGGTAGAGGGCAGTCACTGGCTGTGGTCAGTATGACGCAGAGATCAGTGATTGGTTACTACTACGAAAGACAGATCAGAAACGAAACTGATAC
Source organism: Ambystoma mexicanum (assembly GCF_040938575.1). Classification (NCBI taxonomy): domain Eukaryota; kingdom Metazoa; phylum Chordata; class Amphibia; order Caudata; family Ambystomatidae; genus Ambystoma; species Ambystoma mexicanum. Next base: position 405,329,410 of record NC_090940.1, read on the forward strand.
TGATTTTTTCTTTACCGAGGATTCCCAGCCTGACGACAGGGAATATTCATGAGCATGTGAATCCATGCCAGACCCATGCTGGAGAACAACAGTTACAGGTAAGTAACTTGTTCCTTACTCTTATAATTTAATGTACACTCGAATTATAAAAATGATGTGTAAAATGATGAGTCTGCAAGGTCTAGTTTAGATCCATTTGAACGGTTCTGGGCCTCTTCTCCTTCAACCGTTGTTTACCCCAGAAAAAGCTCCAGATGATCATTCCTGTCCTCACATAGAGCTTCCTGCAGCTGGGTGACTGGCTAGTTGCTGTGGATCTTCTGGATGCATATCTAAATGTACCCATTTGGCCCCCCACACCGGTGTTCCCTCCGGTTCTTGATTGGCAAAGACAACTTTCAGTGCAAGGTCCTTCAGTTTGTCTTCGTTCGACACTTGTGGTGTTCACCAAACTGATGGCCCTAGTATCTATCCACCCTCTCCTCCCCAGCTGAAGGGCATTCACTTATATCACTATCTAGATGACTGGCTAATCAGGGCAACATCCCCATCCCAGGAGCCATCCAACCTTCAGTTCCTTCTGGGTCTCATGTTTGACGAGATCGTTCAACCGAAAAGAGTCTGCGATGTGCTGGATACAGTGGCCCTCTTCTTATTCCACAAACGGACATTGGTCTGTTGGTTTCAGTGCATGCTGGGACTCATGTCTTCTTGCATCCTGGCGTTACCCATGCCAAGACCATGCATGTGTGGCACGCAACTCATTGAGACTAAAATGCATACCGGACTAGCTTAGAGAGGATTCTCTCTGGTAACTGTACAAAGGGAACCCCATATACACTGACCATGACGATGGACTCCTTCACTCTCTGCCTGATGAGCGACCCTGGGGGACCTGTTTACTAGAGGTGGTAGAAAGAGGAATCGGCAGCATGTATAAACCTCTTGGAACTGAAGGCAGTATTACTAGCATTTCCAATATTTCTACTGGTGGGGAAGGATTGCAGGGTGATTAACATGACAGACAATGTAGTTAACCTGTATTCTGAAAACAAGCAGGTGGCACCAAGTCAGTAAGACTGTGCTCTAGCAGTGCGTCTTTGGGAATGGGCCCTGGAGAACAATATTGCATTACCGGGACAGACCATGAAGAGGCAGACATGCAGAGGAGAAGGAATTAGCAAAAGGTCCTTGCCAAGATGTTCACCATTTCATTATCATTTCAAGCTAGGAGCACCCTTGGTGGATCTCTGCTTCAATCAAAAAATCAAGTGACAGCACTATGTCTCCTAGAAGGCAAAGGGAGGAGTCTCTGGGGGATGCTCTGTAGATTTCTTGGAATATCTTGTTGCAAAGCATTTCACCAGCTACCTCTAATTCCCATGGTTCTGCACCTTCAGTAATTGAAATAACAAGATTCTCCTAGTCGCGCCCCACTGAACAGGTATTGGTTTTTTGTCCTACTGCTTATGGCAAATGAGCTACCTTTCCTTCTTACGGATGTTACACCCTTCCCCACAGTCACTTTCCTTGATGGTCTGGCTCCTATGAAGCTAATCTTTGAGCATTTGGTCCTCTTATAGGATAACCTTTGCTTTATGGCAGCCGGGAGCAAGGATCCCAGTCACTCATAATATACAGGCAAGTGGTTCAGATGCTGCGACTTGATGTTGGAGAGGTGTCAACATCCTCTGCAAGCTTTGATAGACAATGGTTTAATCTTTCCGATTGATTCTTTTTAGTTCAGGGATGCAGGTGTCCTCATGTAGCACTTAGCTGGCAACCTTTGGAGCATAGCCCTTAAACCATGACAGTGATTTTCCTTTCTAATCGATTCCTTCCTCCCATGAATTCCTCATCTACGACATCATATACAGAGCTCCGCTGTTCTTCGGAAACATTTCTACCACCATAGCGCGCAGCTCTGTGTTGGCTCCACCCGACACCTCTTCCCACCACAGGCCGAATATCTCGGGGCCAGTATATATTGAGATGCCACTCTCTGTGACCTCAGTTCCTTTTTTCTGCGCACTCTGTTCACATCAGGAACATGCTCTTTAATTTCATAAAATGTGTCTTCGTCATGCCCAATGCAAAGAATGCTTTTGGTTTCAAGCCTTGCATAGATTGCGGCGGACAGATGTCGGTATCGGATCCGCACAAGATTTGTCTCTACTGCTATGGTGAGGACCCCGACACCCAGGACTGTGGGTGATGACAGTCTATGCACCCAAAGGGTCTCTGGGAAAGGGTGGCTAAGATTTTCACATACGTCTACAAGACTAAATATAAAAGCTTGTGGTCCCGTTCAAGGTCGTGTGATGTGGAAATGTTGAAAAGGATAAAGCATAGCAAAGAGTCCTGATTGCCGAACGGATCCTCGCACAAACATTCTTCTTTGTCGAAGAAGAGCCACTGCTCCAGGGACTCCCATAAGAAGGCAGCTCGGGTACCTTTTCCGACCCAATTCTCCACTCCTCAGGAATGGGAGCACCCTTGCCTCAATATGCTTGACATGTTTGCCATCTGTGCTAATGGCCTCCGCCTCTGTGTCAATGGGACCCATTGTGTCTTCTGGGACCAGCAGCGCTTCCTCAGGGGATCCCTCCTGCACGTCTAAAAGTCAGTATGATACATTTTTGTTGGTTACATTAACAATGAAATTCCTAAAGGTACATCCTCCGACCTTGGAGGGCTTGCTCTTACAGCCTATTTGGGACCACTCAATTCCCACAATTTAGGACCACCACAATTCCACTCAACCTACCCACGTGATGTAACCCAACATTGTTAGTGGATCTTTACATCCTCAGTAATACAGCCTGATTTGGGATCTAATGCCCACTTGTTCTGGTTCTCTGGTGATGTATCCCGCTTTCATTGATGATCCTGAGCTCAGGAACTGGGTGTGCCTGGGTCCTGAACAGGGCCTGACATTGCAGACACATGACTTTGGGGGATTTCATGTGCATCCCAACCAATCTGCTTTCTCTACACAACTCCCTTCCTGAATATGGCTGCGGCTTTGGCATCATCACTATCAAAGCTACGGCTTTTCTCTGTCCATGACTCATGTAGGTGCACATCTCATGCAGAAATAAATAGGTTTCGAAAGCCATCAACCCTGCTGAAGCAATAATTCTCTCAATTTCCAATACCAAAGTAGGTTGAACCATCTTCTCTCATGGCAAATCCTCACAGGAGGCAAATGTTTAATTGTTCAAGACAGCTGACGTATCTGGTTTTCAAGCACTACATCCATCGGTCCACTGCAAAAGACTCAAGGTTCCCCTTATCTGGACTGGCTGCTAGAGGAGAAAGCTCTATTGCTGCTCAAGAACACAGTGAACAGAATAATACCATCCCAACAGTGGGAAGGGATCTGCACCTGCTGCTTTTTAGTTGCACTCCCTGACACCAGCCAGCAGCAAATGTCCCCAGCAATATTTTACTCATCAGATTATCATTCAAGTCAAAGAACTACTAAGGCTTTGTAGAATTAGCCATTTCTTTTGAGTTTTGACAAGTCTCAAGTGTGTCTGAAGACCATGCTAATATCAGATGTGTGGTATACATCTCAGAAACATAACCACGTGGAGGTTCTCCATGCACTGGTTGGTATGTGAGGGCACCAATAGACACCCTGAAACACCTTTGGTTTAGATAAAATAGGGAAATGGGGAACCATGAGTGGTCTTGTTCTCAAATGCAGGAACAGCATCTTGCCAGGCGAAAAAGGACTCCACTACCTCTCACTGGACCAGTGAGTAGAATGCAAACTCTCTGCGCAGTTCCCTGGACATCTGGTGAATTGGCCTCTACTAGCTGGTGGAGGAGCTAATTAGAATCATTCCATCTAAAAGTCTTATAGCTGCAAGCACTGATCTTTTTCATTTGGCCAGAGCTGAAGTGGTTATCCGATGAAACATCAGGTCTAGGTGGGATAGTCCTGAAGACCTAGAACAAGCTCCCCCGAACCTCAGACAATTGCAGTCAACTGTGTTTCAGGAAGGAACTAAAGACCTTCACCTTCAAAAATGGTCTCCCAATGGTGGCCTTGATGTACGGCCTTGAAGTACTTGACAGACAAGCTCCAGTCAACAGGGTTCAGAATGCGCCACCTTTTGGCGTTATTTGCCCTTGAATTACCAGAGGAAGTTCGCTCCTTAAGACGTGCTACTTCCTTGAAGCAGGCCATTTCACAACACTGATGCACCAATCTGTGGCATTTGCTAGAATCTTAGTGCTGTTTCACCTAAACATAGCACTGTGTTGAGAACTGTATTTGGTGTTGGTAACTATGCTGGTATATCACACTTCTCCCTGTCCCAGACACTCAGATGGGGCTCTTCCCACCTCGGGTGGTATTTCAGGAACTCCTCACTTGCACTTACTACTTCAAGTAGTTTGACCTTCTGGAACGCAGCCTTTGGTCTCGCTGCGAACTGAGTGTCCACCCTGTTTAACTGCACTTTGACTGGTGGCTGCATTGGTTGGCTTTCTGTTCCTCTTACTGCCTTCTGACAGTCTATAGCAGGTAACTCTGTGCTGAAGGCTATTCAAAATACCAGAAATGAACAAATATGAAAGAAAGGCACGGATCAGTTTAGACTAGTCCAAGAACTGAAAGTAGTAAGCAAGTTGGTTGAATAATCTTTGCACTTAAAGAGAAAGGAGATTGTGTCCCCGCCACACACACACTTCCTGGACATTTAATTTCCATTTCCAATTGTGTTGAAACCTCAGCAGTCCCTGAGCCAGATTGTGAACAACCAAGTTTCAATAAAAGGTTTACTTCCTTCCAGCCTCAAGTCACCTCCACGCATTTTATCCAAATGTTGGTGGTTGCTGCTTATGGAAGTGTCAATAAAGGTACTTCCAGACCCCCACCTGGATGGCTGTTTGCTAAAGGCTTTCTCATTTGAGAAAGCGAAGGAAGATTTTCTGATTGTTTACCGGGTCCTTTAGTACCTGTGCCTTTAAACTGCAAAAATCCTCACAACTCTGTGCAACGGCTTCAATACTCGTGCACTATTCTGGACATGAGCTTATCTGTAAATCAATTGCAAGACTTGTATTAATCCACCGGAAGTGCCACAAACTACAAGTAATTCACCAGGGAACTTCGAAACATATATTGCACCCTGCTAGGCACTACGGTGTCCTACATCTTTATCATTCCAAATGCACACCTGTACATGAGACTGCTGCAGAAATGTGCCGAGGACAAATTGTTTCAGAAAATGCTGTTGGTGCAAGGGATTGAGCCTCCTGAAAGGTTCAAAGTTCAATAGGAATGAATGGCAGCAGAGTCAATGGGCCAGACGCTTTAGTGGAGGTAAGTCTGTTTAACCCCAGAGGTGCAGTTCTGTGGCAATCAACCCTAGGGAAGGCCAGGGGAGACCCCAAAGAAGTTTACCAGAGGTCAGAAGATGGACCCAGAGTGCTTAGAAGAAGATTCAACAGAGCAGGACGACCCCACACCCCCAATAGAGCCAGATGGGAAATGTAATAAAAGCTTGCCTCCAAGGAATCTCCTCCCCAGAGCAGAGAGGCACCTGAGGGTGCGTATTTCAAATAATGACCCTCCCCACGACCCAAAACCAACATTGTTGGTTTCTGTGAAACTCGCTCCAGCAGGACAAAACAACCCAGTGAGGAAATGGCTCCTCACCACAAGTGAGGTAACCAGGATTCGGTTCCCAGGGACTTGCAAAAATCCCAGTGACCCAGGAAAGGCACAGAGCCTCTTCCCACAGTGTGCATCTTCAAGCCGGAAGTGGAAAGCTCAGTGAGGAATAGTTAAGAAAAACATACGAAACCACAAAGACGATTCCTGGTGGCTTGGTGGATGAAGGCATCACAGCAGAAAATGATCACAGGATGGGGAAACCTCTACAGGCACCATGCTACCTCCTAAGCTGAAGAATTGGCCAGGTAAGTGGTGAAATTTCAGCACCCCTCTGGACACCAGCAGCGGCACAGAGCCAAGTGGACGATCCTGGCGGGAAATAGCAGGAAATGGTCCAGCAAATGCTTCCAGAGCCAAGGTTGCATCCCAGCAGATGTTGGGAGTCAGCAGGTATCTTCAAAACCAGATTGGACTTCCAAGGGCAAAACAAACCAAACCGGGATATGCACAAGCCACTGTACTAGCAGGTTTTGCCCAGTGAGGGCTTTAAAAATGGCAGTCATAGGTGGAAAAACCATTCAGCAGGTTGGCAGACCTGCCACCTCAAGTTGAAGAGACAAATCAGCAAGTGAGCAAAGCAGGGGCAGGATGAAGCCTAAATACCTTTGCACAAAGGGGTTGGCCAGGGGCCAGTCAACCTATCACTAAAGGGACTTGAGAGGGGGAGGTGTGGGTGGGGACGGTTGTGAGATGGTCAGATGACAAACCATTTTGGTTGCTCACTTGAACAGCCACTAAGCCAAAGCCAACGCCCCATCCCCGCCCCCTACCTTATGTACAATTGGTCTACATACCTAGCTAGAGAAGAGACACTACACTGATGTACTGACAAATGTACAGATTTTGCACATATATACCTCTCTACATTACACAGTTCCTTTAGTAAATCCAATACACACAGTAAAATATCTCCTGTATTACGAATAAAAGTAAATGGGGGTCACTCCGAGTAGGGTGGTAAGGATTAACGGTCACCGGTAACGAGACCGGTGCCGTTAAAACCTTACCGCCCTATTCCGAGTTCCCTTTGCAGGTTGGTACTTAATGCCTGCTTTTTGCAGGCGTTAGAAAAACAACCCACAAAGGGACCTAGGAGCTAATTACGGCACCGTAAATTATGGTGCCGTAATTAGCGCCTTCCCCATTCTCATTGAGCCCTATGGGGCAAAAATGGGAATGGGGAAGGGCCCATGGTGAATGGGGAATTACCGCCCCCGCCAACCTTGGAATGGCGCGGTAATTACGCCATTCACCATGGCGAAGTCGGAAAAATACCGGCGTCAACCAAGGCGCTAATAGCGCCTTGGTTAACGCCAGGGTCGGAATGAGGCCCAATGTCAAATAAGACCTTCCACAACCCTGTATGTACTAAAATGTGTGTCAACTATTAAGTATAGGCTGTGCAAGCCCTGAACTTGGTGGAGATTGGAAGCGATGACGCCTATGCTTTTCGCTCTTCCGTTTCTTATATCATCCTTCTCTGTTTATGTTTGCTTCATTTATTTGCCCTCATAAGCACAAATATACAAAGGATATTTATCCGCGACCATGGGCAGCCTAATTATCTAGACCTTTTAAAAACACACAGCCCATCCATGGGGATGACCCTGGCCACCCATGCCCACAATATAATTAGGATAGTCTGAGCAAATCTCTAGCCCCTCTCACAGCAAGACTGGACATATATATTTACAATAACGCATTCTCCACCCATCTATCACTCGCTTACACACTTTCTCATGCTCTGCACCAGACTTTACGTCAACACATTTCTCTTCTTATATCACACGTTTTACAGATCAATGCATCCTAAGCAGACCAAGGACCTGCTGTCCCAGGGAAGGATGTAATGCACCTTAACTGGAGCAAGGGTTACACGCTTGAGACTGTTATGGTGCTGAGCTGGCTCAGTATAAAGTTAAAATAAAAATAGTACTAATAATAATAATGTGCCATTATGAACTAGGCCTTTTTTGGAAAGTTGTATTTGGGTGTTTTTCATGCTGCTGTGTTTATGAACTGGGCCTTTTTTCCCCTTTTTAGTAAAGTTGAATCTGGGTGTTTTGCATTGCTGTTGTGTTGGAGTGGGAGTATGTGGGGAGTACCCTTGCACTGCTGAGTGTACCTGTCTGCTCCTTCTGGTCGTTCCCTACTGTGTGACACACCCCATGCCCCTGCATATTCCATTAGGCTCTCGCCCACTCTCCAGGTCCCCCACCTCACAAGGGGTGCCTTGTACTTTTGTAAGTCACTTCTTTTCTCTTCCTGTGTTTTCCCTACTGTGTTTCCCTGTTGTGACCCCGCCTCCCCACCCCCTCAGTGCATCCTGTGTTGTGTGGCGATGGGCTGTGCTTCTCTCTCTTCTCTCGCTCCCTTCTCTGCCCACCTTCCTCTTTTGCACCCTCTGTGGTGCTGTTTCTCCCATCTTCTCTAATTGCTAATATATCTCCTATCCTATCCCTCACTAAGTCTGGAAGGAAGAAGTTCGAGAGGGAGAGCCCGGTTGCCAACCCTGGCCTCCCTATCGCTGATACCTACATCAGTACTTCCTCTAGACAGACTCACCGACATCCTCTGTCGTTCCCTCACTGGACCTATGGACCCCCTCATATGGTCTCGGCTCTCTCTCCTATCTCCCCCCTCCCCCATTAATGGTGGCACTCGGTGGGAGGTCCTCTTGGCCTTCTCCCATTCCTCCAAGACCATCATTAAGGTCTACTTGACTGGCACCGTCTTGGTCCAGGGCCCTCGGCCCAATCTCCGCCTTTTTGATAGGGGTCTCCCGCGTCTTATCAACTTCCTTCCTTCTCCCGCTACTCCTACTAGCACCTCTCTGGCCCCTCTGCCACCTCCTTCCTGCGCCGCCTCTCTGTCTACCTTGCCACCACCTGCTATCACCTCTACCACTTCCGCCGGGTGTAGCTCAAGGCTGTACTCCTGCCAGGAAGTCGTTCAAATGTGGCAACCTGCTCCACGTTTCCACTCTCAACTATGGCTCTGCTGTCAAACACTGCTCTGATATCTGACATCTCCTCGAAGAGCTTGACCTGGATGTCCTCGCTCTCACTGAGACATGGTTCACAGCTAGCTCTGTCACAAGTTTTGACACTCTTCTCCCTGGTGGCTACAAGATCCTCTCTGTGCCCTGAACCAACCGACCTGGAGGAGGAGTAGCCCTCATCTTTCCGGAGTGGGTGCCTTCCTCTGACATTCCTACGTAAGCCTTCTCCTCCTTTGAATGTCTGGTCTGCAGGCTCTTTATCTGTCTTGGCCTCTCTCTGACTGTGGCCACCATCTATAGGCCACCTGGCCAGGCTGCCCTCTTCTTCTGAGTGGACTGACCTCTCCACATCTCTCCTTACCTCTACCTCTCAACTTCTCCTCTGAGACCTCATCCTCCACCTGGATGCATTTGATCCCTCCATAGGGTTCTTTCGCCACCTCTGCGAGACTCTCTCTCTCTCTCTCTCTCTCTCTCTCTCTCTCTCTCTCTCTCTCTCCATCTTTCTCTCTCTCTCTCTCTCTCTCCCCATTCTACCCATTCTACCCTCTGGTCCGATTCACACTGCCAGACACGCCTTGGATGTTCTCATCTCCTCAGACATCCCTCTCTCTAACCCTCTCACTACTTCTTTCTCTTGGACTGGCCACTTTCTTCTTTCTTCTCACCTGACACTCTGTCCTCCAGGCAAACCCGCCCCAGCACTGCCAGCTTCCTTCTTGGTCATTCGGCCCATGAAATGTGTGTCAGTTGATGCCTTTGCCACCACCTCTTCTCCTTCTCCTGCGGCGGAATCACACCCTGACACAGCCCGCTCTAATCTGCATCTTGCCATTCTCAACACTCTGGACATCCTTGCCCCTGCCATCAGAATCCATCTGAAGCCTACCTCTAAGTGCAACTCCTGGTATGACTCCGACCTCGCCGCCCTGAAACGCAAGTGCAGGGTGGCTGAGAGGAAGTGGAGGGCTTCAGGTGCATCCACGGACAAACTGGCCTGCCGCCTAATCCAAAGGCAATGTCCAGTCCCAGAAGAGTGAGTCCACATCCAAGCCCACGTCTATGCAGCCTCTAACCAATACTTCTGCATTCTCCACCTCTCCTGTTCCTCCCAGGCTGTCTGTACGGCCCTGGCTTCTCACTTCACTCCTAAAACTCAGGACATCCTGTCCTCGCTCTCCTCTTCCTCTCCCTCTACCCCTCTCAGCCCCCCTCCGGCCACCTCTCCCTCTTCTCATTTCTCCTCTTTCTCTCTGATAATACCTGACAATGTTTCTAGACAAGTCCGATCTATGAAAGTGTCATCCAAACAGGTGCTCTTCTGCTCCTCCAGGACCATCAAGGACTACATTGACACCCTCGCTCCAGCCTTTGCAATTCCTGCAATCACTCTTTTGCCACTCGTGCTTCCCCTCGCTCCTCAAGCACTCTTTTGTGCACCCCCACTTTAAAAAGCCGCCTGCAGATCCTACCTGGCCGGCTAACTATCGCCTGATCTCTATCACTCCTTTCCTGGGCAAACATCGGGAAAAGCTGCCCATCTCCCAGCTTACTCTCCACACTGAAACTGTTGGCTGCCTCTATGACCACCAGTCTGGCTTCAGAGCAGCCAGAGGCACTGAAACTGCTCTCATGAATACCTGTGAAGATCTGCTCTCCAATCTTGACACAAAATCCCCTGCTGTCCTCATCCTCCTGACCTTTCCTCTGCTTTCGACATGGTCCATCGCGCCATCCTGATGAACCGACTCTGAGAACCTGGGCATCACCGATCAGGCCCTGGAGTGGCTGACAGCTTTCCTCTTCGACCGACCCTCCCAGTTCCAACTTGGGTACTTTCTCTCTGCCATCTCTGTCTCCATGTGTGGTGTTCTCCAGGGCTCTAACTTCTCACCCTGGCTTTTCAATCTCTACATTGCACCTGTGGCCCACCTAATCTCCACCTTCTGCTCTAACTTTCAGTGTTATGCAGATGACACGCATTTCTCTTTCCGGCTCCCTACAGCCTCCTCTCCTCCCTCGCACATTCCAAACTTTCTATCTGCGATTCAGGATTGGTGCGCCTCCAACAATCTCTGCCTTAATGCCAGTAAGACGGAGATCCTTCTCATTGCGACCACTGCTCTCGCTTTCCCTCACTCTAGCTGCCCTCCATGGGCCCTCTTCCTTCGCCTTACTGTGAGGCAAAACACCTTGGTGTCATCTTCGACGTCACTCTCTCCTTCTTTACTCACATCACAGACCTTTCCAAGAAGGCCCACTACCAGCTGCACATCCTCAGAGGTACTCTTCATTTTTCCACTTTCCCCCAGAAGCTCATTGTCTCCAGAGCCCTGGTTTCCTCTAGGTTGGACTACTGCAACAGCTTCTCTCTCAATCTGCCTTCCTGTACTCTCCGCCCTCTGTAACCAATCCAGAACAGGACTGCAAGACGTATCCTTGGCCTCAAGCCGAGGGACTGTATCTCTACCGCCCTGAAATCTCTCCACTAGCTCTCCGTGGCTGCAAGGATCAAGTTCAAGACCCTCTGCATCGTCCACAAGGCTTTCTGAGGCCAGGGCCTGCACTACATCCACCGCTCTCTTACAAAATACCTTCCATCTCAAGCCCTCCGCTCAGCTACCTCCACGCTTCTCTGGTCAGAGAGTGGGGGTAGATTTCTCTCCTCTGCAGGTGCCTCCCTCTGGAATGGCTTCCCCGCCCCTCTCAAACTTGAGCTGGACCACCTGAAGTTCCGGAAGCAGCTCAAAACGTTCTTCTCTGCTTTCTCTCCCTCCCCTGCTGACCTACCTGTCTGCTGCACCGGCTGGTTGCTTGGTTACCCAGAGTCTCACTGGGTACCTGGCTCCTCTTGACCAGTCTCCCCTGCACTGCCTCTGGGCCTGTCGCGCACTAGGGGCTGTATCTGTAACCTCTACAGCCCCCGCCTCCTTGAACTTACCCAGAGCCACGTTGTCCTTGCTGCACTTACTCAGAGCAATGCTGCCCTGATTGCACTTTCCCCGCCCCCTTGTACTTAACCCATCCCCTTCCCCTGCACTTTGCATTACCGCACTTGCACAATCTGAATGAAACAAGGCCTTCTAAGAATGTCTTGTCCTCCCTCCATAGCCTCCCTTGCCTTGTCAAACCTAGAAACACAGGGTTCAGGCACGTTATAAATGACTTATATCATATGATTGCAGGCAGCTGTATCAATACATTCACAGGTGACCGATGACTCACTGTATGGTAGCGGATCCTAACCACGTCAGCTTTCGACTCAGGCAGTCTTGTCCGATAAGGAAGTCTTGTTCCTCAACACCTACTGGAACTGAGACGGGTAGTTACCCTGAAGGCTTTTCGCACCTCTGTCACCATACACTCTGCTTATTGAGATAGCCAATCACATGGCAGTGAACACACGGGGGAAATTAGAATGAGAACTCAGTCATGGGAGCCCCTGACATTGTGGCAATGTGTCCCAGGAGGATAGCTCAGCGGCAGCGTGCGCGTCTTGGAAGCAAGGCGACACGAAGCAACACAGGTTCGATCCCCGGGTCCGTGCTTAGAAACCTCTGGGTGTTTAAGCGCGTTATAAAATACGTAACTAAGACAAAAAAAAAACACAATTACGCAACTAAGAAAAACAAACAATTCTTGTAACATCGCCTCGATGCCTGCGGGCTGTGTGAGCGCTTTATAAAAGTAAATATTACAACAACAAAAAAAAAAAAGATACGGAGCAACACAGGTTTGATCCCCGGGTCCACGCTTAGAAACCTCTGGGTATTAAGCGCGTTATAAATAACATACCATATCATATATCATTGGCTGCAGTCGAGGAGTCAACATTCCTGGTAGACGAAAGTGAGGTATTACATGATTAGGTGCTCACAAATCTCTTCTGCTGTTGAACGTTTGGAGATGGACCCGTTTGCTACAGCAGAAAATTCAAAATGCAGAGGCTTTGCCTCTCAGTGGACCTGGCCAGTCGGTCAGAGAACTTTCTGTAATATTTTCCCTTTTGTTCTCGTCCCCAAGGTGGTGATAAAGCATATACCAACTGAGACAGCAATGATACTGATAGCCCCAACGTGGCCACTTCCTTGGTGATAACTGGGCCTACTGTTCCTATCCCATAAACCACATGCAAGCGTCCGTACAGGCAGCTCCTACTGCCCAGCCTGAATGCCAACGTTACACTTGGCCACATAGCCCCATGTATTAAACCTGCCCTTGGACTGTATGCTGTGGTTACGAGGCCAGCTATCAAACCTCCCACACGTTCAGGTTCAAAGAGTCCGCCAGAGGAACTTCCAGAAAGTCTGCGACTCCACCATCTGCCAGAATGAAATGGAGCTACCCTGCCACCTGCATCTAGCAAAATCAGGCCTTTCCTTGTCCATGTAGCTGCCATTACTGGATACCATATCCAGTATCTTTCTCACCACTCTGGTGGTGACAGATTTATTAAGAGGGTCGTAGTGTACCCCATAGTACAGATGCATTTCCTCCCTGGGAGTTGACTATTATCCTGCCAATGTAAGTGGGTCCTCCTTGCAAACCTGTGCACAGGACTGACTTGAAGCATGTACCACGGAATGCAGCTTGTATTTGGGCAAACTGATGAGATGGGAGGATCAGTGACATCCAGGCACGTGTTGCCTTACACTGTATTGCATGGGAATACATTAGTCCAGGGAACTCACTGTACATTCTGACTGAAAGTAGCTAAGGACTTTCTTATTAACTAATCAATCTGCCTTTCTAAATCCATCCTCTCCTGCTGGGAGATCTCTAGGCTACTACCCAGAAAGGATGAAAGGCAGCAGAAGGTTTGTGAAAGACCAGCCTGTAAACTAGGTTTTTCCAGCTTCTAAGCAATCCATCTCAAGATGGAGAGTCTTCTGCCAATCAACATGCTACCAATAAGCTAATTCATCACCCACTGTGAAGATTTATGGCCCCTCCCTACAAGGGGAAAAGCAGGGATCACTGCTCCCCTCTGAAATCTGCGTCTTACTGGAATATGTGGCTGTGGGGTGAACACGCCCAAATAGGACGAGCATCCCTTGTCAAACTCTTCGAATAAACATACTTGGACTGTTGTACTATACTTCTGTTCTGTTCAGCATTCATGAATATTAGTGAAGATCCCATGTTGAAGTCCAACACGGGTATCTTCATTAAATTCATAAACACGCTCCCCTTCCTGGTGAGATGGCCTAACCAGGTTTCTGCAACCATTGGCTCTCCACGTGTTTTGGACTGCCACTCCCATGATCCCTTTCCATTGCCTAAGCTGGCTAGGCTGCTGAGACTCGTAGTCCAAACACCCCCCACCCGGCACTACCCGAACATGGGAGGGTAAATCAAACTCAGCCACTGTTAAGAGTACCCTCAAGTAATGCAATCTGGTTTATAGATTAGGATTATCTGAAGTCTTGAGGTTGGGTTTGTGAGTATATGCTTTTGTTTTTGATGCATAAATGTTTTTGTGGAGTGTGTGGTTTATATTTATTAAGCATATGCATGTGTAATCGTGATATATACTTATTTGTTCAATGTATAGCGCTTGCAAACTGGGTTTCTGTTATTGCTGCCCTCAATAAATGATTGTACTACTATTACTCTGCATTATGTGATAAGGTTATGTTCTAAATTCGAATTGCCCTTTAATGAGAGTGGCCTATATTTGCCCCTCTAGTTCCGTTTATCTTTTTCTAAATATGTGTTTGCCTGTTTTTTAAATGGAGGCATTCACACCTCGCACTTCCCTCCGCACCTCTTGAACACCCCCCTCCACGCTTAGACCTTATCCCCCTTTTTAACACTTTTTTTTTCACTTTTGTATGGCTCCTCCCTGACTTACACATGGTGGGGTGGAAATCCTGGCTTCCCCGTGGATGTGGGGATTGGTGACTCTTCACTTGACACAAGGGCAGCCTGGCTACCTTGAGTGACATGAATACTTTCTTCTGTTTATCTAGCTGCCTTTCTGTTTATTTCTCGTGCTTATCCCTCGAGGACAAACAGTTCGATATCTGCAGAACAATAACGGAAATGCCCTCTTGTGAAGGAAATACATTTTTAAAAAATCCATGCGGGCAAAATGCATATATATTTAAATTACTTGCGAAGTGCTCTGCGATCCCACCCCTTGGCCAAGCTCTTGGTGTTCTATGAGTTTAGTGGGGAGACCCACAATGCAGGACCAGCTTTACAAGTGATAACTTTCCCTTCCAGGGTGCCTCAGCACTGTGGGCTCAAAGGGTTCGCTGCTCCTACTGAAATGGGAAGGGGATGGCTGAACATTGAGATTTCTCCGAGCAGTTTGAAAAAGGTGTGTTCTCATTTATTTAATCAAACCTGCTCTGCTGATCAAGTCCATTATAAAAACGTATTAGAACATGTATACCTTCAATGACCTTTTGAAATAAATCACTGGGCGTGGATTTAAGTATTTTGATCTGTTCTCTGAGTCACCAAAGGGAAGGCAGAGTGCTGGATGAATACTTGTAATGCACTTCAGGATCGTGTGTCTTTGAGTAAGCGCGTGCCAATCTGGGCCTCAGTTTTCAGTCATGAATCACTTTCCTTTCTTTCATCGTCCTTTCTGAAAACTCGTGTCCATAGTCCACGCCTGCTGACCTGTCTTTGCCTTCTTCACTCTGTGCCTACACTGACTGCTTTGCTCCTCGTGTCCATAGTCCAAGCCTGCTGACCTGTCTTTGCCTTCTTCACTCTGTGCCTACACTGACTGCCTTTGCTCCTCGTGTGCATAGTCCAAGCCTGCTGACCTGTCTTTGCCTTCTTCACTCTGTGCCTACACTGACTGCCTTTGCTCCTCGTGTCCATAGTCTAAGCCTGCTGACCTGTCTTTGCCTTCTTCACTCTGTGCCTACACTGACTGCTTTGCTCCTCGTGTCCATAGTCCAAGCCTGCTGACCTGTCTTTGCCTTCTTCACTCTGTGCCTACACTGACTGCCTTTGCTCCTCGTGTCCATAGTCTAAGCCTGCTGACCTGTCTTTGCCTTCTTCACTCTGTGCCTATGCCTTCTTCACTCTGTGCCTACACTGCCTTCTTCACTCTGTGCCTACACTGACTGCCTTTGCTCCTCGTTTGCATAGTCCAAGCCTGCTGACCTGTCTTTGCCTTCTTCAGCACCCTACACTCTTTGCCCCTCGTTTACTTGCACACCTCATTCCATCATCATTTGCTGCATTAGGTCAATCCTTGCATTTCTTTTCTCACCCCAGCTAACATTATAATGAAGATTACCCCTGCTATCTGCGCAGGGAGTATTAATTCTATTAAAGAATAAGGAGGCGAGCATTATGCTTCATCTTCATTTATTCTACTCTTCAGCAGTTCAACAAAACACATATAAATCCATGAAAAGTGTATAACAAAACTTTTCTCCTTTCCAAAACTACAACATCCATGAGTCTCTGTAGTCCATGTCCTATCCACCAGTCACAACCCACTTCCTGTGCTTGGACGACTCCTCTGCTTTTACTCGCTCTGACAGTCTCTCATGGTCCTTAACTGATCCTCGCCAGCGG
Organism: Ambystoma mexicanum; assembly: GCF_040938575.1. NCBI lineage: Eukaryota > Metazoa > Chordata > Amphibia > Caudata > Ambystomatidae > Ambystoma > Ambystoma mexicanum. Next base: position 405,345,651 of record NC_090940.1, read on the forward strand.
TGCGAAGGTTCTCCTGAACTTTAAACTCAACTGCCGGTATACTCCCGGTCTCCTGACACTCTCAGCTATGATACCGCCTTCAGCTGTTCTTCTGATCTTCCCCTATGAAAAAACAACAATAGGAGATATTAGGGTGGTGTGTACGTATTGTACTTGCTCATATAATGCATCAACATTTTATACACAGTACAATACTCGGGTGGGAATTTAATGCTCGCCTCCTTAGTCTTTAATAGAATTAATACTCCCTGCCCAGATAGCAAGGGTAATCTTCATTCTATGACAAGACTGGAGGGAAGCATTATGCTTGTTCAAAGCTTCCCCAACACCGTACTAGCCAAACTCTCTGTTGGCTGAAAGTAAAACTCTTTAAATGTGCGATCGCTTGACCAGTCTGCTGCTAGCATTATTTCACTCAAGGGCACTCCTGCTCTCACGGCTAACGAGGCCATTGCCCCTCTCACAGAATAGGCTCTATACGTGTTCACATTCACACCTGCTGCATGCATGACCTCTTTGACCCATCTTGCGATAGTAGCTGATGCAACTGCGTGATAGGGCCTCCTGCGCGCTATCAGTAATTGAGTAGTATCAGCTGCTCTATTCTCAGTTGTTCTATTCTAGTACTCCTTGATGCATCGTGCTACGCACCATTTCGAATTGTTCGGGAAATACGGATAATGCACCGTAGAAGTCCCTGTCTTGGTCCTTCTGGCTATGGAGAACGTTACTCCCTCCGGTCCGAAGGACCGTCTGTTAATCTCTAGTGCGCTTACGTCTGATACCCTTTTGCAGGAAATTAAGCATAATAGCATAGCTAGCTTGCCTGATAATTGCTTAACCGAATGGTACTTATCTGACGGCCAGTTTAATAAAGTGCAATACTGCAGCCACGTCCTGCTATACCTTGGCTCTGGGGGAACCTTAAATCTTGCCCCCTTGATGAGCCTCACTACTGCAGGGTGTTCTCCTGCTGGGACGCCCTCTATCGGTATGTGACCAGCTGAAATCGCCGATCTGTACACTCCTATCGTACGGAAAGCTCTCCCGTTCTGTAATAGGTTCGCTAGGTAATTCAGAATTTCCACTACAGGCGCTGAAACGGGATGAACACTTCTGTTCCTACACCAGTTTGTCCATTTCGCCCAAGCTGCGTCATAGCTCCTCCTAGTGGATGGAGCCCAGGATTCAGCGATGAGCTGTGCAGCCTGTGCCGAAATTCCTGGCAACGCCCAACACTTCCTGATATCCTGCATGCAACTAGCAGGAGTGTCCCTCTCACTCTCAGAGGATGACACGACCCAGCTGGGTCCGTGAGCAGTCGCTCCCCTTCGGGGAGAACTCTGGGTACGTCCGTTATCGGCTCCATTAAAGTGGGAAACCACACTTGTGACTTCCTCAAAGCCGCTATTAATACTAACTCCACTTTCTCCCTCCGACATTTCGCCAGCACTCTGCTCAACATCACGAAGGGGGAAAAGCATAGTGCGGACCTCCTGTCCACTCTTGTAGGAACGCATCGGTTCCTTGAGCTCCCGGATCCAGCCTCCAGCTGTAGTAGAGGCTCCTCTGTGCATTGAGCCGGGAAGCGAAGAGGTCCATCTGCAATGGTCCCCATTTCGTGTTCAGCTTCTGAAACACTGCTGGATCCAGTCTCCAATCGCTGGAGTCCGTCAGGTACCGAGAGTTCCAATCCGCTATAACGTTCAGTGTTCCTGGCAGGTACTCTGCTGTCACTGATGTCCCTGATCGAAAGCAGAAATGCCACAGGTCTTTTGCTAGTTCTGCAAGCATTCTGGACCTCGGACCGCCTAAATGGTTGATGTATCGCACTGCTGATATGTTGTCCATCTTCAGCAGGACACAAGATTTTACTCTTTCTTTTGTGAAGGCTTTGATCGCGAATGATCCTGCTAGAAGCTCCAGGCAGTTTATGTGCAGACGAAGCTCCTCTTCGCTCCACTTGCCTCCGGTCTGTAGAGACCCACATCTGGCTCCCCAGCCTTTCCGGCTGGCGTCCAATTCTATTATCGGATCTGGCTTGTCTCCGAATATGGCTTGCCCATTCCAAGCATCCATATTCTTTAACCACCATTCTAGTTCTGTAATGGAGTCCTGATCTAGCGGTACTTGTTAATGGAACTTCAGACCTTGCTGCAGATGCTTTATCTTCAATCTCTGCAGCACTCGGTAGTGCAGGGGGCCAGGAAATATGGCCTGGATAGAAGCTGCTAGCAGCCCTACTATTCTCGCTAATGTTCTGAGAGATACCTGCTGCCTCTCTAAACATACTCTGATCTCTCTCTTGATGTCTCTCATCTTCCGAGCTGGGAGCTCCAATGTCGCCTTCCTGGTGTCTAGGACAAATCCTAGGAAGTCTAACCTTTGCGCTGGTGTGGTGTCCGACTTTTCTGTGTTCACCAGGAATCCTAGTGAGGTCAGAAGGTCCTGCACCCATCTCGTTTGGTACACTAACACTTCCCGATCTTCTGCCAGGAGTAGGAGATCGTCTAGGTAAATGATTAGCCTGACGCCTTTCTCCCTGATCGCTGCTGCTACTAGCTTCATCAGCTTTGTGAATGCCCAGGGCGCGCAGAAGCAAGTCTTGAATTTCCAGAATTGTTCTTGCCAGTGAAAAGCTAGGAATGGTCTGTACTCCTTGAGAACAGGTACTGTAAGGTAAGCGTCTTTCAGATCTAGACGCGTCAGCCAGTCTCCTTCTCTTAGGGAGTCTCTGAGCTGATGGATGCCCTCCATCTTGAAGTGCCGGTATATAATTCAGCTGTTCAGCTTTTTGAGATTTATAACCAGGTGAACCTTCTCCTTCCTGTGCACCAGGAAGATATTGCTCACAAAACTTGGGTATGTCTCACATCTCTCTATCGCATGCTTGCTGATTAGCTGCGCTATCTCGCTGTCCAGGCATGCTTGTTCCTCTTGCGCTAATTTCTGCCACTGTGGTCTGCACCGCTGAACTGGTGCCTCTATGAAATCTAGCTGCAGACCTCTGATGGTCTGCAATATCCAGGAATCGCTTGAAAGCTCGTGCCAATTCTCTAAAAACATGCAAGTCCTCCCCCCTACCGGAGGATACTGAATCGCTCTCACCTGGTGTAAATCCTTGACCTCGTCCTGATCCTCTGGGCCTACAGCCCCTCGGGAACCTCCCTCTGGACGGGAAGAATGTGTCTTGACTCCTGCTCTCCCAGTATTGCGCTCTGGGGTTCTGAGGTCTTCTGCCTCCTTGGTTGTGACCGGCTGCACGACCCCTGAAGCGGCCGGTCCCTCCAAAAACTCTACTGGGGAATATTTTGCGGATTGATGCTTGTGCCTCCTCTAGTGACGCGTAAGTTCCGACAAACCGGCCCATCGCCTTCCCAAAAGTCTTTCCGAACAGGAGGCCTTGGGCTCCTTCTCCCGCTTCGTATAACGACAAATCGATAAGCTTTGAATCTATCTTGAGTAATAGGCCTTTTCTTCTTTCTGACGCGATGGCACAATTCGCATTTCCGAGAAGACAGACTGCTCTCTGAGCCCACCCTGCGAGGGCTTCAGGGTCAACCTCTTCTCCTGTGTCCTTTGCCCTCTCTGCAAGGTCCATAATCTTGGCGAGAGGTCCTGCCAAATCTAATACCTTTTCCTGGCAGCTTTTCCAGGATCTATCAATGCCCTTGCGAGGGTCTTTGCTTGTTTTTGACACGAAGGTCAGCATTTTTGGGTCGAGCTCGGGGGCTTCTGCCACTTTCCCTGGCAGGTCTGGTTACGGGCACTCCGCCCGTAGGCGCTGCCTCACCTCCTTGTCTAGCGGTTTACGTAGCCTTGCTGCCATATTCTGTGCTACTCGGGGGGGATGGTTGCCACTCGGTGGACCTCGGATTGCGGATGCTGTCCGGGTCGAACATATCGTCCTGCGCTTCCAGGAGGTGTTTTTCCTTCCATGCTCTCTTCCCCCCACTGGGTCTCGCCCAGTCCTCCAACTCGGCCTTGTCTTCTTCTTGCGAGGCCTGGTCATCTACCAGCTCCTCCTCCGAGCATGGGTCCTCTCAGATGTTGTCATCCCCTGGAGTGGGGGTCATGAGGTTTGGCACAGCCTGCCTCTGTAGTTAAGCTTCTTTAAGCTTTGCGAAAGAGTCAGGCACCTCTGAGGCCTTTTCTACCGCCTCTTCCAATGAGCCCCGGGGGTCGTCGGAGGCTTTCCTCTTGAGGGCTAGCTTACTCCCCTTATGTCCCTCTTTCAAGGGTTCTGTGGGCGGGCGCTTCCAGTCTTTGGTGCTACTGTTTGGCTGCAAAAGCATAGCTTCCAACGTTTCCAGCCTCTCCTGGAGGGATCTCACTCCCTCCTCCACTGCATCAACGAGAGAGCTACCCAGCACTTGCTTAAAGATGGCAGCGAGGTCTTGGGACTGCTCCTCCTCGCTCCACTCAAATTCCGACATCTTCTGCTGTGCTGTGTGCCCAAATACCTGTACCAGGTGTCTTAGCATGCCCACTGCTCTCTCTTGATGTTACTGAATTAAAAACTCCTTTTCGTTTTTTTTTTTTCTTTTTCTTTTCAGTGGCTGCACCTTTGTATTATTGCCTTCTGGCTCCTGCGAGAGTCCTCGCTTTCACTGCGCCAATCTACTGCTCCTTAGCAGTGTAGGGAATCCACTGTCCCTTGCTCCTTGATGCTCCTGAGCTCGAGGGCTGCTAGAGCTTTATGTAAGTGCTTCACTAAGCACGGCGCTCACAATCGATATGACCGCTGGAATCCTTTCAACAAGTATTTATATGCTAGGTATTTTTAACGGAATGCTTGTACGAACTATCGGCAACCGTGTGAATGGCAATCTGCCCGGCACTCCACTGTGACGTACTAAGCGCTGTCTGTCGCGCTTAAACTCCTCCCACCCGCGGGTGGGAGCTAGGTCCTTGGAGCTTTGAGCTCCGCGCTTTGCTCGCGCTAGCTCGGCCCACCCGTGGGTGGGGGCTGCAGGCGCACATCTGTGTGCCGATAACCCGGTGCGCTGCGTATCTCGCGGGCGCCGGCTCCTTCTTCCAGAACGTGGGGGCCGGGCCTCGCAAGTGCAGCCTGCGAGGTTGACCAACACCCCTGGGGTGCCGGTAATACAACACAGGGCTGTCAGCCGCACGGCCGAGATTCTGTACAACAGGAAAACTTTCTAAGGGATTACGCGACCATTCCACGTGGCGGGTTCAGATGAAAAACGCCTAATTCTGTGTGCGAACGCGCGTCAGTAATCGCAACTAATCTTATATAACATACCAATGCTTAAGCAAATTCTCTCCCACTCACACTTATGTGCTTACACCCTGTAAGGATTATTGCTCTCTTTGTAACAAAACTTTCCACTCCCACTCAGTCACTTCGCCCCTGACATACGGAGAGGGAAAAAATTGTACTTATCTGCTTGAAGAGCAGTAAAAGAAGAGGAGTCCAAGCACAGGAAGTGGGTTGTGACTGGTGGATAGGACATGGACTACAGAGACTCATGGATGTTGTAGTTTTGGAAAGGAGAAAAGTTTGGTTATACACTTTTCATGGTTTTATATGTGTTTTGTTGAACTGCTGAAGAGTAGAATAAAAGAAGATGAAGCATAATGCTCGCCTCCAGTCTTGTCATAGAATTAAATTGCTTTATTCATCATGCTAATCCTTTTCAGCCTCGCTTGGACCTCTTCCAGTCTTTCTTTTTTCTATATTTTGAATGAACATTAAGTGGTTCCCCAAGAAGCACTTTGCACAGGTCATATTGGTAGCCTGAAAAGACCCCCTTCTGGGTGCCTTACTAACATTTAGAAAGTCATGATAAAGTTGTTTCAACATTGAAACGCAGGTTCGGCAACTCATGCAGTCAGGTCTCTGGAAATGCGGGCGTAAACTGGGGGTGTTTTACCAGCCACCCAAGGACCTTCCCCAGGTGCTGCCACCTTGATTGTGGGGAGGCAACGGAGAACCACTCCCTGCCTTCCCACACCCTAAGACACCTTTCCTGCACCATTCCCACTCCCACCTTACCCACTTACCTGCTGAACCGGAACTGCCTGCTCCAGTATCAGCACTACGTCCCGTCCTTTTCCACCATAGAAATAGGAAAAGAAATCTGTCCCTTTTTGTATTTACAAGGGTGGCGGCAGTCTTATTTGTTCATTTATTTTTACTGGAGATTTGGGTAGCGCAATGCTGGGATAATTGCTACATTAAACCAGCTGGAGTGATATCATGCCAGACAGTGAAGGAGTGACATCTGGAGACCTTACAGGGTGGAGGCGACATTTATGTAAAGCTTGTCAGCCTAGAGGAGGCACAGATAAGTACTGGAAGATAGATTGAGCTTGGGGGGTGGCGGCCCTCTAGGATGCATGTAAACACCAGGAGGAATCAAAGGAGGGAATGATTTTGCATGGCTCGCCACAATGTGTGAAAGATTGTCCGAGCTTGTAGCGATGAGTGTTTTGGTAGAGTGAACGTTGAGGTGGGGACCAATTTTACAGCTGTTTAGGAGGTTAAGCCTGGCAGCAGTAGAGGCGATTAAGTGTTGCATTGAGGCCCCTGCCAAAAATAAAACCCAGCCATTTAGCCTTACGGTATGGGGTGAGGTGGTCTGGGGCAAACGATCCAGAAGTGATGAAGGACATGACATTCAAGACCTGGAGAAAAATTGCTTCAGTTTTACAGGTGCCAACATCAAACAACTTGCTAAACTGAGGTTGGACAGGGCAGCTCAAGACAAGATTAGGAAAAGACTATCACCAGCAAATGAATGAGGGGATAAATAGCAGAGAACATGTAGATTATGAAGAAGATAGGCATGGAAGACTGACCCTGCAGCCCCTAACTAGGTGGTAACAGGAACATGAAAGCAGTCAGCCAGGTAAGAGACCGTCTAAGCAAAAGACATTGCCCTGAAAGACCATATGGAGCTCTGATTGGAGGGTGTCCTTATAGTCAGCTACCCTCCGCGCGGTCAGTGACAGGGTGGACGACATCATGTTTTCAGTGGCCGATATTTGGTAGGGTTTTTGGGGCAGCATTGGGTTTTTTCAGCATGGATATGAGGTAACAAGCTTGAAAAGGGGCGAGAGAATACCAGAGGAAAGGGAAAGGGTCAAGGAAGGTAGGTGGAGTTCTGGTGGTTTTGTTGTGAAGGGATCAGCAGGAGCACAGGTGAGGTTGACCGCTTAAAGGATAAATGCTAGCTCAGCCAGAGTGGTTGGTGAGAAGTAGGACAGTGGGGGTAGGGGGATGGGCAGTAGGAAGGAGGATGGTAAGACAGGAGGGCACACAGGATGACCAGTACCTTAAGTTGCTGCCAACGTTGTTAGCTGAGAGTGAGGAGGGGAAAGTGCAAAGTCGAGGGCTAATTGTCTTGTGTACACCCACTCCTACGGCTGTCTTATGCTTTCTTTGGCATTTCCCTTGTCGTTGGCACTGTTGCAAACTTTTATTTTCCCTTGTCAGAAGCACACTATTTTTCATGTTGAATTAGCAAAATACCCTTTTTGATAATGTACGCTTCTGATTGTTTACTTTTCCGAACTGTCCCTCTTATATATGTTCAGTGAGGCGCTCACCAATCCCTTTCTAGTGTAAGTTGCTGTTATAGTGTTCAGTCATCCACCTAGAGCTCAACACTGCATGTCTTGGGAGCCATACTACTTCCCAAAACTAATGCCTTTCCTGTAAGAATTGGTTTGGGTCTCTTGGAAGTTGGTTCTTCTGCTTTGATTAGCTGTACGTGTCTGTTTTGGAGATTTGTATGCAAGCCTCAGGGACCACACATCCTAACGTCAAGACAGGGTTCAATCTGAAAGGTAGACCAGTCCCGATTTGGGGAGCAATGGCATAGCAGACAGACTCCACTCATCGTTTGGGAGAAGGCCGGTGGACAGGTAGAGTTAATCACAATAGATCAAATCAAAGAAGACACCACACAGTTATACTGAAAAACATATACCCTTTAATGGAGGGTTAGACATAAAACACACAGTTCAAGTAAGTACTTTAGTTGCATACACTAAAGCAGTGCGCGCGTCCGTGCATGCATTCATGCTTGTGTGTGTGTGTGTTACAAAAATGTATATATAATACAGAAAAGGCCCTAAGCAGACCCTTATCACTCCTAAAGCTAATGTAAGCCATGTACCTGGTGGTAGACTCTGTGCATTGCAGTACTAAAGGGCAGAGGGAACAAGAGATCCCTAGATGACGCAAGCAGCACACATTACTTAGTTGCCACTACACATCCGCTATTCCCCACATCCTCTAATACATAGTAAAACAGCTAATACCCCGGTTCAGCATATATTGAATTGTAATACCTAGAGGGAGAGAAGGGCTTAAACAAATTCAACCATGCCCAACGAGCTCCCAAAAGGCAGGATATACAAAGACGTCTTGCAACTGATATTAAGCAGTTTCAGTGCACTCCTAGTAATAGCTGGAAACAAAATAACTAAAGTTAGATACAGTATCCCAAAACATCTGTGGGCAGGAGTGCAGTAGGGCGATTTACTACAGGAAATCGTCTAATAATTCACAGGTAATTGCTAGAAATCCAGTCTTTGTAGAGAAACTCCATGGTGCTAAGAGAGACTTGCAAACAATGTCAAAATTCAGGCGAATTTCATTTTTACTCAGTTTGAAAGAGTTCACAAGTTTGTAGAAAGTTTCCTCATACCAAAAAATAGAAAAACATCCACAGGCAAACCATGGCTATGCATTAAAGCCAGGTAAGTACTAGTTCTACTGCACAGGTTAGGACAACGTAGTAACCAACCCTAGGGAACACCAAAGGATATCGCTTTAAAGAGCTCAAGTTCGAGGTTTAAGACCCAACTAGCAAAGAAGGATGGATGTCAAGCAGGTTTCAGGCCCAGTGATGTCAATGGTGTTACGCGGTAGAGTGGGTCTGCACTATCAGGTTAACGCGATATAAACCACTTTAAAGGAAGAGGATGGGCTCAGAGTCAGCCTTTGTCAGCATAACCACCATTTTAGGCCTGCATTGTGGTCCATGAATGACTAGAAGTAGGGTTTAAACAAATGCATTCGTATATCAGTGGTTACCATACTGGTACATTGGGCTACTGATGCAATAAAAATGACTGCACCCCTGGTGAAGTCAAAGTTGGATTACGGCTGCCACTGGCTGACTCCACAACACGATTGTAGGATGGTACAATTACTGTATGAAAGTGGTCTTCAAACTGTGGCGCTTGTCCCCCTATGGCGGTCGAAAGGATGACCTAACCCCCTTAAGGGGGAACCGAAGGTTGTCCAGAGCAGGTGCGCGTTTCTTTAAAAAAGGGAGTGTGGGGACAACTTATAATAGAAAATATAAGCATGTATGGCAGCAGAGGGGCCCGGCAATAATATTTTTACTCAAATGAGGCGTGGGGATTGGGGTGAGGGCTCAGCATAAAAATGTGCTACCATAGAACTGCATATGAACAAGGGTTGCAGTTGCTTGGGAATTAACTAGATTCCACTCTTTTCACAAAAATAAAGTCAAAGATCCAGAAAAACCAGTAGAGGAAAAAGCAAAACATTTGGGGTCCCATAAAATGCAATACGTGCTTACCTAGCATAAGACCTAGATTGGTGTATACTATGCCAGTGCCATCTCTCTATACCCTCAAAGCACATTACCAAAACCTAACATTATCAGGAAAATATTTTGGATAGGTTATCATTCCAAGATGGACAGTTTGGTGCACTCCTATTGTACTATTTGAAAATACCCAATGAGGAGGTAGGGAACAAATAGTATTAATGAGGATTCCTGGCTGTTTTGCATCAATGAACGACCATGTAGGGAGCAACAGAATGACTACCAATCTTTGTTTGACAGCTAAATCCTTGATTAAAAGATTGCATGCTTGAATCACGAAGTGCGAAATGTATACAGGGCTTAGCACGCATTTCATTTTTCACAATACTAACATTAAAATGTGCATAACCATGAATGATTTATATTAATTCGGATAGCCAAATGATTTGATAGTGAGTTTTAAATGGCTGTGGTATCAATCTGTGCTATCTTGCTTAATGTTTGTAGAGAATTTTAGAAGAGATGGGGCTGGGCCTCAGTGTGAGCATCTCCACTCCCAAATGCACAGGCATCCTCAGCGGCATCTATATAATGTATTCTCTTCACAACTGGTTCATACATTTACTACCTACTTTTGCGATTGAATTCTTGACATTCAAAACAATATCACTTCCAAACTTAATCTATCCATTCCCCTGCAATTCCCTGCACTGTTCAAACTTGGAACGCTCCCTCCTCCCCATTCTGAATTGGGTTTTCTTAGAATGTTGCTCTTAATAATGGCCACATCCCATTCAGATCACCCTCTTCTGGTCTCTTGCCTGTCTTTTGAGCTGTTTTCCGTTGTTGGTTTCTTCATTTTGGCTTTCTTTAGTGAATGCATCACTTTCTAAAGGAGTTTTTTCCTGTGACTTTGCAAACTACCCCCTGATTGTCGTCCTGCCTTTTTTGGGTAAATGTCTTGTTAAAATATGCAGCCCTTCAAGTTTCCCATCATTGACCAGAACACCATCTTTTCTGTACTATCAATTCAGCTTCCATTTCGGAGTTCAGCTACTCTTTAGGTAGTCGGCAATGTCATGCATACTTAAGGCTCTGGTTCCCCTGCTGAGGTCTTTCCCACCCTTTCACTGCAGACTGGAATAGCCTTGTACCGTCTGAGTCACTGCAGACCGCACAGTGCTATCTGAGGACACCAGCATGGACCTGTAACATGGCGCCACATTCTCAGAGAAACAGATGATCCTAGCATCCGCAGGGATCGCTCATGCCAAGCCAGATTGTCATGCCTTCCCGGGAGCCGGCAGACGAACGCTGGCCCCTTCAAAGGACCCCGATCTAAGGGCCATGACTTTCCCTGTCTGGCCCTGTCAGGGCCTGATGGCCTGCATTGCTGCTATTGCTGGATCCGGTCAGCCGTCATCAGCCGCCTGTGGCGCACCTTATGTTGTCATCCCTGTGCTATCTAAGGCCACCCGTCTTGATACCACAATGCCCTTTTGCTGCCCGTTACAGCGTTCAAGCAAACGCTGCATTAGCTGGTTATCAGCTGCTCCGTTGACCAGCAAGTATGGGGCTATGAAGCTTAAGGTAGGAAGAGTTCTTCCTCTTCTGATCCGTCTTCCTCATATACATCAATTTGTCTGTCACTACGGACCGCTATCTCCCCCTATTACCCTTCCCCTTTTGCCTGATTCAAATAAAGCTGGCAGTCGACGCCAGTCCCTTCTTAGAGCCTGACTCAAAAAGGCTTCACATTGCCTGTCCTGGACAGGTTGCCCTAGGTTTGCCTCTACCCCTTCATGCACCATGGTTGTTGCACAGTATCACATGTGCTTATCTTCCCCTTATGCTTGAATCTCGTTTCCATGACTAGCGGATTTGACTCTCTGCAGCCTGAGCTGCACTTTAATTTAACCTACGTGTAACTACTGGGTTTGACTCTTTGCAGCCTGCACTGCACTTGCATTTAACCTACGTGTAATGTCTGTGCTATAGAGGACTGGATGTCCTCACTTTCTTTCAAACTTAACTCTTCTAATACCAAATTCTTTTGGTAACCTCTTCCACAAAATCTCTGGCACTTTCCCACTCGCCTCTTTTGAAGTCATACTTTTCTTGGGGTGTGCTGTTAAATCCCTTGTTTGCATACTTGATTCTAAACTAAACTCTAAATCTCATACTCTGATCTGTCCCAAGCTTTTTTTTTTCAGTTCTCTCTTCTTTGGAATATTAAGCCGCCTATTCCTCCTTTGAGCTCACCTGGATAGTGGTAATGCTGTTTCTATGGGTCTCACTGTATGGCTCATTTGATCACTGATGTTCAGAATTGCGAGCATGTCACTCCAGTCTAGAATACTTTTCATTGCACATCTATTCACTTTTGCATCTTATTCAAGATCTTCGGTATTACCTGTAAGGTGGTGGTCCTTGGGCTTCTTTCCCGTCTTGTTGAGATATTGCCATCTGGAGGTTCTAGACTAACGAGAAGTGCCAACCTTTTACATCTTGATATTTCCCAGTTTAGATACTCCAGTTTTTCCCATCATTCTTTCTCAGCTGACAGCCTCATGCACTTGGAATGCTCTGCCCACCAGGGTTTGAAAATGCTCTTAAGACTTTTTTGCTTGCATATCCTTCATTTGTTTTTTGTTGTTTTTTATGCCCTGTCTTTTGTATGGTTTTTGCATTGATTTACTGCTTTTTAATCAAGAAAAAAATGTTTTAATGCTTACTGATGTACTTTCATTGTTTTATGATCTTTGCATCTGTAATGTGTGCTGCACCCTGCTGTCTTTGGATCAGGGTGCGCTAGATGCACATTTTAAAATAAAATAAAAAAGTATAGGATACATGGCTCCCTAGGGCGCATTCATTGGTTCCCTTCTCTTATCAGTAGGCACCACTCCTCATCTTCCATCATTGTCCCTTTTTGTTGCCTACACCACATTTATGCCGCTGAGTCCAGGGTTTTTAAAAATGTGTGTTCCCGGGGCTCTATCACTCTAGAATTTCAACACAAGACTCCACTCACTACATGCACATTAACATGAATCACAGTCTGCAAATGGGATGTTTTAAATAAAAGAAACTATTCGTCTTTTTATTATATATAAAAATACATAATTGTGCTTTCTCTTCTTAGAAATTTGTTGATGGTAAAGAGCTTCATATTCTGGTATACTTCTTCAAATTAATCCAGCTCATTAGACACACCTCAATCCCTTCATTCAACATAGAGGTATATGCCTTCGTAAATCTCTCTTAATTGATCGAATGACCCCTGCATGAAATGGCGAAAATTAAACCGTGATTAACAAATACAAACATCAAATACAATCTGTAAACTTTTAGTAGCCGTAGCCTCCTTCCCCAAGACATTATCCTTAATCATGGTCTTATGGTTCAGTTCCTTTATGATCCTTGGCCACACAACTGATGCATTGATAATTCATCAACTTTAAATCATCTTCCTAAAATAATAACGAAAACCAATATGAGTTTGTTACTTCAATCTTTAGCCATCATCTGTGCTAATGAGTTTCGATCCTATCAAGTGGGGCCATTGCACAGTGGATTATTATGAGTCCCCACAACTAGCAACGGGTTGGCTGAGAGCTGGTATAGTAGTCATGAAGCCACCTGTTGTTGTTTTGTTGTTTTTTTAACCACTTTATTCAAAATTTACAATAAACATGAACTAGAAAACAACAATTTGCACAGATAAACCTGAACCCCCCTTAACCCCCACCACCACTTGTTCTTCCTCATTCATACAAGGTGCTGTATATGCAGAAACAGAGGAAGGAAAAGGGAAGGAAAGGAATAAAATAACCACATCATGTCACTCACAACATCTTTCCCATCTAATGAGGTTATGCTTCCCATGATCCTACTTTCATAAAGCTCTCCTTGCTTTCCAAAGGCCATTCAAATCGACGCACATTATTAATATGTTTGGGGAAAGAGTGCCCTCTTGATGATATAGCCAGGTATAGGGCTGCTTGTATTTCTACAATGATTAATGGGGACTTCATTTCAAAAAAGAATTTCCCCCTCCACCCTGGGTTGGAGGTCAGGCCAATGGTAATTTTAGAAATGTGTTTATTTTGTGCTCTTAAAGGACAGTGCAGCTTTATTAGCCCAAACATATGCCAGCGATTTCCAAACCTTCTTATGCTGCACCCCCTGAGCAAATATACTGTTGTCTAGCCCCCTTCACACACAATGTCAGAATTTGTATTAGCTATTAAATGCAGTTACTGTCTTCCCATTTGAAAACCGTACACCCACCCCCCCCCTGAAGATTTGCAGGGCCTCTCTAGGGGGCCAGCCCCACACTTTGAAGACCACTGCTTAGTTGTCACGGGGAAGATCAATACTCTTAAGAGCTCCCACCCATCGCTCACCATATTGGTATAGGTTATAAGGGTACATGGAATCCCGATGGTCCTCCAGGTAAGCAATATAGTAATATACAAAATTGGACCTCTGTAATGAGGTTGGAAAAATACAACTAACAAGTTATTTCAATACAAAAAATTAATTTATTACAAAATGTACCACAATATTAAAACCATATAATTTCTAAAGATAAATCACAATTTTGACATCTAATTCATTCCACCTTTCATACCCATACTCTCACTCACACAACCAATGTCAACTTTAAACAATACTAAATGTCAGCCCTTGCGTAGAACCCTTGTTGTATATATCCACACAGAGGTTTTTTTTCCACAACCGTATCTCCTGGTGGTGTGTGTATCTGTACAGTAGCAACCCAAGCTTATTGACGTCTACATATGTTTCAGTCGGCAAATAGGGGCTTTCAAATGCAATCTGGCGTAGTTCCGACCTTCTTCAGGACATAGATGAGGTATAAATCTTCCCTCACACTCATAACACAATCCGGTGGAAGATGTCTTCCAATATTCACTCTTCAATATAGATTAGTGGGGGTGGCGCAAACTCGGGACCTAATCCACAGTGCTACATGGGTATAAGTTCCACGAAGCTTCTAGCAATACATCTGCATCAATACAAAGATGAGGGGAACCACCTTATAAATAGGCGCTTAGTCAGATATCCCACTCCCGTGAATGGAGTCAATCAACAGTTCTTGAAACAAAATAGCTGCTGAAGTAGCTGTCTCAAGCTCAGAGCTTTAACATCGGCATGTCCAATCCTACACGGCTAGCGTCTGTTGCTGGGTAAAATTCTTCCCTCGGTGTAGAGGAAGTAATCAAATTACTCTCCGCTGATATCTGCGGTTTCCAAGCTCTGTGTCATGATGCCTACCCCCGGGGACCAAGACCTGGTCCAGCAACCCCGGAAGCAGGCATGAAGTTATTTTGAGCAAGCCCAAAAACCCCTGCTAGGGGCTGTTTGAGTGCAGTCTTGGCGCCTATGGCGCCAGGCTCATATGGAGAGTCAGTCCTGGCGCCATAGGCGCCATGCTCATAAAGTAGAACTTACCTGATGCAGACCATGCTGCAAACTTACCTGATGCAGACCATGCTGCAAGAGCTCCAAGCCAAATGAGGCTTGGAAGGGACTATTTTACCTAGGGACTATTTTTTACTCGGGTGGGGCTGGGGAGGAATACTTACCTGGGACTACTTTATTCTGCATCCAGCAGCGTAACGCTCACCGTGTCTGCAAGCCTGCATCCAGTCTTCTGTCACGCCCGCCTTGAGTCTGCAGCTCCTAGAAAAAGGGAGGAACAGAAGGAGAAAAGGTTAGAACAAGAGCAATATCTTCGATCCTTACCTGAATTCCGGATCCACCGCGCCTTCGAGCTGGAAGAAAGAAGTATTTTACACACGCTGCCTCTCCTGCTGCAGCGCCGCGCTGAGCTCACCGGCCTTCGTAGCATCCTCACGATCCACCGCACCCTTCTGCATGTTCCCACCGCACTCCGGCACCGAAGGGGAACACAAGAACAGCAAAGGTGAGCCAAGGGAATAAACAGAGGCAATAGTAACTACCCCCATAGACTTACCTGATTTACCGGCGGGGGTACTATTCCTCTTCACGGGTCGGCGCAGTCTACATTGCATCCTCGCCGTACCCTGGCCCCTAAGGGGAACAAAAGGACAACAAGGTGAGACAAAGGGGCAAACAAGGGAAATTCTTCTCACCACAATAGACTTACCTAATTTTACCGCCGGATGCATTATTCCCCGAACTTCATATTTTCTCTCCGCACCTGAATAAGGGAGCAAGCAACAGGTTACATTCTGGCCTTATTTTATTGAACTGTGTTGGATAAGACAAATCCTACCCTGAACTTCGTCAGCTACTACGAGGAACTCTTCGCTGGGGTCAAACTGCAAGGAATCAGACAAGAGTTAAAGTCAGACATTTGAACTCTCACGAACTACAATGACCTGAAACTCACCAATTCCTTCTAACCAGTGAGGCAACTGGTTATCTACGCGCCCCTGCGCTCGATGCAGGATGGAGAGCTCATCCTTCCAAACCATCAGAAGAATACTCCTACGGGCCAAGCAAACCAAGCTGGGAGGGCCAGTCCAGTCTGTCATCTCGGCACTACACGTCACATTGGTGGAGACCGCAGCTGTCCAGTTCGGATCGACGCCCCTGTGGGAGCCAGGTGAGCGTAACAGAACGCGAAGCCTACCCACAAATTCCCACCCGGGCGTTATGGAAACCTCAGAAACTGACCTATTGGCCCAACTACTAGGGGAACTGAGGGCAGAAGTGCATTCCGCCCGTCAAGAGACCAATGCTCTTAGGAGAGAGCTGATTTTGTCAAAGGAGCGAACTGATGATCTTGCTAGGCAATTACTGCAAAGCCAGGCTGGACAAACGCCCCTACCAGGACTTGGGGGGGGGGGGGGGGGGGGGGGCGGGGGGAATCCAGCGCCTGTTTCATTGAGTAACTCTGTGCAAATAAACCTACCAGGAACTATTCCATTAGCTCCGCCCGAACGCTTTGCCGGGGACCCTAAAAGGTTCGCCGTGTTCATGAACCAATGCCGCTTGCACTTTTTTATGCAGACCTGGACCCTTCCCAAACGATCAAGCCAAGGTAGCCTTTGTATTGTCATATCTCAGTGGCAGTGCAGCTGATTGGTCAATTCCACTAGTTACTCAGGATGACCCAATTCTTCGAGATTTTCAGGGCTTTCAAACGAGTATGGAAAGACTATTTGCCCGGCACTCCCAAGGACAGGCCCTGGATAACAAACTTTTGTCCCTACGACAGGGTAACCAGGACCTTCTATCCTACATTGCGACCTTTAATAAGTTGATAGTGGAAACTGGATGGCCTGAGGTAAAACGAATCACGTTATTTCATCGAGGGCTTTGAGGAGAACTCAAGGATGTCTTGGCTCAAGTCGTGAACCCACCTCAAGACTGCGCTGAATATATAGACTTAGTGGTCCAGTTAGATCACAGACTTCAGAACAGAAAGGCTGATCGAGCCAAGTTTGAGAATCGGGTGTTGGTTAAAACCCACGCTAACCCCAAAGGAGCAGATTCTTCAGAACCCATGCAAATCAGAGGGGTTAAAGGACCCTTAACCTAGAAAGAAAGAGAAAGGAGACGGCAAATGCAATTGTGTCTATATTGTGGAACTTCTGGGCATTTCCTACGGGATTGCCCAGTGAAACCACCCAAGAAGGTGGTAGGAGCTGCTGATAAAAGCCATATGGAGTCAGACTCGGGAAACGACCACACCCGACAAGCGTAGAGGTCCGCTTGCCGAGCTTAAAGAAGGATACTCAGACCTCGCATTTCATCATGCCAATGGTCCTCGTAGATCCAGGGCAGCCATCGCGTATGCACGCAGTAAAGGCATACATAGATAGCAGGGCCATAGGAAACTATGTGGACTACGAATTGGCTTCCAGGATGAATCTACCTCTCTGCCGAAAAACCACCTCTGATGTCATCACCACAGTCGATGGAACTGAAATCGCCTCTGGGCCTGTGACTCATTCCACCGCAGAGATGACACTATTGGGTCAGGATGGGCATCGAGAGACTATTGTGTTTGATCTAATCAAAGCCCCACAGTTCCAAATTATACTGGGGATACCTTGGTTGGAAACACATAATCCTTGTATTGATTGGCGAGAGAAGAGAATAACCTTCCCGGATTGTGCACAAACCTGTTACCCAAAGAAAGATCTGAACGCAGGCCTGGCCCCAGTAACCACATCAGTTATGCAACTACCTCCAGAATACCAAGAATTCCAGGATGTCTTCCAAAAAGAACAGGCAAACACCGTACCGCCTCACAGATCGTACGATTGTCAAATCGATCTCATACCCGGTGCACAACCCCCTTGTAGCAGGATCTATGCCCTTACGGAACCTGAGAACCTTCACCTACGACAATACTTATACCAGTACCTTGCCAATGGCTTTATTCACCCATCCAAATCCCCTGCATCTTCAGCTTTGTTCTTCGTGCCCAAAAAGGAAGGTGACCTCAGAACGTGCATAGACTACCGCGCATTGAACCAGATAACTGTTAAGAACCGATACCCATTGCCTCTGATCCCTGAACTACTGGACCAAGTGAAGGATGCTTGCATATACACTAAATTAGATCTCCGGGGGGCATATCATCTGGTACGTGTAAAAGAGGGCGACGAATGGAAGACTGCTTTCCGCACTAAGTATGGGTTATTCGAATACCAGGTGATGCCTTTCGGGTTGTGCAATGCACCAGCAGCCTTCCAATACTTCATGAATGATGTCCTTCGTGAACTCATTGACGTTTGTGTTGTCGTATATATCGATGATATTCTAGTATACTCCTCTTCAGAATCTGACCATGTGAAGCACGTCCGAGCAGTCCGTGAGAAATTGCGCCAGCACAAACTATATGCAAAACTAGAAAAATGCGTTTTTCATGCCACAGAAGTTGAATTCCTTGGGTTTATCCTGACCCCAAAGGGAATCCGAATGGACTCACGAAAGGTGGACGCAATCCTTAAGTGGCCATCACCAAGTTCAGTTAAAGGAGTACAAAGCATGCTCGGCTTTGCCAATTTCTACCGCAGATTCATCCCAGATTTTTCACATGTCGTACATCCCATCACAGCACTCTTGCGAAAAAATAAACGCTTTATGTGGACTGAAGAAGCTGAAAATGCCTTCCAAGAGCTGAAAGCGAAATTCACGTCTGCACCTATATTAAAGCACCCGCGCCCTGACCTTCCATACATAGTGGAAACTGATGCATCCAGTCTAGCCATGGGAGCTGTCCTGTCTCAAAAGGACCCTGAAACTGGCCAGCTTCACCCAGTAGCATTTTGGTCCAGAAATTTCTCGGCACCCGAGTTAAACTATGCGGTTACCGACAAGGAGTTATTAGCCATTAAATCCGCCTTCAAGGCTTGGCGGCACTATCTTCTCGGTGCCAGGCATACCATTACTGTGATCACCGATCACCGGAACTTACAGTATTTAAAAACAGCCAAGGCCCAATCGTCACATCAACTCCGATGGGCATTGTTCTTTGCCGAGTTCGATTTCGTGATAACCTATCGACCAGGTTGTAAGAATGGTAAAGCAGATGCCTTATCCCGAATAGGGATGGGAGAGGCAGAAGTGAACCCGGAACCAGTACCTATAATTTCCGAACAAAGGATTCTTGGCATGACTACTCTACAGACACTAGAGGACATTCAGGTAAAGATCCAGCAACTCTTTGATCCTACAGCCCTGCAGAACTAGGTAAAGAAAGGCCCGGACTACTCTGTCACCAAAGATCTGCCTTATTACCAAGGGCGGCTATTTCTGCCACACAAGGAACTACAAGAGCTAGTCATTTCCCGTTATGATACCCTAATGGAGGGGCACCCAGGTATTGCAAAAACTGAAGCTAAAATTAAAAGAGAATTCTGGTGGCCCACCTGGCGAAAGGATATTAAATCATTTGTGATGTCTTGTGGTATTTGCGCCCGAAACAAAAGTCAAAAGAAAAAACCAGCTGGACTCTTACAACCTTTAGACATTCCGCCTACACCATGGCACACCTTATCGTTTTATTACTGATCTACCTCCTTGTAATGGATTTAACACCATTTTAGTTATTGTGGATCTTTTTTCCAAGATGGCCCACTTTATTCCTTTAAAAGGATTACCTTCAGCCTTTGTCTCGGGAGGATAGCTCAAGGGCAACGTGCTCGCCTTGGAAGTAAGATGACACAGAGCATCACAGGTTCGATCCCCAAGTCCGCGCTTAGAAACCTCCGGGTATTAAGCGCGTTATAAATAATCTATCATATCATAGCCTCAATCCTGGCCAAAGAATTCCTCGAAAACATTGTTCGTATACATGGATTTCCGTCCGTGTTGGTCTCTGACCGGGGCAGTCAATTCATTGCACATTTATGGAAGAAATGTCAATTGGCGCAAATCGACGTGAGATTATCGACCAGTCACCACCCACAGACCGATGGTCAAACGGAGAGGACCAACCAGACCCTTGAACAATACCTGCGTTGCATGTTACATCAGACTGAGAGTAATTGGAAGGAAATTCTTTGGATCTCCGAATATGCATACAATAATTCAGTACATTCTGGAACTGGACAAAAGCCCCTTTTATACCCTATATGGGCACCATCCTCGAACCTCAGACCTTGACTCACCCCAAAACTTAGAAATGCCCGCAGTGGACCATCTATACGCTACGATTACACAAGCCTTTAAGGAGGCAACTGCACATTTAAAACAAGCGAAGGAGAAATATAAGAAAGATGCTGATCGACATAGAAGTGATACCTCACAGTACCAGATAGGGGATCAAGTATGGTTGGCCACAAAACACATACCTCTCAAGGGAACGCGGTACTTTAACCCTAGATATTTGGGACCTTACTCCATTAAGGCCATTATCAACCCGGTGGCCGTCAAGTTGAACTTACCTGCTAATATGCGAATTCACCCCGTCTTTCATGTGTCACTTTTGAAGCCAGTGCAACCAGGGATAAGACTAACCAAGGCACCAGACCCCATCCTTATAGACGGGGAACCCGAATTTGAGGTTAAGAACATCCTGGATGGTGAAGATTTTCATTTAATCGACTGGAAAGGTTACGGACCACAGGAAAGGTCTTGGGAACCTAGTGACCATGTTCATGCACCTCGATTGGTGAAAAGATTCCACTGAAATTTCCCAGACAAACCAAAACCACGGGGAAGAACGACTTTAGGACGGGGCCTTGGGGGGGGGGGTTAGTGCTGTCATGATGCCTACCCCCGGGGACCCAGACCTGGTCCAGCAACTCCGGAAGCAGGCATCAAGTTATTTTGAGCAAGCCCAAAAACCACTGCTAGGGGCTGTTTGGGTGCGGTCCTGGCGCCTATTGCGCCAGGCTCATAAAGTAGAACTTACCTGATGCAGACCATGCTGCAAACTTACCTGATGCAGACCATGCTGCAAGAGCTCCAAGCCAAATGAGGCTTGGAAGGGGCTATTTTACCTAGGGACTATTTTTTACTTGGGTGGGGCTGGGGAGGAATACTTACCTGGGACTACTTTGGAGGCTATTTAAACCGCGCCCGAAGAGCAGCACACGCTTCGCGTTATTCTGCATCCAGCAGCGTAACGCTCACTGTGTCTGCAAGCCTGCATCCAGTCTTCTGCCACGCCCGCCTCGAGTTTGCAGCGCCTACAAAAAGGGAGGAACAGAAGGAGAAAAGGTTGGAACAAGAGCAATATCTTCGATCCTTACCTGAATTCCGGATCCACTGCGCCTTCGAGCTGGAAGAAAGAAGTATTTTACGTGCGCCGCTTCGCCTGCTGCAGCGCCGCACTGAACTCACCGGCCTTCGCAGCATCCTCACGATCCAACGCATCCTTCTGCACGTTCCCGCCGCACTCCGGCACCTAAGGGGAACACAAGAACAGCAAAGGTGAGCCAAGGGAATAAGGTACCTAAGGGGAACACAAGAACAGCAAAGGTGAGCCAAGGGATTAAACAGAGGCAATAGTAACTACCCCATAGACTTACCTGATTTACCGCCGGGGGTACTATTCCTCTTCACGGGTCGGTGCAGTCTCCATTGCATCCTCGCCGTACCCCGGCCCCTAAGGGGAACAAAAGGACAACAAGGTGAGACAAAGGGACAAACAAGGGGAATTCTTCTCACCACAATAGACTTACCTAATTTTACCGCCGGAGGCATTATTCCCCGAACTTCATATTTTTTCTCTGCACCTGAATAAGGGAGCAAGCAACAGGTTACATTCTGGCCTTATTTTATTGAACTGTGTTGGAGAAGACAAATCCTACCCTGAACTTCGTCAGCTACCATGAGGAACTCTTCGCTGGGGTGAGGTGCAAACTGCAAGGAATCGGACAAGAGTGAAAGTCAGACATTTGAACTCTTACGAACTACAATGTTCTGAAACTCACCAATTCCTTCTAACCAGTGAAGCAACTGGTTATCTACGCGCCCCTGCGCTCGATGCAGGATGGAGAGCTCATCCTTCCAAACCATCAGAAGAATACTCCTATGGGCCAAGCAAACCAAGCTGGGAGTGTCAGTCCAGTCTGTCATCTCGGCACTACACGTCACATTGGTGGAGACCGCAGCTGTCCAGTTCGGATCGACGCCCTTGTGGGAGCCAGGTAAGCGTAACACTCTGCAACGTTCCTCACCCAGACCGAGTTGTGACCCCTATTGGTATCTAGTTAAAATGTTGCACCAAAAATGTTGTCCGTGCAAAAATCGGGAAAATACCTCTGCAGTGAAAAAGTCACTTAGAAAAAAGTAGTCAAAAAATGTAACTGAATATTAGCCATAAATGCAGTGATGGTAAGGTAATTATTAGAGTTAAGAAGTGTTTAGTGGCCTTGTGATTGCCTGGCTTAGGGTTAGGATAGGGGGTAGGGTACAGATAGGGGTTAGCATTAAAGGAAAGATGTTGGTTAATTTTAGGGTAAGGATTAGGCTCAGGGTGATTGCCGCAGGGCACGTGATGCTGGGGTTTGGTTAATGGTTAGTGTAGATTAAGTGTCAGGGTATGTTGTAGGGTAGGGGTTATACTATGGGTACGGCTAATAGAGTAAGTGTTAAAGGGATAAGGACTTTGAGCTGGTGATGATGATGCATGATATGGCTTAGGATAAAGCTAGTGGTTAGGATAGAGTAAGCATTAAGTAAGTTTTAGGGAGTTTGGGTTAGGGCAATGGCTATTTAATTCATGGCACTCTGCTGATGGGGTTGGAGTGAGGTTCACCGATTATTTTCTATTTATTTGGTGTTTTATATTGAGTCACATGCAAATGAAATGTTGTATCGCGCTAAAGTGTTCGGTAAGCGTTAAGGGTAGGATAAGGGTAGCAATTGGAGTTAGGATAAGTTTTAGTAATGGAGTTGGGGTGATTGTAGAGATTTCATTAAAGGTGTGGGTCCTTCTTCGTGTTACAGCCATGTACGTTTGTGTATTTAAAAACAGCTTTTTGGCGGCCTTCTTACCGGAAACATTTTCACACTTTTCATTGCTTCTATTGACTTACAACATTTTGGAAACAACTTTTTGCAGACTATTTTTTCACATGGCTACATTTTTCTGAGGACATTTTCACATAGAATCGCCCTGTTCAATTCTGAGATTGCTTCACCTTCGTCATTACCTTTCTAGAGACCTCGATCCATACTTGTTTGCCATCAGCTCTTCGATTTGTGGCAACTCACATAATGTCATCCCTTCTTTCTTCAACTCTCAGCCCCTTGTCCCACATTGTAAGCCTCACGGATTGTTTTTCCCCTATGCTCTTGCAATCTACACCTGTACCATTCAAATACATTCCCTTGGAAAATCGGGCGCGTTTTCTTTTGGCATACTTTTAGGAACATAGCTCAACAAATCATAGATATGTATATATTCATAATTGCTTCATGTTCATTTTTATAGCATGCCTGTTACTTTAACTTTTGATAATGTTATCTGACAAAATTGCATTTTTTAATTCTTTGTTTGATGAAGCATGTGCCTATGAGAGTCCCAGTTCCCTTATTAATTCTTGATATTTTCTGTTCATCAGTCTACCCTCCATCTTAATGTGACATTTCTCTTTTGTTTCAGGTGGAAATGGCTACATTAATGACTACCCCATGGGGCGCTTCTTGCGTGATGCTAAGCTGTATGAAATCGGTGCTGGAACTAGTGAAATCCGTAGACTCGTGATTGGTCGGGCATTCAATGCACATTTTAAGTAATAGCCAGAAAAGTAGCCTGCAGTCGCAAACCAAAAAGTCTTCGCAGAATGCAGTCAAGAAACATGCGTCGTCTTCTCTCCTAAGATTTTAGGAACTGTTGTCTGCAGTCGGCCATATGTTACATAGCTTACCGGACAACTATTGGAAATCTTTGTAGGGCAAAGTGCTGCTGATTGATTCTATTTTCTGTATGGGTATTTTGATATCAGAGGCGTGGAAATGAAGGAAAAAAGTGAAATTGGATCAGTGTATAGTGCACATTTATGGATCATAGATTGACTTTACAGTTTATTTTTTAAAAGAAAGCAATGAATTATGGAAAGGGGTTTCCTCCAAGCACCACCAGTTCCATTAACAACTGGATGTACAAACACATTGAAGGTTTTCATAATAAGTTTTTCAAAACTGAGCACAATTGCTGTATTTCAGTTGGGACACGTAATGTGAAGTTTTTAAAAACTGAGCACAATTGCTGTATTTCAGTCAGGGATAAAGTTAACAGTCCCTTCCAAAAGTCTATTACGCCACCGTCTGTTTCTTGGACTACTTGCTGTGGAAGCTGTCACTCCTTGAAGTGGATCCCCTCTTTCATGTCAGCTACGAAAGATTCAGCCAAAGGCAGAGTAGAGGATTGGGCATAGCAGGCACCCAAAAAAGGATACAGTGACGAGGAGGTACAACATGGATATAAGGTGGATTTAAAGAAGAAAAGTGACACTGGCTATGCATATCAAAAGACTTTGGGTGAGAGGGAGGACAGTTACACCTAATTCTTTAAAAATACGATATAAAAGAATGATATTTACACATGCAAAATGAAAATAAACAATCTACATATACTCTTTGTTGTGGAATCAGTATTTAAAGTACCTAAATTGAACTACTCTGAGTTTGGAGTATTTACCACGAATTGCGTCATTAAACTGCATACAGTCACATGTCCTTTCAACTCTGGATGCACTTAAAACAACCAAAGACAGCCTAAACAGCACAACCAAAGAAAACACATCAAATAAAAACATGCTAAACACAATCTTTCTCATTTGTGCCAATGCAACAGTACCCGTTTTCAGGTCACCATCTTATAAGTCAATTAGTTTTGTTATATCTCGCACAGCAATTCTTCCTGAAAGGACATTTAGTGCAGAGGTTGTAATCCATTGTGTGAAATAGGGAATTCCTGATATCAAATCTCATAGTTCCCATGTCTTCTCTTCGCATTACTGAAGTAGTCTTGCATCCTTTCTTCTTTCCCACATACCATGAAGATGCCTCTCCTACAGGGACACGACTGCAACCATCTTGGAACCAGAATTCGGAAAAAAACTGAGCGCCCATCCCC
The DNA here is from genome assembly GCF_040938575.1 of Ambystoma mexicanum. NCBI lineage: Eukaryota > Metazoa > Chordata > Amphibia > Caudata > Ambystomatidae > Ambystoma > Ambystoma mexicanum. The sequence goes on from NC_090940.1 coordinate 405,370,767, forward strand.
TTACATGCTCCACTGCTCCCAAACCCCATCCCTTTCTGTAAAGGGCCAGGGAAGACGCACACAGCATTAGGGTAGATTGAGGTCAAAAAGACTGAATCCTAAAAGACCGAATATGGGATGCCCATTTTGACCATATATATATCTATATATATTTCTGAGGCTTGTGGAATCTGCTTAGATCACATGCTGTGCATAGGCTGACATTTAGTGGAAGCTGCAGAGTATTACAGTTTGTTTTTTGAAACTCTAAAAGGGGCGTAGAACCAGGGCATGCCAGTAATACTATCCGTAGTGTGACGCCCGCTGTACCCATGATCACTCACGTGTGTAGGGCCCTCAGATTTTTTTTCTGCCATACAAGTCGGTCGCATATTGCGGAGTTCCCTTGGCATTAGCCAATTATACTCAAATTATTGTTAAAAATTCCCCGTTCTTTTCACCCTACAGCGAAGATCGACGCCGGTGAAAATCAAGGAGACCAGCCGTCAAAACTCCACAACAGACTTTGGGCCTTGGAAGGCCTCTTGCCTCGGCCCGAGCCTTGGAAGGCCTCTGGCCTCGGCCCTGTACAAGTAGGGAGAGTGGGGGGTGGTCATACAGGCTCCCACATTAATTTCCTACATATACTCGCCCGCTGCCACATTAATACATATGGAGAGTACTCCTTTCAAGTTCTGCCCAAAGTGTAACCGGAAGTTCCCCTGGGTAGATAAGCACAATACGTGCAATTTGTGTTTTCCACGAGACCATCCTGAGGCTACGTGTGGAGCTTGTAAACTCTTCAAGCCTAAGACACTTAAAGACAGCTCCACTAAACGCTGGGCCCACTATGCCAGGCAACAAGAGGATTAGGACGCCGAAGGGGCCTTTAGCGATGGCAGCAACGCAGATTTAGCAGACGGCGAGGGCACAGGGGTGACTTCAGACACCCACACGCAAGCCCCCGACCTCGGAGGACTGGCCAGCGGCCCAGTTATGGAGAAAACACCCGGCGGCAAAAGTGCTACCCACACCACTTCCGCTAAGCACATCAGCCGCGACTCAACATGCGTGTCGAGCGATCGGCAACGGAAGGCACTGATAGAGCGGTCCAACGATTGTGTCCAATGGGCGTTCCCGTTCGCGATCGCCACATGACAAAGACCAACCGTCCGCGGTTGGAAAAGGTGCCGCACTCCCAATAGTTGTAGAGGCTCGATTGTCAGAAGACCACTCCGACCTCTATGCCCCCAAATCAAAGCACGTAGCGTCTACTCCCGAGATTCGGCGCCCTCCATCTACTACCTCCGAATCTTGATGCAAAGCGTTAAAGACTGCTTCCGATCCTCGACGCCAGGCATCGAAATCCTTGGAAACCCCTAAAACCTCAGGAAAACATTCCTCTAGTCACGAGAAGGGGGAGAAACAACATAAGAAACCTTCAGAACATCATAGGGAAAAACAGAAGGCTCCTAAAGTAGTAGAAAGTTCCAAGGTCCCTGACTCTACTCCTAAGGTTAAAATTGTCCCTCCCACTCATCATCATATGGGCATGGATGAGGAACCAGAACAGGAGAGGTTTATTCCCAGTTCCTGGGAATTCAACTCAGCTGATATTGATAGAGTTATCAGTAGGATGTCATTTATGGCAGACTTCTATGAGAAAGACCCTAACTATTTTCATAGTTATGCTAACACCCCCGCTACCTCTGCCCCTTCGGGGTCTAAAGACTCAGCCCCCTGCTAAAAGACTCCACTCTGAGATACATGCACAGTTTGGTCACAGACCCTTTAGTGGTTAAATCTTACTACCCCGAATCATACTGTGAGGAGACAGAACCACAGATGGTAGATGACCAAACAGGGGTCTCTTACTACGAGGATGACGAGAACCAGGAGGAGGAGGAGGCTGAAGCCTACAATCTCGACTCCCCTGTCCCTAAAGACCCTCCGGTGCATGATTCACCGGTAGATAACCAGCCACTCCTCAACGAGGTACTAGCTAAGGCAGCAGCCCATTTTCTAGATCGACACACAGGGTGTGCAAGAAGATGGGAATTTCGCGGAAGAGATCCTGGGAGACAAAAGAGCCATTACCCAGGCTATTCCTATATTAAAATCTATCCAGAGTAGGATTGATCCCTCGCTGGTAACCCCAAATTTAACTTGTGCGGTCAATCCGCGAGTAGAACAATTATTTCGCGCTGCACCCTCTGATCCCATGTACATTAGGGGTCAATTAAAGCCCGACTCCCCGGTAGTTACATCCACCAGAAAGATGGCAGGTACACCTCTTGCTTCTTCTGAAGCGCCCCCGATAAAGAGAGCAAAAAAATCTACTCTCTAGGTAGGAAAGTGGCTTCCACTTCAGCCTATCAGGCACGCATCACCAACAATACCACTCTTCTGGCAAGCTTTAACTGTCATCAATGGGAAGAGGTAGCTGCCTTTAGTATCCTCCGCACCTGAGCCCCTAAAAAGCCAGTTGGCTCAAATTGCAGCAGACGGAAGGTCCGTATCTGGATGCATCCTTAAAACATATTTCGATGCAGCAGATAATGCTGGAAGATTAATAGCCGAAGGCACAGTAATAAAACGCCATGCTTGGCTAAGGCAGTCAGGGTTCAAACCCGAGACCCAAGCCACTCTTATAGACATGCTGGTAGAGCCAAACGTCCTGTTCGGCAAGGCAGTGTAGGAGGCACTGAAGACGGCTAAAGATGAGTATGAGACCCTAAAATCTCTCGGACAACTCACAAGTAAACCCTCAGGGCAAAGGGGAAATCGTTTTTGTCACTTTGGCAGCCAAGGCTCCCAGAGGGGTTCCAACTACTACCAAAATCAAGGAACCTCATGGGGCAGCAATCAGTTCCAGACATCACAGGGATTCACCAGAAGACAGCGCAGGGGCCGCACTAGGGGTAGAGGCAGCCCCGCCAGAGGTGGTACGCCACCCAGGAAACAGTGACATTCTGCTTCGGATCCCCTCCCATGCATCCCCAGTAGGGGGGCACATTTCCACCTTCACCCACGCATGGGAAGGGATCACTTCTGACAGATGGGTGCTGTCCACAGTGTCTGCAGGATACTGTATAGAACTACTACAGCGGCCCCACGACCATCCTCCAACACAGAAGGTACACTCGGAGCACCAAAAAATCCTTCTCGAGGAGATTCGCCATTCTGCAAAGGACGCCATAGAACTCGTCCCGGGCAACCAGGTAAACAGGGGTATTTATTCAACCTACTTCCTTGTGCCAAAAAAAGATCTAACACTGCGGCCAGTATTAGACTTGTGCCCTGCAAACAAGTATGTCAAGCTACAAAAAGTCTGCATGACTACACTCCAAGAGGTAATCCTCCTACTAAAAAAGGGGGATTACATGGCAACATTGTATATGAAAGATGCCTATTTTCATATTTCTATGTTCCCAGCGCACAGAAGATTCTTGCGTTTCAAGATAAACAACCAGCACTACCAGTTCAAGGTGCTGCCCTTCGGTATAGCCTCGGCTCCAAGGGTATTCACCAAGGTACTGGCAGTGTTGGCGACGCACCTACGCAGGGAGGCAATCCCGGTGTACCCTTACCTGGACGACTGGCTCATCACAGGGGAAACCCCCTTAATTTGCAGACTAAACATCCAAAGAACTATCGACCTCCTCTTCCAATTGGGCTTCTCGATCAACGAGAAAAAATCAAGCCAGGTTCTAAGCACCTCAAAACAGTTCCTAGGAGCTGTCCTAAACACCCAAGAGGGGTTGGCCTTTCCATCAGAGGAAAGAATTTGGAATCTGTTGCTGCAAATTCCTCTATCAGGCCGGTCGCCAAATAAGGGTGCGCAAAGCGATGCGTTTGCTAGGCATGATGGCATCTTGCATTTACCTGGTTCCCCACGCGTGCCTGCGCATGCGACCCATGCAGGAATGGTTGGCGAAACAGTGGTCTCAAGCAAGTGGTCAGTGGGACGATCTAGTGGTCGTTTCGCCAACACTTGTACAGAGTCTTCGCTGGTGGACAAGAGAAAATCTTACGAAGGGGAAACCCTTCTACGATCCAGAGATACAGGCCGTTGTCACAACAGATGCCTCCCTAGCAGGTTGGGGAGCCCACTACCTGCACCATACAGCTCAGGGTCTCTGGTCTCACACAGTGGCTCAGAAGCACATCAATCTGCTAGAACTTCTGGCAGTCTTCAGGGCGCTTCGAGCATTCAAACCCTTCCTATCCAACCTGTCAGTGCAGATCCTAACAGACAGCACAACGGCAATGTTTTACCTAAACAAACAAGGGGGCACGCGTTCGCCAAATCTGTCCAAGCGTGCCTAGAAAATTTGGAGATGGGCACTCAAACGGAAGATTTACCTGTCATCCCAACATGTTCGAGGGGATCGCAACTCGCTAGCAGATGCTCTGAGCAGAGATCCCCTTCCAGTAGAACACGAGTGGACTCTACACGAAGGAGTCGTAGGAGACCTCTTCTCTCAGTGGGGTTTCCCCACTACAGACCTATTCGCCACAAGTGAAAACAGGAGATGCCCTGACTTCGCATCCAGGTTCCGCCAGCCAGGCTCCAGTGGGAATGCCCTATGGATGAATTGGTCAGGGATGTTTGCCTACGCTTTTCCACCAACCCCTCGAATGAGGAAGGTGGTCAACAAGATCCACAGGGAACCCATGACGGTCATCCTAGTTGCTCCTACGTGGGCGAGACAACCGTGGTACCCACACTTACGCAGATTGGCGGTGTGTGACCCCATCAAACTCCTGTGCCGGTACAACCTACTCTCCCAGCACAAGGGCCTAACAGTGCATCCTCAACCCAACTCAATGAACTTAGCAGCATGGCTCCTGAAGTCATATAGTTTGGACATCTCAATTTACCCCAGAGATGTATGGATATCTTGAAAGAGTCAAGAAAACCTAACACAAGGCACTGTTACTATGACAAATGGAAACGATTTGTTATTTGGTGCCAGAATAAGCAAATCAACCCAGTTGATTGTACTCCTTCTAATGCCGCCACCTATATGCTCCACCTATTGGATGCAGGGTTAGTGTTTAACTCTCTCAAAGTGCACTTGGCAGCTTTATCAGCCTACACCACTTCCTATAACAAGGTGTCATGGTGGAAAGTGCCAGTTGTCAAAGCATTTATGGAAGGGGTAAAGAGACTTCACCCTCTAATTTCTAACCCACCACCAGGTTGGGACCTTAATGTGGTACTTGCTAAGCTCATGGGACCCCCCTTTGAGCCCATGCACAAATCTAGTCTCAAACACTTGACTTATAAAACTGCCTTCTTAGTAGCCATCACATCCATAAGAAGGGTCAGTGAAATTCAAGCTCTGTCAGTGCAGGATCCTTTCTTTACTGTTCATAGGGATAAACTGGTTTTACGCACTCACCCTAGGTTCTCACCTAAGTTCATTTCCAAATTCCATGTAAACCAGTCTATTGAGCTACCAGCCTTCTTCCAGGAACCCAAAAGCTCTGCTGAGGTGAAACTCCACACACTAGATGGGAGGAGGGCGGTCCTCTACTATGTAGACAAGACCAGGCCGCTAAGAAAGACAGATCAACTGTTTGTCTCCGGAGATCTGGTCTCTAAGAATGCCATCTGTAGGTGCATAGTCAGATGTATCCAACTGTGCTATTCCCTGTCAGATAAGGCACTGCCTTTTACGCAGAGGGCCCACTCCACAAGAGGTATGGAGCCACTATGGCTTTCATTGCAAATGTACCCTTTGACACCATTTGCAAAGCAGCTACATGGAGCTCTATTCACACCTTTACTCAGTACGACCTCATTGACACTCATTCCAAGACAGATAATCAAGTGGGACAAACGGTTCCAAGACATTTGTTCGCTCATGACCCTTCTCACATCCCACCTCCTTTTTCTAACACTGCTCACCAATCTATACACAGCATGTGATCTAAGCAGATTCCACAAGCCTCAGAAGGGATACATTACCGTAATCGTATTTCTGATGCTTGTATCTGCTTAGATTCACATGCGCCCGCCCTTCCTCCCCTCTGAGAGAAGGCGCATGGATGCTTGTAGTCTTATCTACCTTATCTGCTTGGATACTCTGTACTCCCGCTACTCCTCATGCTACCTCATGTCAGAATAAATACAACCTGAGGGTCCTACACACGTGAGGGATCATGGGTACAGGGGACGTCAAATTAGGGATAGTATTACTGGCACGCCCTGGTTCGACGCCCCTTTTCGAGTTTTGAAAAACAAACTGTAATACTCCGCAGCTTCCACTACATGTCGGCCTATGCACAGCATGTGAATCTAAGCAGATACAAGCATCAGAAATACGATTATTGTGAGTAATGTATCCCATATATAATCTACGGGGGTCTCTTCCTGCCACATATGGTCAAATGGGAAGAAAGAAAAGAAAAGAAATGTTGGTCTTTTGGGATTCTTCTTTTTTTTTCTTCTAACAAATCACCCAAATTCGTGTGAAGTGTCCTTGTGCACAATTTCTTCTGGGTGCTTTTGTTTGGTCTTTTTTGGTTTACCAATTCCCAGCCTCTCTAGCATGCTTTCGGTGTCCCAGTCCGTCATACCTGTGGCAAGACCTTTTCAAGTGCAGACATCACCCATATTTGCCTAAAGTGTATACGACCTGGCCACTTGTGGGCTAACTGTGATTGTCTCCATGCACTCACTTACATCTAGCCTTTACCCATGAGTAGAAATCTTCAAGTGTCTGGTTCCCCAGAGGTTCAAAGTTGTCCTGCAAGATAAAACCAGCTTCCCTTTTTCCTAGGCACCCCACATTGGTGAAGTGTTCCTGCATGACTCCCTGGATGCATCACCAAGGTGCCCTTTGGGCCTAAAATAGTAGACCCATAGCAAATCTTGAGGTACCGCAAAGGTGGCTTATTCTCAGTTGGCACTTAGGGGCATGGTCAGGCTGTTTGGCTGGCTGGGTTTTCTTCTGGGCTCTTGCCTGAAAGGTTGAACAAGGCTTTCAAACCCTCTATTTCCACTGCTAGTTTCGTTCTGAGTGCCTCGTGCTGGCCTTTGATTAGGTATGGCTTCTGCCTGTGTTCTGCCAACCCACTTGGGGATATATGAAGCACATTAGAAGCACACTTTATTTAGGCGTCCTCCGTACAGTGACCAATTGCCAGTGCACGTGAGGGCCCATAAAATGGCATCCAAGCGTCACCCTCCAGAGGCCTAGTGCATCTTGATCTTTGGGCAGGACTCCAAGCACATGGAATTTGATAACGGTTGTCACCTTAATGGAGTTGGAAGGGGGACTCTTCTGGGGAGACCTCCCACAAAGACACTAACTCTCAATAGTCAAAGGAGTGGGTTTCCAGGGTATTTTAACCAGCCAAGGACTGATCTTTCCAACAGTGCAGTGTCCCCCCCCCCAACACCCCTCTTGTCTGTTGTTCCACAAGGTTCAGTTCTAGGCCCCCTTCTCTTTACTCTTTCACCCCCTCCCTGTTAACTCATTTTCCACGTGGCTTTAACTATCGCATCTTGCCAATGATACCGAGATCATTCTCCTTGGCCCCGCCTTCATCCCTGCAATCTCAGAACATACAACCAACTACCATCTTCCACTGGCTGACTCTAGGCTGCCTCTTGCTTTACTCCCTCTGCCTCGAATGTCAACCACACTCTCCTTTCACCTAGACTTCCTCACCTGTGGCTTGCAACCTTGGGCTTCTCTTTCTTCACCTGAAACTCTTCCAGATAATGAAATCCACTGCAACCGTGACCAAGCCCAAACTCGTTAGCATTAGTAAAATATGGCAATACCTCACCCATCACTCTACTAAAATTCTAATCGCTACTCTAGTGCTCTGGAAATGTGGCTACTTCATGAGATTAATCCTCGATCTCTTCCCCCATTTGCGACATGGCCACTTTTCAACCAACCCAGATGCTCCTTTGCCGCCTCTACCTATGGACACCACGCTAGGTGGCTCTCCTTGCAAAATCATTGCTCTTTAAATTCATGCTCTGTGTTTATATCCATTCATGGTCCTGCACCCCCCAATTCCTTGCTGACTGCATCCCTCTATTTTGCACCACCAGCAGTCGGTCCCCATTACCATGCACTGCCTTCCACTCATCTCGACTGGAATGCTTTCACCCTAACATTGAAGCATTTTGATTTGTGCAACTCTTCAAAACAAACCCTAAGCTCCATTTGCTATCATCTGAAGTAACGTCTGCTAACCACCCAACTTCAACCCCAATTGTCCACCTAACCCACTTCGTATGTCACTATGTAATTACAGCCCTCGGAATGTTTATGTCAGATTATTTATGTTTTGTACTTCTGTTCATGTTCTGAGTATATGGTCCCACAATGCCCCCTCATCTCCCAATTTAATTAATTCTGTCCAAAAAAGCAAATTGTAAAGGAACTTTACCCAGGAAACGCATTTGTCCTGTGTTACAGTGCATTGTTTGTAGTTGAAATGGAATCCAGCTGCTTAAATACACATCTTTCCAATTACTGCTCCAGAAGAACAGGGCCTTCGCTGGTTGCATCTCACAGCCTTTGAGCCCTCTTCCACATACCTGTACCCTCTTGTTCATGACATGGATGCATCTCTGTCACTATGTTTGGTCACTTGCAAATCCACAACCTCTGGATGGCACAGAGCTTAAAGTTGAATATCTGTGTTGTAGAATCATGTGATTGTTCTTGCCTGACAGGCTTTCTTGTCTTCCATCCAAGGCCATTGTGTCTTGATCCACATAGAGAACTGTGCAAACTGTCTCTACAGGTTTGCCACTGGACCATTGCACCGGACATCTTCCCCCAAAGCCAGTAGCGTGGCAGGCTCTCACAGAAGAAGACACCCTGAGCAGGATGTTGCCAGCTCCTAACGAGTGTCCGCTCAAAATGAAAATGTGGGCCGAAGATCTTTTGGACCAAGTTTTCTACCCTGGTTGACCTCTTTGCAACAGCACAGAGTTCACACTTTCCTGTCTCCTCCCATGGAACTGGCAGTTACATTGTGTATTTCCCTCCACTTCCACCGGTAGGCAAGATGACGATGCCCAATTGCAGGATGCTCTTTGTGGCCCCTTTTTGGCCAATGAGAAATTGGTTCCCGGAGCTATTGGAATTATCGGAGAGCCCCCACAAATGCTACAACTTTAACCCTTTAAATGATTAACAGCCCAAGTGGATCACCCCTCTGCAACGTTTGTCAGTTTTGAACTTAGATCCCTGAGAACCTAGTGTTCACCACTTGGGCTTCTCTTCTTAGAATATTGAAAACCTGAAACCTGCTCTGAAACCATCGAGACATATGTACACCAGTCAGTGGTTTATTATTCTGCAATTTGTTCTTTCAAAGAGGTTCTAAACAGATGCATGGTCTCTAGATGAAGACCTAAGTTACCTCCAGCCAGGGTAAGTATGGCATCCAGCTGGACTCATGTTGGATGTACCTTTTTGCAGTGGGCACCTGTCTCAAGTCAGGCAAAATGCTTCGTTCCCTACAGAATTCTCTCATCAAAAGACACATGTCTCACTTAAACTATTCCCTTTGATAAGGAGTCCACATCCATACTGAGAAGACTTGAATGTGGTCCTCTCTGCACCCATGAATAAACCATTTGAGCCTATGGTCTCAGCAGACATGAAGCTGATCATTTGGAAAACACCAGTTTTGGTCACTCTTGCCACTGCCTGCAAGATGAGTGAATTGCAGGTTTTGTTTTGAGGAGCCTCTGATCCAATCTCATAAGGGTAAAGTAGTTAATTGCGCTCATCCTGCTTGTTTGCCTAAGGTGGCTTCAGAACTCAACACTAACAAAGAAAGGAATCTCTGATATTTGTACTGGGTCCTGCCGGTGATCTGGGAAAGACACAGAATAACTTAGCATTGGCAAACACTCTCAAATTTTATTCATTTCAATACCTCTAAACAATTGGGATACTTCACCAGACTACATCAACTCTGTGAGCCATTTCCCTCCCCCTGGAGGTTGGGAGCTGATAAATCAGTGTGCACATTTCTAAAGCATGTTCTGCTCTCTTCGCCATTAGAGCAACATCCCGGATGTGTGGGGAAAGGGACTATGAACTAGGGGGTACAGTAGCTTTATTTTCTTAGCAGTGGTTTATACAGCGCAAAAGTGAACAGTCGCTTTGTAGTGCTTTCAAAGGAGCGGGAAGCTGGTCTTTCAAAGGCTTTGGAGATATTCAGGTCAGCTAAGTGCAAAGGGGTGGGGACGGAGCAAGTGCACCATGAAACACGATAACGTGAACAAAGCAATAGGTGCATGGTAGCTACCGGGTGCGTAACATATGTACACAGTCCCCAAGCAGTGTTTCAAAGGCTGGCATGGCAGGGCTCAGTCTCCTACGTTACTATGGTAAAGATGATCTAAACGGGTGTTTTAGAGGGAGATCCTTCCCACCGCCCAGAGTCCTATCCCCCAGTTTTTCTCGTGAAGTCAACACCCACAGTAGCCTTTGAACCAGTTGATCTAAGGGCCTTGTGAGGGAGGTATTTCTTCATCTTCTGCCTGAGGTAGATTCAGCCAGTGTTACAGAAAGCTCGGTGGATGAGATGGGGAGCTTTGAATTTGATGCATGCTCCAACAGGCAGCCAGCAGCGGAAGAGCAATGCAGGAATGGTCTGATCACATGTGTGCAGGCTAAAAAGCGGCCTGGCTGCTTTCTCTTGAATAATCTGGAGATTTGTATAATTTATTTCTTTTTTAGGCATGCCCATGAGTTGGCCATATTTAAGCTTTAGAGGAATGTGTCTGGGAAAGTGGAGTTGTGAGTATAGTTGGAGATTTCTTTAATATGATGACAAGATGAGGATGCTGTCAAATACGGCTCTAATGGCCTTCAAAGAAGTTCAGATCACATCAGTTATTCATCTTAATTTGATTGAAACACATTTATTTGTAAGGTTTACTTCTAATTTCAGAAACTAAAACTCTGACATGTTCTTTCTGGTTGCTGCTCAAACTGTGCATTTAGTTTCATGCTAGATCAAATTTGGTCCATGGTTAGATGCATGAACGTTTTGGTGGTGGAAAAAAACAATCAACATTTGATACAAAGACCTGTTCGGGTGAATCCTTTCCTTGAGTGTGACATACAGTGAAACACATTCAATAAATGTTATTTACGAAACATGAGGAATATAATACGAATTGTTAGTAACTGTAATAAAGCCAGAGGTTAACAAGACTTCACAATCAACGTAGATCAGCATCCCGACCCAAGGGGATAATATCCGGAAAAGTCACAAATTTGAAACCCTCTATTAAAAAAATAAAACTTGTATAGGTAGGAGAAACCAATAGATGAGAAATAAATAACAAGATGTCACTCCGGGATCCATTTAACCAACATTGATTAAAGCCTCAAATCCCTATAATACAACGAAATATCAGATCTTGAGATTGCTGAATCAGTGACCTCTACTTCTAATGGTAAAGTAATATGTCTTGGTGTGATATCTTTTGTGTTCTATAATGAGTTCAGAAAGTAAACACTCCTGATTTGATGGAATCCACAAGTGATCGCTTGCATCACACCTGTTGCAACGTGCATTAATCTCGGTATGTGAACTTCATACTGCATTTCCTGGGCTAAAGAGACCGCCTAGGAGATGCCAATTTCAGAAGACCAGACACCACGCTTTGAAGCTGGAAGTCACAGGTCTCGGACCGCAGGAAGAACAGGGGTGAGGATGCAGGGGGGCATGTTCGCTGTGAGCAGGGCAAGTGGGAAGAATGGGCATGTTGGCTAGGACATGGTGGGGGAGGGAGGCAAGGGTAGATGCCTATGCATGGTGGTGTGGGTGGGTGTGGTGAAACCCCTGGATGGCAGCAGAATCCCACCCAATGGTGGATGCTCCAAGACTGCCCTAAAAAAGCAGCACTTTTTTGGAACATCCAACAGACTGGAAATTCAGAGAACCATCGAACCTCTGTACTGCTTGAATAAGGGAGGAAAACATGGAATGTGTATCCAACATCCACACCTCCCTCCAGAACTGCGATTATAAGATCTCTTCTAAGATCCATGGCATACTTTACACTTGCAAGTGTAAGACGCAGCAACAGCTGTGGCTACCCCAGTCTCAAACTTGACTGCATTCAGCACATTTAATATCTACACTAATTGAGATAGCATTGACATATGCCAACTTTGCCGACTGCAAGCCTGGTATCTGAGAATGCCTTTGATACGCATCATTGGGACTTTCTCTGGGCTTCCAATGAAGTTGTGTGTCATGCAAATGAATACATAGAGAATATTTTATGTCTACATGAATCCAAAAGCTATGGTGATTCGGCCTCCAACGCCATCAAATGAGTTGAACATAGAAAGAGGGTTTACCCATCAACCTCGCATATTAAGAGTATATCTAGAACTACTTACCACAGCTATAACACAAGATGGAAATGTAGGTTCTCTTTTGGAAAGGGTTTAAGATTACAACGGCATGTTTACCAATGATCTCATCCTCTTGGGAATTGAAATGTTCTGCAAACCATCATATGGAAAAACCTGATCTTAAACTTCTCACAAGTGTACGGCCTTCGGATCAATGAGCAGAATATAAGGATAGTGTCTCCGAACACAGCAAATGGCCACAATTTCATACAACAAATCCAGTTAGGGCGCTGGGAATCCAGGTTACGTCCAGTATTGCATGCTCTGGAAAACATTATAGATGAGTCGGCAGTGGAGAGAAGAGATCTTAGACCATGGAACAAGCTCAATCCCACTATTCCAAGCAGAACAGGAATCATTTTAAATTGGCTTTTTAACAACTTTTGTTCCACTTACTCCTAATCCTGGTCCCCACAGCAGTTATTGTTCTAAATGCCATCTGCGATCCACAATTTTTTGTTTGGGAACAGTCCGTCTCTACAGACTGCATGATACAAATACTCAAAACGGATCTCTGCCATCGTATGTTCCAAATGAATAAACCATTATATCTTGCTCACTCAAAACCACTCAAAGATTGAAATAAAATGACCTGGTAGCTTGCTGTTAAATGGCGCTGGATCATCAAGGATTTTTCGTATCAATGATTATACACCCCATCGCCCAGAAATAACACATCCCTGTCTCCCACTATTGTCAAGAACACAAGGTTAACAAGGCTAGAAAACTGTGATATTCATTTAGAGGCAGAAACTTTCCATGTATACTTTATTGTGCACACTACCTGCAAGTTTTATCACATACATACGTATCTATGAACTGTTTTGCCCAAAATAGTATGACCATCATGGAAAAATATGATTTAATTAATGCAATTTCAAGTCCATCCTCACCTGAAACCATATCTAATTTTACTATGAACTGTTTCCAGACAAAGGGGAATGTGAAGGCATTGGAATAATATGTAATTTTACAGTTGGATTGCACGCCATCCAAAATAAGTAGACAAAATCCTTCAAATGTCACAAGCAAAGAGAGGAGTTCACTCGCTTACTAGGAACTGGGGATAGATCCACTCCTCTCAGGGTAGAGCATTGTAAGCAGATACATTTTGGGGAGCCCTAGAAAAGTTTTCCCTAAAGAAATGTACATCTCATTGAAGCAGAGCCTTACTTCTAGTTCAAAGTCCGTCTAATCTTAAATTCTAATACTTGGGGCTACGCACATGGATGTCCTGTCTTCTCCTGATGTATTGCTTTGTTCTTTCTAACAACCCACCCTTCTTGTGTATCATTATATTTTTCTGTGTAAATTGAGCATCTACATGATTAATAAAGTTTTTTTTCTATCTATCCCAGGAGAACAGAAGGGATCTCTATACCTTTAAAGTCCAAACTAAACCCAACGACTTCAGATTCATTATACTATATATAAAAGACTCCAAGCACATTGAAGGCCTAAAACAGGATGGCTGATGCTGGACTAAAGTTGAAGCCAACTGCATCCACTTGCCCTTAAACTGCCCGACAAGTAGTTGACAGGATTAACCTGTTCCTACAGAAATGTATTCCATTGAGCCTGTTACGTCATATTCTACATGACTTATCACATGTTAATTTGAAGGGGAACACTTGGATGCCTGAGGACCTACTGGGTCATTGGAAAAAGAATGATTGAGCATACCTGGACTGGTGTGAACATCCCTGGGCTAGATCAGTAGACAAGAGAAATGGGGAGGATAGCTCGGGGGCAACACATTTGTCTTGGAAGAAAGACCCCGCAGAGCAATAGAGGTTTGAATCCCGGTCCCCGTGCCTAGAGACGGGTATCTGGTATTTAGCGGGTTATAAAAGATCAATTAATTAACCTGACAACATTTGAAAATCTTTTACTTGAGCAACAATCAGCCCAAGGCCTTCCGACATATATGGTCTAAAGTCTTAGTGTATGGGTAGGACTCCAGAGGGCTTTGACAGAATGAAAGACCCAATACACAGTACATTCATAACCTCAAGTTGTCAATAGTAACAACTGATTCAATATGACCTGCAGATACGGAGGTTACAGGGCACCATACCTGTGCAAGGATGCAGTCTGTTAATTGTACTCTAACAAAAAGCTGTTTTCTCATCGTAATGTTTTACTTTAAGGCCTGGTGTTATAACAAAACAGGAAAAGTGGGGGTTGAATGATAAGTTTGAGAAAAGTTTTGGTCTATGTTATTTTAGAACTGGGGTGTCGAGTGGGAGCAAAGGGGAGACTTAGGTAAAATAGCCTTGTAAACCACCTTTCTTCCATGTGTTATTTGCCTTGCTTTGTGTTGCTCTGCAAAGAAGAGTGGAATGAGATATTACTGGAGACCCAGGTGCAATACCTGTAGTACAGGTGGGTGCAGACCAGAAGTACGCAGATTCTGTGTGCCCGTATGCTTCGATGGGTTACGCAGAGACCCTTGGAAACACGTCAGCCAGAAAGGAGAGCACAAGATTTGCAAGGTTAACCTTGCTGTGGGTAGCATTAGCTCTGAGTGCGTGAAATAGGAGTAAAGAGGGGATCTTAGACGTAACTTCATAATATTCATGTGCTATCGGCTAGACCGGTGGCTACCATCTGTGGGAAACGCGAGTGTAGTGTGGTAAGAGATTTTAGGGGGGGAGGCACTTAAGGGGAATAGACAAACTGGGGGGTATGATTAGTGGGGGAGGTTGTTGGATGGTGTTTGCGCTCCCGACTGGAGGTAGTATGTGCCTACTGGAGATGTGAATAAGTGGTTAGCCTGATGTGTTTGCAGTAATCATTGTTTGATTCTATTTCAGGTGAGTTAAGCCCAGCCCAAGAGAGCCCATTTCTAATATGTTTGTTAGCGACGGGCACATGGGTTTCTGGCAAGTACTATAACTGAAATAATACTTCACTCTGGAGTATTATGTAAAGGCAGAATGTAGTAGAAGATTTATTGAAGTATGAGTTCTATGAATGCTCGCTTTGTTTTATGTGCTCTTGTTAATCTCTGTTAATGGATACATTTTGAATACACTTTTAACCCCCCACTGAGGTGGAGCCGAGTGGGTGTTTAGCTGACTGGTTCTTGCGGTGGTCTTGTGTTGCACTTAGTTGGAAAGCCAAGCTTTTAGCTGTTTTCTAATGCTTACGTGATCGTCTTCTGTATGGATGGATTTGGGCATAGAGTCCCAGAATTTGGTGCCTCGAAGGGAGGCGGACCTTCCATCCCATTTGCAGTTGAAGTTTGGTGCCATTACTGCTGCTGCTTTGCTGGATTGGCGTGTTCTTCGTGGTGTGTAGTATGAGAATGTCCTTGGGATGGATTCCGAGCTCCTGCTGCAGTTGGCGTGGTGTTTAGAAGTGGATCCTCTCTTATTGGGAGCCAGGGAATTGTGCAGAGCGCTAGGGTGATGGCAGCCAGAGAATTAGGCAGAGTTCTAGGATGATGGGAGCCAGGGAATTACGCAGAGTGCTAGGGCGATGGGAGCCCGGGAAGTATGCAGAGTGCTAGGATGATGGGAGCAAGGGAATTATGCAGAGTGCTAGGGCGATGGGAGCCAGGGAAGTATGCAGAGTGCTAGGGTGATGGTAGCCAGAGAATTATGCAGAGTGCTAGGGGATGATAGCCAGAGAATTATGCAGAGTTCTCGGGTGATGGGAGCCAGGGAATTGCGCAGAGTGCTAGGGTGATGGGAGCCAGAGAATTGTTCGGAGTGCTAGGGTGATGGGAGCCAGAGAATTATGCAGAGTTCTAGGCTGATGGGGCCCAGGGAATTACGCAGAGTGCTAGGATGATGGGAGCTAGAGAATTCTGCCGAGTGCCAGGGTGATGGGAGCCAGAGAATTATGCAGAGTGCTTGGGTAATGGGAGCCCGATAATTGTGCAGAGTGCTAGGGAGATGGGAGCCAGGGAATTGTGCAGAGTGCTAGGGTGATGGGAGCCAGAGAATTATGCAGAGTTCTAGGGTGATGGGGCCCAGGGAATTACGCAGAGTGCTAGGATGATGGGAGCTAGAGAATTCTGCCGAGTGCCAGGGTGATGGGAGCCAGAGAATTATGCAGAGTGCTTGGGTAATGGGAGCCCGATAATTGTGCAGAGTGCTAGGGAGATGGGAGCCAGAGAATTCTGCAGAGGCAGGGTGCTAGGGTGATGGGAGTCCGAGAATAATGCCGAGTGCTAGGGTGATGGGAGCCAGGGAATCATGCACAGTGCTAGGGTGATGTTTTCATCTTTTCACTCTAAGGAGAATTCTGGCTGCTGCACTTTTGACTCTTTGTACTCTGTTCAGTGGATTTTCCAGGAGTGGTGCATAGTAGAGTATGTTTGTGCATAGTCGAGTATAAATAGAATCAGTGAGCTAAATATCATTGTTCTGTGCCTGAAAGTCAGGTACAGCATGTTGCAAGTTGCAAAACCGAAAGAAGCGCCTTACAGTGGTTTTAACCTGTGGTTCTAGTGTAAGGTTGCCGTCCATAGTGATTCCAAAGTTCTTCACAGTAGAAGCAGACAGTGGGAAAGGGCCCATTGGGGCGCTGCAATGTTAGATGGTATTGCAGTGCTAATGAGTTTTGTTTTGGTGGGGTTTAACTTAAGCTTGTTAGCCGTCATTCAAGATTCTGGGTGTGCAAGACACGTGTTGAGATTGGCATGTCTGATGTTGGGTCATTGGAGAGTTTGTAACCCATTTGTGTGCCCACTGTGTAGTTGAAGCTTGCGAGGCCTGTGTTTCTGTTTTAACATACATTTCTTTATTAAAGTTTGTCACATAACAAATGAACCGTACGAAACGCGTATGACAAATCTGCCCCCCTCCTCCCGCGTATGACAAATCTGCCCCCCCTCCTCCCGCCATTCTCCTATTCCCTCCTTCCCCCTTGATTCCCCCGTAACTTCCTGTGTTTCTATTGAGATTCCCCAAGCTTTGGGGTACTTGGCATGCCAGTTTGCAAGGGGTGTTCTGAAAGGGGCCATGAGCGTGTTTGTTTTCTCCGGATGAGGATGTGATCCAGAAATGCGCAATTGACATCTCCCCAGCATCCTCTAGTTTTCTTGGTAAGGTCTCAGGACTGATGGTGTTGAATGCGGCAGACATGTCCAAAAGGATGAGTCTACTGGTGTACTTGTTAGCGCTGTTCTTTAGCCTGTTCCAAATCGAGCAACGTGTGGATGTTTTTACTTCCTTTGGCCTGAATCCATTTTGTGATGCACGGAACAGGTTGTTGATCTGACATATTCCTGAAGCTGTTGGTAGATGACTTTCTCGAGGGCCGTGCTGATGAAAGGTGTGGTCGAGATTAGTTGGTAATTAGCTGGGTAGTTTGTGTCGCCTGTGGGTTTGTTGGAGGAGAGGTTTAACAAAGACTGTTTCGATGACAGTGTTAACGGATAAGAAGGAAGGGGTTAACCCCAGTTGCATAGTTCTAATTTTGTAAGCGGGGGCGCAACGGTCTCCTGAGAACCTGCTGGATTACTAGAGTTGACAGTGGAAAGCAAATCCTAGATAGTACAAACGCTGGAAGCAGTTAAGGACCCCACAGAAGAATCTATCGGGGATGCTTCCTTGATTGTGTAGAGCACTGTTGATCCTTTCCTATTTTGCTAGTCTTGGATTGGTTGAAGTGTACAGGTTTTTTAATCCATGCAGGATTCTGAAAACCGCCTTCTGACTGTATTGCACCGAGTTGATACAATGTGAGCAAAGCCCTTTTTGGCTTTGGTAATATCTGCTCTGTTATTGTCGATAATAGGCCAGTTTGTCTTTGGGGAAGTTTCTTCTGTGTCCATCTTTTTTGGTGCAGGTCAATTTGCAAGTAAACCATTTGGAAACCTGTTTCTTTTGGAAGTTCTGAAAAGCTTTTTGGCGCCATGATACACATTTTGTTGGCAATCCAATTGTGAGTGTTGCAGAGTTGGTTCTCTGGTGCTGGGATCAGACTCGTGACTGTACATTGATGCTTTGAGTTTCTCCAACACGATCATCATTTTGATCGTTTTTCTTGGTCTCGTTAACGTTTGGATTCCTTTGGAGGGTTTCAGAACTTCTGGCGCTTTGGAGAACACAGGGACCATGATAGAAAGGCGGTCTCCCAAGGGTACCCAGGCTGGGAAGGATACGGCGACGTTCTTGTTGCTGAAACCCTATCCAAGGTGTGTCAGGCTTCGTAGGTAGGTCAGATAAAGTGCATCGAGCTTTGCAAAAAGGGATGCTTAAATAAAAGTACATGTGAGTTTTAAATTATATATTTTTTACATGTTTGTTTTGGTTGGGGTACATAGGTGTTTAGATGGAAGGATAGCAGAAAAGGGAGAGTATGAGGGACACAAATAAATAGCAGAGTCAATATATTTAGCTTCAACATTGTGCATTTTTAGGCCCCCGCTAGGGGCAAGCCACCAATCGGATGACTTGGATTGTGGGCTTTACCAGTGTAAACCATGTCGGCTGCTCGTGCGCTCCCTCTCTCCCCTCAACTGCCACCAGCTCACTGCCCTGGTCCTCGATTTGTTTTTAAACGAGCATCTACCAACTGCATCTCTTGAGCTGTGGCCACCTTCTCCAATGCCTGCTTCCATTAAATGAAACGTAAGCGTTCCACTTGGAGCCATGGCGACACGTTCCATGGTGGCCATTTTATAGGATGTCGTTTTTTGCTTTTTGATATCCCAGGTGCTAGTCATAACAAAACCCCCTGTTATTGGCTGTTCTGGTTGGTAGCAGCCCTTAGGCCTCGGAAATGATCTTCACTTTATTAGGGCCGTCATCCCGGGCTAGCAGACAGTTACCACCCATTACAGCCCACACCCACTTTTAGACTCGTATGCTTTAGCCCTTTCCGTAACTGTGAAGAGCGAAGGATGCCGTAATCCACTTTTGCTGTAGCAAAGCAATAGCCTGGCCCTTGAAAAGCTGCACAGTGCTTCGGATGCTCGGTTTAGCTCCCAGGCCCTCGGCGTTCCAGGATTATAATCATTGAAAGTTAAGATCCACAGGCTGAGGAGAAATTGAGGCTGGCAAAACAATTGAAGTTCTACCATCCCTGCTATCTATTAGGGAGAAGGGGGGTTGAGGGAGGGTGAGTCAATCAACTGGTTAGTTAAGACATGAACATTGTTACAATCTGTTGCTATAAGCAACACCCTGTGTCACTAATTATTTAGAACAGCTGTGAGCTTTTGGGAAACATTTAAATAAGAAACTTTTCTAGGAAATTATGAGGCGCACAAGCCCAGACTGAATAGGTAAGGAAACTCCAGAAAATATGCTTGGCTGATAAAATAAATATGCATTGGCAATGGCAACCGTGTGGGCTTTTGTGTAGGCATGATATGATATGGCATTTGTAACGCGCCTTTACACAAGTGTTTCAAGGTGCGACGTGGCAGGGAGGGGGGACAAAGGGAAGGCAGACAACGATCTTACTAGGCCAGGTGTCATTCAGATCGCGCAAGTGCAGGGGCAGAGGGGAAGGTAAAGTGCAAGTGGAAAGGGAAAGGGGAAAGTGCAGTACAGGGTGGTAGAATAACAAGATAGATAATAAGGGCCAGCTGGTGGTAAGTGCAGACAAGTGCTGGGAAGGGGGGTTGTAGGGATACAGAGACAGTCCCGCAGTGCAGGGGTTGCCAGGGAGGCAGTGCAAGGGGAGAGTGGCTGGGCCAAGGACCGAGATCGTTGAGAGTGGCTCAATTGCAGATTCAGTGCAGTGGCATGGCAAAGGCACTTGCCATGCACAGCCATAGTGGTATTAACCTGCCATTGAATTGATGGTTGCAGGTGCCAAATGATGCGAGTACCTAGGCATCTAATAGCAGTTTGTTTATTTATTTATATAGCGCACAAAACCCTGAGGTATCTAGGCACTTAAACTTAAAAAGTTAGTTTCAGTGCTCCGGGGTTACAGAAAAGGAAGCGTAGGAGGTGAACTACAACATCGTGGAATGTGCAAAGGTAATACAACATACGCAAAGTGCAAAAGAGAAGTACATTTTGATCGCATCCAATGAGCCTGTCTCCATGTTGCAGAGCAACAGCAACACACAAATGCGAAAGTTAAATACATGGTGCCTACCCCATGTTGTAGGGCGGCAGCAGCACATAAATGCGAAAGTCAAATAAGGGCAAGTGCATGGTGCCTCCCCCATGTTGCACAGGCCAAAACTGTTGGCTTTGCCAGCGCTTGTTTTTCACAGGACTTCAGTGAAGGACATGCAAAGTGCTTATAAATCGAGTGGCTGAAGACAGACCTGGATAAGACACTTTTATTAAACCTGTCGCTTACTTAGAAGTCCAATAAAGGCATTAAATCTCAAAGGACTACTTTGAAAAAACACTGTCCGGCTCTTGAAGAGCAAAGTTTGATGGTCAAGCTTGATTAAAGTGAGCTCAGAGAGTTCCTATGAGGCAGTGTTTTGGTCGGGGAGGGGCAGGAATTGTGCGGAAATGGCCATAGGGATTAGCATGGCCGTTTGTCTAGTCAATGGGTGGGAAAATAACCAAACACATACATACTTTGTGACCATCCTCGTGTGCTGTTTCTCCAGATCTGTGCTCTAATACAGTAGTTTTGGCTTAAAGGTGGCGTAAGCGCCACCTAATAGTCGAATCTAAAAAGCCGCACAGTAGGGCTGATTAACATGTAATTGCTCCGACAGTCCCAACATAATTGTTCTTTTATACATGTTCTTTTATAACACGCTTAATACCAGAGATTGGTTTCTAAACGCAGGATCAGGATTGAAACCTGTTGCGCAGCGTTGTCTTGATTCCAAGACAAACGCGTTGCTCCTGATCCCCTGAGGTCGTTCTCTAAATGTCACATTGATGCAATCGTCATGAATAGTTTTAGGAGCATGTTCTTCCCAATCAGTGTGACTTGCTATCACGATATCCACAGGTGTAATAGCAAAGGCCCTTGTCTGATTGTTTACCCAGTGGCATGATTTAATCTGGGACTTACTATCCTACTCGCTTTTTCCTCAAAGCAGTACATTAATGACTACATAAGGCCCCCGGTGATAGCCATAAGGGCAAAGACTTCTCATCCTTTATGTTACAACCTGCCGCCTGATTAGGCGTGCCCTCTACTATGAGCTCTCCCTGCCTTGGTTATGAGTTCTGCCACTGGTTTCTCTTTGCGCACTGTTTTTAACCCTATTTGTGCTCTCGTCTGTCTTGTTGATTGTGTGTGCGTGCCCTGAGGCCAATGGGCATGTGGTTCGTTGGTATAAGAACTTTTAATAAATAAATAAATCCATTCCTCTTTATCGACGGTGCGGGGGAGCCGAGACATCGAGGGGGTAGTGTGGCCAGTTTGGCATGCTGCATTGATTGGGGGGATTGAGCCTCCTGAGCTAGAGTTTCTTTGCAGAGAACTCTCAAGGATGCTGTTCAGAAGATCAGTGTCCTAAACTGGGTTACAGGCCACTCCTCGCCGAGACTCATTCACATCCAACTCCGTTCCGCAGAATTTCAGCCAATCAAAGAGTCACATAACGGGATCCGCTAGAGTGCATGTGCGAAGATCTTTATGAAGGGACATTCCAATGTGGATCCAGACTGACTTATACATTCCGATGAAACCGCAGTCTAGGAAAAACCTTCTTTAACTGATCGCAATTAATATGTAAAACATGTTTTCTTTTTTCTTCAGGATTTGTTTTAGAAGGGACAAGCAGTAAAATTAGATAAACGGAAGTAAGTCCACAGTCAATATTCTGGAAGTTCCACTACTTCAGGGTCCCAGCCTCTGTCAACTTGAAAGGGCCGCTTTATTGTGGAAAATGCCCTTGCCTTCTGCATTCTGGCCTCCATTCCGTCGCTCTGCTACATGTATTGATTTTATATAAGTCACATTTTACACATGGAAGGTGGAATACGCCAAGACTGCACGCTCTCTTTGGTCTGCATGGCAAATTATTTTTACAAAAGCTCAAAATGCTTCAAGAAATTGGTCATTTCCAAAAACTAGCAAGATTATTAAGGTTTGGCATTTGCTAATGACTCGGTGTTGAGATAAATCTTCAAAGTCAACCCTGGGGCTAGAGTTTGGGAGGCCACCCTGTTGTGGTGAACAGGAAAGACAATGAGAGGTTATCCAAACCCATTCTAGGTAGGTAACAGAGCGGCAAGGCTGAGTCTCAGGAGGGCTGCGAGAGTGCTCTAGGGCTAAAATGAGTCCACACAGACGAACCCCAATAATTCCAGTTAGACCGGTAAGTACACAAATATACAAAGATTTATTAGGCCTTTGAAATACACACTAATCCTGTAAGACTTCTAGTCAAATATTATTGCACACTTTCTGTAAAAGAGATACACATTTTCACCATTAGGAGAAGAAACATATATATACTTAACCAGTAAGAGAAAGGTTACTTGCATGCATTAAATGTAGTAAAGAAGCTTCAAATAACAACAGAATAGTTCCCCTAACACTTAATGAGTCCAACCCTAAAATGGTTTGGGGCTTTGTGCCCTAAAGTCACCAGTTCCAAAGGTACACTTCACAGGTAGGTTTATTAAGTGATTGGAAGATGCCAATGGTTATGATCACAAAGTCCAAAAGGTAAGTAAAGTTCAGATAAGTATATCTACACAATCCCGGTCAGTAGGATAGGTCTTGGAAGTGGTCCTTCATCAGGCCTCCTCTGACCAAGGAACAGAACTTTACGCCCATGTAACCCCATGGAGAAGTGGGGAGGACAGAAACAGGTATGTTTACTTGACCCCCCCGACTCTGATTTCTCCAGAGACCACTGCTCAGGTTAAAGATTCCATTACAGACAGTGTCTTCTGGGCTTGGTCCTGTCGAGGAAGGCCAGGGGGTGTCGCAGGTTCAGATGTCACTTTCGACGCAGGATTTAGTTTCGGTCAGTTGCAGGGCTTAGGAATCTGTTCCAGACACCTTCCAGCAGAACACCTAAATGAAGAAAGGATGAAGACTGCTGCAGAGCAGGACACCGCGGGGAAGCGATGTAGACAAGTTGCAATGGGAGTCACAATAGTCGGGCAGCAATAGGTGATCTTCAGTGAGCAAAGAAAGGAGCAGGCCCAGACCAGCTTCTGTTGATCCAAGAAATCTGAGAATGCAGGAGTAGGTATCTTGTTACACAAGTTGAAGACTCTCAACGTTCCACGCATGCACTAGGAACAGCAACGACAGCAGAGAGGTAGCTCAGGAGAAAGCTGCTTAGTCCACCGGTGGGTCCAGGGACACTTTGAAGACACAGATCCTCGAGCTGGGGTTGAGAATGGCTCTTGCCCCCGGTCATGGGCTCAAAGCATAAACAAGGGTCCTGAGATCAAGCAGAGGAGAAGGGCTTCACTGGGACTTCACTGGAGTTGGAGCTTGTCATCTGCAGGAATCGTCAATGGGCCATTTCATATTGATAAAGGACTTTGCTCCAACAATGAGCTGTTGAATGGCTGCAAGAGCCCTCGTTTTGTCCAATAATTGTGCTGGGAGCTCACCCAAGCCCTCCAATGGTAAGATCTGCACCTTTTAATCTGGCAGTGGCTATCCAATCATGGGTAGCCACTGGCAACATCTGCCCAGCAACAGACAGTCCCAGCTGCACATCTGGGCACACACACACACACACATAGCCCCTTTGCCATGAAAAGCAACCATTTTCCCGGGAAAGGGCATTCCTTATATGGCATTTTCTGACCTGTGAAGGTAGGAAGAAAGCCAAAGAACAAGCAAATACCCGGTGGCATAGCCACCTTACGGTGTTACCCACCTTTAGTAGCCCTCTGTGGTAAATGCAGAAGTGCACGAGTAGAACTACAAAAACATGTCAGAAAAAAATATCCTCTGCCAGCAGCTCATCCTAGGCACAGTGTAAAAGTAACCAAAAAACCATTATAGAAAAAGTGATCAGGATACAAAGTATCCTAACCGCACTTCACTTTAAGGTGAGGTGTGCACTTGTTAACAATACACGAAATTCGGACATAATCTCTCAGTATTAACAGTCTTGTGGACTAATCGGTTTCCCCATAAGAATGAGCACACATGAAAGGGGCCCCTAGCGATATGGAAACAAGGCAATAACCATACACGAAAGGATGCGCCAGACACGAGGTTCAAATTCCCAATGCTAGGGTTTATTGCAAGCAAAAATAGTCCCAATTGGCCAACTGTGGTCTCACGTCCCGCGACGTGTATTTTCTAGACCTCGAGGGACGCAAGAGAGTGAATTACGTACATCAGTTACATATATACAAAATGCATATCATACAATCAGCTATGTCATGTTTAACACCCCCCTTTTATTAAGTTTCTTTGAACTCGGGATGATGATGGACATTTCTGACGAGTATGACAATTATGACACTTTCGATGTCTATTCTAGTAACAATGTGCAATTAAGAAAGTGCGGAGGCATCTTCTAGTTGTTGAACAGAATACGGTGCTTCTGTTCTTGGAAGCAAGCTGCACACGGGGGAAGAGCCACATTCCAAGCTTTGCTATCTATGAGGTGCTATTCGTGTCCTGGGAGCCGACACGCTCTAAAGGGTTTTGTGAGGGGCCGTAAGAAGAGCATAATTCAAGCCTTTAGCTGCTTTATTCTAACATATTCTACCACAGTACGAGACTGGCTGGCAGCTGTGAAATGATTAAATGCCCTGCAGCTCTCCCTCAAGGCTACAGAGAGGGAGCGTGGGCATTCCTTTCTGGGCTACTCATGAGGAGTTTCAACGAACTCCTCAGTCCCGCGACATTGCCCTTTCATATTCAGACAACAATGTTAACAGTAGAGCAGAGTAAGCAGAATTCGCAAGAATTGCAAGCTGCAAAGCAGTTTAGACAGAAAGCAATGAGCAATGGTGAACAAGCAAAATGGCAATTCTTGCTACGTTTAAAATGGCTGCTTGTTCGTCAAGCATAGCAGTTTGTATTTCTATAATTCTGTGCATAAGACCGTTGGCCTTCGGCCATCAAGATGCGTCTAGAATTCAAATGAAGGGTATTCACTTTTCCAGATTGACAAACCCTCCTTTTGGCCGTATGCCAAACGTCTTATTCATTCATTGTATCCTCCTCTGATGAGGATAAGTCTGGGGTATCTATGTCTGAACCTTTCATGTTATCATGAGCATCATCTTCATCATTAATGTCTATTGCCATGAATTGTGTTACTGTTTTTGTTTCATCAGTGTGTCTGTTATTTCGGCCATGCGTTTGTTTTCCTCTCAACACCATGTACATACATCCCTTAGTACATCCCTCAGTTGTCTCAGTGCAAACTATTGGTAGGCATTGTATGCAACAGCAACATGTTATGAACATACCAAGTACCACCATTAGTATCGAAATTAGCTTCCATCCCCCTTCTTCAGTAGAGAGGGTGGAACTTAGGTCATGTAATTTCCGGATTGCTTTAAATATCGTAGGGGAGTAATCATCTATAAACACACAGCATGCAGTTTTTACGAGTTTGCAAACTCCCCCACGATCAACTAATATTATGTCAAGAGCCATTCTGTTTTGTAGTGCCATTAGTCTTATTCCTTTCTCTTCTAACGTCATATTCAATAAAATATCCGTTGTTGAATCTAATGTATTTTTTAATATTCTAGACAGTTTTCTTATAGTATAGGAATTTTCTATTTGGGCCAAGAATGGTATAAACGATTTGGCTATATCTATTGCTATCATTCCATCTTCACTACTCCTTTGATTTCTACCTTTTGTTCGTCTGGCTACTTCTGCTGTCTCCAAGAGGAACACTCCTGGAAACAGTAGACATAGGTAGTATGTACCTCCCCAGTTCCTAGGTAACCATGGATATGCTTTTTCCCCACATATAAAGTAAACAGGGTCCCCTAAGTACACAGGTTCTATTTTGTGCTTTAAAACCACTGTGTTTAGGCAGCTGCTAAACGTTCCTACTTTATAGGAACCTTTTTTCTTTAAACATAGGGGAGCAGTTTTGGGGCTGTGATCAACTGTATAGGCAGGGGGCACAGCATCTTTATTCCATTCATCCCTCATTCAAAATGTCATTACTGATGTTTCTTCTGTTGGTGGGGTCGGTCTATTCTGCCTATGTAATCTATCTAGTCTTGTTGTCTTTCGTGTATTTTTACTCATGGGATCTGGTGAAAACACGCAAGCTTTGTGGAAAATGGAACAACCTACAGGTCTCATGATCACTTCCTCAAATTCATTCATATTGGTCCCATCTAGCTGACCCGTATTACTCTTGTTCCATTTCCCAAAGAACATTGCACTCAACGATACTTCACATGAATAAACCAATGATAACGGTTGTACATACCAGCCTATCCCTTTCCCACCGTGCTGTGGTAAATGGGCACAAACCCAGCAATCTTTTTTCTTTAAAACCGCATGGGTCATGTTCATGATGAGCAACAATGTATTGTTGCCATATCCTTCTCTATGTCTTTCTTCCATCGAGGACAAAGTAGCAGTGATTACATGAACCAGGCTTTCAGTAGCTGCTTTTGGCAAAAGTGTTTCTAATGGGTGCGCGGACTCCAGGAACCATAGTGTAATAGCTGTTATTGTTGGTACTACCATACTTAAGAAACACAGGGCCAATGTCCAAATCAGTACCTTATTCCTTTTACCATGCTTTTTCCCTAAATTTACAGTCTCTAAAACTATCATCTTTTCAGCAGGGGTGCAGGAGGAGGCTGAAACCAGTCTTGATTTGTTCTTCATCGTCCTTCTTCTTGCTGGCAAAGTTTGTCGCAAATGTCTCTTGTTCTTGATGCCAGAAAAGTTCAACGAAAATGTCACAGTTCAATTCTGCCAACCCTTTCACAGCCTAGATCACTGATCCACTCCGAGCAAGATTAGTTGTTCTTTCTCCCACTGCTCAGACGATTTCTGAACAATTCTTTATTGATAGAGTACTATGTTCATCCAGCTTGTCCTGCTCTGGCTTAGGACACATGTACTCTATCAGCCTTAGTACTTATGTGCGTCCAGCTTGTCCTGCTCTGGCTTAGGACACATGTACTCTATCAGCCTTAGTACTTATGTGCGTCCAGCTTGTCCTGCTCTGGCTCCTGACACATGTACTTTATTATAAGCGCACCGAGGAGCCGTGAGTCTTGAATTGTCCGACTTGCACAACTCTCACACTTCTCTCCTCTACGCCCCTGGCTCCTACCCCGTCTGTGAGTGGAACCAAAGGCAACAGAAAAGCACCAAAGATCTGTGGATCACTTTGCCTGTCGAGGCCGCAAATTATACCGTTTCACTCCTGGTATTGTATGATCCGTGAATAGTGCCGTTGCACTTCCAGTATCAGGCTCAGTGTCAGCCTGTGGCACAATGATGGGTATCGATGAGCGCCGTGGCAATGATGTAGTTTCTTTCTTTGGCTTTGGTGCGTTTGCAGAAACTGGTGGGCGCCAAAGGGGTACACGCGTTGTTTCTGCTGGTGTTTGCAATGCAGAGTTTGTGTCGCTCGGCAGTGATGTTGTTTCTGCTGAGCAACGTTGGGGCACTTTTCGCCCTTTCCCCTTTCTGGCAGCCTCCTCGGGCTCTGTTTCGAGTTTCACTTCTCGCTTAGGCTTTGTTTCAACTTTCACTTCTCGCTCAGGCTGATGCTGTGGCAGTGGACTGGCAACAGTTTCTTTCGTTTCCGAGACCGTTTCCTTTCTCTGGTCGTCGGAAGTTGTCAGCAGTTCTGGGAATCTTTTGGCATGTGTCGCATGGATCCATGCCTTGCGTCCGTCCACTCGAATGGCCGTTTGCGTTGCCAAAAGTACTTGGTAGGTGCCGCGCCACCTGGGTGCTAATGCTGTCTTCCGCTCAAAGTTCTTAATCAGGACCCAGCTTCCAGGCTCCAGCGAGTGCCCCGGTCCGGTGTATCGCACTGGTAACGCCTCCTGCACCTGCTGATGAATCAAACGCACCTTCTGCATTAAAAGGCCACAGTACGTGCTTAACACAGGATGCTCGACCTCACATAATCTTTTGGGCTGCGGTGCGCACCATACATTTGCCGGACTCCCCATTATAATTTCATAGGGGGAGAGCCCAGTTTTAGCCTGCACAGACGTGCGCATGCACAATAGCGCTAGGGGTAATGCATCCACCCAACTCAACTTGCTCCCAGCACAGATTTTAGCTATCTTTGACTTTAAGATACCGTTATGTCTCTCATCAAGCCCGGCAGAACTGGGATGCCTGGAACTGTGGAATCGTTTCTCTATCTGTAGACCTGCACAGATCTGTAGTACTACTGCGCCCACAAAGTGTGGGCCGTTATCTGACCACAGGACACGGGGCAGCCCGAACCGGGAGAAATACTCTTTCAACATTACTTTTGCCGTTGACATGGCAGTACAGTCTTTTAAAGGATATGCCTCCACCCACTTGCTAAATGCACAAATCACCACTAACACATATTTGTAGTTCTGACACCTTTCCATTTCTATGAAATCAAAATGGATCACCTCGAATGGCCTGGAGGGTGGGCCAGAACTACCTACTGGAGTCACGGTTCCCTTCCCTACATTGTGTTGCAGGCATGTAATACAATTCTGCACTAGCCTTTCTGCATTCTTTTTTATGTGCTCATTTTTCCATACTGTGGATAAATGCTGTACCATCTTCTTCGCGCAAATGTGGGTAGGGCTATGCGCCATTGTAACCATTGCTGTTACGTAACAATTTGGCAACATCCAGTTCTTGGTCTCTTTGTCCACCCAACATCCTTCCAAATCTAACTCAGCAGAGCCCTCAGCCCACCCCTGAATCTCTTCGGTCGTGGCCTCAGCCTGCATTTCTTTGACTGTGGCAACTCCATTCTCTATCATACAAGGTACTTCCTCTGTTTGTACTGTAATCATTCTAGTACTCAAATCAGTGGCTGTTTGTTTTGCAATCCTGTCTGCAAATGCGTTTCCCTCTCCCACTTTGCATGTTACATTTTTATGCGCCTCACATTTTACTATAGCTAAGCGCTTTGGAAACGTGAGTGCAGACAACAATCGTACAATCAAAGGGCCATGCTGAATCCTGGCCCCATGTGATGTCAAGAAACCCCTCTCAGCCCAGAGTCGGGCAAAGTTATGAACCAACCCAAAGGCGTACTGGCTGTCAGTATAAATATTCACGTTCAAATTCTCAGAGAGTTCACAAGCTCTAGTCACGGCTATAATTTCTGCGGCTTGTGCCGAATTGTAGGGGATTCTTCTGCTTTCCACAACCCTTTCTGGAGTAGTAATTTCATATGCGGCCGTTGATGTGCCATCAGGTAATTTAAAACAAGAGCCGTCACAAAACAACTCCCCATCTGGCTCTTTCTGTGGGATGTCGCTCAGATCAACTCTTCCCTTTGTTTCTTCTTCAGTGACCATTAAACAATCATGGGGTGGCGATTCGTTGTCACCAATTTCTGCTATGGGCAGTGGCATTAATTCTGCAGGATTCAAGGTGCTACACCTCATAATTTGGATGTGGGGTGCAAACAAGATGAGCTCATATCTTGTCAGTCTAGCAGAGGTGAGGTGTTGCGTCTGTGTTCTTTTTAATAGAACGTCTATGGCATGTGGCACCATCAGAATTAAAGTATGCCCCAATACCATTCCTTCCGTTTGTTTCACTAACGCAGCAGCCCCTGCAACAGATTGCAAACATCATGGTAGTGCGCGTGCTACAGGGTCCAGCGCGGAAGAATAATAGCCGCACGGCCTATTTCTTCCACCTTGTTCCTGTGTCAAAACCGCCAATGCACGTCCTTCACTCTCACTCACAAATAGTCTAAAGATCTTTTTATAGTTAGGAGTGCCTAAAACTGGTGCAGCACACAATGCAGCTTTCAATTGCTCAAACGCTTTCTGACATTCCTCATCCCACTGTAAAGGCATCACTGCATCCCTTTTAGTTAATTTTATCACTGGCTTTACAATCAACGCAAAATTACTGATCCACTGCCGACAATAAGAGGCCATGCCTATTACAGCTCTCACTCCTTTTTGAGTTTTTTGGAATAGGCATACTAGAAATACTTTCTATGCGTTCTGGTGTTAATCTTCTCCCTTCTTTCGAAAGTAGGTAACCCAAATAAGATACCTCCTTTTGATTATACTGGAATTTCTTCAAACTCGCCTTGTGACCATGGGTCGCTAGGTGTGTCAATAGTAATATAGTACTTCCTTTGCAGATCTCTTTTGTGTCAGCAGCTAGTAACAAGTCTTCTATGTACTGCAAGAGTGCGCAACCTGTTGGTAGTTCTAGCATATCTAGCTGTTCTTTTAGTGCCCTGCTTTAAATGCTCGGGCTTTCTGTGTATCCTTGTGGAATGAGTGTGAATGTGAATGATCGACCTCCTAGAGTGAACGCGAACAGATATCTACTGCTTTTATCCAATGGAATGCTAAAGAACGCGTTCTTCAAATCAACTACACTAAAGAATTCTGCAGTGCCCGGTATCATTGTCAGTATTGTTGTGGCATCTGGGACCAAAGGGAATTGTGGGTCTACCACTTTGTTCAATGCGTGCAGATCAATTATGAAACGATATGGTACTTCATTGCCTCCTTTCTTGTAATCTGGAAGAATCGGGCTGTTGCACGTGCTACCTGCAATTTCTTCAACCACCCCCAATCTTACCAGGTCAGTAACAATACTCTTTAATCCCTTCTCACCTTCAACGGAAATTTTATACTGGGGAATTCGTGGTAATGTAACACCTTCTTTCAAAGTTATTTTTGCTGGCTCTATTTTCAAGCATCCTACATCGTTATCATGCATTGCCCACAGACAGGTTGGTACTCTACTTAGCTCTTCTGGTAACGATTTTGACATAAATTCTGTCACCGGTGCATCGTGAGGCCAAATCGTGAGGAACACCCCATCTGCCGTACAATGTATAACTGCCCCCAATTTTCTCAACAAATTTAATCCTAGCAAGTTCTCCCCACAATTTTCTGTCAGAAGAAATGGACACTGTTCCGTAAATGGTCCTATTGTAATTGGGACAGCTTCGGACACGGGGTTAATTACTGGTGTACCTGCGAACCCTACAGAAACATTCCTTTGCCCCGACAGTGGGATCTCCGGAACCAAGTGGTGGTCTATCAAACACTTCTGTGCCCCTGTATCTCCAAGGAAACGGTGCTCCTTATTCCCAACTCTCATTTCTACGTAGGGTCCTCTCTGATTCACGGGAATAGACACTGGTTCCGACCCCTGCCGTGGGCTGTCCTATTGCGAAAATAACACATCGTCCGACGTGTAGTCACCGCTGCTGCTATAATACGTGTTTGGCTGTGTATCAAAAATATTCCCATTTCCCCCTTGGTGTCCTCCACTCTGATCATTTCTCTGTTGGCCCTGCCCGCCCTGATTTTGGTTCGGAACACTTTGGTTCAATGCCTGGTTCTGTTGAGCTTGGTTTTGACCATAGGATTGGTTTTGATTACCTCCATTGGTATATCCCTGTTGCTGCTGCATGCTATTTCTGCTTGGGCCATTTGACCCCTGATGTCCTCTATGAGGCCTTCTCTGGCCAAACCCACCTCTATTCTGTAGGTGCGGGCATTGCGCTCGCCAGTGTCCTTCCTCTTTACAGTACGCACATTGATTTAATCCCAATGACACCCCGTGCATATTATTCAAATTTCCCCTGCCTTGTGCATTTCCTCTACCTCTATTGTATCCAATTACCTGCTGCAGTAACACTCCTACTATCGTCCGCATCGCTTCTTTTCTCATCTCCAATGGGTACCCATTACATATCTCACTTACTTCCTTCACTGATGTTCTTTTGTTCGACATCCATCGCATTGTTTCCCCCACCCATGCCTGCAATCTTTGTTTATCACCTATTTGTCCCGGTGCCGGCAAATGCTTTGCACCACTTGGAAAAACTGTCGGCCACGATTTTTGCATATACAACCTCGACGCCTCCTTCCTACCTTTCTTAATACACTCACAACTATATTCAGGTGTAGCAAACATTTCAGCATATCTATCTTCCATTTCATTTTTCAGTTCAATGAGTTTGTACACATGTTTTCTTACATCCTCATCTCTTTGATCACTGCGTGCTAACTTATTCAAATCTAACAATCGTTGTGGCGGTAAATTCCCAAGTATCTTTTTCCATTCTCCCACCAAAAATTCCCCCATGCATTCCAACACTACCTGTCTCTCGTTGCTTCTTCGGTACCCATATAATGAAGCCAATGCTGCCGTCCCATCATTTCCTTCTATGTACATTTCTGCCTCTTGCTGTAATTCAATCTTTCTTTCTTTGCTGATCGCGCTGCGAGTTACCCGTCCAAGCCTCTCGCCTCCCCAGTCTCAATTTCGACTTCGGGAGGGGCGGATGGTGCTGAATCTGTCTCTGGAGCGGGAGGTGCGGATGGGACAAGTGACACAGGTGGCATCTGTGAAGGGCCTTCCTGTGTGCTGGGAAATTGTGCGTCTGCGCTTGTGGGAGGGCTCGAGCTGTGGTTGGGACGTGGGTTAATGCTTGCGTGAGGGGAAGTGCTTGGGCTTTGGGAGGGGGTATGAGAGCTACTGGTTGGGCCTGCGCAGTCACTACTGGCGTGTTTGGTTTCGATCCTCAACCCGTATGGGTTAGCAAATGTTCCATTAATTCGTCTGCTATGTGTAGTTCCTGCTGCGGGTATATTCCTTCTATGTTCATTTGCTCACGTCTTCCTTCCCGTCTTAGACTTGCCGTCCACTCCTCCTCCTCTTTTTCTTCTGCTACCTCAAGCTTCGATTTGTGCCTACGCGCATCCTTCTCTCTACTCCTAAGTCGGAGCATTGCTTCCCTCCTCCAATCTTTGATAGTCTCAAAAGCTGCGGGTCGCGCTTTTTTCCTTATCAACACCCTTTCTAGGTTATCTATCCTCGCAATCTCAAAGCTACCATTAATCGGCCACTGATGGTCCTGTTGCTTTCTAGTTTGCCTATGCCAAATTTCACAAAATATTATCGCACCCACACCATATTTTGCATACATGTCATAAACCGGCGTTCCCCCAGGCGGTGCACTTTGGCCATATTCCAAGGACTGTCTACCGCACCGGAAAAGCCCCGCTAAAGTGGACAGTACTCCAGGCATGTTTTTAACCTTCCCCTTGGTTAGCTAACCTTTACCTGGACGTTTGAATTTGCAAAATCAACACTCTACCAAAAATCAGGTTTTCGTTTGAATCGGGGAATGACTCACCTGATAAAACAAGTCGCCTGTCCTGACGCAACCTCTCCCAACATCGTGTCTGCGCTTCTCTGGCCTCTGCCTCGTTTCGGGACCCTCGTCTCCTTTGCCCTCTGGCCCGGCACGTCGATCAGGGATCAGATGTGTGCAGATCTGCGAAGGAATCTCCTCACTTCTACAAGGCGCCCCATACACCTCTTGATCCCGGCTCGATCGTCCCGTCCTCGCCGTTCTTCCGCCTTTACTCCGTTACAACGTCTACGAAGGGGCAAGTGGGGGAGGGTCCCTATTCGGGCTCCATCTTGAAAGGGGCCCCTAGGGGTCCCTCGCGATATGGAAACGCAATAACCATACACGAAAGGATGCGCCAGACACGAGGTTCAAATTCCCAATGCTAGGGTTTATTGCAAGCAAAAATAGTCCCAATTGGCCAACTGTGGACTCATGCCCCGCAACGTGTATTTTCTAGACCTCGAGGGACGCAAGAGAGCGAATTACATACATCAGTTACATATATACAAAATGCATATCATACACTCAGCTATGTCATGTTTAACACCCCCCTTTTATTAAGTTTCTTTGAACTCGGGATGATGATGGACATTTCCGACGAGTATGACAATTATGACACTTTCGATGTCTATTCTAGTAACAATGTGCAATTAAGAAAGTGCAGAGGCATCTTCTAGTTGTTGAACAGAACACAGTGCTTCTGTTCTTGGAAGCAAGCTGCACACGGGGGAAGAGCCACATTCCAAGCTTTGCTATCTATGAGGTGCTATTCGTGTCCTGGGAGCCGACACGCTCTAAAGGGTTTTGTGAGGGGGGCTGTAAAAAGAGCATAATTCAAGCCTTTAGCTGCTTTATTCTAACATATTCTACCACAGTACGAGACTGACTGGCAGCTGTGAAATGATTAAATGCCCTGCAGCTCTCCCTCAAGGCTACAGAGAGGGAGCGTGGGCATTCCTTTCTGGGCTACTCATGAGGAGTTTCAACGAACTCCTCAGTCCCGCGACCTTGCCCTTTCATATTCAGACAACAATGTTACAGTAGAGCAGAGTAAGCAGAATTCGCAAGAATTGCAAGCTGCAAAGCAGTTTAGACAGAAAGCAATGAGAAATGGTTAACAAGCAAAATGACGATTCTTGCTACGTTTAAAATGGCCGCTTGTTCGTCGAGCGTAGCAGTCTGTATTTCTATAATTCTGTGCATAAGACGGTTGGCCTTCGGCCATCAAGATGCGTCTATCATTCAAATGAAGGGCATTCACTTTTCCAGATTGACACACATTGTAATTGTAATTGGTTATTTATAACGCACGTATACCCAGAGATTTTTAAGCGTGGACCGGGGGATCGAACCTGTGTTGCTCCACGTCGTCTTGCTTTCAAGGTGAGCACATTGCCCCTGAGCTATCCTCCCGAGACAACGACCAGGGACGTGAAGAATAAGGCTTTACCTCTCTGCAAAAAATCAGGTCAGGAGTCCAAGCAAAGCAAAAAGAAAGGGTGTCCCGTAGAAGTCGAAGGAAGGTAAGCAGCAAAAAGAAAATATTTCCTAACACTCAGCTAAGGCAATCTATGAAACTAAGGTATTTCTCCAGCATGGGGTCTGGCATGGATTCACATGCTCATGAATATTCCCCGTCGTCAGGCTGGGAATCCTCGGTAAAGAAAAAATCAGTATCAGTTTTGTTTCTGATCTGTCTTTCTTAGTAGTAACCAATCACTGATCTCTGGGTCATACTGCCCCCAGCCAATGAATGCCCTCTCCCTAAGCCCTGCCTCTGGCAGCCATCCTCAGATTTTACCGCACGCTCAAGTGTTGGGAGTCCTCGTGTTTAGCTCTCAAGTTTTTTTGCTGCGTTTTCACGCTTTTTCAGGAGATTTTCTCATTTTTTCAGTTTAATCGAGCCTCAAGCTCCACCGTTTCTACTTCCGATAACGGGGACCCGTTTCAGAATTCTTCAACGCCCCTCAAGGGTGAAGTTTTCGTCGAGTTTACACTTCTTGGAGGATTCCGGAAGATCTGCGGCCTACCTCAACAGACATGGCCCAGGACAAGGGAAGCTCGACGCCCGGATCCAAGCTGTTCAGGTGCTGCCCTGGATGCGGATTACAGAACGTTTTCAAGGAGGACGAGCATTCGTGATGTCTCTACTGCCTTCATGAGGACAAGACGCACGTGGAGAAAGACTGTGCGTTCTGCAAGAACCTTTCGGAATGGACCAAACAAGACCGTTGTTCCCGCCTCGCCGCCTGGCTGGAGAAGAGCACAGCAGGTGAGAAGGCGAAGAAAAAGTCTGAGCGGGCTTCTAAGTCCTGTGAGGGCGCCCCGGTGACGGGGGCCCAACAGAAGGCCAAGCACAGCGAGTCCGCGGGCACCAGGAGCACCGAAAGGTCGGGCTCTTCGGCTGCCAAGCAGGGTGCTACTTCCCCAGCACGTTCGACCACGAGCCAGCGCTCTGGTTCGGGGAAGAGGAAGTCCGAGAACCCGGGTAGGCCGCTGGAGCGAACTCGGTCGATCTCGAAGGGGGAGCGAGGTGCTGACCCTCCCCTCAAGGTGAAGGCCCAGGATGCACCTAAGGTGGTGAGGGCCTTCATCCACCCGGCAAAGGCCTCTACCGAAGTGGTCCACTGCGACCTTGGCAAAGCCAGCTGAGACTATGCATGTGGAAACGCCCTCTGGGCCCAGAGTATCCCTGCCTCCGCAGAGGGAATCCTCTTTCCAGCCCACCGTTAAGTCCCCGGCGGAAAAAGAGGGGGGGGGCCGGTGGCCATTAAAGACTCGGAATCAGCCTCTGAGGAGGAACTGGTGGAAACCGAGAAGGGCCTCAACGAGAGGTCTACAGGCCTCAACGAGAGGTTCATAGGCCTCAACGAGAGGTTCGAGAAGGTTCGATCCCAGGGGACGGTCCCTGCTGACGTGATCGAAGATAGCGACGATGACGACAAACAGGGCCCAGTGGAGCGACCATCCCGTCCGTCGCAGCCATTGCCCGAGCCCCAGGATAGCTCGGTGGCCATTTTGTTGGCAATCCAATCCTTATGCACCGAGATAAGGACAAGGTTACCACACGGACCCCGACGGAGGATCCAGAACCAGGCCCATCGGGAAGCCCTCCGAACAAGCGGAGGAGAGTCCACCCCACTCCGCCCTTCGTGCCGGCGAGACCGGTGGACCCCTCATCCCCCTCTCCGGACCCTGGAGAGGATACGGCGACGGATACAGCGACAGGGACGGACGATGACAGCGGCGATGACACAGCGGACATCCCGTCGTCACCCCCTCTCCCCCCGTGGGCGTCTCCAGCCGACGAAATTGGCTCTTTCCACACCATGATAACCAGGGCATCCGAGCTCTTCCAGCTCTGCCCTGAAGAACAGAAAAATGAGGGGTTCTGTACCAACGACGAGAGGCCAAGAGGAAGACAGTCCTCGCGGTGCCTTTACTCGACGACATCTGGGACGAGGGGCTTGCTGTCCTCAAGAACCCTTCCACGACACCAGCCAAGAGGGACAGGTACGAGAAGAAGTACTGAGTTCCCGATGCCGCCCCCTTGTGCCTCAGGGCCCAGCCCACGCCAGACA
Organism: Ambystoma mexicanum; assembly: GCF_040938575.1. NCBI lineage: Eukaryota > Metazoa > Chordata > Amphibia > Caudata > Ambystomatidae > Ambystoma > Ambystoma mexicanum. The sequence goes on from NC_090940.1 coordinate 405,407,936, forward strand.
GCGAGGGCAAGAAGTTGGATTCTATGGGACGACGAGTCATCTCGTCAGCGGCGACAACGATTAAGGCGGCCAATGCCTTAGCAATCGTGGCCCGCTACGACAGGGAGCTCTGGTTCAAGATAGCCCCCCTGCTAGACTTCCTACCTGATGACAAAAGGGCGGAGGCCCTAGAAATTCTGCAGGAAGGCGAGGTGGCATTGGATCACGCCATAACGGTGGCAATGGACATTGCCGATACCGGATTTCACCAACTGGGCAACAGAGTTTGCCTCCGACGACGAGGATGGCTCAAGGCGACAGACTTTCGCCAGGACGTCCAGACCAGAGTGTTGGACATGCCGTTCGACGGCAACAACCTCTTTGGTAAGGCGGTGGACGAGTCTCTACAGGCCATCACAACCGACTCGGAGACGGCCCGGGCCTTAGGGGTGCTTCAACAGCAACGGCCCTTTCGGAGCCCCGGAGCCAGACAGGGTGCCTCCAAAGGTTCAGGCGGTGACTCCTCCACTTACCGCCAGGCGGCCCGCTCCTCTTCCCAGGAGGCCTACAAAGGTCGCGGCAAGCAAGGGGGATCCCGCCGTTGTCGCCAAGGCGGCAAGGCCGCCTCCAAGCAAGACTGACCCGGCCGTGTTGTCGGGGCCCCCACTGAAGCACCCCGGTGGGAGGCCGGCTGACGAAGTTCGTCAGCGTGTGGGAGTCCATCTCCACTGACCGCTGGGTGTTGGACACCCTGGGCAACGGGCAATCACTGGAATTCCAAAGGAAGTGCCCTCGCATTCCTCCCGTGGCCAGGAAGGAAAATCACGTCCCTCAACTGCTGTTGGAGGTAAGGGCGATGCTCAAGAAAGGTGCCATCGAGCTCATCCTCAGAAGGCTCCGGGGCTCCGGAGTGTACTCAAGGTACTTCCTCGTCAAGAAGAAGACAGGCGGTTGGCGCCCCATCCTGGAACTGCGTCGCTTAAACACGTACATCAAGGCACAGATATTCAGGATGGTCGCCCTCCAGCACGTGCTGGGACAGATGGAGGAAGGCGACTTCCTCTCGTCTTTGGACCTGAAGGATGCTTACTTCCACATCCCTATTCTAAAAAGGCACAGGAAGTTCCTCAGGTTCGTGGTTCAGGGACACCACTACCAATTCAGACCCCTACCTTTCAGATTAAAGTCGGCATCCAGGGTTTTCACCAAGTGCCTGGCTCCAGTGGCGGCGTGGCTGCGCCTGCAGGGGATCCATGTTTACCCCTACCTGGACGACTGGCTAATCCGGGCAAGGACAAGGGAACTCGCCGTCGAACATGGCGAGGACCGTCCGGTTGCTCACGGAGCTGGGGTTCGCCATCAACTACCCAAAATCCCACCTCGTCCATCGCAGATAGCACTGTTTCTGGGAGCGAAGCTCGATACAGTGGGGCAATTGGCCTCCCCTTCAGAGGAGAGGACCAAGACCATCCTGGGCAAGGTGCGGCACCTGCTAGCCACGGACGTGGCCAGGGTGAGGTCCATCAAGTCCCTCCTCGGGATGATGTCCTCATGCATCTATCTTGTACCCCTCTGCAGACTTCGGATGCGTCCGCTAGAGGAGTTCCTCGACGCCCGCTGGTTTCAGGCGAGGGGCTGTTTCGAGGACAGGATCCCTCTCGACGAGGAGTTCCGTCGGGCGATCTTATGGTGGGGCATCTGTGCTCACCTCACGACAGGCACGGAATTTCAAATCCCGGCGTTTCAGAAGACGGTGACGACGGACGCCTCTCTGGAGGGTTGGGGGGCCCACACCGGAAGCCTCCACGCAAGAGGCCTTTGGCTCCCAGAGGAGAGGTCTCTCCACATCAACATTCTGGAGCTCCGAGCAGTGTTCTGGGCTCTCAAGTCGTTCCTTCCGTTCCTCAAGGGCAAGGTGGTGAGGATCTTCACCGACAACACCACCACAATGTTCTACATACGGAAGCAAGCGGGCACCAGATCCCCAGCCCTATCCAAGGAGGCCCAGGATCTGTGGCACTGGGCCGTCGCCCAGGGGATGTTTCTGGTTCCCTTCCACCTGGCAGGAATAAAAAAACACCATTGCTGACTCACTCAGCAGGGAACTGCGAGCGTGCCACAAGTGGGTACTGCGCCAGGATCAAGTGGATCGACTCTTCCAACGATGGGGCAAACCCCAGATCGACCTGTTTGCAACGGCGATGAACTCCAAGTGCCAGAGGTTTGCCAGCAGGTTCCCACAGCCGAGGAGCATGGGCGATGCTTTTTCGTTCCCTTGGGAAGGCCTGTTTCTGTACGCGTTCCCTCCATTGCCGTTGCTGCTCCGCCTCATCAACCAGATCAAGAAGTCCAGGTGCAGGATGATCCTCGTCGCACTGGCGTGGCCGAGGCAGATCTGGTTCCCGGACCATCTGGACTTGTCAACATCCCCGCCAGTCAGGCTGCCGGCAGACGAGGATCTTCTCTCCCGAGAAGGAGGCGCCATTCTCCATCACGACCCACAGTCGCTGAACTTGCAGGCCTGGCTCCTGCAGCACTAGAGTTTGGAGGGTACGATATCCCGGCTGATTGCAGAGAGGTTCTTGCAAAGGCCAGGGCGTCCTCTACTCTCAAGTGTTACGGTCATAAATGGAAGAGGTTCTCTGTCTGGTGCCGTGCACAGAAGATTAACCCTCTTCGGATTACGGCCCCTCAAGTGCTGCCGTACCTACTGTCGCTGTCCAAAGCTGGACTGGCTCACGCCTCCATAAAAATACTTCTGGCTGCCATCTCCCGATATACCAGGGCTACGGGACGGGCGTCCTTGTGTTCTCATCGCCTGGTGAAGGAATTTATGAAGGGACTATTCCGATCATCATTCCCGCCGGTAAAGGCTCCTGCCCCGGCGTGGGAGCTTAATGTGGTCCTGACCAGGCTCATGGGAGCCCCATTCGAGCCTATGCATTTGGCGCCTTTGAAGTTCCTGTCATGGAAGACAACGTTCCTCGTGGCCATCACCTCTGCACGACGAGTGGGAGAGATTCAGGCCCTATCTTGCAAGCCTCCATACTTGACTTTTCATGACACGAGGGTGGTGCTGAGGACGCACCGCTCCTTCATGCCCAAGGTGCCGTCGGACTTCCACCTCAACGAGCCCTTGGTGTTACCAGTTTTCTTCCTGTCGCCTTCGACGCCGGCCGAGAGGACTTTGCACTCGCTGGATGTAGTTAGAGCGCTGAAGTTCTACGTGGAACGCACAAAGAGTTTTCGGAAGACGTCACAACTTTTTGTGAACTTTGGGTCTGTGAATCAAGGGAAGGCTCTGTCGAAGACTTCCATTTCCAGATGGCTCTCCGGCTGCATCATGCATTGTCACTGGTTGGCAAACCAATCGCTGCCCGGCCGTCCGAGAGCCCATTCGATCAGAGCGATCGCTGCTACCACGGCGTTCCTGTCTGGTGTGCCCCTGCTGGGCATCTGCAGGGCTGCTATGTGGAGGTCGACGCACACCTTCACAAGATTCTACTGCGTCGATCGGGACTCCAGGGAGGAGTCCAGGGTCGGCCAAGCAGTGCTGCGCAACCTGTTCGCCTAAGGTGAGCCTGGTGAGGAGGTAAGAGATGCTTAATGTTGAGTTGTTGTATTGCTTAATGTTGAGCCTGTTGCCATCTCCCGTGGTTGTGCATGGGTATACTGCTATGTATTCTTTTATTCATGAGCATGTGAATCCATGCCAGACCTCATGCTGGAGAAGGAACAAGTTACTTACCTGTAACTGTTGTTCTCCAGCGTGGGTCTGGCATAGATTCACATGCAAACCCTCCTGCCTAACCCTCTGCGGCTCTTCACTTGGTCATACTGCCACTTGGCGTGCTACCAAATCTGAGGATGTCTGCCAGAGGCGGGGCTTAGGGAGAGGACAGTCATTGGCTGGGGGCAGTATGACCCAGAGATCAGTGATTGGTTACTACTTAGAAAGACAGATCAGAAACGAAACTGATACGGATTTTTTCTTTACCGAGGATTCCCAGCCTGACGACGGGGAATATTCATGAGCATGTGAATCCATGCCAGACCCACGCTGGAGAACAACAGTTACAGGTAAGTAACTTGTTCCTTCCTGTACACTATGTGCTAGTCTCTGGCTACAAACTAAGGGCCTGATTCACAGAAGCATTTTATAACGGTGCAATCCCATAGGAAAACGTTCTGTGAATAAGGCCCTAAATGTCAATATCATAATATCCCATTCAAAGGACATGCAAGTTAAATAGTTTGGTGTCGCACTCAATGTTGACCCTGGAAAATATGGGAGTTACATTATCAACCACACTTATAGAAAAAAATAAATCTGCTAAAAACTACTCAAATGGCAGAATCAACCACCTGCCATAACTGGAGGAATCAACAAGCTCACAATGGTTATTCCCCATACCCTGTTTATTTCAGGAAACGCCAGCATATTTCCTTGAAAATTAACCTCCAGTAAAATTGCGATCATGGCAGAGGATCCTGAAGGTTTTCCCTGATGAAGGATTTCATGAAGGTAGCCATTGTGTGGGTTGATGGCATTTCTGGAAGGCCAACAATCCTCAAGTTGTTCCTGCACAATGTTGCTTCCAAAGCTTTGGCTTGCACCATCTTCATCTCTGACGGTTGTTGCTGCACTGCACAGTGTAATTGACAGCCTCCGTCTTCTAGCTTGCTAACATGGGTCTCGGTTTCCGTTATTCACCCACTCTCCTTCTCGATCCTCTGCTGCGTCATGCCAATTGGAAGACTAAATTATACAGCTTGCCGTTTATTGAGTGAAACCCAGCTTTCACTTGTGAGAGGATCACTGATAGATCTGAGGCGATGGTCTCAAGAGAGATAGCTGTGTCCATTGACTGTCGGGTAGTGGGGTGTCTCTCAAGGTGTCCACCACAGTTGATGTAGGTGTAATTGAGCGATGCAGCATTTGGGTGAAGTTGAGCTGGGATTGGCACCTGCTATAATTAGCCATGAGCTGGTAGGGCTACTGTTGCAATGGAGCATAGTACAATCGGCAGACTCTCTGCACGTGGGTGGATGCAATCACACCAGGGGCAGGTTGTCACGGGAGTCGATAAAAAAGTCCATTGTGGCACCAGCACAGAAGGGCCCTCTCCTCTATCCTGCTGCCAGCATTCTGATCCCAAATGATGACAATTAGCAGGGCTCAGGGGTAAAGGATGTTTTTATTTGGTGGTGAGAGTGGACAGCCAGCCATGGGTATATTTGCAGTATATGAGGCTGCCTCATCATCCTCAGCCGCTGGAGACTGCTTCAGTTCGTGTCTACTTCAGCAGGCGGGGCCCCCAGGCAGAGAGCGCCCCCAGGCCGGCAATGCTCCTCCCCGCACTGGGTTGACCGGCTCACAACGCAGCTCCCCGACGTCGCTGCGCTTTTCAGCCCCAAACCAACAGATGGCACTTCTACGCAGGGCTGAGCCTCCTACACTAGACCATCTGCAAGCAGTATCATCAAGGCCGCAGGCGCACAGGAACCGGTAAGATGCCCCGGCCACTTTTCCAATCCCGATCGCTGGTTGCAGCCACATACTTTTTGTGTGTGCTTCCCCCGAACGGGGATCAGGCCTCTGGCTCAGTACATGACCAGCGGCAGTCGGTGGATCATGGTAACCACGGAAATCCCTCTTGCACTTTCAGTAGTATAAGCTTGCAAGGGAAACCATCTGTAGAATAGCATTCAGTTATGCCCCTGGCGTTGTCTCCCAGTGGCAGAGCTCTGGAGCTAAGCTGCCATATTCTGCACATTTATGGCTCTGACGTTGCCTCCTAGTGGCAGAGAGCTTGAGAGCTAAGCTGCCATATTCTGCACAGTTATGTCCCTGACGTTGCCTCCCAGTGGCAGAGCTTTAGAGCTAAGCTGCCATATTCTGCACAGTTATGGCCCTGGCGTTGCCTCCCAGTGGCAGAGAGCTCTGGAGCTAAGCTGCCGTATTCTGCACAGTTATGGCCCTGGCGCTGTCTCCCAGTGGCAGAGCTCTGGAGCTAAGCTGCCATATTCTGCACAGTTATAGCCCTGGCGTTGTCTCCCAGTAGCAGAGCTCTGGAGCTAAGCTCCCATATTCTGCACAGTTATGGCCCTGGCGTTGTCTCCCAGTGGCAGAGCTTTGGAGCTAAGCTGCCATATTCTGCACAGTTATGGCTCTGACATTGCCTCCTAGTGGCAGAGAGTTTGAGAGCTAAGCTGCCATATTCTGCACAGTTAAGGCCCTGACGTTACCTCCCAGTGGCAGAGCTTTAGAGCTAAGCTGCCATATTCTGCACAGTTATGGCCCTGGCGTTGCCTCCCAGTGGCAGAGAGCTCTGGAGCTAAGCTGCCATATTCTGCACAGTTATGGCCCTGGCATTGCCTCCCAGTGGCAGAGAGCTCTGGAGGTAAGCTGCCATATGCTGCACAGTTATGGCCCTGGTGTTGTCTCCCAGTGGCAGAGAGCTCTGGAGCTAAGCTGCCATATTCTGCACAGTTATGGCCCTGGTGTTGTCTCCCAGTGGCAGAGCTTAGAAATGGGAATGCTAGAACACTTACATTTTACTGTAAATGATGGCAAGTGCAACACTAGAATGCAATCATGATCACTAGCCTGCCTCCCACCTAGACAGACTGTAGAAAATTAGAAAGCGCCACACTCCGATGGAATGGTGAATGATAGCAGGCATCACACCTAGACATAATTGCAAGTACAGCAACGCCAACTAACTAATCCACTAATAATTTCATCCCTCTGCATACACCAAACACAACCACAAGCCTAAAGCGCAGCAAACCGCACAAACTTCACTACACTGCAACAACAAAACAAACTGCACATAGACCTGCACAACAGCACACGACTAACGACCGTAAAACACTGCAAGCCCAGCCAATGGACCCACCGGGCTGAGGCTGCCAACAGCACATCACTGCTATCTTGCACTTTTACAGCTCATTCCCACTAACTCTCCCCCCTCTCCCTCTTTCAGAGCCGCCAGAGCGCCAGGGGACCACTTTGGTGGTGATAGTGTGCGGTATAAATATCCTTTAACATTAACATTAACAGCTCTGGAGGTAAGCTGACATATCCTGCAGAGTTATGGCTCTGGCGTTACCTCCTAGTGGCAGAGAGCTCGGGAGCTAAGTTGCCATATTTTGCACATCTATGGCCCTGGTGTTGTCTCCCAGAGGCAGAGCTCTGGAGCTAAGCTGCCATATTGTGCACAGTTATGGCTCTGATATTGCCGCCTAGTGGCAGAGAGCTTGGGAGCTAAGCTGCCATATTCTGCACAGTTATGGCCCTGACGTTGCCTCCCAGTGGCAGAGAGCTCTGGAGCTAAGCTGCCATATTCTGCACAGTTATGGCTCTGACGTTGCCTCCCAGTGGCAGAGAGCTCTGGAGCTGAGCTGCCATATTCTGCACAGTTATGGCCATGACGTTGTCTCCCAGTGGCAGAGAGCTCTGGAGCTGAGCTGCCATATTCTGCACAGTTATGGCCATGGTGTTGTCTCCCAGTGGCAGAGCTCCGGAGCTAAGCTGCCATATTCTGTCCAGTTATGGCCCTGGTGTTGTCTCCCAGTGGCAGAGCTCTGGAACTAAGCTGCCATATCCTGCACATCCATGGCCATGGTGTTGTCTCCCAGTGGCAGAGCTCTGGAGCTAAGCTGCCATATTCTGTCCAGTTATGGCCCTGGTGTTGTCTCCCAGTGGCAGAGCTCCGGAGCTAAGCTGCCATATTCTGCACAGTTATGGCCCTGACGTTGCCTCCCAGTGGCAGAGAGCTCTGGAGCTAAGCTGCCATATTCGTCACAGTTATGGCTCTGACGTTGCCTCCCAGTGGCAGAGAGCTCTGAAGCTGAGCTGCCATATTCTGCACAGTTATGGCCATGACGTTGTCTCCCAGTGTCAGAGAGCTCTGGAGCTAAGCTGCCATATTCTGCACAGTTATGACCATGGTGTTGTCTCCCAGTGGCAGAGCTCCGGAGCTAAGCTGCCATATTCTGTCCAGTTATGGCCCTGGTGTTGTCTCCCAGTGGCAGAGCTCTGGAACTAAGCTGCCATATCCTGCACATACATGCCCATGGTGTTGTCTCCCAGTGGCAGAGCTCCGGAGCTAAGCTGCCATATTCTGTCCAGTTCTGGCCCTGGTGTTGTCTCCCAGTGGCAGAGCTCTGGAGCTAAGCTGCCATATTCTGCACAGTTATGGCTCTGACGTTGCCTCCTAGTGGCAGAGAGCTTGGGAGCTAAGCTGCCATATTCTGCACAGTTATGGCCCTGACGTTGTCTCCCAGTGGCAGAGAGCTCTGGAGCTAAGCTGCCATATTCTTCACAGTTATGGCTCTGACGTTGCCTCCTAGTGGCAGAGAGCTCTGAAGCTGAGCTGCCATATTCTGCACAGTTATGGCCCTGGTGTTGTCTCCCAGTGGCAGAGAGCTCTGGAGCTGAGCTGCCATATTCTGCATAGTTATGGCCATGATGTTGTCTCCCAGTGGCAGAGCTCCGGAGCTAAGCTGCCATATTCTGTCCAGTTATGGCCCTGGCGTTGTCTCCCAGTGGCAGAGCTCTGGAACTAAGCTGCCATATCCTGCACATTTATGGCCCTGGCGTTGTCTGCTAGTGGCAGAGCTCCGGAGCTAAGCTGTCATGTTTTGCAGTTATGGCCCTGGCGTTGCCTCCCAGTGGCAGAGCTCCAGACCTAAGCTGGCATATTCTCAGCATTCCTTTTGCGTCTCCTTGAAAAGTATATTGTTAGAACCACTGCCAGCATTGGGCCTTCAGAACAAGCAGTCAAGATTTGAAAATGTCAACCTCTTGGTGCAGAGTGTTGCAGCAATATAATTGTACTTGTGAAATTATCTAACACGTGTTTCCTCTGATTTTAACACTTTATTATTGCCATTAAGAGAAATATACCTATGTTCAAATTCACTACGCCCCCTTTTTAGAAAGCACCTCACATTTGTGGGAAAGCACATAACACGATGTGAATGCAAGCATCTTTAAAAAAGTGCAGTGTTCCTTAGTGACCGGTCTCCAAGCTAATGGTTTGTGTGGTGTAGATTTGCAACTGTTCGATATGATGCTGACATCACTGCATTCCTTGCATGCTAGTCTTGGATGTAAACTCTCAGAAGGGTTTCACCCCTCCCTTGCCTTTTACAATATGATGGTGAAGGGCTTTCAGACCTCGAAAGCTAATGCATATCAGCATATCATTTTCAGTTATTCTTATAATAGGCATCAAAACACTAACTCTTGTGTTTTTTTTTTAATTTGGACTAACCCAATTACAAACTTTTTTTCTTACACAGGGCCAGCTTAGGCAAACAATCGTGTGCTCATTTCTAATGCATGAGGTAATGACCCCACAGGAAGCAGCCAAGATTATAGGTCGGGGCTTGAATTGCCAGTCATAAAAAATATATAACTGGTCTGCTCTTCTTAGCTGTATTAAAGTGTTGATTATGCGGGACAACAAGATGGCAGTTTTTTATCAATCAACTTGAAATTGTATTGGATAGATGTGGTGATGCGGGTTTGCTCTGTCCAAAACTCCAGTGTAATATTCAGTTTACTACATGAACGTTTGCTTGGCTATGGCTATCGCCTTTGGCATAGCGAATGTCCATTTATATACCAGACTGTGGGGCAAACCTGCTATGCCGTTGAGTCGTACTGGCATGGCGTTGCATCAAGGCGATATGCTAGGGGGTCCGCTGGCATCGGATCGGGCATTTGCACTTTGGCTCAGATCCAGCAACAATTTGATCTTGCAAACAAGACAAAAAAATGTTTTCAAAAAGGAAAAGAACAGAGCTTTTCCCTTTCCCTGATCTCCAACATTTAATAACCAAATGGCCTGCTTGTTTTGTTTATTCAAAATGCCCCCAAACAGGGAACTATATCACAGTAACACTGCAACAACAAACAAACCACACATAGCCTTATACAACAGCACACGACGGCTACCGACCGGATACCACACCACCAAAAAGCTCAGTGAACAGTGTTAACCGAACTGAAGCTGCCAACAGCACATCAATAGCTCCCTTGCTCTTTCTGCAAACTTTGTCCCACTAACGTACCCCAACCAATCTGCCAGGGCTCCAGGGGACCACTCCGGTGGTGATAGTGCACGGTATAAATATACTTTAACATTAGCAGTACTGTAAGGTTGTGAAGACAACTGATGGCCGATAAATACATTTTGAGACATCAGAATTTAAGTACATGAAACACCCAACATATATCGCGTAAGGTTTGACACCATGTTTGTCCAGTTTTGAAATCCCACCAAATCCAAGTTTCCATACCTTTTTATTGGTCTAACTAGTAATATGTGGAGATGGTAAAATGCTTTAGATGTCTTCATCAGATGGTGATCACGCAGTAAAATGAGGAACAAAAAAACAGGGTGATGGACTTTTCTTACACATAGAAAAAAGGTAAGAGCAAATCTTTCACTTTAAACTTCATGGGCCACAGGAAAGACTATGCATGGAGGTCAGTCCTCAGATGACCCCCCTATCTAGCTACAAAGCAATCATTCTGGGAGAAGAACAGACCTATACAGCACCCACTGGAAACCAGCCAGAACCCCTCCCGCCAGCAGCAGTGGGACACCATGTTTCAGAACCCCAAAGGGGTGAGGACCCAAGACTCCAAAAACAGCACCCGTGGGTATCTTTGGTGAAATGATGGGCACCTAATATCGAGCATGGGCCATGCTACACCAATATGTTACGTTGCACCATTCTCAAAAGTGGCCATGTATTTGGGGATTTGCCACTTTGTATGCAAGCCAGTAAGGCACTGTGGAGCATGAGTCGCAATGGGTTCAAACTTTGGTGACCTTTCGGTATTGGCCAGTCGGCATCAATTTGGTTCGATATGATATGGCATTTATAACACGCCTATACAGAAGTGTTTCAAGGCACGACAAGGCAAGGGAGGGGGACAGAGAGAGGACAGAGACAACGATATTACTAAGCCCAGTAACATTGAGATTGTGCAAGTGCAAGGGAGAGGGAAGGGGGAAGTGCTGTAAAGTGTTTAGCACCTGTACCGTCCTGGCACTGCATGGATGCTGCAGAGGTATGCGTTTGCCTGTGACTTAACATTTTAGTTTCAAACCACTAGTGAAGTGTGCCAATGTTAAGCGTGGCCGGGCATTGCAATCACTGCAGGTAATTGCATGGGTGAGGGTCCCAGGGAGAGGCAGACACACACTATTGGCCGGATTCCTGGAAGTGTTTTATAATGGTGCAATCCCATAGGAAAACGTTCCATGAATCAGGCCCTATGTGTGGGAAAACTGGAGGCTGGTGGAATTTGAAGCCGACTACTGTACCTGTTAATTTAAGATTGTGTGGGGAAGGTACAAAGCAATGTATCCTACTTCCAAATTTAGTCTGTTTTTGAATCTTGCACTGATATATTTCTCAACAAAACCTGAAGTTTCTTTCCTACTTGCCGTATACAACTTGTAAGACTCCTTGCGCTCAAGTGTTTGAATATATTCCATTCAGAAGGTTTAGAATGATAGGGTGTGCCTCCTGAACCTAACATTTCCTAGCACTGCTGGAATGTGGAAATGTGTTGGATTGGATGCTGTGTGTGTCTGTTCTTATCCCAGAATAATTACCCTATAGGAAAGGTGGCCATCTCAGGACCAAATTTCACTCATCCTCTCTCCTGTAGCCAATGGAGTTTAAAGTCAAACTCTCTCCCTTTTTTTCTATGTGAAAGACATAACCAGCAATGTTTTGTTTTGGTCACTTTATTACGTATGGAATAGAGTTGAGTGGAGTGATCAGCGAGATGCTATCTGTAGAGTACGTTCTTCAGGTCCTTCCTGAAGTGTAAGATAGAGAAGGACCAGTCTTATTGAATGATATTGTTTACAATTTCTCCAGCATTGGATCATTCATGGATATTCCCTCGTCGTTAGATTTATCTGATATGATATTTAATTTGTATTGCGCTCGTACACAAGTGCTGGGAATCTTCTGTAACGTTAAAGCAGTTTACTGTTAAACTTTAAAACTGCTTGTCACTTTAGTGCTCCATTAGAGTCCTTTTGTGTCATACTGCCCACAGCCAATTAGACAGGTCCCCTTGACTCCGCCTCGGTGGCCAACTTCAGATTATTTTACCGCACATTGTGTTGCGTCCTTGAGAATTCTCTCTACTACAATTTTTGGATGATTTTTGTCTATTTTCTGCTAATTTTTCCCATCGAATCTTCCGATTTTTATGCTGCATCGCTTCTCGCTTATGGCAGTGAAGTCCAGCCCATTCCATTGCCTACGAAGTGCAAATCTTCCGTCTGAGGCCTTCATCCTTTGAGATGACAGACACAAGGAAGAAAAACCTTTTTAAGGCCTGATCAACATGTAACCTGAAGAATGTTTACGTCGAGGATCTTCATGAACAGTGTCTCTATTTTCTGCATCCGGTCCACGACTTGAACTGTACTATCTGCCAGTCGTTTTCATCAAAGACCCGCAAGCACCGCCACTGCAGGTTAGTGGCATGGTTGGATGAAGGTGCCAGGGCCTCTGACTCAGCCTCTGTCTGTAGTTATGCCTCTGCCAGGCACAGCAGACCCCTAGAGCACACTCCCTCTCAAAAGAGGTCGAGGAATCTTCCCTGTAGAAGAAAGCAAAAGAGACATGGATGACATGCTTAGGCTGCTCCCTTGTCGATTATATTATTGACATCTCCATCCTCGCTCACCTCATTGACCACTTTGTGGCAGAGAACGCCTTTGTTGATCGCTTCGCCATCCAAGCACTCTACAGAAAAGTGACGCTCGTCCACGACTACAGTTTCATCAAAATCAATGGCGTACAGTCTGCTCAAGTTCTCATCAACAACAAAATCATCTTTGATGATGGTCAACCCATCAACAACTCTGTCAACCACCCCTTCGATGACCAAGGCAACTGCGTCAACTAGCAAAACCATTGCTTCTGTCCTGTCGACACTTCGTCCACGACCAAATCTTCAACATCACTGCCATTCAGACCTACACCATCATCGAGCACATCTATATTGTCAGTGACGCCTGTACACAGAGGCCTTTGTCTCCCTGTTCCCAAAGGGAGTTGATGTAGACAGGGATGTCCTGTATGCATTATCGTACCTCCCCAGGCCAACTCTTGGGGTGTTTTCCGAACTCGCCTGCGCATACAAGCAAGCCCGGGAAGAGTAACGGGAGGTCACTACTCGAGGGTATCCGGCCTAATCCAGTCCAGATTGGAATATATCGACTGATGTGTAAATACTGCCGAACTGAGGAACATAGATGATCAAGAATTGAACAGACCAAATATCAAAACCACAAGGTGGTGAAGAGAGATGCCCACTTCAGTTAACCAAAGGGAATATTCAACAGGAGATACACCTGTTGAAACAAGATGGAAATCGCTACTAATTGACCATGAACCATTCCATATGTTGACGTCGAACCACTTTGGGGTACATAGGACCTGTGCAGGAATGTGGATAAATTCCTGTATCTGAACCACTGCCGCCAAGTATAAAGTGGAGATCATTTTGCTCCTGAAGAAGGGGGTGTTCTCTGAAATGCGTAGAGCTTTGAATCTTCATTTCATCACAAGAATATTGTATAGATATGTTTTATGATGGCCGTTATGAATTTCTTCTGTTTATCTAGATTCAAATGTTAACCAGAAGTTTCTGGATCCAATGAGGTTTGTTTACTTGTCTTTGTGTACAATTTGATTACATTGTAGTAAAAATTTCAAATACTTTTGACCGATTTTGTATCAGCTTTAATGGTGTGCAGGGGACGGGAGTGTCTTTAGTAATAGACACTTTTTTTCTGTTCAACTCGTGCTCAGACACTGTTTTCACTGGCTCCTTCTGTGCTGCCTGCAGTTCCCTGTCCGTCCATGCCCCTCCTGCTACAGCAGGGTGCTCATTTGGACATGGAGGTTCCCGGAGGTGGGTTCTTCAGAAAATAAGCAAAAGGAAAAGAGTGCTTTCATTTCATAAAGGACAGTTCTGCATTGGACAAAATGGTTGCAAAAAGTAGTGGAGCTGTTAAAAATAAAAAATTAAAATAGTGGAGCACTGCTTCAAACCGTTCCCGCTCACTTCAACCACTGCTCTCCTCCAGCTTCAGCATGGGCTGCGTGCACGAGTCATGCCGCTGCTCTTTATTGCTACTACTCGTCTCCTGACTCTTGGCCTGCACCTGAGGGGGCTTTTTAAGACTGTCTCCCTCAGGTGTGGGTCAATCGGATGAATGACTTGACTACACCTGCAACGTTACATTCTTAAACCCCCTGCCTCATCCCAGTACTTAGGTAATTATGGGACTTAGAGTCCAAAATGACAACGTTCGGTTTCTGAGCTTCATTTGCATTTTTAAGCACAATTTTGTTCCTCACAATATTCTTTAAAGGAATTTCATAAGAGTTAGTAACCAAACTTGATTGACAAGAGATAGGCAATTATTTTAAGTTGCTGTTATTCATAGACTTTCGTTCACTGTACCTTTGGGGGTCTTTAGCTTTATAGGTCTCGCTCATTTTAGAAGGGTTTTGATTCCTCTCAGGTCGCAGGAGTTTGTGACTGTTTTCATCCCCATTAGCAGGTGAATTTCGTGGAATAGCAAGAGAGTTACTGCAACAGGCCATTACATACTTTGGGGGCTATCCTCCCTAGAGGAAGACGCATACTGTGTGTCATCCCACGGATTTCTCCCATTCACCTGGGCCTTCCTCTTCCCAGGTGATCCTCCCATAGAACACCATCCCCAAGTTCAGGATCAGAAAGCGTCTGCCTTTCCCTGGCCACCTGAGAGGAGACTTTATGCAAGGAGTTAGTGAGGAGTCCGTAGGATGCATCACACGGCTCCCCCAAGTCGCTCCTGGCAATTATGCCATTTTGCATCTCATTAATCCCTCACATGAGGCCTCTTCAAGAGTTCTTAGATGCTGGTTGGCAACAAATATCAGGGTCCTGGGAGGGCAAACTTCTCACGTCATCTTTTGCCGAGCTCTTCAATGCTGGAGTCATCGTCCCAATCTATCTTAAGGAGCTCCCTTTAGCCTTACAATGCATCAGTTCCCCATTAGCACAGATGCATCCCTGGACGGTTGGGGAGCCCACAGAGGACAGTTCCACGTCATAGGCCTGTGGTTACCAAAAGAAAAAGCCCTTCACATCAATGCCCTTGAGTTGGGGGCAGTGTTCTGGGCCCTGAAGTCCTTCAGACCGCAGCTGTAAAACATGGTGGTCTGCATCTTCACAGACAACACCACCATGTTCTATATCCGAAAGCAGGGGGCACTTGCTCTCCGATTGTCTGCAGAGGCACTGGTGCTGTGGAAATGGGCACTGACGCATGGCATATTTCCGATTCCCTTCCATCTTCCACAGATCCACAATACGATTGCAGATTTGCTCAGCTGGGAACTCCGGTTTTACCATTAATGGTAACTTCGCCTGAGCCAAGTTCTCAGTCTTTTCGCCAAGTGGGGGCATCCAGAGATTGACCTGTTTGATACAGCGACCAACAGAAAATGTACTATGTTTGTGAGTCGGTTTCTCCATAGGTGGAGCCTGGGGGGGATGCATTCTCACTCCACCGGGAGGGACTGTTCGTGTATGCTTTCCCTCCGATCCTGCTGCTACCTAGTACTCAAACAATGGCTGTACAATGATCCTGTAGGCCCCAGCATGGCAACTGCAGATTTGGTACTCAGACCTGCTTCACCTTTCGGTGGCCCTGTACGTCAGATTACCTCTTCTCCCTAACCTGCTCTCCAGGGACGCCGGGTCAGCTCTGCATCATGACCCACTATTCCTCAACTTGACAGCTTGGGTCCTGTAGCCCTAGAATTTGGAAGCATTACGCCACCTCCAGACTGCAAGCGATTCCTAGCCACGTCAAGAGCACGATCGACACTGTCATACTATAGAAGCAAGTGGAAATGTACTTTTTGGTGTGCAACTCAATACCTAGATCCGTTACAGGTTCAGGCTGCTCAAGTCTTGCCATGCCTCCTGTCTTTAGCAAAAGCTGGCTTGGCACACTTGTCTATCAAGGTGCATTTGGCAGCCATTTCACGCTACATGCATACCTCAAATCGGCCTTACCTCTGATCATATAGGTTGGTGAAGGAATTCCTCAATGGACTGTTTTGTGTGTTTCCCCCAGTTCGAGGTCCTGCTCCAGCTTGAGAACTCAATGTGGTCCACTCAAAGCTAATGGGACTTCCATTCGAGGCTCTTCACAAAGCCCCTTTGAAATGTCTCTCCTGGAAGACTGCATTCCTAGTTGCCATCACTTCAGCCAGACAGGTCGATGAACTGCAGGCCCTTTCCTGCAAACCTCCCTACTTGAGTTTCCACTGGTCTAAGGTGGTACTGTGTATAAGCCCTCCTTCATGCTGAAGATCCCGTTAGCATTCCACCTTAATGAACCTCTTATTCTTCCATTGTTCCTCGGCTTTCCTTTTACTCCAGCGGAGCGTTCCTTACATTCTCTAGATGTCACCCGGGCCCTCATGTTTTATGTTGCCTGCACAAGGGAGTTCTGTAAGTCGTCTCAACTGTTTGTTGGTTACAGACCTGCCCCTTTAAAAGTCTTCCATTGCAAGATGGCTGTCGGCGTGCATTTTCCACTGCCTTCATCTGGTCAACAGGCCCCTTCCAGGAAGACCAAGAGCAGATTTGACGAGATCCATGGCTTCCAGTACAGCATTGCTGTACGATGCCGCCCTGCTAGACATCTACAGGGTAGCCATGTAGAGGTCTGTCCATAACTTCACTGCATTGACACGAATTGCAAGGAGGAGTCCCTTGTCGGCCAAGCAGTGCATCGCAACCGGTTCACTTGAGGCGAGTGTTCCAGTGGTGAGTTGATTGCTTCTGTTGAGCTAAGGCTCTGCCCATTTCGTTATAAATGTACTATTGTATAATCATATTCAAAGAGCATCTGTTGTTATCTGCTGTTCAATGAGAGTGAGGTCCTGTTCCACCCACCTGGCCATCTGTTGTTTTCTGCACATGTGTAGTTTGTGCCTGTCTGCTGCCCCCCTCCATTAGGTAGGTGCATTTTCTGTGCATTACTGCACCTCCAGGGGAATTATTGAACCTGAAAAAATCGAAAATCATGCTGCCGTTTTGTTAGCTTTTTAATACCTGAAGCTGGCTTGCTATTTTGAAAGCATGACTTTTCTCACTATTGCATGCTTATTTGACAGATTTCCAAGATGGCCACCATTGTTTTCTTTGTTGTGAAGGCACGCTGGCTGAGCTGCCTTTCCCTGTGCTGTGAGTGTCTTCTTCCATCAAACCAGGGACCAGCAGGCTTTAGCTGGCCCCCTCAGGAAGGCCCAATGCCTGGATCTGGTTTCTTTCATCTGCTGTTCACTGAGAGTGAGGTCCTGTTCCACCCACCTTGCCATCTGTTGTTTTATGCGCATGTGGAGTTTGTGCCTGGCTGCTACTCCCCTCCATTAGGTAGGTGCACTTTCTGTGCATTACTGCACCTCCAGGGGAAATATTGAACCTGAAAAAATTGAAAAAAGAAGAAAAAACAAAGTTTGCTTGAAATTGTTGGAAAAACACTGTTTAATTGTGCATTTTCATTGTGCCATCGTTTTGTGAGCTTTTTAATGCCTGAAGCTGGCTTGCTATTTTGAAAGCACAACATTTCCCATTATTGCCTGCTTTTTTGGCTGATTTTTGTTACTTCCAAGATGCCGCCATTGTTTTCTTTCTTGTGAAGACAGGCTGGCTGAGTTGCCTTTGACTGTGCAGCGCTCCCATTGGTTGCTGTCTTCTTCCATCCAACCAGGGACCAGCAGGGTTTAGCCTGCCCCCTCAGCAAAGCCCACTTCTAAGGCCCCTCTCTGCTCCCTGTCCACTACCGGAATGCTAATTGGGTCCTCCATGCACCTTAATCACAATAATGATGCCACCTCACTCTTCTAAGAAATATGGACTGCATTGACATTGTCACCTCTGGAACTATGGGTTAGTTCTTTCCTTCTGGACTCACTCCTACCACCTTTGACTATCACTGTTCATTCTGCTTGTGTCTCCCATATTTGTCATTCTGATGCGCAGTGCTTTTAAAACCCTTTGCTTACATCTGTATCCCTGATTGGAAAGTCAAATCTTGCTGTTTTTGCTTTTTGCTAGAAAGTTAAAGCTTGGTGTTTTTGCTTTTGCTAGAAAGTGAAAGCTTGCTGCCCATTGCTAAATTCTCTGGACTTTGCTTGTATACTGTTGCTTCGCTGTAACTTGCTGGCCCAGTGACCTCACCACTCTTTTGTCCCACACCTACCTGCCTTAGCCCCTCAGCTTCTCTCTCCTCTCCTTGCTTCTACCCCCATGGCACTTTGTGTTTCTCCTATCTTTTCCAACAGCTTCTCCATTGACTATCCTTCCCTTCTCACTAGGTCTGGCAGGAAGATGTTCAAAATTCAAAAAGGATATCTTGGCCTCTAACCCTGGTCTTCCTATCGCTGGCACCTACTCCAATGCTTTCTCCAGACAGACCCTCAACGACATCCTCTTTGTCATTCCATCGCCAGATCTATGGACTCTTCATATGACCTCTGTGCTCTGTCCTATCTCCTCCTCTCCCATTAATGGTGGCACTCGCTGGGAAGTTCTCATGGCTTCCTTCGACTCCTCCAAACCCTCGTTAATGTCTACCTTAATGGCACTGGCATGGTCCAAGGCCCTCAAGTCAATCTCCTCCTCTTTGATAGGCCCTTCCCTCGCCTCATTAATTTCCTCTCATCTCCTACTGTCCCCTCCTCCCTCTCCTCCTCCTCTGTCCCTCCTAGAGCTTTTTCTCATCCGCAGGGCGTACCTCTGATCTGTACCCCTCCCCGGAAGGTCTTTAAGGCTAGCAACCTTCTTCATATTGCCACTCTCAACTCTCACTCTGCTGTCAAACACTGCTCTGACATCCGCCACCTCCTTGAAGAACTAGACTTTGATGTCCTTGGTCTTACTGAGACCTGGTTCATGGCCAGCTCTGTCATAAGCTTTGACACTCTCCTCCCTGATGGCTACAAGATCTTCTCTGCACCCAGATCCTCCCGGTCCGGTGGGGGGTAGCTCTGAACGTTCCTGAGTGGATTCCTGCCACTATCATTCCCACTCAGACCTACTCCTCTTGTGAATGCCTTGTCTGTAGGCTCTCTCTCCTACCCTATCTCTTACTGTGGCTACCATCTACCGGCCTCCTGGTCAAATCACCTAATTTCTCTCTGAGTTGGTGGACCTCAACTCCTCCCTCCTGGCCTCTACCACTGAACTCCTCCTCCTCGTTGACCTCAATATCCATTTAGACTCTCCTTGTTCCTCCTCTTTATTCTTCCGTGATCTCTGCGACTCCCTCTCCCTGTCCATCCTCCCTTGCAGCCCGACTCACTCTGCATGGTACGCACTCGATGTCTTGATCTCCTCTGACCTCCCCCTCTCCATCCCTATGAACACTCTTCTCTCCTAGAGTGATTATTCCCTCCTGTCCTCTCATCTCTCCCTCTCTTCTGCCCAAACCAAGCCTACCCCAACATTGCCACCTAACTTCTCGGACATCCGGCCCATGAAGCGTGTGTCAGTTGAGGCTTTTGCAGCCACCGTCTCCCCGCCCCTCCACCTCTGGCTGACTCACATCCTGACACAGCCCTGTCTCTGTGTAACGCTCACCTGATTCCCGCAGAGGCGCCGGTCTTGACTGGGTGAATGCCGTATCTTCAAAGGTGGTGTGTAACACACGGTTGGCTCTTTGGGCTGGACCTCTGTGCACTGTATGTCTGACTCGAAGAGTAAGATGTCTGCAGATAGAAAATATGGGATTATGAACTGGGGTTATTGTGTGCCTCTCTCCTCTTCCCTTTCTCTTCTCCTGTAGAACCCCAAAGGTTAACACCCTCACCTTAGGTAAGTGAACGCCGAGCTCTCCATCTGCCTCGGGGCAGGGTGCCGTAACCATTTTCTTCACTGGATAAGGGTGCAGGCCTCTTGACCTCAGAGGACTGCTGTCCGTCGTTAACTGCACGAACGGTAAGTTCTGGGCACTTCAAATGTCTTAAAAGTCTTTTGTAATGATATCTCTTGTTTTGCAGGGTTCCGGCGATGGCGGATGGCGGGCTGTTGAGAGTTGAGGATCGAACCCGCGTGAGGAATAGAAGCGCCTGGAAGCACGTAAGTAAGCGCTTGTAGCCTGCTTCACGATGCCCACTAACTGTCCCTTTTATCTTGCAGGTACAAGTTCGGAGCTTTAGAGAAGCTGAAGGGTGCTGGAATACCCACTGGATTCGGCGTGGGAAGGAGTAATGGCACGTGAGTAATAAAGTTGCCCAATGTCTTTAAACGCACCTTCTTTTGTCTTTCAGATGCAGGATGCAGCGCCGAAGGCCTCCGGAGCGTGCGAAGAGCTGGTAAGCTTTTGTCTTTCAGATGCCGGAATGCAGTGCGAAGACCTCCGGAGCATGCGAAGAGTAGGTAAGCCTTTGTCTTTCAGATGCCGGAATGCAGCGCGAGGCGTTGGTGACAGCCGATGGACCAGGTAAGAGATGCGCTGCCACTGAAGACCGTAGTGCTAACCTGTTCTTTCTTTGTCTTTACAGGTGCTGCTGAAGACTGGATTCCAGGATGTTAAGCCTTTGTTCCCTTAGGCCCAGGATCAGATGCAGAAGACACGATGAGCGTTCTGCTGCAGAGAATGCAGAATAACGCAAAGCAAGATTCATCCATCGGGTGTGGTTTAAATAGCCTCCTGTAGTGCTCAGGTGTCTCCTTCCACAGCCACGCCTAGGTAAGAAAAGAGTTCCTGCTTTCCAGAAGAGTTCCAGTGTTCTGAACCTAGGGAGTGGCTCCTGCCCCACCCAACAGGAAAAGTAGTCCCAAACAGAAGAGGATCAGGGATTCAACTGGCAGGTAAGTAAGCAGCATGGTCTGCTGCAGGTAAGTCCACCCAAGCATTATGAGCCCGGCGCTTCCAGCGCTGGGACTGGGCATCTTTATGAGCCTGGTGCCACTGGCGCCAGGACAGGGTCCAAAAGGTCCCAATTGGGACTGGCTGGCACTCGGAACCGGGGTTATGGGTCTGCTTCCAAGGGAGTCGGGCAAGTCCTGATCTTTTGGAAGCAGAGATCATGACAGCACCCCCCCTCAAGGCCCCTCCCAAACCGGGCTTCTCCGGGGGTTTGGGCTTGTTAGGAAATGTTCGATGAAATCTTTTGATTAGACGAGGCGCGTGGACATATTCTGCAGGTTCCCAGGATCTTTCTTGGGGACCGTAGCCTTTCCAGTCAATCAGGTAAAATAGTTTAGATTTGGAGATCTTGGAATCCAGGATGCTTTTGACTTCAAACTCGAGTTCTCCATCAACTAGAATAGGTTTTGGAGATGTAGTTAGTCGGGTTTGAGGTTGCACAGGTTTTAATAGAGAGACGTGGAAGACCGGATGTATCTTCATGTGAGGGGGCAAGTCCAACTTGACCGCTACTGGATTTACTATGGTAGTGATGGAATAGGGACCAAGGTATCTTGGGTTGAATGTGCGTGGTCCTTTTAGAGGTAGATATTTGGTGGATAACCAGACTTGATCTCCTACTTGATATTGGGGGGCTTCCCTCTGATGTTGGTCTGCTCCTTTCTTGTATTGTTCTTTAGCCCTTTGAAGGTGGGAAACGGCTTCCTTAAAGGCTTGGGTGATTGTAGAATGCAGGTGGTCTACTGCTGGTGTTCCAAGATCTTGGAGTGGATCCAACTCCGAGGTTCGAGGGTGACTACCGTATAAAAGAAAAAACGGGGTCTTCCCAGTTCCCGAGTGGACAGAGTTATTGTAGGCATATTCGGCTATCCAAAGGATATCTTTCCAAGTTTTTTCAGTTTGTTGTAGCATGCAGCGCAAATACTGTTCCAGAGTTTGATTGGTCCTCTCGGTTTGTCCGTCGGTTTGATGGTGGTGGCTGGTCGAAAGTCTCACATCAATTTGAGCCGACCGACAGCAACTTCGCCAAAAATGAGAAATAAATTGACTACCTCGATCCGAAATTAGAACTGAAGGAAAACCGTGCAGTCGGACGATGTTTTCGAGAAATTCTCGGGCCAGAGTTGCTGCTGTTGGTAAGCCTTTGAGTGGAATGAAATGCGCCATCTTGGAGAATAGGTCCACGATTACTAGGATCGTATTGTATCCGGAGCATGGAGGTAGATCGGTGATGAAGTCCATGGAAAGCGTATGCCAAGGGCGAGGCGGGATGTCAATAGGGCGTAAGAGGCCGGCTGGTTTTTCCTTTCGACTCTTGTTTTGGGCGCTTACTCCACAGGACATTATAAAGTCTCTGATATCTTTTTTCCAAGACGGCCACCAGAAGTAGCGCTTGATCTTTTCCGAGGTCTTGGTCATACCGGGATGTCCTTCCATTAAAGAATCGTGATAACAAGAGATTACCTTTTTCTGTAAATCTGTGCTGGGCAGGTATAACCGTTCTTGGAAATATAATAGGTTGTCCTTCACCGTAAAGTCCTTTCCCTGCAGATGCCAATTCTGTATGTCTGCTGGAGTTACCAGTAGCCTGGCTTTATCCTTAACTTCCTCTATGGATTGTGTGGTGATTACACCTAGAATTCTTTGTTCGGGAATGATAGGTACAGGTTTAGGATTGATCAAATGTTCTTCCACTCCCATCCGAGAAAGGGCATCAGCTTTACCATTTTTTGTACCAGGTCGATAGGTAATTATGAAGTCAAACTCGGCAAAGAATAGTGCCCAACGGAGTTGCCTAGAGGATTGAGCTTTTGCGGTTTTCAAATATTGCAGGTTTCGGTGATCTGTAATCACAGTAACGGTGTGTCGGGCCCCCAGAAGATAATGCCGCCAAGCCTTAAAGGCGGACTTGATAGCTAGAAGTTCCTTATCAGTAATAGTGTAATTGATTTCAGGAGGCGAGAATTTGCGGGACCAAAATGCCACGGGATGCAACTGATTGGTTACTGGGTCCTTTTGTGATAGAACTGCCCCCATGGCAAGGCTCGAACCATCAGTTTCAACGATGTAGGGGAGTTCTGGGCGAGGATGTTTTAAGATCGGTGCAGAGATAAATCTAGTCTTCAAATTCTGGAAAGCTTGTTCCGCCTCGGTAGACCATTCAAAACGTTTGTTTTTCTTTAACAAGGCGGTGATGGGCTGGACTATTCGAGAGAATTCGGGGATAAACCTGCGGTAAAAGTTAGCGAAGCCTAACATGCTTTGAACACCTTTTACGGAGGATGGCGATGGCCATTTGAGAATTGCATCGACCTTCTTTGAATCCATACGCACTCCGCTAGGTGATAATATGAATCCCAAGAATTCAACTTCAGTCACGTTGAAAACACATTTTTCCAATTTAGCGAAAAGTTTGTGTTGACGCAATCTCTCGAGGACCATTTTCACGTGTTTCCGATGTTCAGTTTCCGATGAAGAATAAACGAGGATGTCGTCAATGTAAACAACAACACACACATCTATGAGCTCTCTGAGGACATCGTTCATAAAATATTGAAAGTCGGCCGGGGCATTGCAAAGTCCGAAGGGCATGACCTGATATTCAAATAGCCCATACTTGGTGCGGAAGGCCGTCTTCCATTCATCGCCCTCTTTTACTCGTACCAAGTGGTAGGCTCCTCTAAGATCCAGCTTTGTATATATGCATGCTTTTCTGACTTGGTCCAGGAGTTCAGGGATCAAAGGTAACGGATATCTATTCTTAACGGTGATCTGGTTCAGGGCGCGATAATCTATACAAGTTCTAAGGTCCCCTTCTTTTTTTGGAACGAAGAACAAAGCTGAGGAAGCAGGGGACTTGGAAGGACGAATAAACCCATTCGCTAGGTATTGATCCAGGCATTGTCGGAGGTGAAGATTCTCAGGCTCGGTGAGGGCATAAATTCTACTACAAGGAGGAGTAGATCCAGGTATCAGGTCTATCTGGCAGTCATAAGACCTATGAGGAGGTAGAGAGTTAGCCCGATCCTTCCGGAAAACATCTTGGAATTCTAGGTATTCAGGAGGTAACTGGGGAGCCTCCGAGGAAATTGCTGCCAGTGCAATACCAGGTCGAGGGTGACAAGTAGAGACACATTCTGGAAACTGAACCGTTCTTGCTCGCCAATCGATCTGAGGATTGTGCTTCTCTAACCAAGAAATTCCTAGAATAATCTGGAACTGAGGGGCCTTGATCACATCGAACACAATCTTCTCATGGTGTCCATCTTGACTTACTAGCGTCACTTTTTGGGTGGTATGCGTTACTGGTCCGGAGGCTATCTCCGTACCATCCACCGTAGTAATGACGTCCTTTACAGCCTTTGGACAAAGAGTCAGATTCATCCTCAAAACCATTTCATGATCCACATAATTGCCGATGGCACCGCTTTCGACGTAAGCTTCAATCGCATGTAATCGATCCGGATGTTCAGGGCTAATGAGGACCATAGGTATCACGAAATGCGAGGTCACGGAACTGGTTTTAACGCTCGGCAAGAGGACCTCTATTCTTGTCGGGCGAGGTTGTTTCCCTGCTCAGAGTTTGTGACCCTGGTAACTGCAGCTCCTACTGCCTTCTTGGCTGGTTTCACCGGACAGTCTCGAAGAAAGTGCCCCGAGTTTCCGCAATAGAGGCATAATTGCAGCTGTTTTCTCCTTTCCCGCTCCTTTTGTGTTAGTGGTCCTTTCAGGCCCCCTATTTGCATGGGTTCCCCGGAGTCTACTCCTTTGGTAGGAGTTGGTGGTTTGGAAAATACTCGAGCATCAAACTTGGAACGATCGGCCTTCCTGTTCTGCAGTCTGTGGTCAATTTGAACGACAAAGTCAATATAGTCCGAACAGTCTTGCGGGGGATTCACTACTTGGGCTAACACATCTATGAGCTCTCCACGTAGACCTCTATAAAACAGCGTAATCCTTTTGTCCTCAGGCCATCGAGTTTCCACTATCAGTCTGTTGAAAGACGCAATATAAGCCAAAAGGTCTTGATTACCCTGTCGCAATGAAAGGAGCTCATTGTCCAAGGCCTGCCCCTGTGAATGTCTTGCAAACAGTTTTTCCATACTGAGCTGAAAAGCTTGAAAATCATGGAGAACCGGATCATCTTGATTAACTAGCGGGATCGACCAGTCTGCCGCATTGCCACTAAGGTACGAAAGCACGAAAGCTACCTTAGCTTGATCAGTTGGAAAGGCTGCTGGCCGGCATAAGAAGTGCAACCGGCACTGATTAATAAATACTGCAAACCTCTTTGGGTCACCAGAAAATCGTTTGGGCGGAGCCAGAGGTACATTCCCAGGTAGGTTGATCTGCACTGGGTTCGTAGAGGATGTTGAAGGAAGATTTGCCCCTGATGCGGGTAACGGAGTTTGTCCGGCTTGTGACTGTAGCAATTGTCTAGCGAGATCGTCTGTTCGCTCCTTGGAAATAATCAGTTCCCTTCTTAGAGCATTCGTTTCCTGACGGGCTGCATGCACTTCTGCTCTTAGTTCCCCAAGTAACTGGGCTAGCTGGTCGGTATCCGAGGTTTCCATAGCGCCTGGGTGGGAGTTTTGCGATGGGCTTTGCGTTCTGTAACGCTCACCTGATTCCCGCAGAGGCGCCTGTCTTGACTGGGTGAATGCCGTATCTTCAAAGGTGATGTGTAACACACGGTTGGCTCTTTGGGCTGGACCTCTGTGCACTGTATGTCTGACTCGAAGAGTAAGATGTCTGCAGATAGAAAATATGGGATTATGAACTGGGGTTATTGGGTGCCTCTCTCCTCTTCCCTTTCTCTTCTCCTGTAGAACCCCAAAGGTTAACACCCTCACCTTAGGTAAGTGAACGCCGAGCTCTCCATCTGCCTCGGGGCAGGGTGCCGTAACCAGTTTCTTCACTGGATAAGGGTGCAGGCCTCTTGACCTCAGAGGACTGCTGTCCGTCGTTAACTGCACGAACGGTAAGTTCTGGGCACTTCAAATGTCTTAAAAGTCTTTTGTAATGATATCTCTTGTTTTGTAGGGTTCCGGCGATGGCGGATGGCGGGCTGATGAGAGTTGAGGATCGAACCCGCGTGAGGAATAGAAGCGCCTGGAAGCACGTAAGTAAGCGCTTGTACCCTGCTTCACGATGCGCACTAACTGTCCCTTTTATCTTGCAGGTACAAGTTTGGAGCTTTAGAGAAGCTGAAGGGTGCTGGAATACCCACTGGATTCGGCGTGGGAAGGAGTAATGCCACGTGAGTAATAAAGTTGCCCAATGTCTTTAAACGCACCTTCTTTTGTCTTTCAGATGCGGGATGCAGCGCCGACGGCCTCCGGAGCGTGCGAAGAGCTGGTAAGCTTTTGTCTTTCAGATGCCGGAATGCAGTGCGAAGACCTCCGGAGCATGCGAAGAGTAGGTAAGCCTTTGTCTTTCAGATGCCGGAATGCATCGCGAGGCGTTGGTGACAGCCGATGGACCAGGTAAGAGATGCGCTGCCACTGAAGACCGTAGTGCTAACCTGTTCTTTCTTTGTCTTTACAGGTGCTGCTGAAGACTGGATTCCAGGATGGTAAGCCTTTGTTCCCTTAGGCCCAGGATCAGAAGCAGAAGACACAATGAGCGTTCTGCTGCAGAGAATGCAGAATAACGCAAAGCAAGATTCATCCATCGGGTGTGGTTTAAATAGCCTCCTGTAGTGCTTAGGTGTCTCCTTCCACAGCCACGCCTAGGAAAGAAAAGAGTTCCTGCTTTCCAGAAGAGTTCCAGTGTTCTGAACCTAGGGAGTGGCTCCTGCCCCACCCAACAGGAAAAGTAGTCCCAAACAGAAGAGGATCAGGGGTTCAACTGGCAGGTAAGTAAGCAGCATGGTCTGCTGCAGGTAAGTCCACCCAAGCATTATGAGCCCGGCGCTTCCAGCGCTGGGACTGGGCATCTTTATGAGCCTGGTGCCACTGGCGCCAGGACAGGGTCCAAAAGGTCCCCATTGGGACTGGCTGGCACTCGGAACCAGGGTTATGGGTCTCCTTCCAAGGGAGTCGGGCAAGTCCTGATCTTTTGGAAGCAGAGATCATGACACTCTGCTCTACTCTTCTATTTCGCATACTCTTGATGCTCTTGCCCCTGTCATGATGATCCGTTTGAAGTCCAAAGCCAAGTGCAATTCCTGGTATGACTCCAACCTAGCTACACTTAAACGTAAGCGTAGGATGGCTGAGAGAAAATGGAGGGCTTCTTGTTCATCCTCTGACAAACTGACCTGTTGCCTGCTCCAAAGGCAATATTGACTCTCTGTCCTCACCAAAACGAGAGTCCACATTCAAGCCTGTGTCTCTGCGTATCTAACAACTCAGCCAAACTCCTTAAAATCTGCAAGGAGCTGGTCAACCCTGCTCAGTCTCTACCCCTCCTGTTGCCACCCTACCTCTTTGCAATGCCCTTGCCTCTCACTTAATCTCAAAAACCCAGGACATCCTGTCCACCCTCTCCTCCCCGTCTGTGCTTGCTGAACCTCCTTCAGCCACCCCCCACCCTCCTCCTCGTCCTTTCCTCTTTTCTCCCCTGATGAGGTCGCTAGACAAGTCCGATCTATGAAAGCCTCATCCAAACAGATTCATCTCTGTTCCTCTAAAACTGTCAAGGACCACATTGATACCCTCGCTCCAGCCCTTGATGATTTTTGCAACCACTCCTTTGCCTCAGGATACTTAACCTCCCCTCTGAAGCACTCCCTTGTGCGTCCTTTTCTCAAGAAACCCACAGCTGATCCTTCTTGTCCGGCTAACTATTGCTCAATTTCCATTAATCACTTTCTGGGCAAACTCATGGAAAAGCTGGCCATCTCTCAGCTTAACCTTCCTTCTGATTCTGTTGGCTGTCTCCATGACCACCAGTCTGGCTTCAGAGCTGCCAGAAGCACAGAACCTGCTCTCCTGAACATACATGAATATCTGCTCTCCAACCTTGACTCTAACATTCCCTGTGTCCTCATCCTACTCGATTTCTCTTCTGCCTTCGACACGGTCAACCATACCATCCTGCTCAACCATCTCAGTGATAACCTGGGTATCACTGATCAGGCTCTGGTCTGGCTGACCTCTTTTCTCTCTGGTCGATCCTCCCAGGTCCAACTTGGGTCCTTCCTCTCATCTATCTCCCTCTCTACCTGGGGTCTAACCTCTCGCCCTTGCTTTTCAACCAATACCTGGCAACTCTCGTCCACTGCATTGCCATTTTCTGCTCAAATTTCCAGTGCTACGCTGATGACACTCAACTCATCTTCAGGCTGCCCTCAGCCACCTCCTCTCCCTCTCTCATCTCTGATTGCCTAACTGCCATTCAGGATTGGTGTGCCGACAACGATCTATGTCTGAATGCCAGCAAGACAGTGATCCTCCTCATTGGCACACCTTCACCATCCTTTCCCCTCACACTCTGGCTGGCCTCCCTTGGCCCTACTCCTACCCCCACCTGCGAAGTCATCTTTGACTCCATACTTTCCTTCTGTGCCCACATCTCTGATTTCTTCCCCTTACCCCAGAAGCTCACTGTCTCCCATTATCTGGTTGTCTCTAGGTTGGACTAGTGTAACAGTCTCTTTCTAAATCTACCTGCCTCTACACTCCACCTCTTGCGCGATCTGAATGACACCTGGCCTAGTAGGATCGTTGTCTGTCTTCTACTGTTTTCCCCTCCCTTGCCTCGCCTTGAAACACTTGTGTATAGGCGCGTTATAAATGCCATATCATATCATATCTGCAACTAATCCAGAACAGGACTGCAAGACTTGTCCTAGGCCTCAAGCCCTGGGATCGTATCTCTCCAGCTCTGAAATCTCTCAATTGGCAACCAGTGGATGCAAGGATTAAATTCAAAACCCTCTGCATTGTCCACAAGGCTTTCTGGGGTCTGGGTCCAAAATACCTTCAGTTATCCTCCGCAAATACCTCCCCTCTTGAGCTCTTCGCTCCTCTACATCTTACCTCGTCAGTGTAAGTCATTTTTCAAAGAAACGAGCTGGGGATAGATCTGTCTTCAGCTGGGGCCTCCCTCTGGAACAGCCTCCCTGCCACTATAAAACTGGAGGAGAACCATCTCCGGTTCCGAAAGCACCTCAAGACCTTCATCTTTGCTTCTGCCTTCGCCCCCCACTCTCCCTTGCTGATGTGCTCTCTCTCAGCACCGTGCACCTGGCCACCATCTGTCCTCCGGGCCCAGGTACCTGCTCACCCTGCCACCCTCCCGCACTACCTCATCGCCTCCCCTTGCACTGGGGTCTATATCTTTACCCATGCAGCCCCCCCCCTTTTTTTCTTTCTGCACTTATCTGACCTACCCTGTCTGCTCCCTTAAACCCAGCACTTACCACTTGCTGGTTCCACTTGCACCGTTTGTTGCCCTTATTATTTATTTATGATTACTTATCTGTTTCTCCTTTGCTCCGCACTTTCCACTCCCCCCCTTCCATACACTTTTCCCCTCTCCCAGGCACTTCCGCGTTCTCAATGTCACTGAGCCTAGTAAGATCGTTGTTTGTTCTCCCCTGTTCCCCTCCTCTCCCTTGTCGCACTCTGAAACACTTGTGTACGAGCGCAATAGAAATAAAATATCAATTCAATGTGAATTCATGAAAGATCCAATTTTGGAGCAGGAATAAGTTACTTTATTCACACGCAACCCTCCCTCCTTCCCTTCTATGGCTCTTCTTGGCTCATGCTGGCACATTACATGTGCTGCCAAATCTGAAAATGGACGCGGAGTTGAGGGGACCTGTCTAATTGGCTGTGGGCAGTATGACCCAAAAGGACTATAATAGAGGAGTAAAGTGACAAGTCGTTTTAAAGTTTAAAGGTAAACTGCGTTAATGTTACAGAGGATTCCCAACCTGATAACAGGGAATATTCATACAGCATGTGAATCCATGAATGATACCAATGCTGGAGAATAGGATTTACAGGAAAGTAATTTATTTCTTGGTGGTTGTTCTGAAATATGATGTCATTTTAGAGAGAGTGTTCTTGGAGGGCTTTGGGGGAGTCTGACTGATGTTTTTCTGATAACCAAGGCTGCAATTTTTGCCATGCGACTAACAGTGTTTCTGGTCGTTGCTGTACCAATGCTTTATCTTTAGCATCCTGACCACTCTACTCTGGAGGCTAATTTCCAGGCTCCCGCTTAAAGGGGCTACCGCTATACACCTCTGCAGCACCTGCCTGTGAGCAGAATCAGCGGGAGAGCATTTCTACAATCCGCAAGTACTAATCGTGACAATTAGCCCTGATTCCTCAATCCGCGAACTGTAAACCTCTGCGTGATTCAAAGGCACGCAGCTCATTACTAATGCCCTCGTGCATCAGTTTAGAGTGCACAGCCCTGCCACGGGATTCGGAGAGCTTTAAAGTGCATGTGTTCGTGAACTCTACAAATGCAGCATGCCAATAAAGCACGTTGATTTCTAAGTGCTTAACTTGATGCATGATTTGTGAAGTGCTCAGTAGTCATTACAACAAACCTACTGAGAATTAAAAGCCTAGGCCTTTGGTTAAATATTTGCTTTCATCTGGGCTATCCCAAAACGTGTCAGAACCAAGATTCCTGAACCAGTACAGGTACAACAATGTGTGTGAAGTAACACACAACAGGTCTGTGTGTGCCCCAAACCCCTGCACAGGTACAGGGGGCGGATAGCAAAGGTAGAATAGGGAAAGTGCAGGGCATAAATGTTTCTTCCCATTGCCTTGTTCAAGGGAAGCCACACTTTAATATATAGATGACTTCCCAGGGGGCAGTTAACTTTCCCTAATTCAGCCTTGCCCCTGGGAACATGCCAACTTGTACATGAGAAGTATTTGCAAGGGTATTAGGGTAAGTATGACATAGCTCCAGTAAAAATCAACAACGGCTGGTCTTTGCTTCGTCGGCAAGAGCTCCCAGGTAAGGCACTACAGACCACCAAGCCCAGAGATGGAACTAATCAGGGTGAGATTTGGGCTGGTTGCTTGATGTTCCGAGAAGCCCTCGCAGCTATTACTCAGGATTTAAGTACCACATTGTGATGCTGGAAATTCATCAGAGGGACAGGGCCTCCGTATCCTTGCGCTTTCCTGCCTTTTATCATGTGTTCTGTTGTGTTTTCCGCGCAGGAGTTCATGTGGGACTCCTGGCGGTGCAGCTCTCTCCTTTGGTTTTGGTGAGCGGACCCATGAAATACCCTTATGGCATCCATGGGTGGGGGTACAACCCTGTGCCCCTAGTGTATGTTTTTGGGCACCTGTGTGTGACCCACAGAGCAGGGTATAGGCTGGTGGCAGTTCTGTGCTGAATTGACGGGTGCGCTAAGTATCCTCCATTTTGGGATGCCCAGGCCCTGCCATTGGAATCAGTACATTCCTGATGGAGACAAGATGGCCCACGTGGCCTCTTGCCTTCCACCGCCTGTTACCTTGATCTTCCCGAAGTCCCGGGAAGCCCTGACTCTGTCCCTTCCCCCTGACTGGCTGTTGGGTGGAAGTTCCATATATGGTAGTGTGGGGAAGTGCCGACCAGACTGGCTAGAGCCTTCCCTACGACCGTATGTTGTGGGTACACCTGTGGGTGGGACCTGGGTGAATGGAGTGTATGACGAATATGCATTCTGTGTTGTGGATGTCTAGTATCTTGTGTTTGACACAATGACTGAGACAGCCCTGACCGAAACTGGTATGAATGCAGTGTGGAGTGTTGAATGGCTGGGTACTTGTCCCAATGCACATAACTTGTGAGTGTCTGGTGAGGAGTGAATGGCCTGAATGCACTATGCACCTGATTGGCTGCCTGCCTGCATGAATGCCCTTCTGACCGATTGGTTGCCTGAGTGTGACCCAGCAGAATGAATGGGAGGTCAACTAGTATATCTGGGGACCTCTCACTGCTAGAATTCGTGTTCAGAAGCTGAAGAGTAACTAGAGTGAAACTGAAGCTTGACCTTGAAGCCCTGCTGAAAGAGAAGAATTGCTGTTGCTCTCCTTCAACAATCTGAAAGCTGCTGTGTCTCCAAGCACTGACCCAGAGAGGACCTGGTGAGGCGCCCTCTTCCTGAGCTACGAGGGTCCATCTTGCCCCAGCTGACCTTTGCCAAAGCTCCCTGGTAGATAGACCTACGACAGGCTGCCGACCAGAGACGGGGACTGCCGCGGAATCCCAAAGAGAAGCGCCCGGACTGTTGTCCGCCACTGTCGACGACCGCCGTTGTCGACTGGAGCCACTGTGCTCCCGTTGCCTAAGAACTCTTGATCTAAGGACGCTCTCGTCTGCATCACCGCCCATCTGATTCTGCTGGAGAAGGCCAGGTCGTTGAGGCGCCAAGGAGTATCCACCGGTGGGTTTCCCGCCACCCAAAGACCACAGAGACGCCGACGTCTCGACACCCTTGCTGGGCCACAGTTCTTCAAACTCTTTGCAGTCCAGAGCTATCGACATTGAGATGCCATGCATGCCTCTTCCTTGCAGGACGTTTACGCTTCCCTGTCGACGAGCACCGCTAGGAATGAAGCTGCCACTTCACCATCGTAGCTCACCCTGTTCTCCGTCGGACGTTTGACGACCCGTGACTCCTGCCTTAAAGGGAGGGCACTCAAGAAGGGCCGTCGATTCCCCGACGAGGAACGCTACAACGCTAGGTACTTTGAGGTTGCAGAACTATTGGAAAGTCTCTTGTGACCAATATATGGACTGGGCTTGTGATTTATCTTTATTCTACAGGTTGCCCAGGCGGGGAGATCTCCACACAGAACTGTCTCTAGGTATCGGGCCAGTATTCCACCAATTGTTCTAACCACCGCTTTCCTCTTATCTCTATTGTTGGTTTCCCTTACAAACTGATTTGTGTGACATTTAACCGTACAGTTGATGCCCTGTAAACAGGTCTAATAGTAATAGTGGTACCATGTAGAACTACATATTTGCCATTATAGATAACCGAGTACAAAGTGAGTTATTGTGTTATTGTACATAACCTTGAATATTAATTATATAAAGACTGTGTTTTAACTAATACAGTGTGCGGACATTCCTTTGTGGGTGCTTGGGGACTACACTGTACTTAAGAACCAGCCTGCATCACCTCCTAAGAAGCTAGGCCTTGATTGCTCGACCATGTACCATTAATAGAGAATCATGGCTGGGGTCCTTTGTGCCTCTTCTCTGCCATATAGAGATCAGAAGTACAGACACCCCCCTCCAGTCTTTACACTGGTGTCAGCGGTGGGATGCTTATGGTTTTAAGAATCAGTGTAAAACCGTGCCACTTACAAAATATCTGCACTTTGTTAAATTGAGGTTTAGTTGTGTACAAGATAACTGCATTACAAGCAATTGAATCTATTGCAAATGGTAAATTGACTCGGATGAGTTTAGAGTCTCTCCAAGATGCTTGTGAAGCCTGGGAGTTGGACTTTGTGAATAAGTCTAGGGCTGAGCTTATAGCTGCCCTGGTGGACTAGCAGACTGATGTTGAAACTCTTGAAGGGGGGGATGCAACCAATGAGGACTCTGGCCCGAGGGTTGTCACTGAATCTGTTTCTGGGAATGCCACCATTCCTACTGCCTCTGTTCCAAACCCCAGCAATTCCTTCGAGCTTGAGTAATTAAGGATGAAATTGGCCCTTGAATACCGCAAGAACCGGGACACTGAATGTCAGCAAATCCAGTTAGAGAAAGCTCGAGTGGAGAGTTCAGCTAAACCAGTTGTGTGTGTCAGGTCCCCAGCAATCAAGTTTATGAAAGATTTGGTGGGTGTGTATGCAGAGGGTTCTGATATTCTCCAATGGATTGAAGCGTTTGAGATGGCTTGTGCAATTCTTGATGTGGATAAAAGAGATTGGGCTAAGTGTTTGTTAAGCAGAGTGCATCGGACTGGATATGACTGTATTCTGAAACTGAGTGTGGAAGAAAGGGGTCAGTATGAGTGCATGAAGTCTGCTTTGATTGCCAAGTATGGCAAGACACCTACCCAATACCTTAAAAGGTTCAGGGATTTTAAGAAACGAGAGAATGTGTCTTGGATTGACTTGGTGAGTGCTGCGCACATGAACATGATGGGGTGGATTGATGGTTACAAAGTGAAAACGTTTGTTGAATTGTCCCACCTTTTGTTTTTTGACCATTTTCGGGAAGCCTGTTCACCAGAGCTGTGTCAGTATGTTGCTGACCAGAACATTTTGGACCCCCTTAAGCTGGCTAGGTTGGCTGACAAGTGGGTCTCCCATCGGGTGTCCCCTAAGGACTCCAGTGGGGAGGACAAGGACAAAGGAAAGGGGACCTCTCATAAAGCTGAGGAGTCCCAGAAGCAATCACAGTCGGGTAAACCAAAACCTTCCTCTCCTAAAACCCAAAAACCTGGTGGGGATAAGTCTGTTGTGGGTGGGAGTAAGAGTAGTGGTCCACCTGCTGCAAAGCGGGGTCCCAGTGGTTCCAGTACTGTACCCCGCACTCCCAGAACTTGTTGGGATTGTGGGGCTCTGGATCACCGAAGGGGTGCCCCAAGTGTAAGGGTAAGGCACTTGGAGTCAAGACTGTCAGCCCGACATACCCTTACTCCATACCTGAGGTGGAGGTCACTGTCCTCCCCTCCTCTACTGGGATCACCTTCGGTGCTCCCATAGAGATTTTGTTAGTGTCCCTTGGGGTCTGGGACCAGAACGCAGAAGTACTGGCAACTATTCCACAGAACACTCGTAGGTTTTTGAGAAGTGTCCTTTTGAATGGCCAGCCTTCTACTGGTTTGAGAGACACTGGGCAAGCATGACAGTAGTGGACAGGACTCTGCTCAAGCCAGAGGACTATATAGGTGCTCCTCTGAGAACCACCAGGTTAGCTGGTGGGCCTCCCAAATTATCGCCTGTAGCCTTAGTCAACATTACGATTAGAGACAAGACAGCAAAGCTTCCGGTCCTGGTTCAGGACAACGTGCCTGCAAATATTTTGTTAGGAAACAATTTTTTAGGAAACAATTTGGTCGAGTTGGGGATGATCACGATGGTCTACCCATGGCTGCTGTGGCGGTCAACTGATCGCAGGTCACACAGGGTCCGGCTGTGAGCCTGGTACCCTCGCCGACGGGGAAACCCAAGGCACAAAGGAAACAGAAGAGTAAGAAGGCCACCTCTGTGGAGGGAGCCCCTGCTCTTCCTGCTGTTCCGACAGCACCCATTGGGATCCAGGCTCCGGACGGGCTGGATCCAGTGGTGAACCCCGTCTCAACTCCTGTGGGAGAAGAGCCAGAAGACTTTCCTGTGGGAGAGGTACTCAACCTGGAGGACCACCCCGACCTTCAATGCTTGTTAGCTGAAGGGGGACCCTCCCGGGCGGACTTCTGTAAGGGACAGAGAGAGTGCCACTCTCTCTCTCTTTGGTCTGAGGAAACAGGACCTGTCCCAGGCACAAGGAGAAGTGCTTAGGACATTCCGGATCTATTGGGAGGGTGAGCTCCTTGTTAGTGAGCCCACTAAGTGTGAACCTGGTGCCCCCAAGAGGTTGGTGGTACCCCAGGTTTACAGGCCCTTCCTGCTGCAGTTGGAGCATGAGGTGCCCTTAGCTGGTCATCTTGGTACCAAGAAGACTAAGCAGATGCTATCTGCCCATTTCTACTGGCCCCGGATGGAAGTGGAAGTGGAGTCCCGCTGCAGGACCTGCCCAACTTGTCAGTTGTCTGGCAAGACTGGAGGCAGTGTCATTGCCCCACTGCAGCCATTGCCTGTGGTTGGCACACCGTTTGAGAGGGTGGGTATCGACATTGTCGGTCCCCTTGACCCTCCCACTTCAGGTGGACATCGGTTCATCCTGGTCTTGGTTGATCATGCCACCCGGCACCCTGAGGCTAGACCCCTTCGGACTGTTACTGCCAGGGTGGTTGCCAGGGCACTCTCTGGCATTTTCACCCATGTTGGATTCCCTAATTAGGTTGTCTCTGACAGAGGATCCAACTTCATGAAAACCATGTGGAAAGAGTGTGGGGTAACCTACCAGTTCTCCACCTCTTACCATCCCCAGACCAATGGTCTTGTTGAGAGGTTTAATAAAACTCTCAAGGGCATGCTAGGCGCTTTGGAAGTGCCCCTAAGGTGGAAATGGGATCTCCTCCTGCCATGCCTGCTGTTTGCTTACAGAGAGGTACCTCAAGAGGGTGTTGGTTTCAGCCCTCTTGAGTTACTCTGTGGCCATCCGTGAGGGGGCCCCTTGCCTTGAACAGAGAAGGTTTGGAGGCCACCCCTCCAGGTCCCGCCAAGCAAGTGGGGGACTATGTGTTAGGCCTCAGATGGAGGATGACACAGATGATGGTCAGGCAACAGCGAATCTCAAGGCCAGTCAGGAATTGAATAAATACTGGCATGATCTTAAAGCCTCGCAAGTGGATTGGACTCTGGGACAGGAAATCCTTGTGATGGAGCCTACCAAGCCTCGAGCTTTGGCAGATAAATGGACTGGACACTTCAGGATCATCTCCTAGATGGGCAAAAAGTCATTTATCTGGTTGACATGGGAATCCCTGGGGTAGCCCCTCAGGTATTCCATGTTAACAAGCTCAAGCCTTTCCACAGGCGAGCAGAAGTCTCATGTCTCTTGCTTGCTTCAGAGCAATAAGAGGATGAGAGTGAGCCCCTTCCTGATTTGCTGCATAGCAACCCTCAGGATGGCTCAGTGGAGGGAGTGCATCTCTCCCCCTATCAGACGACAGAGCGCAGAGGGCCTGCAGGGCTTTGCTCCGGCAGTATGCCACTCTGTTTTCACTGACACCAGTCCTTACACCGTGGTGTAGGTACGAAATTGACACTGGTGACAGTGAGAACCACTGTTAAGAACCACATACTGTTAAGCACCACATCCAGGCTGAGGTCACAAAGATGTTGGATCTGGGTGTTATTGAACCCTCAACCAGTCCCTGGTCCAGTCCTGTGGTCCTTGTCCCCAAGGCTAGTTCCCAGGCATGTACCAAGGATTGGAGGTTCTGTGTGGCATACGGAGGAGTCAATGCCGTCACCAAAACTGACGCGCACCCATTGCCCAGGGCTGATGAGCTCGTGCACACCATAGGTGCTGCCAAATTTGTGCACACCTTTGACCTTACCTCAGGCTATTGGCAAATAGTTCTGACGGACCATGCCAAGGAAAAGACGGCCTTCTCAACACCTGAGGGACTCCACCAGTGTAGGGTTATGCCTTTTGGGTTGAAGAATGCCCCTGCCACCTTCCAGAGATTGGTCAATCATGCGCTCAGTGGTCTGGAGGCCTTCTGTGTGGCCTACTTAGATGACATTGCCATCTACAGTTCCACCTGGGAAGAGCATTTGACACATCTGGATAAGGTGTTGCAGCCCTTGAAAAGGGCTAACCTCACTATCAAGGCCACCACGTGCCAGATAGCTCAGGGGAAAGTCACATATCTTGGTCATGAGGTAGGAGGGGGTCAAATCCAACCTCTCCCCAGTAAAGTACAGGATGTACATGACTGGGAGACTCCCACTACTCAAACCCAGGTGAGAGCCTTTTTGGGCCTCACTGGGTATTATCGCAAATTTCATGGCAGACTATGGAACCATAGCTGCACCACTGACAGATCTGACTTCACCCAAACAGCCTAGGGAGGTTAATAGGACCGAAGACTGTCAGAGGGCCTTTGATGGCTTGAAATAAAGTCTGTGTAGGGCACCTGTGTTATGTGTGCCTGATTACAGCAAGCCCTTTATCGTTCAAACTGACGCCTGCAACACCGGAATTGGAGCTGTCTTGTCCTAGTTAGGTGACAAGGGGAGGGAACATCTGATCATATTCATCAGTAGACAACTCAAGGGTAGAGAACTTAGGTGGGCTACTGTTGAAAAGGAATGTTTCAGTATAGTTTGGAGCCTTATGCATTTTAGGATCTACCTTACGGGGTCTACCTTCAAGGTCCAAACAGATCATAAGCCCCTGAAGTGGCTTATGCAGATGAAGGGTGGAACCCGAAACTGCTCAGGTGGTCCATTAGCCTGCAAGGGCTAGACTTCGCCATAGAGCATAGACCAGGGAAGAGTCACGATAATGCAGATGGCCCTTCCAGAAGGTATGTTGACCGTTTGGATGAGGGCGTCTATCTCGTGGGAGGTTAGGCACCCTAACCTCAGTCTGGGGGGGGCGACTGTGATACTGGAAATGCATCGGAGGGACAGGGCCTCTGTATCCTTGTCCTTTCCTGCCTTTTATCGTGTGTTCTGTTGTGTTTTCCGTGCAGGAGTTCATGTGGGACTCCTGGCGGTGCAGCTCTCTCCTTTGGTTTTGGTGAACGGACCCCTAGGATACCTTTATGGCACCCATGGGTGGGGCTGCAACCCTGTGCCCCTAGTGTATGTTTTTGGGCACCTG
This sequence comes from Ambystoma mexicanum, assembly GCF_040938575.1. Classification (NCBI taxonomy): domain Eukaryota; kingdom Metazoa; phylum Chordata; class Amphibia; order Caudata; family Ambystomatidae; genus Ambystoma; species Ambystoma mexicanum. Next base: position 405,446,296 of record NC_090940.1, read on the forward strand.
TGTGTGGCCCACAGAGCAGGGTATGGGCTGGTGGCAGCTCCATGCTGAATTGACGGGTGCCCTGAGTATCCTCCATTTTGGGATGCCCAGGCCCTGTCATTGGAATCGGTAGATTCCTGATGGTGACAAGATGGCCCCTGTGGCCTCTTGCCTTCCATCACCTGTTACCTTGATCTTCCCGAAGTCCCGGGAAGCCCTGACTCTGCCCCTTTCCCCTGACTGGCTGTTGGGTGGAAGTTCCATATATGGTAGTGTGGGGAAGTGCCGACCAGACTGGCTGGAGCCTTCCCAACGACTGTGTGTTGTGGGTACACCTGTGGGTGGGACCTGGGTGAATGGAGTGTGTGACGAATACGCATTCTGTGTTCTGGATGTCTAGTATCTGGTGTTTGACACAATGACTGAGACAGCCCTGCCCGAAAATGTTATGAATGCAGTGTGGAGTGTTGAATGGCTGGGTACTTGTCCCAATACACATAACTTGTTGTGAGTGTCTGGAGAGGAGTGAATGGCCTGACTGCACTATGCACCTGATTGGCTGCCTGCCTGCATGAATGCCCTCCTGACTGATTGGTTGCCTGAGTGTGACCCAGCAGAATGAATGGGAGATAAACTAGTATATCTGGGGGCCTCCCACTGCTAGAATTTGTGTTCAGAAGCTGAAGAGTAACTGGAGTGAAACTGAAGCTTGACCTTGAAGCCCTGCTGGAAGAGAAGAATTGCTGTTGCTCTCCTTCATCAATCTGAAAGCTGCTGTGTCTCCAAGGACTGACCCAGAGAGGACCTGGTAAGGCGCCCTCTTCCCGAGCTACGAGGGACCATCGTGCACCAGCTGACCTTTGCCAAAGCTCCCTGGACAGGCTGCCGACCGCAGACAGGGACTGCCGCGGAATCCCAAAGAGAAGCACCCGGACTGTTGTCCGCCACCGTCGACGACCACCGTCGCCGACCGGAGCCGCTGTGCTCCCGTTGCCTAAGAACTCTTGATCCAAGAACGCTCTCGTCTGCATCACCGCCCGTCTGATCCCGCTGGAGAAGGCCAGGGTGTCGACGCACCAAGGAGTATCCTCCGGTGGGTTTCCCACTACCCAAAGACCACAGAGACGCCGACGACTCGACACCCTTGCTGGGCCACAGTTCTTCAAACTCTTTGCGGTCCACAACTATCGACATCGAGGTGCCCCGCACGCCTCTTCCTTGCAGGACGTTTACGCTTCCCCGTCGACGAGCACCGCTAGGAATGAAGCTGTCACTTCACCGTTCGTAGCTCACCCTGTTCTCCTTTGGACGTTCAACGACACATGACTCCTGCCTTAAAGGGAGGGCACTCAAGAAGGGCCGTCGATTCCCCGACGAGGAACGCTACAACGCCAGGTACTTTGAGGTTGCAGAACTATTGGAAAGTCTCTTTTGAACAATATATGGACTGGGCTTGTGATATATCTTTATTCTACAGGTTGCCCAGGTGGGGGATCTCCACACAGAACTGTGTCTAGGTATCGGGGGCCAGTATTCTGCCAATTGTTCTAACCAACCGCTTTCCTCTTATCTCTATTGGTTTCCCTTACAAACTGATTTGTGTGACATTTAACCGTACAGTTGATGCACTTTAAAGAGGTCTAATAGTAATAGTGGTACCACCTAGAACTGTATATTTGCCATTATAGATAACCGAGTACAAAGTGAGTTATCGTGATATTGTACATAACCTTAAATATTAATTATATAAAGACTGTGTTTTAATTAATACAGTGTGCGGACATTCCTTTGTGGGTGCTTGGGGACTACACTGTACTTAAGAACCAGCCTGCATCACCTCCTGAGAAGCTAGGCCTTGATTGCTGGACCACGTACCAATAATAGAGAATCTTGGCTGGGGTCCGCTGGGCCTCTCCTCTGCCATATAGAGAGCAGAAGTACAGACACCCCCCTCCGGTCTTTACACACGGTTCAAGTTGTTCAACAGCAGGGGCCTTCCGCCAAGATGTGGTAGCCACACACAAGGTGGATAACGCATGGCTGTAAAAGGAATGGACTGCAAACCAAACAGACACCATTAACACAGACGAATAACTGCCTCACACAGCATAACCCCGCAAGGAAGACTTGGGCTGCTGCCAACACAGCAACCGTTCGGGTTTGAAGTCCACCCCAAACATTCCAGTAGCTCCACCCAAACATTTCAGGGGATCTGTGAAAGTATGTGATGTTTATAATCCAGTGCCAGGTGTACTTTTTTTTTTAAACCACAGCCCCTCTTATTTGATAGTTCCTGGGTGGCATTTGTGTGTTCCTCCCTGGCTGGCAATATTGCTGATGTGTCTGTTTCTCTGGTGGTAAGGGGACGATCTGATCTTACAAGATTGCATGTATTATAAGACGGAGTGTGAGAACTTCTTTGAAAGGAAGGCTCATGTCCAGTAGGAGGACAGCAAGCTTTCAGGACTGCACGAGGGTAAATCAAGACTTGCTCCCATACATCACTATCTTCAGCAAGGATGGTGGTAGAGATCAAGTGGCTGCCGGAGTAGCGAAAAACTCTTCTACTAAGGATGGAGGGGAGAATTGAAGCATGTGTGCTCGCGGTGGGGTACACCCACCTGAGAAATATACAAGTACGTCAATAGTGATCTACAACTTGACCATACACTAAGTGAAAGACCGGAAGATGAATCACGGGCAGAAAACCAACCAATTGTAGTCAGACCAAAAACACATATACTTCCCCCCTCCCCCCCAGCATTTAAATGAGATCTTGGGTGAACTGTGGCAAATAGGGGAATGTATTGTCCTATTGCCATCGACAAACGAGAACACCATAGGAAGCAGCGGTTGTGCTTGTACTGTAACAAGCGTATTCATAAGGCATTTGGGGCAGTTGGGAAGGGGACACTTCTGGTTCTATTGGATCAGGAAAAAGACACATCTTGTTAGTACAGGATGCTTGTTGGCAATGCATATGACGGTTTCTGGTTTCCAGTAATGTTGCTCACCATCATAAACCGCAGGTCCATTTGACTTCCACTACAAGTTCTGTAATATCATTAGAAACGTTGTGAGTTATATTTATTTATTTATTTTATTTATTTGCATTTGTATAGCGCACTTACAGCGCTGGGGCATTGAGGCACTGTTACTTGAAATCCTGCAAGAAAGTGTGATTTGAGTATGTTACAGGTGACCAAAAATGGTCTCTTAGGTGCAAATGTATACAAATAGGATATTTAGTACATGAAAGTTAGGTGACTTAAAAAAAACATAATCAAATGGGTACGCAGTAGCTCAGAGATACATCAAGAATAACAAGTGAAGGAGTTGGGCGGCAGTTATACAAAGAGCTTGGTTTTAATGGCTTTCCGGAAGGCTTGGTGGGACTCATATACTGCGGGCCACAGCCAACCATCTGGACAAGATGTTTGCTAAAGCTGTATGGTTTATTTTATTTATTTTTTCATGCATAGAAGCACGCACAACCCTTGGGCATCTGTAGCCTTGGAGCATACAACGAAACCAGAACACACATGTGAAGTGGATAGGTCAGAGCTTTCGTTGGCTGTGATAGTCCTACAAATCATTCTCCTCACATTGATCTGTCAGAATGGCTATAGAGTTGACATCACCTTTGATGTCACTGATGTCATTGATGTTAAGAACACTCCTTTAAAGGCCCAGGCTAGTAACCCTCAATGCAAGAATAGTCTGGGTGGCTCAAGCTCTGCAATTCAGGACAATTGCTTGACCTTTCATTTTCTGCCAGAGAGCCAAATGCTGTGCCTTCCATAGCAATTCCCCCTTTGAATGCCTTGGGAGCTGTTGATACCATTGCAGTAGAACACCCGGATTTTCATCGTCTTCAGCAAGGCCGGGGCTGACACATTACCGCTGCACCACTCATTTGATTGCCATATTGATCTATTTCTGGATATACTGTTTGTCACATCTGGGCCCTTATGGTGAAGGAAACTGTGCATCCGCCAGACCAATAAATGGTGAATGGGTTGAAACGCCACTCAAAATGTGCCTCAGCATCGCATCTCTTCTTCATCTCCAAGAAGGAGGGTAGTTGGGAAAGGGCATTGATTATCAAGTGCTGAATAATAAATATCACAGTTGAACTTCGGTAACCCTACCTGCTTACTCTGGTACTCTTGGATCAGGTAAAGGGAGCCAGAGTTTACACCAAGCTGGACCTTGGCGCATGCATACAACCTATTGAGGCTTTGCAGAGGGGATGGATAGAAAAAAACCTTCCATACGGGGCGCCTGGAGACTGCCCCTGGGTGGTAGCAGTGTGTGGTATAAGCCAGCATCACATAACATAGAGAATTCGGACTCTAGGAATGCCAGGTAATGCCTTTTAGGTAGTGCAATCCACCTACTGAATTAGTTTTTTATGGACAAAGTGCTAAAATGATGCCTGGATATCTGAGCTTTAGTCTTCACGGTGATATTTTAATATATTTGAAGACCCTTGTGCTGTGTTTGGAGCCCGCGGGGCCACCATGGGATTCTGATTTCTCACACAGCACCCCCTTTTACAATGAGGACGCGGACACAGAGCTTGCCAGAACATCACCTTTATTCCTTCTTCCTCACTCTGACCTGCTCTGCCCCTCCCCTCAGTGTCACATCTCCTTTCCTTGGCTCCCCCTTCCTAATCCCACCTATACAACATAACGATGTTGTCGGCTACATTACAACCCACCACCCATTTAACCAGCAAGTCTGTCTTAGACCATTTCTTCAGTGAGGTAGAGTTCTTGCAAGTTTAGGTGTCTCCATTCGGTCGCCTCCTGCCTGTCTCAGTGACTTCACTGTAGTACCTCCGGGGAGTCACTTTCTGACTCTTGACCATCCCCTTCATAGCAGATGTCTGATTCCCCCAGATCGGTGTCACTGTTCCTTGATCCTCTCACTATCCTCCCTTCCATTTTCTTGAAATGTGAGATGTTCTGAGTGACTTTACGGTATCCATCGCCTGAAGTTATCATGCACCCTTTCTTTCTGAGTAATCACCATCGGGTCAGCTTGAAATGCTGAGGAGAATTTGTGTCTGGGGTTGGTGCACTATCACCACATCTCCCACCACTAGACTAGATGTTCTAGCCTGTTGTTTGGTTGCCGAATATGTTTTCATCTTTTCTTTGATCTTTACATCTCGATCCCTCATTGTTTCATCATTTTGATAACTCCGCTGGCTTAGTGAGGTGGGGTATTCTCGTTCTTACATTTCGCCCAGGCATTACTTCAGATGGGGCCTTCCCCGTTGTGCTATGAGGCGTGTTTCTGTAATGTCTCAATAGTTGGTATAGCCACTTTTTGTAAGGATTTCCCATCAGGTATGCGATCTGGAGTGCTGTCTTTAAGTTACCCATGGATCTTTCCGCTATTCTGTTGGCTTGAGGCTGTAATGGAGCAACGTGTCTGTGTTTGAACCCTATGTATTCCACAAATGTTCAGAAATCTTACCTGGTAAATGGGAGTCCGTTGTCTGATTTAACCACTCTTGGGATCCCATATGGCGTGAACACCCTGTCCCTGTCTAGGGCAGGGGTGATGTTGTGTGCGGTGGTGGACCCTACTAGGTGGGCTTCAGGAAACAGTGACTATTCATCCACCACTATCAACACATTCTGTCCCTGGTCCATTGGGCCGAAGAAATCAATGGCCACCTCGTCCCATACCTTCTCAGGCAGCTGCATCATCAGTAGCATTTCTGGGTTGGTGCGTGCTGTTGCGACACTGCAGGTGGGACACAGTCCCCGTAATTCTTAATGATCTTCCTAAAGACCACGTGACTGTACCTGTTTACTATATGACCAGCACAGTCACCAAAGGGAAGTAACTGGGACAGAGGTACTGAATATCATCGGGAAAACCAAACCATCCAACTGCAAAGGCGATGTCTGCCTAGCCAAACTAGTCAAAGAGTGTGCGGACTCCTTAGCCCCTTTCCTGAAAAACCTTCATAAATGCCTCCTTCAACACCAACACAGTCCCTCCATGCCTTAAAGAAGCATGGGTTTGCCCACTACTGGAAAAACCTAGTCAATTACAGACCTATCACCGCTGTCCCTTTTCTGCTGAACATTTTGGACAAAGTTACCTATACTCAAATCCAGCAGTTCCTGGAAGCTAATAACATACTTGGCAAGAGGAAATCTGGTTCCTCCTGGGCCTTGGGAATGAGTCTGCCCTACTAGATCTCAAGATCCAACTAAGTGACATTATGGACAAAGGCAAGCGGACACTTCTCCTCCTAGCAGATCTGTCGGCTGCCTTCGATCTCATTGATCATGATACCCTGTGCAAACAACTCATAAATGCTGCTCACTTCTCCCCCGAAGCCACAGCATGGAACGCCTTCTTCCTGAAAGGGAGACTTATGAGGGTCTTCTCGACCCAGGCATGTGCAGCACCCACCACCATATGCTGTGGTGTCCTGCAAGGCTCCTGCACCGCACCTACTCTATACAATATCTTTACCCTACCTCTCTTCAATAACTTGGATGATCTCGGCATAGCATACACAAACTATGCCGATGATACCCAAGTCCTACTTCTCCTCAGTGGCTCATATGAACAGGACGCAGCAGCCCTAGCCAACATATACGCTGCCATTGAAACATGGATGGCAACAAATGGCTTAAGATGGAGATCCTCCTCATCGGCACACCTTCACAATCCTTTCCCATCACTCTGGCCGGCTTCCCTTGGCCCTCCTCCTACCCCAAGGGGTGAGGCTAAGAACCTCTGGGTCATCTTTGACTCCACACTTTCCTTCTCCGCCCACCTCTCTGATGTCTCCAAAAGTCAAACCTCCTACTCAGAGGCTCATGGTCTCCCAAGCTCTGGTTTTCTCTAGGTTGGACTATTGTAACAGCCTCTTTCTAAATATACCTGCCTCTACTCTTCACCCTCTGCAACTAATCCAGAACAGGACTGCAAGATTTGTCCTTGGCCTCAAACCCTGGGATCGTATCTCTCCAGCTCTGAAATCTCTCCATTGGCTCTCAGTGAATGCAAGGATTAAATTCAAAACTCTCTGCATTGTCCACAAGGCTTTCTGGGGCCTGGGACCAAAATACCTTTGCAAATACGTCTCCTCTCGAGCTCTTCTCTCCTCTACCTCTAATTCCCTCAGGGTCAGTTGTTTTTCAAAGAAACGAGCTGGGGTAGATCTCTGTCTTCGGCTGGGGCCTCCCTCTAGAACAGCCTCCCCGCCACTCTAAAACTTGAGGAGAACCATCTCCGGTTCCGGGACCACCTCAAGACCGTCCTCTTTGCTTCTGCCTTCGCTCCCCCTCGCCCCGGCTGATCTGTTCTCTTTTGGCACCGTGCACCTGGCCACCCTCTGTCCTTTGGGCCCAGGTGCCTGCTCACCCTGCCACCCTCTCGCACTGCCTCCGGGCCACCCCTTGCACTGGGGTCTGTATCTGTACCCATACAGCCCCCCCTTTTTCTTTCTGCACTTATCAGACCTACCTGGAGCCGCAATACAAGATCACCTACATTGACAATACTCCTATTAATGTGGCACCAGCAGTCAAAACGCTAGGAGTTTTTATTGACTACTCTCTGTCCATGACTCGTCAAGTCAGCGCCATTGCCTCCTCTGCAGCACTCGCCACTAAAATCATCAACGCGGTCAAACCCTCCTTGTCAACCACAAACCGCCTAGCAATAGCCAGAGATACAGTTGGGGCCAAACTTGATTATTGTCATAACCTACTGCTGGGAACGTCCTCCAAAAACCTCCATAAGTTACAAGTCACTCTAAACAATGCTCTCAGAGCTGCGCTGAACATACCTAAAAGGGAACATCTATCTCAGGCCAGAAGAGATGTACACTGGCTGCCAGTGAAAGAGCGCATTGTTTTTAAAACCATGGCCATCGCTCACAAGTACCTCGCCCACACCGCGCCCCCCCACCTAACAGAAAGAGTTACTCCTGTCACATCTGCCAGACCTATACGATCACACCACTCTAACAGGATGTACGGCTCTTCCTTCAAAGGAGCTAAAGCTGGAGGTTCCAGCTTCCAACATCTAGCACCCAAAAACTGGAATTCCTTGCCTACTGCACTCAGAAATGAAGCATCATACACAGTCTTCCGTAAAACTCTCAAAACAATATTGTTTAACTAATATTTTTGCGATTGACCCCCCTGGCACTGCTGGTAACTGACTTTAGCATATCTCTAAGTACCGCTCTATTACTACACAGGTTTGCAACTGCATAACACACCACAATCTTAGTTCCATAGTAACCAAGGAACACATTGTAACGTGTAATTGCATTGTTGTTTGTATCCTTAGTGTCCTTATTGTCATTTTTCCATTATTGTTTGTATCCTTATTGTCTTTATTCTCGCAACTAAGTAAGCCTACTGTAACAGCGCTACGATGCCCAAGGGCCGTTTTTGTGCACTTTATAAATGTGAATAAATAAATAAATATTTCTTCCTGGCTATCCAACTGTGGGGACCCTACTTTCTCCAGCATTGGATATTTCATAGATTCACATCTATCACTCCATGCCACACCCCATCAGAGAAGAACAACCCTACATGAATTTCAGACTCAACTACATTAACTGGCTTAAGTCTACAGATCAGTAAGACCAGCTTAAGCATGACTTTATCTCCTGCACAGCATCTACATGAATTAGTTCCTGTATAAAGATTGTACATATTCTCCTTGCTGTATTCATTGATGTATTAATTTCTTGTATCTGTACCATGCTTGTTTTATCCTATAACATCTGTACCTGAGCCTTGCATAACCTGTAATTGTTGCACCCTGATACCTTTGGGTCTGGAACGCATTATAAATGATTAAACAAACAAGCTTGAATATTCCCTGTCATCAGACTGGGAATCCTCAGTAATTTTAAAATAAATGTGTATATATACATTTTTCCCGTAGGAAAAAGCAATACAGATTGTCCATTATGCCTGATAAGGCACTCACTTATGTAGTCCCTCCACCTCGCTTTGGTCCTTAATGACACCAACCAAGGAGGTGGCCGGTTTAAGCTCCATCCCAAACAGCCATCTTCAGATTTTTCACTGCCGTCTACAGACTTGGGGAATCCTCATCAGCTCTCTGAGCTTTCTTCTGTTTAATCCATTTTTTTTTTACATCTCTTTTCACCAAGAAAATGTTTTTTTCTAAAGGACGCTCCCCTGCTCTACACAACCTGTGTTTTTGAGCTCAGGGTCTCTTTTGCTTGGTCTGGAATCAGTGCCTGGGTCTGCCATGGACATGAGGTCCGCTGACATCACCACCACGATCAACAAAAATGTACCACTTCTCACAACTTAAGCTTCTTCAAAAAGCTGCCATAGAAATGGTGCCCATAAACCAAAGGGGGGGAGGTATTTTATTCTTGTTACTTCCTAGTCAAAAATAAAAACGAACAGTGGCACCCAATATTAGATCTACAGGTGTTGAACAAGTTTGTGAGATGAATAAAATTAAAAATGACCTCACTTCAACAGGTCTTTCCATGGCTAAAGAAGCATGACTTTCTGTCTGTGCTCAATCTGGAAGATGCATACTTCCATGTCCCCATACAACCAGCTCACAGACGCCACCTCAGATTTGCAGAGGGAGACATGCATTTCCAGTTCTGCATGCTGTTCTGCATGCTCCCATGTGGACTAAAGTCCGCCCAAAGTTTTTTTTTTTTACAAAGTGCCTAGCTCTGGTGGCAGTGCATCCCAGGCGTACAAGAATAGAGGTTTGTCTGTACCTGGACGACTGGCTAATAAAGGCAAAAACAAGGAAACGACGAGCCGGGGCTGTCAAACTAATGGAGGCTACTCTAAGAAGGTTGGGTTTCTCCATCAATAAGGCAAGTCAGCACTCACGCCGGTGTAAACCGCTCTCTTCCTTGGAGCAGAACTAGACACTCTGGTTCCCAGTGTGTGGCCTTCCACATAGCGAATAGCAGCAATGTTTCAGCAAGTCAGCTGGTTTCTCCGGGAGTTCTCCACGGTATATCGATTCAAATCCCTCCTGGGCATGATGTTCTCTTGTACATTCCTCATCCCCAACTGCAGATTGCTAATGAGACCAATACTGGAACAACAATAGGAGCAAACAAGCTCATGGGAAGATCTCTTTCACCTCTCACCCCGTTTTCACACGACACTGAAGTGGTGGAGTAGGGTATGCAACCTCAATCGAGTCATGCCTTTTCAAGTGCCAACCTGCACATAACTCCTCGGGACCAATGGCTCCCTGTCAGGCTTGGGAGCACATCAGGGAGAACTGCAGACAAAGGGCACATGGTCAGATCAAGAAACTCTACTCCACATCAACGTGCTAGAACTCAGAGCCATCCGGTGGGCACTGAAGTCTTTTCAACAAGTTTGTGCAGGACAAGTGGTCACGATTTAGATGGACAACACAACCTCCATGCATTGCACCAACAAAACAAACGTGGGGTACCAGGTGGGCAATGCAATCTGCACAAGCACAGAAGCTCTTGGAGTGAGCTCTCCAACAGAAGGTTAACATCAGGGTGGAGAACCTCCCAGGGAAGGACAATGTCCTAGCAGGCAAGCTAAGCAGGCATTTCTCCTCCTCCCACGAGTGTGAGCTTGACGACAGCGAGATCAACTGTCTCTTTCATAAATGTGGACATCCTCACATCGACCTGTTTGCGACCAGCGACAACATGAAATGCTCTTGCTTTGCTTCCAGGTACCCGGAGAAGAACTCACTGGAGGATACTTCCTCCCTAACATGGATGGGTCAGTTCCTTTACACTTTCCCAGCACTACTGCTACTCATCAGAGTGCTGAGGAGGTGAAGATACAACCACGCCAGATGATCCTCATAGTACCAGCATGGGCTATGCAAGTTTGGTACCCAACCCTGCTGTAACTTGCCTTCGGGCTCACCAGTTCTTGTTAACCCAGCAGGAGGGGAAGATCCTTCATTACGACCCAACTGCGTTTTCACTGAGGGCCTGGTTCCTGAACATCAGAAACACGCCAATTTAACACTATCCCCCGAATGCGGGGACATCATTCATTTCTCTAGAGCACAATCCACTTTCATAACCTACGCTAGAAAATGGAAGTGCTTCACTACATGGTGTGAGGCTGCGCAACAGGATCCACTGTCTATCTCTGTGGACCAGCTACTATCCTATCTGTTGCAATTAGCCCAAGCAGGTTTGGCAGTGTCCTCTGTTAAGGTTCATCTTTCAGCCATCTCGTCCTATTCTAGGGGTCTGCAACACATGTCATTTGTGGCCGACCCACTCTCAAGGTGCACCTTTCCTCCGCTACCCACTCCGGTTCCCAGTTGGAGCCTAAACACTGTTTTGTCTGCACTGAGGGTGGATCCCTGCCAACCTATTCACAGATGTGACTTGCGAATCCTCTGCTGGAAGGTTGCGTTTTTTTGTTGGCGGCAATAACATCAGCGAGATGAATCAGAAAACTCCAAGCCTCTTTTGCAGAGGCACCTTTCACAGTCTTCCAGACTGACCGGTCATACTTAGGCCACACACAAAGTTCCTTCCCAAGGTGGCAATATGACACTATCAGAACACATGGTTTGTCCATCCTTTTTCGGCAAGCATTCCTCCACCACTGGACACGCTATGCATTTCTTAGACCTTTCGCGGGTCTTGAAAGTCTACCTACAATGCACCAGTGGGTTTTGTACCTCCTACAGACTTTGTTGCCTTCCCTGGTCACACCAAGGGGCAAAGCATCTCCATGCAGGGCCTTGCACACTGGGTGGCGAACTGCATTACTCACTGCCACCAATCCGAGGGCGACCCTCTCCCTTGTCCGGCAACGGCACACTTCACCAGAGGAAGGGTGGCTACAGTGGCTTTCCAGGCGGGAGTGGTGAAAAAGGACATCTGCAGGGCAGCGGCCTGGAGCACACTCCACACGTTCGCCAAACACTACTGCCTGGAGGAGGATGTCAGTAAGGAGTCTGTGGTCGAACAAGTGGTCCTGCTGCGTCCTCTGTTTATGTAACATAGGAGCAGCCATTGTTTGTTCCTCCTTCCCGTCAATTTTCAAGCAGGCATAGGGTATAGTATTCTTTGTGGTACTGTGGTTAACACATGTGTGTTTCAGTGGATAGTAGCATGCTTCCACTGCTTGGTATTCTATTCAAGCATGTGAATCTATGAAAGATCCTATGCTAGAGAAGTCTTTGTTACTTACCTGTAACTGTATTTCTCCAATATTGATATCTTTCACAGATTCATATGCATCCACCCACCTCCGGGGGGAGGCTGCTCCAAGGCCAGTCATCATATATGCAGTCACTTTGGCTCAAAATGTGAAGATGGCTGCCAGGGGTAGAGCTTAAGCCTTGCCACCACATTGTTTGGGGTCCTAAAGAACCAAAGTGAGGTGGAGGAACTACATAAGTGAGTCCCTTATCAGGCATAATGGACACTCTGTATTGCTTTTTCCTATGGGAAAAAATGATATATATATTTATGTTGAAATTACTGAGTATTCCCAGTCTGGCGGGGAATATTTCAGCATGTGAATCTTTGAAAGATACCACAGCTGGAGAAATACAGTTACAGGTGAATAACAAAGACTTCTGTTGTAGCAGGCGTTTGGTTTATCTGACGCCCCTATGCCCTTTATGTGCCAACTCAACCACCACACAGAATAAAGTAGCAGCAATAATGAGCTTAGTTACTTTTAGCGGTAGGTCATCTTTTGACAGCGACAGTTCTTTGTTCACCAATGACTAGTTTCAGATATCATTTTGGACCCTTTTGCCTCTTCCCCTGATTTCTTAGCGTGCTTCCTGCGCCCTGTCTTTAGACACCCTATTATGATTTAGAAATCCTGATTGTGTTCAGACTCCTGTAGAATCCGTACGCCATTTGGCGTTGTCTGGTGCACCACATACTGGATGCATTGATCTGCTATGAATGGTACCGGAGTCATGGATTCCACAGCTTTGGATTATGTTAAACGCACAGCAACCTTAGCCCACTTCTTGGCATCCTTGCTTGAAGGTTGCCATAGATGAACAGCAGGGCTTAAAGATCCGTAATGATGGTGAACGGTTTTCCATACAGGAACAGATCGGAGTGTTTGCAAGCCCACACTACTGCTAAAAATGTTTCCAATATTCCCCTTATCTGTAGGGCTTATAGTAGGCCATGCTGTCTGCTGATGATGATATCCTCCTGATGAGTTCAAAAGAATCATGACGTCCTTGGGCCATTGCATTGAGACCTGCTGCTCCATTAATGCTCTCAAGGGCTCACTCACTGACGCAAAATCTTTGATGTATCTGGTGCAATAGCTGGCGAGTCCTGAGAATGACCACAGCTTTGATATATTTGTGGCCGGCGTTGTGTTAGTGAGAGCCGACACTTTTTCTCCGCATCTGGAGTCATTCCCTGTGCCTAAAAGATGTGCCCGAAAAACATGAGTGTGCCTTTCTGAAATTCGCATTTGCCCTTATCCAGCATAAGGTGAGCAGCCTCCAGTGCCAAGCACACACTCGCTAGGGTATTTCCATGTTGTTCAGTGTCCTTGTCAAAGACCAGGATGTCATCACTATAGTTCAGACAGTACAGGATGTGCTTTATGACATTTTCAATCTCGCCCTGAAACATTTCTGCTGCAAACGATACCCCGAAGCTGAGCCTTTTGTATCGGTATAGACTCAGGTGGGTCATAAAGGTGTGATATATTGAGAATCCAGGATCAACTCCATCTGATGATGGCCCTTATTTGGGTCTAATTTTGAAAAAAACATGGGCCCCGTTCAGTAGATGTATCATGTCTGTAATCTGGGGGGCCTGATGCCTTTCCCTCAGGATGGACTGATTTGGTTGTCTCATATCCACGCAGTCTGACCCCGTTTTTGGCACAGGTACGATATGGATCTGCTTGTGTTTTAGCTTCCTGAGTCCTTTTTACAATGACAGGAATAACTGTTCCATCCTCTCAACTGTGTCCATACACTTATGCCATCAGGCGATATAGCACATGTATGAGTGCCATGCTTATGGCTGCTTTGAAGCTTAGAATGCATCCATTTTCTGCAGCCGTCTCCAACATGTGTATTGGTATTCTTCTGGACTGTGTCTTGCATTGGCAGGTGGCTTCAAAGTATCCCTTGCATTGTAAGGGTGTTTTGGATCTGTAGGGATATATATCTACTTCTGATGGTCGCAGACATGCAGCCTTGGGTATGTTCTTATAGATTTCCTCACTGATTACATTGACGGTGGCCTCTGTGTCCACCAGGAAGTCCGCTTGTAGATCATTAACTTGTAACAGTAGGGTCAGGCTTTGTTATTTCACCTGCTGGTTTCCCCGCGTGTAGAGGTAACCCTCGCCTCATGGTTCTTTTGCTGACAAGCGCGACCCGCTGTACCGACACCAGGTATCTTATGTGGTGTTGCACCCTTCGAGGGTGTTCAGATACCTTAGATCTACCAGTTCGCCATTGTGGTGTTTTCCTTTCTTCTGGTATCCTCTCTTCTCTTCCTGGACTTTCTTTATAACATCCAGCTGATTTCTCCTGATTACATGCCACGGTTGTCGGAGCTGTGGCCACACTGGCCCTTTCTTTCATTCTTGGTGTTGGTAGGCCTGTTCCCTCACCACTTGCAGTGCTGCAAGACATGGAATATACTGCTTTGAAGTGATTTTCCACTCTGCTAGCTGAGAATTGTTGTCCCATTTCCAGGCATGTTTCTCTGTATGGGAGTTCCTACGTGCAGCGGAAACAGAATAGATCTGCCTAGTGAAATGGGTGAACTTCTGTCGCCAGCTTGTTCACTAGGGCGGGTGCCAACGCTGTTATTTTCCACTTGTTCATTGCTTAAGCTTTTTTTTTTATAACACATGATATTTATTTCAGACTAATAACAAGCATGAGTACAGCACAAAAGAAAAACATAAATCAAGGCATACATTGAATGAGCAGATCCTGAGTCTATTAATACCACTCCCATCCCAAGCCAGGGAATAAAAGTTCAGCTTGGTTCTTCCCATTTTCCCCGGATTTTCAGGAACTTGTTTGGGCAGCCCGGGGCATTATATACTCTCCTTTTCAGTGACATAAAGTCTTCATCAGAGACCCATTCATTATACTCAGGGCTTTGGGGTTTTCCCCACAACATAGCTATATTGCATTTTATGAGGCTGCTCGCAGTGGGCAAAAACGCTTTCTCAAAACGATTAAAGGAGGTTTCCCCCCAGATTCCCAACAACAGCAATTTAGGTTTGTGTAGTACACCTGCCCCTATGGTTGTTGCCAATTTTCCGAGGATCTTGGACCAAAATCTATGATCCATGGGCATTCCCACATTGTATGAAAGAATGTTCCATCTGAATTGACGCATCACAGACAGCGCGGGTGAGTCGCCCTCCAGCATCTAAATGTATGTGAATACTATATCCTCTATAGAATCTTAAATTGAACAAGTTGGAATCGGGATGCGACTGCCACCTCCCGTGGGAACACTAGAGCCTCCAACCATTCCTCTGGTTCCATGCGGCCCAGATCTGTTTTCCACTTTATCCTGAGCATGGATATGTTGAGAGTGTGTAGATGGCCTTACTAGTGATCCGTTCTACCAACAAGTTAGATTCCAACGGCGAACACATTGGTATCTCATGGAAATCTCTGAATTTTGAATGTAAGGCGTGCGTGATTTGAACATAGTGGTATCTTTCAGAATCTGAGAACCCATACTTAAGTTGGAGGTCCGTAAAAGGAATAGGAGAACCCCGCCCACCATGTCGCCCAGGACGATACCTTGAATATACCAATTTTAGCAACTTTGGATAGGTTGCTCTTGCACCACAGAAATTGTGCCAGCGTCAGCTTAGTATCCCAGCCCAGACTTCGGGCACGTCTTTCCAGATCTTAATGGTGTGGTGCGTTATGCGAGGAAGGGCAAAGTCTCCCTTAACACGTATAAAACTCGTATCTGCGATATTCCCTTCATCCATGCCCTTTCAGCCTTAATGTGGGGCAAACTGACGTCACCGTGCAGCCAGTCGGTAAGTCACCAGTTGGTTTGCCCAGTAATAATGTTGAATATTAGGGAGTCCAATGGCCCTCTCCCATACCGAGCATTGTAATGTAGCCAATGCAGTGTGTGGTTGTGTCCCCCCCCCCCCCCAAGAAGCTCCCTAAGGGTGGCATTTTGAAGGATGTATGTATATTTCAGTAGCGTCAGCATTTTGAACAAAGCAGCCCTGCCCATGAGTTACTGGAGGAGACTTCCAGTGCCTGACATTCTGGATGAATCAGTCTGTAATAGGATATAAGGTATCCAGTTGTAATATCGAGAAAAAAATGTCGAAAAAAAAATCTGAATTATTTTTTTTAAATTTGTAGGTTTTTTTGGGTTTAGGTAGTAAAAATAAGCGGGGGTTTGGGGGAGGAACCCTTTTTTTCTACATTCTTTTTTTTCAACATTTTTGCAGTCGACATTTTCACTATAAACCAGGATAAGTTACGAAGGATAATTGTAGGTGATCTTTCCTGCCTCGAAATACACGTGTACAGGCACGCTATAAATGACTTCTCATATCCAAACCCATTTGTATGCCCAAATATTTAAACCTTCTCTTGAGGTATGATGGGGGCTATTGGGAGGGAGCACTCGTTCCTCCCCTTGTATGGGAAAAAAAACAGATACGTTCCAGTTTACCCTGAAACCACTGAACCTCCCATATTCCTGTAGTCTTCTAGTCATTATTGTTCAGGAATGCAGTGGATCTCCCAAATATAATAAGAGGTCTTCTGCATATAGCGATACCTTAGCTTCATATCCTGTTGGCCAGAGAATTCCGAACTAGGTTGGGTCTTCTCTAAGCTTTATCATGAGCGGATCGATGGCCAGGGTGAACAGAAAGGGGCCTTCCAGGACATCTGTGCCTGATCTTCATTGTTTCTGCTTGATGTTCTACCTCCTTTTCTGAGCGTGCTAGCCTCAGTATCTCTTCAAGCAATCTGGGTATTTGGAGAAAACGCTTCTTGAATTGTATCGTCTCACACCCTGCGATAATCTGGGTTCTCGAGGCTTCCTCATTGGAATAATTATTGAACGCACAGTGTTTCATCCTTATGCGTAGACGCATCACGGGTCTTTCATAGTCCGCATTAGTGTGTGGAGTGAAGTACTCTGTCAACGCCATCCTGTTACCTGTGTATGTGTCCACGGTGTCTTCTGGTAGTTCATCCATGATGTCTCTTATGTCTGGTACTAATGCCGATGTGAACATACATACCACCTACCCATACGCACTACATCTTTGTTAGTATGGGCATGGCCCCTGTTTCATACCCTGTTGTTTCTAGCTAAACTGCACTCCAGGATAATACATTTTTGATTTACATTTTTTTTAAAATATATCCTTGAAGAGGCGGGCCTTGTGTGGTCTCTCTCTTCTCATTATCTCATGTGGATTGGGAGACACATGTAGAATCCTCATACCCATCTATATAGGAATGGAACACATATACTTTTTACTGACCCTCCATGTGGGCTTTGTTTAGGGATTAACTTTCTCTTCCCTCCCTTTCCTCTGCTTTTTGCAGACGGTTAAGACACTGGTTGATTCACCATTTCTGCGCAAAGACTTATAATACATGCTGTTAGCGTTGACTGAACCACTCAGTGCGGGGAGCTTGGAGAGGCGCCCCTACTTTCCATGGAGAGGCGGCCCTTCTTCCTTTGTTCTTCCTTGATGCAGACGGGAAAGACATTAGTTTTTCAATACATACGCTTTTCCGATATGAAGACCGTGTCTCTTTAAGAGCCAGGCTTCACTCGACGCCACGTGACTACTTGCCATAGTCACGTGGGTAACGGACCTGATATTTGAGGAAGTGTATGCGGCACTCGTTCGGACGACCGATTCATTTCGGGGCCATACGAGGACCGCAGACACACGGCTGGACTCTCGAGAGCGGGCTACACGGGACCGCGGCTGCCTTTTGACACATTTCTGCACGTCACGCGTTCAGCAGACGCATGTCTCCAAACACGCAGGTAAGACCGGGGCTATTCTAACCGTTCGCTTTTGAGTAACTCCTCTCCTTTTCTTTGTCGAGCTAATGATTTTTGGGCTTTTAGAACTTGCTTTTCGACTTTGATGCTGGAAGACTAGACCACAGACCAGGCCAATTTACTGTTTTATTGAACTGTAGGAAACTCCTCCGACTCCATTGCCGTATTCCATGGCTATGATTTAAAGTGCCAATGGAATACGGCATGGGGTGGTCATGAGAGCTTGTGTATGAACTTAATAATCTTTGATATATAGGGTCTCAACACAATGGGGTGTATCTCTCTGACTCACGCAACAGTATTTAATGGTCCCTTTTCCCTCTTATGTTGAGGACCATAATATAGCAGCAACACACTGTCTAATCTTCAGGCCATTTTTGCCTACATTATAATCAGATGTGTCGATTGGGCAGCCCCAAATAGCCAACCAGAACTTTATGATGAATTGAGGGAGATTAGATTTGCCCACATCGGATTAGCCAGAACTCATGATCGGAATTGTCTTTGGAGTTGACAATTCCCTTTCTCTTTGATTGTTGACTTTTTCTCCTTTTTTTCTTTCTTTTTCTTGTTCTTTTTTCTTGTCCTCTTTTTTGGGTGATTTGCAGTGCTGACAGTGAAATACACTGAATAGGTGGGCCCCAGATCAAGTACACCTAAATTCGAACCGTGCTCCAATCAAGACATCACTGCTCCACTACAGAGATTTTTTCTCTCTTCTTTGCTCCTTTCCTCATCGGCTTCACTTAGGAAGAGCGATTTTCTCCAATTTGAAGGTATGGTTCTCCCGTTTGTTGAATGTTGAACTGTCAGTTTGTTCCATCCACCGTAGTTTTTACTTGCCACTGGGATTGCAGTGAATGCCATGATTTTGTTAGGCCTTCCTCTCCCCCCTCCTGCCTGGCCGGATCCATTTATTTGTACATACGTGGCATGGGTTTAGGGACGTATATGTTCCCTGACATCTTCCTATCCATTTAGGACTTCACACCATGACTTGGTTTGAGCATACAGTGTGCATGTTCTTCATTAATTAAAGTTGAGAACATCATTAATTTTGCTTGGTTGGAGCAACTGTGGGGTTGCTAGTTCAGGTCAAGGATCTTTTATCTAAATGTTTTTAGCTTTTATAGACATATGGGTTTACACTTTTTTCTTTCCTTCTTTTTTGTTGTTTTTTTCCTGGTTGATATAAATTCAGTTGTGAATTGAACTAACATGGAACGTATTGACCATCCATACAAAGGGAAAGGGAAGAAGAACCACACGAAGAAAGAACATATGGAATAACATCAAGACATCCATCATTGTCTGTCAAAAACTGTGTGGGGGGGGAAAAAATTGTATGCAAAGAAATTGTATGCGTTCTTTAGAACTGATTACCAATTCTGTCCTGTCCTGAGGAAGACGACTGTCAAGTCTTCTCTCTTTTTAGGTAAAGAGATAGACGCCTTAGACAATTTTTATAGGTCGTCGAAACTACCTGTTCTTAGATACCAACACAGCCCATGAGATTGTTGGGAACTGCCCTAGGTACTGGGTGTTGACTATTTAGGTCGGATTGGCAACAAGTAGTGCATTTAATTTGGTTTTCATTGATGCACATTTAGCTTGTTATATCATTGTAAATTTAATTTGCAATTGGGGACAAAAATTGTATTTCACAGGAAATATTGATTGTCCTTATTCCTGTGATGTTGTGTCTCTTACCTTTTACTTAATTCTTTTTCTATTTTCTTATATTAGTTTTTTTTGGTTTTCCTTTTTCTTTTCTCTTGGCTGTATAAGTCTGTTGGAATTTATAATATTTTCTATTCCTTTGAGATTGGAATTTGGCTTGGTGCAATATGTTCGTGATTTATAATTGTACTATGCACTTTATGTTCACTTTATCCTATAATATGTTTACTAGATCTATATGCACTTTAACTGGAGAGATCCAAGATTGATTGTCCGATTTTATGCTGTTTTATCATGACTTCAGCATTATGTTTAATGTTATTAGATATATATACATAATAAAGATTGACTGATTTTATATGATCCTTGGCCTGGCCTATCCCCTCATTGAGCTCCGACTTTGAGAGCAATGTATCCCGCTTGATCCTTCAGCGGTTGGATTCACATGACCCCCTCCTCTCTTGTCTATGATACTAATGCCGATGTGAGCAGGCCTCGCTTCCTCTGTTCATCTAGAGGGCCTATTGCCTTGATGTAAACATAGAAATCTCTCACCTATCTTGCCCATTTGGGCCCTAAATTGCTTGTTTCTGTGAGATCCAACAACCCTGGTTGTTGCATTGAAAGGGCTTCCTGGAAGCGCACCAGGAACCTGTTTGGTGGGGTTGCTGCCACTGTGGCTGGAATGTCCTCCTAGGACATGGTTGCTCGTAGTGGGTGGAGCGACTTGTTGCCTGACTCATGGTCTGTATGATTTGTGTACTCATTAGTGTGATGGGCTATCTTATTGGGTAGCTGGTGTCTCACCGTTTGGATGATTCAGTTGCTATTGCCCTTTTTCTTGTTGTCTGTGTGTATGAGGGTGGCAGGGCTTGCTGCGCTTCTTTTCCCCTTCTTATGGTGACTGCAGCCATGCACTCGACTGTTGAGGCCTCCTGGGCCTCTTTTCCTCTGCTCAATAGCAGCTGTACTGTGTCTGCCTGGGCCGTGCTTTTCCTGGCTGTGCCATGCCCTTGATAATCGTTGCCGCCGCCTCGGCCCATTGGGGTGATCGTGCCTTTTTCCCAGGGCCTGTGACCCTCTTTTCACTGCCGTTTCCCGTGACTCCTGAACTGACAGTTTTGCTAGGCCCAGCAACCCTCCAGGGTCTTTACGCACCAGATCTCTTCTTCACGGCTTCCTGCGCTGGTGATCCGTCACATAAAGCGCATGTGATTGCTAGGTACTCATCGCAAGGCACAGTGTGTGAAGTCATAAGTACTTTGCAAGAGTATGATGTGCAGACTGCTGCTCAGTGGACATTAGAGCAATCCCTCGCAGGATGAACAGTTTAGGACTTAGTTTCATTATTCACACACAGTAGGGCTATCCCAGGATCTCTGAGGATCAATACTCTGAACCAGTACAACTCGCAGACAACATGCAAAGAAACAGGACACATCCGTCTGTAGGATCCAAACACTGCTAAAGGTCTGGGTGGCTTTAGAGAGGTTGAGAAGAAGAGGTAGCATGGACAAATGGCAGGACAGACGCGTATCTTCCCATTCTCTAGTTACGGGGAAGTGTGACAGATTTCTGTGTTTAAGGCTAGAGGATGTGATTTGAAAGACCATGGGAAATGGAGACTAGCACCCTCTACATGAAGTAGGCCTTGGAAGTGTTGAATGGGGGATCCCCAGGTTGTCTAGGCCACACATAATGTATTGTGTTTCTCAGACTTGACCCCTTCCAGAGCCTAAGGCACACACATATTCAAACTAGGACTGGATTGCCCATAACTATAGCACGGATATATGGGAAAAGACCCTGACTGGACCCCAGCATCATCTGCAGGACCTGTGGCTCATCAACAACCTTTAATCTTTAAGACGGGGAGAACCTGTGTCACAGGAATACTGGCTAAGTTGGAAGATTTGAAAATGAAGAGAAAAGGCACAGATTGCCTTCATTTGGAGCACCAGGACATACCTGGTTTGTGGAGAGAAATTACTGATTAGCGGCCGTATGACACCAAACTTGCACCTTCTTTGTGAATCTGGTGGCCTGGTGTTCACAGAGATGGAGGAGAACGGAGTCAGCAAGACCTTCCACCCCACAGGACAAGCTCACACCACACTGCAAAAGAGACGGCCCTTAGCAGGGCTTGGTCTGTGATCACGCTGGCAACGGCTGGCAGCGAGGGAGAACAGCAGAGAAACCAGGTTTGGGTTGACACAGCCAATAAGCTAGTTCTGGGACACAGCAGGGCGCAGTTCACTGAAGGCGGGACTTGGAGCCAGGATCCATCCATTATAAAGAGTCCTAGCATCTTACCCAGGTGTGGTAGAGGAAGAAGTAGTCGGAGGAGAATAGAGGTGGAAACACAAGAAATTAAGGAAACTGGAAAGGAGAAAAGAAAGGAGAGTAGAGACAGCAAGGAGAATTTGGGGGTGCTAGAAAAGGCAGTACAGAGAGGGAAGAAGGAAAGGACAATATAATAAATATTAAGAGCAGAGGAGGTGTAAAACAAAGTAATGAATACAACAGAAGGAGGAGGCAGGGGGAGTGAAATACTAGAAACAATTGAGGTGGTGGGAGGTCTTGAAGGGAGACCAGGTGGAGGAGGAATGTCAAGACGAGAGAGGGAACATATGGAGAGTGGGAAAGCAACCAAGAAAGAAAAACAAGAGTCAAGTGATAGAAGGCTGAGAGGGCACGTGGAGCATGTCTGATCATAGGAGGGGTCAGGGGAGAGAACACTTTGGAGGGGAAAGATTCAGGGCGGCCAAGGAAAGGGGGCAGTGCTAATGCCAAGGGGCACCCAAAGGACTGGAGGGTGCTACTATCCTAGGGCCTGCAGAGTCTTTCACCTGTATCCAAGGACCTGTGCCTTGCCCTATGCAGGCCTAGAGAGGTCTGGCACCACTGCCTACAGGCTTGGAACTTCCATCTACAACACAAGGCTGTCTCGATTCATAAAAGGTACAGCCTGCCAACAAGCAAGACAACATCCTGATGGTCATGATGAAAGAGCAACCACACAACGAAACCAAGAACTTGTCCCCCAGGCAGGTGCCCCAAAGGGGGGAGAGGGATGGGCGCATGGATTATGGTTCTTAAACCATCTGAAATTGCTCTATTTGGATTTCATTGTTTAATCCATGAACTTAGTTCCAGTTTACTCCAAATCTTGACTCATTTACTCTTTAAAGAAACAAACTCCCATGTTATTCCCGAGGATCCCTGACTCAGGTGGCCAGGGAAGGCCCATCGCTCTTGAATCCCAACTCTGAGGGCAGACAAGAGAGGGAGGATCACCTGGGAAGGGGACCCTGGGAGACTGGGGGAAGAATGCCCTTGGGAGAGACATGGTATTTCCCCTTTCACTACTTCCCTACCTGACGTCCCCTCTGTCATTATTGAATACTTTTGTCAACAACCCATGTGTACATAACACTACAGTTACCTCTTTCACCCTGACGAAAACCCACATTGTTTTTCGAATATTCTACAGAAAACTCCCATAATCCCTCCACACTGTTTTTCCCTAAAAACACTGGGACGAAGAGGAGAGAGATTGGGATGATGAGGATTACCAACAGAGAACCGCGGACACAGATGCGGCCAGGCAAAGTCAGGCCTTTGGAGAGGAGAGGGCTGGAGATGCAGGATCTGAGTCTGAATCAGCAGGAGACATGAACGAGCAGAACTTTAACCAGATATCTCTGGGTCTGGAGTGGGCGGGCTGTTGTATCGCCCAGGATTCCTCGGTGTCCGAAGCCCATGTGACTGCCCTGAGCCACTGTGCATGAGTAGGTGTGGTAGGCCTGAGCCAACAAAGTAGGATAGAGCGTACTGCTAGTAGAATACAGAGGCCAGCCAGCTTCCTGGAGTCTCGGTGAAGTTCTGGGAAGTCATGAAAAAGACACTTCATCGATGGGGTGATCAAGGATATCTGACATGGTAGAGTATACTGCACCCCAGAATTGAGTAAGGCGGGGACAGGACCAGAGCATGTGGATATAGCCAGCGTCGTCGCAGCTACACCTGAGGCAACTCGGGGGGAAGTCATTCGAAATACGGTGCAGTCTGGTCGGGTGTAGTGGTACTTGTGGAGCAACTTGAATTGGATCAGTTAGAAGCGGGAGTTGAAGGAGACCCCATGAATGCGTGCGCACATATGGGCCCACCGTTCGTCGGTCATTTCCAGTCCGAGGTCAGCCTCCCAAGTATGTCTTAGTTTAGAAAGTGTGGGGGCGATCTGGTCTGCACCAAGGTGTAAAGTCTGGAGACTTTGCCTCTCATGGGGGAGGGTGAGGAGAGTTCCGTGATTGCAGACTCATCAGGTGGTAATGCCGGGAAGCTCGGATATTTGTGTTTAAGGATTTTCCGGAGGGAGGAGTATTGAAGCCAAACGGAAGGTCTCCGCCTAAGGGACAGCGGGAGGTCAGGCCACTCTATGAAATTGCCATGTTCGAAAATGTCCCAGAGCAATTCATATCCCGCCTCAACCCACCAGGGAACAATAAAGGGAGGCACTTGTGGGACCTCTGGGAGGTAATTCCAAAGTGGTAGATTACCATGAAAGGGATGGGTGATGCCCAATAGTTGCCACGTTTTGGATAGGGCCAGTGACTTGCAGGTCGCCGGGTCGAGTGAGTCAAATACCATCGGCATAGGTGTAATCACCAGGGAACGGATGTCACGTTCGTTTACTGATAGCTTCTCGAGCCTGACATGGGGTGGGGGGTCTGATGTATTGAACCAATATGCGGTATATTGGAGTTGCGCCACCAGCCAGTACTTAAGGAAGTCAGGAGCCCCAAAGCCACCAACCTCCATCGGGGCAGCTAGGGTCTTGAGTCTAAGCCGGACTGCGCCCGAGTGCCAGAGGAAGGTGTTGAGGGTACGGGTCAACGCCTGAAAGAACCCGTCACCTGGCCACTGTGCAATACTGGTGAAGCTGTACAGAAGCTGGGGTAGTACTAACATCTTCAGTATCCCTATCCTGCCCGCCAGGGAGAGCGGAAGTTTGCTCCAGCCCAAGGACTTTACTGTAAGATTTGTGAGATATTTTTGGTCATTTTCTTCAAAGATCTGTTCAGTTTGATGTGACACTACAATGCCTAGGTAGGTAAAGACGGATTGGGCCCATGTGAATCCCCCAGGGTGTCAGCGGGGGGAAGGGGAGGTGCTGGCAGTGAGGGGAAACAGAGTAGATTTAGAACAATTCACTTTGAGATCAGGGATTCGACCAAAGAGGATGGCATACCTTCCAAAATCGGGGCCAGATTAGTATCGGGGGAGCGGATGAAGAGAAGGGCATCATCGGCATACAGGGAAACTATATCCGAGGAACCGGCGGTGCGCAGGCCCCTGTGTGCATGGCATTGGCGAAGCATGTCCGCAAATGGCTCCATCGCTACAGCAAAGATTAGGGAGGAAAAGGGACAGCCCTGTCTCGTGCCCCTAGCTATTTGAAAGAGGGGGGAGCATCGGTCTTCAGTGCGAACTCTGGCTATAGGGTTGGAGTAGAGCAACCTGACCCAGGAGAGGAAGGTGGGGCCGAATTTACATTTGTTAAGTACCTGCCAAAGATACTTCCATGAGACAGAGTCGAAAGCTTTTTGCATGTCGAGTGTCGCTGCTACCGCGTGGACATTTGGGCTCACCCTGCTTATAATGTTGAAGATGTGCCTCAGATTCAAGGAGCTGGAGCGTCCCGGAATAAATCCCGCTTGATCAGGGTGAATGATGTGAGGCATGTAGGGCGCGAGACGTAAGGCAAGTAATTTGGCATAGATCTTGACATCGCAGTTGATGAGTGAAAGTGGACGGTAGGAGCCACATTGAGTGGGGGGTTTACCAGGTTTTAGTAAAACGGTTATTATGCTTCAGGGAGCGAGGGGGGGGGAACTGGCCCACTTCCACTGACTCTTCCCAAAGGGCCATCAGGCGAGGGAGAAGGAGTGATTTAAAATGTTTGTAAAATTCAACGGGAATTCCGTCTGACCCTGGAGATTTACCCGAAGAGAGCGAATCCACAACCTCCGAGAACTCCTCGGGGGTGAATGGCTTCTCGAGGGAGCCGATGGTCTCGGGGGAAAGGATCGAGAGGGGGAGGTTATCTAAATAAGCATCAATTTCCGATGTCTTTGCGCTGTCCGCTTGGGCATATAGGGATTCAAAGGAGAGAAATTCGGAATTAATATCTTGGGGTGAAGTGGCCAGGGTTCCGTCAAGTCTTTCTATTCCGGGGATGGGTGGGGCGCCAAACTCTCGGCGGAGAAGTCTAGCCAGGAGGCGACTTGGGCGTTCGCCCTCGCTGTATTTCCTCGCAAGGCCCTGGCTGTCCAAAAACCTCAGTTCGCGGTCCGCAAGGGAGCGACAGGTATCTAGTTCTGTACCGATTGACGCCAGGATTTCAGGGGTTTGGTGTAATGTGCATTGGGCTTACAGTGCGGCCAGCGTAGCCTCGCTTATGGCAATTTCCCTTTGAATAGTTTTAAGGATGCCATTTTCCTTGGAAAGGGCAATACCTCTAATATAGGCTTTGAAGTACTCCCAAAGGGTGGCCTGCGAGGACACCGTGTTGGTGTTGATCTCAAAGAACTCCTCAATCGCCGACTCCAACTCGGAGCTGAAAACAGGGTCGAGGAGAGAGGGTGGCTTGATTCTGCAGTGCCTGGTTCGATCACGGTCTGGGCCCCAACACAGGGTGATAGTCACCAGTGAATGGTCAGAGAGGGTTCTGGGTACGATCGCTAGGCCAGATATGAGTATATCAGATACCAGCCATCTGTCGATTCGGGAGTAGGAATCGTGTACCGAGGAGCAGAAGGAGTAAGCATGAGAGTCGGGATAGAGAAGCCTCCATGCATCAACAAGGGCCAGGCGGGGGAGAGACGAGAGTGTAGTGTAAGCAGCTTTGGAAAGCTGACGGGGTCTGGAGCCCGATCTGTCCAGGTCTACATCGAATATTGTGTTGAAATCACCTCCCCAGAGGATTGGTAACAACAGGAAACTATCAAGGAGAGACGTGAGGTGTGAGTAGAATTCGGGATCGTCGATGTTGGGACCGTAAATGTTTAACAAGACCGCATCCTTATTTTGCAGGATACCATGGAGTAGTACATATCTACCCTGGGGGTCGATCAGTGTAGCTATGGGGTTAAATTTAAGGCTCCTGTGAATTAGGGTCATCACCCCACGGCTTTGGGTAGAATAGTCAGTCTAATACCTTTGAGAGCCCCATGTTTTGGCAAACTTTTCACAATACTCAGTTCGGGCATGTGTCTCTTGTAGGAACAGGACTTTAACCTCGTGGCGCTCGGCTTGGAGCTGTAGTAGCCTAATTTTCTTATAGTTTCCCAGCCCCGCACATTCCAACTCATGAATGTCAAGGTGGCCTCACTCACCGGACATAGGGTAGTCATTGGATGTTGTGAGTAAATGGAGCGGTGACCCCCAATGTCGAAGCACAGCATAGTTAGGTCTGCAATACCATCTGCTCCATGATGCCCTATACTCTACCTCATCTGTGGATACCAAGCCTTTTTTAACATAGAACCCAATTCCCCCTACCCCCTCCCACATCCCTCCCCCAAACAGAGGGATGATAACCCCATAACCAAACAACCAAATCCAAACCAATGGCATCAACACCTGGGGGCCTGTGAACTGGCCTGGCGGCAATGCTCCGATCCGGGAGGCAATGTAAGGGTAAATATGGTGCCTAGTGGCGGTAACAGGTGCCACCCGGGAGGGGACCATTCCGGGTAGGCAAGGCACGGTCGCATAATAGAGAAACAGTTTGCACAAACTCGGGATGAATGGTTTCTCAATCGGATCATACCAATGTGTGGGTTCAACAACACATTTTAAAGGGATATTATAATAGTGGATAAGCGCTAGGACGGTCCCCAGCAACATCCACTTGACAGTTGGTCTATGTTGTAGTAAATCAATGTCTCAATTCGTGAACAAACATAACAAAGAACAAAACATTAACAATGTATGTTGTGAATGTGATTCAGCCAGGGAAGTGTTCATCAATGAACCTGGCGGCCTCTTCAGGAATCGTGAAAAAGTACACCCGGTTTGCATGTCCAATTCTCAATTTGGCTGGATATAGCATGGCATACTTAACCTGCAGATCTCGCAGCCTCCTCTTCACCGCCAGAAAGGTTTTGCGCTCCCGCTGGACCGCCACCGAGAAGTCCGGGTATGGGTGGACCCTGGCCGCGCCCAATAGAAGTTCTCCCTTGGCTCTCACCGCCCTAAGGAGAGTGTCACGGTCACGGAAATTTAGGACTCTGGCTATAATAGGTCGTGGTGGTGCGCCCGGTCTGGGCTTTGCCGTGAGTGCACTGTGGGCTCTCTCAATTGCAAATTGTGGGGAGAGTTTTGGGGAATCCAGCAATTATAGTACCATGCCCTCTACATAGTCCTCCATGGGTTCCCGTATGCCATGCTCCGGTACACCGATAATGCGGAGGTTGTTGCACCTCGAGCGGGATTCAAGGTCCTCATTTTTCTTCTCGACTTCGGTGACTCGGGCAGAGAGTGTAGAGACTCTGTTCGGAGGGAACCCAAGTCATCCTCGGTGGTGCTCACTCGTGTCTCGATTTCGGCAACCCGACCGTCGGTCCTTTCCATATGCGCCTTGATGGAGGATATCGTGCCATTCATGTCGTCCAGTTTGCTATGGAGTGTGATGAACCCCTCCCAGATGTATTCCATCATTTTTTGGGAATCGAGCGGTTCTGACGTTGATGGATTGGATGGTTCCTGTCCTGACGTCTCCACCGCCGGTCCCACCGGGGTCTTTGTAAACATGTTGATCGAGGATTGTTTCTTTCCCGTTCCCTTTGTCATGATGCCAATGTAGGGTGGGCTTAAGGCCCAGGAGGCGGCCGGGGCGCCGGGCAGGGGAGAGGCCAGGCCACAGCGGGAGATCGATCGGGCTGTCTGGGGTGCTGTGGACACACAGGAGGCCTCAATATCGGGGTAGATTGCAGTGTCGCAGGTTAGAGGGTGTACGGACACCGACGACCAACAGATCAAGGACCGGGGGGCCACCTCGGCCAGCAGGAGCATGTGGGAACAAGTGGTCAGTGAATGAGCGCACCAGTGCAGCCGGCGCCAATAATCCTGGGTGGGGGCCGGGGCCCAGGGATCAGTGTTCCGCAGCCGAGATAGAGGCTACTCGCACTAATGCAATTGAATGGGTTGAGGGTACACTCCCTGTGTCGAGCAATGGAGGATCCGCCAGTGGATGAAGGGACTGGGGACAGTGGGCGCAACGCCGCAGTCGAGGCCTCCCGCTAGTTTTGTATAGAAGGTAGCAAGATCCGTGGCTGGAGGCAAGCACTGGGTATGGCACACCGGCACCCAGGGGGTGCGAGAAAGGAGGGGGCCCAGCGCCCAAGGAGATCCGGTCCCCCTAGCAGTGTCTGCAGTTCATGTAGGGGACAGGGGCCCAGTATAACTGGCAGAGTCCGAAGGCCACCACTGTGAACCCCGGTGCCGGTGCGAGGGGGGCCCAGACGTCGTTCGAGTCCTCCGGGAGAGAGGCGGTGCAAGCCCAGATCAATGTCCCCTCCCCCACAGCAGGCCCCAAAGCCGCGGGTCTCAGGCACGCTCCCCTGGAACTGAGAGATGGGTCGGAGCAACACCTGCTCCCGGCCCGATTTCAGCGGTGTGTAGCTCCGCAGCGGGGGCGATCCGAAGGACAGCGCTCAGGCAGCACACGCCCGAGACCCCCAGAAGTCAGAACGGGTGGTCGGGTTCAGGTTTAAGTAGGCACCAAGGCAGGATTATGGAAGGAAGGTGCCTCATGGAACGGAGCACAACATCAGACGGCCATCTTCTCCGAGCGCAACAGTGCCCCCAATTATTTATACTAATTAATTATAATTATTATTATTATTAATAAGGCAAGACCAGGGGTAGCTGCGGTTGCATAGTGACGCCACCACGGCGAAACTCCTCCATTGGGCCAGGCAGGCGAATCCAGGTCTGTGAGGGGCAGAGAGACCCTGACCTCCAACTAACATCCCCTTTGAGCTCCTGCGCGCCCAGTGCCCGAAAAAGTAATTTTTGAGAGCTATGAAGTGGGAGCAAAATTAGCCCAGTGCATTCTGGGACCAGAAGCCCCCAAAACCTTGTTATGCTAAATTTTGAACTTTGAAAGGAGGCTCGGGCCTGGTTGTGGGAAGCCTTGAGTCGGGAGATTGTGAACTGTGGCAAGTGTGAACCCAACAGAGGGATGCCAAGAGAAAGCTAGGGGAAGGGAACCCCGCTTTCTGACGAGATTGTAACATTGCGAACTGTGGCCAGTGTGAATCCGATGGAGGGATGACCACAGTGAGTTGTTGGTCTGAGCCGACTGAGGGAGGCCAAGGTTGAGAGCCTGTAGGGACGCCGGCCTGAGGTGTCAAAGTGGTCATACGAGGGTCAAGTCAAACCCCTTGTACAGTTGAAAGTCTTTGACACATTGTGGAGGCAAATGTGAACCAGACTGAGGGATGCCTGTGAATTTGAGTAATCAGTAACCCATCTGAGAACACTCTGATGATAGAACTGTGGAAAGCCTGACTGGGGGCAAAAGGGAAAGGCTGACTGCGGGCTGAGACCCGGTCTTAGGTAAAGGAAGAACCTAAGAGGGCTAGGATGACTTTCATTTTTAATCATGCTAAAGTGGCAATGTGAACCCGACAGAGGGATGCCAGGAGAAAGCTAAGGGAAGTGAATCCTGCATTGTTTTAAAGCATAGTGAATTGTGTTATTGTGTCAAATGTGAAACCGGCTGAGGGATGCCTGTGAATTAGGGTGAACAGCAATGCACCCATTGTGACGACAATTGTGAACCCGACTGAGGGATGTCCACATTGAGTGGTTGGTCTGAGGCAGACTGAGGGAAGCTAACATTGAGAGACGGATCGAAGCCAGAGCAAATCCCTCTATGGGAGTTTTTGAGAAATAACTTTTTGTTGGAAGGAACTGTGAAAAGGGGGTCAGAGCCCGACGGAGTGTGATCCCGGGTGAAACAAAGCCACCCTACAAACTGTGTGAACAGAAGGAACTATATGTTTGTTTAATTCATCAAGCCCTCTGAAGCAAGAGACTTTTTAGATAACTTGAAAGAGACTGGGGCACAGAAGGTCCTGATATTGTTGAATGGAACTGTAACCTTGTGCCGGAGAAGCTCAGAAGTGTGCCCTGCTCGAGTGTCACATCTTGTCCGTGCTAAAAACGTGGGGATGGGAGACGCCGGCCTTAACATCCTGACTTCTCTTTTTGTGAACACTTCTTTCTTTCCTTGTGAATATTATCCCACACTCTTTTGTAGCATAGCGGTAAGGATTGGCAATAGGTTTTCTTAGTATAGGCCTTTTTATTTGACTAGACTCCACTAGGACTGTATTATTGTTATTTGATGGTCGTAGTGTGAGAAACTTGAAGGTGTCTCCTTAGCTAGGAACCAGGCATCTGTCATCCAGGTGGCGAGAACATGGCCATCACTATTGTATCCAGTTCCTGGGCTGGACCAGTGAGGGAGGATCACCTGGATGGGGGGTCTTTGGGGAGTGAGAGTGGGGGACCGACGGGTGAGACGCAGTATCCCCCTTCCTTTAACACCTTTTCCCCATTCTCTCACATAGGACATTTCAAACTACTGCTCCCCCCTTTCCAAATTGAACATTTTCACACAATACAAAGGATAACAGACTACCTGATCCGTTTACCTGACTTGTCCCAATACAAGGATCAGGCAAAGTGGGGTAAATGATCAGAATCACACATACCTGACAGCCCTTTTACTTCTCCACAGTGATAAAAGGGGGAGCCAGAGAGCAGAGTATGAGCAAAGTGAGCACGGCAGACAGCACGACAGCACAGCTAAGCAGGCGCAGCAGTTCAAGAGAAGGAGAAAGGCAGCAGGAATTGAAAGGGGGGCGAAGAGAGAAGTGACCTTGCCCTTTTCGTCCAAGGCCGGCGGAACCTTTGTGGAAGAGAGCCTAAGACCGTGAACAATAGCGCAAGTGTCTTGCAGCAGATGTCAACGGTACACAAGGCAAGCTTATGCCGATAAGTAGGAGCGAGGGAAGCTCTGGCGCTCGTGGTACTGGCCTTGACTCCACGAAAGCCAAAAGCCAAGCGGTTCATCACAGCCAGTGAGTTGCGGGGAGAACCAATAAGAAGTGTAACACTTGAGAATAAAGTCAATGTGAAGAAGTCAAGAAGGGTCAGCGCCCAGAAGAGGGTGACCCAGGGGTGAAGCCATCACCCTATATGAAACTGTGATAAACAATTGAGAAAGGTCAGTGCCCAGAAGAGGGGGACCCAGAGGTGAACCCATCACCCAGCGAACATATGGAAGTAACTTTCAATTGTTACAGGAACTTTTGTGCTTTTGTTAGTTGAACACGTCAGGCCCCAAAGGCAAGAGACTTTCAAAGGAAATGAGACTTGGCCATCAACGGCCCTGAGAACTGCCATTGGAGCTGTCATCTCATACTTGAGAAGCCTGACTGTGCTCCAAGCTCCCATTTTACCCCATGCACAAAACGTGGGGAAGGGAGACCCAGGCTACCGAATCCTGACATTATTTAAGAACACTTCTTTCTTTTCTTGATAACTATCCCACACCCTTTTTTTCATTAGTGATAAGGTTTGGCGATAGGTTTCTTAGTATAGGACCTTTTAATTTGACACAACGCCACTAGGACTGCCTTATTTTTCTTTGGATGGTTGACGCTTGCTCCCATCCTAGATTTAGGTTTAGACTAGGCAACTTTTCAACCCGCATACAGAATTAATTTTTCAATAAACACCCTTGAACTGGGATCACTTGTGTCTGTCTTAGTTGTTGTCACCATGGGTTCCTTACAGTAGCTCGCTCCCATCTTAGATTTAGGTTTAGATTAGGAGTTTATCTCACCCATTTTACAGTTTAATAAACACCATTGAACTGTGATCACGTGTGTCTGTCTTACTTGGATACCATGCCTTCCTTACAGTTGTCTGCGGATTCCTCGGCTCTGACAGATGCTGCATTCGAAGATGGACGACTTCCAAGAAGAGAGTGCGCCATATTCCTCCTTCCCGCTGGGAACTTTTCTCCTGTACGGTGTCAACCAGTGCATAAAAAGCTTATGTGAGAGTATTGTGGGAAAGATCACAGATATCCAGTAGAAATCAACAGCAGCCTGCTGGTTTTCCTCTACTTCTGAAGAGTTCCCAGTTTAGGTGTCAGACATATTGTGAAGGAACGGTTCACAATTTTTCAGAGTGATATATCTTGGCACTCACGCCTGGGATTAGTATATTTTAACCATACTTGTTTTTTTCTTTGCATTGTGGGATTTGTATTTTGCCATTATGGCCGCAGGAGTGCAATTCCAAAAATTCTAAGATAAAACAGTGCTGCATGAGCTACTCATGTTTACCATTTGATGACAGGATTTGATGATCCTTGATCGACCTAGACTGCGCTCATCCATTTCTTTGAAATCCCACACTTCTGACATCTCAGGAACCAAATAAAGTTATCGGGTTCACTGTTAGGAAGATTTTCCGTAAGCCTTGTTGTCTGAGTCTTTTAGTATGTTTCCCTTTCTAAGGTACCATAGATTCCCTCGGGTTTCAACAGGCTCTCTTAGTGTAGTGTGACTGAGCAGCCAAGCTAAACTCTTAGCAGGTGAGTGGGGGAGTTGACAGGAATAGGATATTGTTTAAAAAAAAGAAAAGAAAAATGAAAGATTGTCCACAGACTATATTTTATTTACAAAAAATATTCATTATATAGGAAAAGCAAGAGATAAAATACCACACAAACCAGTAAGTTGAACAGCACACAATAATATATGCAACACTGTATAGGGTAAGATTTCAGTTTTTAAGAGTTCCTAAAGGTTCAATGTAGAGTATTTTCTAGAAAAGAAAATGAAGTTACAATCAGATGAAATGCTTTTCCTATCTAGGGTATTCATCGTTTTTAAAGAAGCCAAGAGCAACCGGTTGTGTGGATTTAAAGCCACTAAGACCCTTGGTGAAGAAGAGGGGACCACCAGATGGAGATCAAAGGGCAAAGGGCTGACTGCAGCCCCCAACCCTGGGATAGAGGCATCTTGTGGCCATATACGGCCATTTCATCGCACACACATCAATAGGGGCAAGGGCTAGACTTGCAACTGCTAGGTCTTTGAGGGAGAGAAAGGCAACCTCCATTTTGTGAAGGAAGGAGGGGCTGAAAATGGACCCCAGCCAGGTAAAATCGCTTCACGGTGTATACTCTGCTAGAAAGTGTTTCATATACATTTTAATACAATGCATATTTTGTGATGGTGCCTTTAATTATTTAGGTGCGCCATGGCACCTGTGCTTGCTTAGCCCAGTTTGCACCCATCAATTTCTATGAAGTAAATCACTTGTTGACAAATCCTCTGATGAGGCAAATTCTGATTTTCCAGGTATAAGCTTTGGGCAAGAAAATGATAAACTTTCAACTAAAATGAAATGCAACACAGCATCCGATGAAAGGGAACTTTAAAACTGCATATAAACTTGATCTCCCCTTACCAGAAAATGTGATAGACATAGCAGCCAGACCAAAGGGGCGGAAGAGGGAGGAAGACAGACTAGGAAGCTTGATATTTGGCTTGGCTGTGGTTTAGCTTTCCTGTGACACGTGACCTGGAGCAGGGCAAGAACCTGCCTTGTACCTTTGTTGACTTGCCCAGCTCTGGGTGATACATGTGTACTTTTATCTTGGAGACCCTGAAGCGAAATAGTGTGAGGATATCGAGGATGTGTCTTGTTGATACGGCTCTGTAGGTGGCACAGGAGGAGGCTTGAGAATTGCCTGTCACTCTTCCTTTGACACTGCTCTTGCAGGTGGCCAAGAGTTTGGCGTCTGTGGCGTTCATGGTGCGATTGGGATTGTATTAGTCCTGGCATCCCTAAACATTGCCAGGAGGGAGATGCCCAGCGCTTTCAATTTGATTCTGCTTTGAACTGGGAGCCAGTGACGCTTTCAAATGCAAAATGCGACAATATGTCTTTTTAGTACAAAGATGAGTTGCCCTGCTGGGCTCTGCATCTTATTTGATTCGATTTGATAAATGTATATCGCACACTTAATGGACTGAATCGCATCAAGGCGCAGGTGGTACAAAAATTCAACCTCTGATCAAGGTTAATAATTCACAAGAACAGATAACCCTTATTATTCGAAGAGAAAGGTTTTCAAGGCTTTCCTAAAAGCCAGTCGAGAGGTGAACTTTGCAGCGATAATGGGACTGAATTCCATAACCGCGGCCCATAGACAGAAAAACGTCTGTCTCCTCTGGACACGCAACAGGCGGATGGAATGATCAAAAGGTACTTATCGGCCGAGAGAAGAGCGCGCGTCGGCTGATAATGAGAAATGTTATTAACTAAATATGGGGGTGAAGAACCATTTATGCACTTAAACAGCAGGCACAGAATGTTGAAATCTATTCTCTGCCTGACTGGTAGGGCAATTCGGGCTACTGAGACTGAAGCCATTTTAGGAAGCTTATAGATAGGTGTGAAGGCGGTGTTTTGAGTGTTTTGTAATATGCTCAATTGCTTTACAGGAATGCCGGCTAACGAGCCGTTAGCGTAGTCCAGCCTGGAATTAACCAGAGATCCCACCACGGCAGCATGATCTGATGAAGGAACGTAAGGAATGGCGGGCTGAAGCAAGCGGAGATAATAGAAGACAGAGGGCCTCATTATGAGTTTCCAAACCCGGGTCCGGGTCCGTGTTCCCTGAATGGGGAAATACTGGGCCATTCCGACCTTGGAGGGCCCGGTATTTCCCTATTCAGGGAACACGGACCTGGACCATCCCCATTCGAGGCCCCATAGGGGCTCAATGGGAATGGGGAGCATGCTAACAACAGGCCTGTTAATGACGGGCCCGTTGTTAGCATGCTGGGCCGCTCACAGGACCCGCTAAGGACGTCTGGTAAAACCAGACGTCCAGAGCGGGTGCCGCGAGCGGACCTCATGATAGGGCGATATGGGGTTAACGGCACCGGCACCTTTACCGGCGCCGTTAACCCCTTACCGCCCACCTCGTAATGAGGCTCAGAGTGTACAATTGTTCACATGATGTTCGCATCCTAAGTTTGACTGCTAAATACATTGGAAATGTTGTACCTTAGCCACAAGCTCATAGAAAGACCAAATAGGCATTAGGGAGCAATCGATGTAGACTCGCCAATGAGGTCCAAACAGAATACGCTCTTTCTTGTTTGGAGCTTATTGGTGGTCGTCCATTGACTAACTGAGGCGGTGTATTGTATTATGTTAGTCAGTGACTCTACAGACTTGCTGAACATCATGTATATCGGGGTGCCCTCTGCATACGAATGATAGTAGAGATTTTATTTGGTGAAAATTGCAATAAGAGTATCAATGATTCACAGGCTGCATTTATTTGTTTTTGGATTTGTAGAGCGCACTACAGCCCACGGGCATGGAGGCGCTGTGAGAAAATGTACGAGACCTTGCTTAAGGGTTACAGTAAAGCGGCCCAAAGACAAAGGCTTGATGCAATTTGCTTAGTTACAGTAAATTAGAGAACATGTTCAAGGTTGCATGTAAGTAAGCAACATATAAACCTCTGGTGCAGTACATTAATCCATTTCTACTTTTTCCTGGGCCCAGCTTCAATTAATTTTGTGTAACTGTATTTACATTGTGTGAACCAGGCCCAGGGGTGTCGGAGTGCAGTAAAGACATTAACATGAGGAAATGTATAAATCATTGGAACAGTGAGGATGCAGGAGGGAAGGAAATTAATGAGGACAGGCAGGGGTCAGCCACATTAGAAGGCTAAATGGGACAAGGCGACAGGAGGCAGGAAGCGGAGGTTGTTTTATTTGTGGCTCCATTAGCAAGTTATACTGTCACACACTGTGCAGCCTGAAAGGGTAAGAATACACTAAGCAGCGGACCTGATTCACCTGTGTGCCAGGAGTCTAAGACACCCATAATGCACTGCGTTCTACAAGACAATGCAGGCCTAGCATGAGCATTCTAAAGAATACCCTACACTGCACATCAGTTCACCAAACCGTGGACACCACAGGTCTTTAGCTTGGCATACGCCACTTGCGTACTCTATATCAAGGGGCAATTATTAATTAATGTGCGTAAGAGGAGGAGGCACATAGCCTGTGTATCTGCACATGTGAGCACAATGTGTGCACTCAGTAAGTGCGTGCGATACCCCCTCTGCAAGAGGTACTTTGTAGGAATTCGAGGGACTGGGGTTCTTTATAAGAATCCAAGCAAAAGTCACGTCATCATCATGATCTATTAGCTATAATTGACAGGAAGTCATCAGGCAAACAAACACGTCATAAAACTTAAAATACAATAAACACTTCACGGATAGTATAATTCAACAACACTATAGAACACGATACTATTTTGTCCAAAGATCAAATGTTTGTCCTGTTTTATTTCATTTATTTCTATTCCATAAGCTTTATTGCGACAAAAAAGTCATAAAAGCACACATACCTTCGAACATCATAAAATACATGAATTTCCCTCACAGTACTTTAAATTACAAAATCAAGTTTCAGAGTTGATGATTAAAACGGTCCGTTCTGGGTTTTCTTTCAAGCGTACTCTCCACACCCACTTCAAGTATTGACTGATGGCAAACACTGCCGGGGTACCCGCTAAATTTAGGCAGATTGCCATCGCTGCCTCAATTGATTTGCACCCATGACCCCAGAAAAGCGGATTTGAAAAGAGTCTTCTTAAAGGCATTGTAACTGGACACAGCATTATTAAATGTTTCCAATCCTCAATTGCGTTTTTCCATAACATACATACGGGTGATACACCGTTATCCCATCTGGGCATCATCTCAGCCGTAGGCAGAATCCCAAATCGAAATTTCACATACAGGGACCTTTCATATTTGGGGCTAACATAGTCCAAATAAGCCTCGTACTTCACCTCTGCCTAAATGGCAGTATAACGAGCCAGGGACTAGGAGTATATGGCTTTTACCAGCATGTCCCGCTGCGTCTTAGCTAAGGCAGCGGTTTTGTCCCTTATTTTACAACGAGTAGTAATTACACACGGCTTACACCAGTGGTCACCAAAATCCATATCCCCCAGGCACCGTCTTACCAGGGATGCCCACTTCAGGTTGGTGCCCTCTTGCTGAGATAAAACATCCAGCAGCGCTTCTCTATTTGAGGAGATTTACATTGGTCCACAACAGGACCCAATAAACTGACAAATTCATTCTATTCCCTGCATTCCTGTCTAAGCGCACTGGCACATTTGGGGTGCAGATAGGCAACCCCAATATATTTTTCAAGTACTTATTCTCCATAGTTGCCAAGGGATGTGTATTCATCTGCCCCCACAGCTCTGCCCTATAAATTGCAGTTTGCGGTGCCTGGGCCTTACACGCTTCGAGGGAGAAGCACACGGCCCGTTAACATGTTCTGCAGTGAACCCAGCGAGGGCTCCACTGTACCTGGCCAATGTTGGCCTTGCTTTCTCTAGCTGCATAGACCAGCCACAGGTAGCCATTAATCTAACCCCTAGGTAATCGTACAAGGCCACTTGCTCGATCTCCCCTTCATCCAAGCCCAACCTGGGTCCCTTGGGTTTCCTCCAGGTGTTAGTATTAAAGATCATTGATTGTGTCTTATCATCTTTTAGCACCAGGCCATTTCTTTTGCAAAATGCAACAAATATATCCAGCTGCTTGTGGGTGCCAGAGGGGGTCAGAGATAATAAAACATTGTCATCCGCGAACAGCAGAACTGGCATTTGTCACCCGCCAAGGTGGGTGCCCCTGTCTTGGCAGCCTGCAACTCCTCAATCACACCATTAATAAACATAAAAAAAAGCTTGGGGGCCAGGACACACCCCTGGCGGACACCTTTTTCAACTTTTATACTGCCAGAGGTTCTACCATCAATACTCCATCTAAAAACCACATTATTGTCTGTATCTAATCTCTGTATTGTGTTCAGAAGTGAGCCTGGGATGCCCTGTTCTGTAAGCACCTCCCAGAGACGGAGCCTAGGTACAGTATCAAAAGCGGTACGCAAGTCCACAGAGACTGCATACACGCTGACCTTCCTGATCCCAAACTAACCGTAGTCGAAGACTTTGGTCGACTGTGCTCAACCCTTCGCAGAACCACCGCTTGGCGATGATTAATAATCATCCTGCTGTTAGCCCAAGAGTTCAAATGTGCCAGCAGTGCACTTGCAAAGATATTCCCCCAGCATCAAATAATGAGATGGGTCTGAAATTCAAAGGCTCGTCTCTAGGACATTTTTAATGGATTGGGAGCAACTTTGCTCTTGTCCATGACTCTGGCACCATTCTTACTGAAAATTACATTAAAAAGCTTAGTCAGATATGG
The DNA here is from genome assembly GCF_040938575.1 of Ambystoma mexicanum. Taxonomy (NCBI): domain Eukaryota; kingdom Metazoa; phylum Chordata; class Amphibia; order Caudata; family Ambystomatidae; genus Ambystoma; species Ambystoma mexicanum. Next base: position 405,485,454 of record NC_090940.1, read on the forward strand.
GGCCCGTACAGTAATCGTGTTCATATACAAATCTGTGGGTATCGGGCCTGGTGTTTTAACCGGCTTCTTGCACATTAACGCTTTACCAACCTCTTCACGGGTCAATATCAGCAGGGGGTGGTTTAAATCATCTCTGTCCATAGCACACACCCTGCCAGAAGTAGTCATACTAATCGCTGCCCAATTATCTCCTTAGAGGCTACTATAATGGATCTACCCATGCTTGTTCTGTGATACAGGCTTGCAGCGTGGCAGATCCTGCAACTTGCACTGCCCCCATCAGGCCCCCCAAACCCTTTGAATACCCATTATCTATGGCATTCAATAAAGTCCCCCAAATATCCTCCTGCCATGCCCTATTTGTTGTCCTTTATTGGTTTGCGATATTCTGCTCTTGCCAACCTTAACCCATTTCCAGTTGATAATATTCGTGATATTGCTTCACTAATCAGCTGCCCTTTGGCCAGCCTACAATCTTTATCGTACCATGGGTGGGAGGCCTCAGCCAGTTTTTGTACTGCTTTATGGGGTTTGGAAAATCGTGACCCCACCTTCACCTTCTCCATCATGGTCTCATGTATTAATGCTATAGCATCCCCTTCAAGAGGGTCTGCTACATCAAAATCTTCTAAAAGGGGGGCAATATCTTAATAAAGAAATGGCAGGATCGCTTGCTTCCAGGTTGAGATTGCCTCATCTGATGTTTTGCCTGGCATGGCCTGAGACCTCCAACGGGACCGTGCCATCCTTTGCGCAAGCCGCTCTCCCATCAGATGTTACCCAGAGGGACTCACTCACCTCCAAAAGCAAAGGATGATGATGGCTCTCGGTCCTGGTGATTATATGGAAGGTTTTCGCAAGGTCCCAGACCTCGATATTCACAAAAATTTAATAGATTTTGCTGTTCGACAAATTGTTGTTGAGCGCTGGGACTGCTGGACTATCTCCCAGAAATTGGCCATTATAAGCCCTTAAATTAGCTGACAATAAGGAGATGGCAAGCTCTTCTGCATGCCTACGTTGTCTATAAGCAGGTAGGTTGCGTTTAGAGGCTCCAGCCCCCAGTGGCTATCCCCCTCCTCCACAATGTCAGCCATACTTCGCAAAGGCTCGAACTGGAGGTTGTTTTAACTGTCAACATGCCAAATCCCCACTAATTAAACATTCATGAAATAAAAGGAGCATTAATAAAAAACTAAATCGGTTTTTTCCATTATAAATATTCTTCTCCTGGGTTGGACTCTATGCAAATATTTGGCCATGGAAAATAGCGTGGATTATCGCCCGTCTTTACCCAAAACTTCATAGCTTGCACGGTTCTTCATATGTCAAAGGCCAGGTAGCTTGGTTTTAATTAGATCATCATGTAATCCAAGTATAGGTGTCAAATCGACATGAAATGAATAACGCTCTCTACAAGGGTCCTACAATACATGCATTTATTGGACATTGTTCATCCCGTTTATGTAACCGGGTGGCAAAAGGCAGGGTACCGAACCTAACTTTTATGTACAAAGAGCGCATGAACTTTAATCTTATGGCATCCAGGTATTTCTCATAACCTGGCCTCATCGTGTATGACGAATAAGCACAAAGTGAGTCAAAGTCAGGGATTCTGAACATGAAATGCTCTTCATCCTTGGCTTGGAAGTACCTGCTAGCAATTTCCTTGGTCCTAATAGTTATCTAGTTTTAGTCACGCGTTTTCATGAGCAATCCTATGTAGACTATCCTTAACATAAATACACCAAGGGGTTCAAGACCCCCCTCCTTCACAAGAAGATCTTTCAGTGCATCCTTGTACTTGTCCAAAGCTGGCGAGTGCCACAGCCTAACCCAGTACAAGAGTGGTTTCAGAGCAATGACACCGTTCTCCCTTAGTTGTGGACAGGTGTCGATGACGGTATGTTGCTGCCTGTAATCCCGCTGTAGGACTGAGGAGTAGTGCATTTCTTCTTGTCACAGGGACGTGACAAGAAGAAATGCACCTTTGTAGGCGATCCAGGGCAGGAAGTGCGATTGGAGTAGTTTATTACTGACGGATGTGGTGGCATGGACGCCGGCTTCTGATGGAGCTGCAGTTGCCCTCTGGGCACTTACAGACCTTCTCTGAACAGGTCGGTGCCGGACGTCTTGGATGCAGAAGTATGTAGGCGGATAGTTTCAGTGCTGGACAGCCGGAGCGCGCATGTATTTCGTGCCGTGTCGCAGAGCCCTACCACTTATGCGGTGCTGTCTTCCCGTGGAGCAATGTATCGCAGCAGTGATAAAGGCACTTTAGTTGATTTCCTTCTGTGGCTGGCAGGTCAGCCCTGTCTTGAATTGGCAGGTGTCTGCTGTGGCAGCGGGCTGCTGCTGCTGTTGTTGTTGTATTTTTTAACAAAAGGGATAAGCCCCTACTGTGGAAGGAAAAGGGCTGTTGTACAATGGAGAACAAAGAAGGCTCCAACCACAGATATAATTATTGGCACTACCCTTATGTCGGGGTGTCTGAATAATTCTGTCCAAGTTATTTCAAAAATTCTGCTTCAAATGGTAAGTCAAGTATCTTTATAAATACACAAAAAGGTCACTGAGTGTGACAAATGAGGCACAAATCCCTCATTTTTATAATAGTAATTATTTTGTTCAATTTATTAATTGTTCATGTTAATCTTTCTTTAAAACAAAGAATCGTAAAAAGTAATTGACTTGTTCTTGAAAAGGAAAATAGGACATCAAAACAGTATAGAAAAAATGTTTTGTTGTTTCACAATGAGTATTCTAGTTATTCAATGACCACAAAATCAGAGAGTTAGTATCATTTAGGTGTGCAAAAAACATTGTGCAACATGTAGAAAAGAAACAGTAGAGAATATTTACATTTATACCAAAGAACGGTTCAACATTTGTGCAGCGCAGGTAGAAAAAATGTAGTGGCCAATTATTTGGTCCCCAAGTTTTAGCAAAGGGTGGTTACTAACCCCGCTTTACTCTAAGTGCCTTGAAGGTTGAATTTGGCGGGCTAAATTGAGTTTGGTCAGGGCGGGACCAAATTTGTTAATCTAAGAAATGTGTATTATCAATATACACTTGAGGAGAAAATGGTAAAGAAGGGGAACCCGATCTGTCGGTCCACAGGTGAAGCAAGGTGCACCAAATGCCTAGCTATACTCAGAGGGCCAGGAGGATCAAACCAGGGCATACATTAAATTTCACAAACAGAGGACCAAAACCATCGGTCTGTTGTCGTATTTGCCGTGGACCAGCGAGATGCTGCGTCTTTCTCCCTTTGGATCCCCGGACGGCCGAGTGCAGACTTCTTCTTCCCCCTTTTATCTCTGGAGCGGTGGAGTGCAGTGTAATTTCATGGCTGTCTTGTCGGATGTCCGTGCGTCCTAACCTTTGGACTCCTTGCTCAGTGGGGCGAGGTGCTCTCTATGGCTGTGCTTGCTCTTCATGCCCCCTGGTTGTGCTAATTTCTTCCTTCCTGGTCTTCCTTTTTCTTGTGTCTGTGTGTCCTCTTTAAATGTTGTATGCCACTTTTATTTTCCGAATTAACCCTGTCATTGGAGGACTTTGTGGCCTTCCGGAGGTGAGCGGATGCACTCTTGTTTACTAGAGGACAGTGGTAGATGAGCCTGGACGCATTGTTGTCCGGGTTCCGAGTTGGGAATCTTGGGCTGCTGAAGTCACTGGAGCCCTCTTCCGGGTTCTTCGCAGGACGGACCTGGGTCCTTGTCTTGGATGTGTAGGCGGAGTGAGTTCATCGACATGGGCTTTTCTCGACTGGAAGGATTGAATGTCCCGCAGTCTACGTTAGGCCACCTTCCCGTCTTCCCGTCTACTTCTGTTGGTGGATGTTAGAGAGGCTGCATCTTCTGTCTGTGCGGCGACACCTTTATCTATTTTTGGTGTTTGTAGAGTATCGTAGTAATACCCCTTTGCTGTGGCAGACATCCTGCTTTCCTGCAATGCAGATCTTCTACTCTTTCTCTGGGCTGACTGCCTTGCTATTTCACGTGTGGCGGACTGCCATCTGTTGTGAGGCGGATTGCCTGTCCTTTCCCAGGGTGGACAGCCCTAGTATTCCTTATGCGGCAGACTGCGGTCTATTGTGAGGCGGATTGCATGTCCTTTCCCTGGGCAGACAACCCTAGTATTCCTTCTGCGGCGGACTGCCGCCTATCGTGAGGCGGATTGCCTGTCCTTAACTTTGGGCGTACTGCCCTTGTGCTCCTCGTGTGGCTATTGCTGTCTGTGTGGGCGGATTGCCTTTCCTTCCTCTGGGCCGACTGCCCTAGTATTCCTTATGTGGCGGACTGTCATCTACTGTGAGGTGGATTGCCTGTCCTTAACTTTAGGTGGACTGCCCTGCTTCTCATGCGGCGGACTGCCGTCTGTGTGGGCGGATTGCCTTTCCTTTGTCTGGGCAGACTTCCCTAGTCTTCCTCATACAGCAGAGTGCTGTCTATTGAGGCGGATAGCCTATCTTTACTTTGGGCGGAGCGCCCTATTCTTGTCCCCAGGACTAGGATCAGCAACTTACTTGGGCGGATCGCCTTCTTTCCATGTGCGGATCAAAATGATGTGCTGGGCAGCGGATTGCCGTCACTGTCTCAGGATGCACACTGTGACCCACTTATTTATTTTCTTTCTCTTGCATGGATTTGTTTCTTCTTCGTCGCCAGTTGTTGGGACCCTTTCTCCAGGGTCACATGGTGGCTATGTAGCCTGGGGAAGGCCACAGGATCAGAACTGACCATGGTTAAATAATAGGAGTGGAGCCTTGTTACAAATGCAACCGTCTTTATTGTCCCTCTACAATCTTTTGTTCTTCCCTTGCTCTTGTAGGTCCTCCTCTTCCTCCCTCACCCTGTGCTCAGTCCTTCATTCTGTCCTTAAAGTCGTGCCTTCATTTAAGGTAGTCTTTTAAAGTTCATTCTACAACAAGGCAACAAGGATGAGATTCACATGTTTCTGCTTCTCTCAGGGAAGAACATAGATTTTGTCTTACCATGGTTAGTACCCAATGCCTTATCTGTGCAAAAATGCTTAAATCGGGTGAGCTGTTTTTTTAGCGCCATTGGCGTTAAAGAAATGAGGACTGTGTCATCCGCCTAATAGTAGGAGGGGGGCTACCTGCCCCTGCCCAGGAATGGCGCGTCTGTGGCAGCTGGCAGAATCTTTTCTATAACATTGTTGATAAATCGTTGGAAAAGGCTTGGCGCAAGCATTCAGCCGCACGCTCTTCTGCACTTCAAACGGCCGTGTTCCTTCGCAGCTGGTGCACCCTCTAATTATTGCTTTGTTACCCGTGTTTAGCAACAGTACAGCTTTGAGCAAATTTAAGGGGATACCTAGGAGTCGTAGCGTCTCCCAAAGTCTGATTCCTGGAACACAATCAAAGGCTGTTTGCATATCTATGAATAATGTTCCTGAGTGTTACATATTTCTGGACAAGTACAATTAATCTAAGTCTCTAGTTGATGGTACTTAGACCTGGCTGGAGCCCCGCCAGTAGGTGGTCTATGAGCTTGTTTTCTTCCATCCACTCCTTTAGACGACCTAATAGGCCCCCGTAGAATTTTTCCCATTGCTTCCAGTAAGGAGACTGGGTGATAATTAAAGGGATTTTCCCCTCCCTCCCTTGCCAACACATGTTTCCCTAACAAGAGCTTCCTCGGGGCAAAGTGAATGAATGAGATCTGGTTTCAAAAATATTTCCTCATTTGGGGCCATGGAAACCATGTGACCGGTATTTCTATTGTGAATAATGACTGTTGTCATAAATACTATTTTTAATAAAATGTATGGATAATCCTTTAAAATCTGTTCTTGATACATCTTCAAATGTTTATGGGTCTTTCTGAAGTGTGACTCAGGTACACTTGACGTTGCAGTAACATTTAATTTATTGAGATAACTCCCCATCAGTCTTTGCCTCAGAGTTGGAAAGGTAATTATAATGCAGAGCCTGTTTTGCTGAGGTGTACAGCCTAGAAGCTTAATAGTGTGTTTAAACTATTTTCCTGCGGCACCTAAAATGGGTGTTAGCCCATATCATTATTCACAAGTGAAATACTGGCCACATGTTTTTTTATACAGTCCCAAATGAAGAAACATGTTCAAAACAGATCTCAATTATTTACAGTGCACTGAAGAGGTTCTTCTGACTGAAACATGCGTTGGGACACCAAGCTTAAGAAAAGCAGATTTTCAGTCAAAGTCCAAAACATGCTCACTGGCAAAAATAAGGAGTATCATTTGGATCCTATGGTAAAAAAAGAAAACCTATTCGATTGAATCTGTGGCAAAAAAAGCGAGCAATGGGAGTCTGGCTAAAACCAGAGCTGCCAACGGAAGTAGAAACATCTATTGAGGAAGAATTGGAATGGAAGGACTCATTAAAGTGTGATAGAGGGATGGAGGCACTCAAGATGGAGGAATATGAGAATACATACATGGAATGGTTATACCAGTGCCCTGAAAAAGATACATATTTATTGGATATTCTTGTCGAGAGGAGAACATTAAAAACCTATGAAATAAAGTATCAATATCCTGGAAGGCTTCACCACTCGATTTGTAAATTCCATGGAGATGTTGAAGATAAGGGAGAAATGAGAGTGAAGTGCCCACAACACCCAGAAAATAAAACAGTGAATTACCTTGAAACCCGTGTTTGGTCGACATTCTCGCTGCAAGAAGGAGCAGCTGCAGCTCCACGTGGTGGCTTCCAAAAACACAGAGTAACTGACAAGATCCAGGCTGACCAACCTGCTTTGCATATTCTGAACTTCCCACATCATGTGACAGGGACCAGGAAGAAGAGCCTGGTGGGGAAAAGGACACAGTTAAAATACTCAGTGCCAATAGAATTGACAAGACAAGGATCGGACGCTCACTAACAGTCTGGGCTCAAGGGGGTGGGGGGGTATAAAGAGTGTTTGGGCACACATGCTCATTCACGCTTGTTTCGTTAGATGTTTAACCTGGTTTTTGATGTTTTGTGCTATCGTATGACTGTATGGGCATTTGTCTGAAAGCAATCTTTTTTGGATTGAGGGATTGATAAAAAGAATAGCAAGATTGCTGGAAGACAGCTCGCATTGTAAGGAGCAGTAGGAGGGAGTGTTGGACTGCTGTACTGCAAGCCTGATGAAAGACAGCTTCTGACGCCTAGTATTTGGCAGCTATGCTGAAGGGGTTAAGGCCTGAAGTTCTCCTGAGACCCCTAAGATGCACCTGCGGGCCTCCGAGAACCCTGAAAAGTTCATAGAAGCTGTGAGATGCTGAAACCCCAAATTAAGGGATTTTGGGAGGTAGACACAGACACAAGTGGGGCCCCAGCAAAATCAAAAAGAATGAAGGGACCGGTGCATCTCTAATTGGGCAACACCCTTCATTGCAACCCCAGCCCATAGCTTGATATGTTACCCAGGTAGTGATTCAAATAAACATTGGCATTATCTTGAAGTCCTGTTACCCGACTTATCCATGCTGGAATGAGAATAATAAACAAGTTGCTATGGTAATATGCTTTGTACCACACACCCCTGCCCTATTTTTGGTCTCCAGGCGTTTTGGCGGATCTGATAAGAAAAAGGGATGGGGTGGGTTTTGGTAGTGGGAGGAGAAGGAGAACTCAAGTGTGCTTTTGCTGTTGTGTTGGTACTTTCAGTTCGGAAATAACGGTCACTTTGTGTTGGGTTTGCTTCTAGGCGGTATGGATTGGTGGGAATTCGGGTATTTGTGTCTGTATGAATGGTTTTGTGTGGCTGTAGGCGTGGGGTTGGAATTGAGCGTGTTGCGATTGTGTGGGTTATTGGAGGAGGTGTAAATTTTGCAGCATGGTCTTAGAGTTGGTGGTGTGGTAGGCGTGTGGGGGTGTTGTTTTTGGGTGCTGTGTGGTGTGCTTACAACTGTATGGACAGTTTTAGTCAGTGGCCGAAGTGGGCGGGAGTGGTTGGGAGCGGTACTCCTCTACTTCTTTAAATTAAGTTTTACTGTTCCTATATGTTTATTTTAAAAAGAAACCATTCCGGAACTGCTTCGTTTTAAAATAAGAGTTTAGGAAGAAGTTGAATCTTGCGCTTCAGACCGCTGCACGGAACATTCCCTTAAACATTAGGTGTGTTTTGTTTTGGGGTTTGGATTGCATGTGGGAGTGGCGCCGCGATGGGTTTTGTGGGGAGCTGGGGCAGGCCAGGAGGGAACATATTTTTACTACTTCTTTTTGCACTCTTCAACCACTGGTTTTGGTTGGGTTAAATGGTAGAAGGGGTGATCCTTGTGCCAGTATCAGGTAGATTGTTTAGTGTTTAGACTGAAATCCATTGTACAGTGGGCAACGATGTTGCGTCTCCTTTCACTGAGAGCTAACCAGCTTGGTTGGCTTGACTTTAGAGTCCTGAACAGGACCCCATAATTGGTGGTGTACCTCTTTGTATTGAGGTTGCTTCTCTGAGATCACAGTTTGGCTTTTTGGGCTGACAAATCAAAGAGCCAAGTTTTTAGTGATTTCCTGAAGGTCAGGTGTGCCTCTCTTGTGCGTATTTCTCTGGCGAGTGAGTTTGGGAGTTTTTTCAAGATGTATGAAAAGGCTGCTCCACCATATTTATTTTTTGAATATTGTTTGGGATCCAGATGTATGCCATTGCTAGAACTGTTCGATCTATAGAAGGAGATTATTTCTTGTAGGAATTCTGCTCCTTTGCCATGAATTGCTCTGTGGACGATGAAGAGTGTTTTGAAATAAAACCTTTTTTTTGACTGGTAGCCAATGTAGAAAGTGTGATATTAAGGCCAACATTAACTGTCCACGCAAAGGGTACTTGACTTCCAGTATCGGGACAGGGCACATTTTTAACAATGGCGGACAGAAGGCACGCATAAAGACTCTGATATAGAGGAGGAATACAGACCAGTAGCCAAATGAAAAAGGTACATATACCCCAACAAAGACACAGAACTCAAAGTAAACACCTTGAGGAAGCTGCATATACAAGAGCATATATTTTGAGTTATAGGTTTAGAAGCCAAAAGACAGGTATTTGTCTCATTGCGTGGATACAGGACACAGGCTGGCAGCCATGAGAACAGTATACATGCTGTGCAAGTACAGGATATGGTTTAGAAGCTGTGAGGAAAGTGCATATAGACCTACCAAAGACGTGGCAGAGCTTTCAAGTGGTATTGCCACGACTGAACAAAGAAACAAATGACTTTGTGGTGTGCAATATCCCGATGGTCACTATTGCTATATATGAAACAACACTATAGCCAGTTAAACCATGAGTGAGGAATTTTCACGAGCATACCGTGAGAACTAAATCACTTTTATGGTTTGATGATTTTGAAAAATTTAGGGCCTGGTGGTTTTGACAGGTCATGTACTATGGGTTCAAATGAGGCCCAGGATCACACAATTCAGTTAATTGCTGAAGCCGTGATTTGAGCCCAGTTTTCAATTTCAGCACTTGAGGACATTGCTTCCTAGTTACTGTCATGAAACAAGGTGCATTTATTTGTGAGTGTTTGACTTTCATTAAATAAAATGAACATTCTGTTTTGTAGACCTGAATCGAAAGTACGCTCGATAAACCAACATGACTGTAAGTACTCCATTTAGAAAGATGTTATGCAAAAGGAGAACGATTGTAGTTTTAGTTTCAACATCATAAATGGAACTCTGCAAGTACCAGCATGCTAACTGATGTGTCCCTAAATGTTTTCAACTGAGTTTTAGTACAGCATTTTAAAGATTTAAATGCACAAAACAAACAGAATATGTGTGATAAATGCACCTGTGTACAGTTATTTGTGGCACATGCTTGCAGAATGTCATTCATTATGCGAAGAACAGTAATCATTTTGACTCGAATAAGCAGACTTTAAAATAAGCTTGACAGAAGTCTGTTACATTTGACCGGCTGCCTCCCATCTAGAACGCCTTCTGCTCAAATTGCCTACATGAAAAAGAATGAGAAGCCAATGGGCTATGCAATGCCATCAGGATGCGAGAAAGTCAGCCTTTTCACTGAATACAGCACAGTACCATACATTGAGATGTGCTGCTCTGTCTAGTATCGCAGTGTAGTCTGCTGGCAAAGCCCAGATATGAGGCATAACAGTTTGGTCCTCATCACGAGTTAGGCAGTATCCGGGCGCATACACCATCGAGCAGTATTTGCGTTAACGCTGGGAGGTGTGGTGCAACCAACGCCCCATCACCAGTCAGTAGGCACACTCACACGGGCCAGGCACTAACGCTAATACCGTTTGGCGGTAATAGTGGCTGGAAATCCAAAAACCTAGCAAACATTGCGATAGCGTCGTCGGCAAGTGCTAATAGCATTGGAAATCACAATCCTTCTAAAATTGGAGTCCCTGGAAGCCATCTACTCCAACAATTACCTGAAAATGGCCCAGGAGCGTGTGAGGGGCAAGTCTGCCCTGGATAGGCCACGCAAGCCCAAGTTCCCAGACTGTGAACTTACAATACTGGTGGAGGAGGTTATTTCCCACCCAAATGAACTATATGGTCCCCAACAGAAGAAGACAGCGTCACAGCGGCGTAACCGGATCAGCGCAGACATCAGTGGGACGGTCATTGCGGCAGGCCGTGTCCCCAAGGATGGCGAGGACTACCGCAAGAGATTTTAAATGACCTGTGGGTCCATATCCGGGGCCTCCTGGCACAGCACAGGAGTGAGAGCATGGGGACCGGGGGAGGTTAACCACTGTCACTGGAGCTGGAACCATGGGAAGAGCAGTGCACCACCCTCATCGACATGGCCTCCATCGAGGGAGTGGGAGGAGCGGAGGCAGGCACCGGCACCCAGGAGGCTGGAGGTGAGTCAGCCCCCCTCCTGAACATTATTTTGTGAAGGGGCAACCACTCCATCCCCAGTGTGAATACCCGACAGCCGGGTACTCTGAGTGGGTACAGTGCGTGGGAGCACCACAGGCACCCACGACAGCACCCATGTGCCAGTGCACCTAGGCGACCCTTGTGAGCCAGAGTCCTGGGTAGGGCAGCCAATGGACACATGCAAGCACCATGCTACACACATCCGCGGCAGGCGCAGAGCATCACCCCATTGCCAGGTGGCCGTGTGTAGTACCACCCCCCCCTCACTGACTGCGGCATGCCAACTGTGCATGTGCATCATATGCATGAAATGGCTAGGCCAACAATTCTAAACTGTGTCCCCCCTCACGTAGCAGGCCCCAGTAATACCAACCCATTGCAAAATCCAAACAGGGCAGGCCCAAGCATGAGTGAAACTGCCCTATACAACCCTGCCGCCCCCCTCGCACCCCCGCCCTCCGCAAGTACTGAAATGCATGAAAAAAGAATTGAGGGGCTCCGTCCTCATGTCATACCCTATGTTCCCTACAGGCACGCAGGCCAACGTGGATGACGAGGAAGCAGGCCCATCCCAACGTGTACCCAGCCGTGCCTCCACCAGCACCACCACCCTGCGAAGGGCCGGCAGGACATGTCAAGGCGGAGGACCCACCCCACCAGTGTCACACCACCTCGGCGCACCTAAGCCACCAGGGCCTCAACGCATTCAAGCCACCGGGACATCACCACCTCAGCACACCCAAGCAACCAGGTCCGCTTCACCAAGCCCGTCCCAAGCCACCGGGGATTACCAGAAGTGGAAGTGACCACGAGTGCAACCACCCCAGAGGAGGGAGCAGCATCCGGTGAAGAGCAGCAGGCTGGATCTGCCCTGACACCGATACACAGTCCTGTGCAGCAAATGGTCACTCCCGAAGAGACCCCTGACGATGTGGAGACACACAGCCAAAGTCCACAGGTCTGTGCACGCCACCGCTGGCACCCACACCAGTGGCGGATGAGGACACTGTCATATGGGTCATCTGCTGGCAGCCCCAGGAGACAGCCCAGCACCTCCAGCTACAGAAGCCCTACAACACCGTGCAGCCCTGCCCAGTTCAGCAGCCCCATTACATAGCGCAGCCCTGCCCTGCACAGCAGCCCTGCAACACCTCCCAGCACTGCCCGGCACAGCAGCCCCACATGGGACACAGGAACAAGTCCCACCAGCACTGTCATGGCATGCCTGGATGTGATAGAGGCACGCCAAATGAGAATCGAGTGCACGGCCAGCGCACACAACCGCCACATCAAGGCCAACAGTAGTGCTATTAGGGGGACGACCAAGTCCATGGCACGTGACAATGCACGCATACGTAAGGTCGTGGAGGCATGCACTGCGGCCCTCACAGTGTTTGGCCTGCGAGTCCACGAACTATGCGAGGGGGCAATCTGCACATGGAGAATAGATGCGTGAGTCGAACAATCTTCTCCGCCAGCAGCTGCAGTTGTCTGAATCGGTGCCATCCACCCCCACCTCCTCCACAGAGGGGTCACTACAGGGGTCACCCAGGCGGAGGTCACGACATCATTTGCAACGCCACTCACCTGATGCCGGTGCACGTGGGAAGCATCCATGTTCCTGTTAGATGAACAATGCACTGTTGGCCTGAGTGCCGGGCACATGGGCCCATTGGCACTGTGTGGGTGGAGGGGGGTATGTGTTCTGAGGAGTTGGTGGGGGCACGGGGTATGCATGCTGGGGAGTTGGTTAGTTCTGCAATCATTAAAGCCTGTACAAACCTGACGTAATGCAACGACATTCATGATTGTGTACAAGTGTACAAGTGTTCTTTATTTTACCAGTGCTGGTCGTGGTATGTGCGCATTTACCATGTTAAAAGAAATTGTCGATCAACTCCTGTCTGGCCAACCTCCCCTCCCTCACCTCATTCCTGTGTGCAAGAGCCCCGGCAACATGCTCATCATCACTCTCATCCCCTGGGGGTTGCCCATCTGCGTCGGGGAGAAGTGGCACATTCCTTCGGCAACAGATGTTGTGCATCATAGCACAAGTAAGGACAATCTTCCCAACTTTTTTCGGGCGCATACAGTTGTGCCCATCCAGTACGGTCCAGGAACCTGAATCGTGCCTTAAATAGGTTAAATGTCTGTTCCATACATATGTGTATCCTACTGTGGGCATGATTATATGCTTGCTCTGCCGGTTTTTGGGGATTCCACACAGGGGTCATCAGCTAGGTGAGCTGCGGGTATCCTGAGTCACCTGCAGGGGATGAAATTAGTACACGAGGCCTATGTCCCTTCAATGGGTGTGCAAGGACAAAACATCAATACACTATGCACTCTGGTCCTCCTTGTGTGCAAGAGGGACATGCAATGTGATTGGCTGTTTGGTATACATCCGTCATCTTTCATGCCATTCATCATCTGACGCGTACTTGCGCCCTGTGTGGTTGAGTGGGCTGTCCTGTGGCGGCTGACAGTTGGCTGCACATGGGATGACTGGATGCTGCACTATGAGAATGGGTTTGTGTGTGCCACTCCTGCTCATCAAGTACTGTCATGTAAACACTTCTACTTGGAATATGGTGTAGTCATGTTCCATGGGTTTGCACTGCAATGGGCGCCATGACCCCTGTAGCCCACTTTCCCCCTGCACTGCTGCCGGGGTGTGATTGGCACAGTGGTGCATCCAGATCCTCAGGATGAGGCTATGGTCAGGACTGGCTGTTCAGGGCAAGTGGTCATTTGTATTTGAATGTGGCTGTCTCAGTGGATGGTGTAGATTTAGCAACATGGCCTCAGTTTTCGTTTTGGTCATCATGCATGTTAATGTGCAGTCATGGGTCACTCTCTCAGGGATGTTCATGTCCAGGTTTGCTCATGATCTTCTACAGTGGTTTAGGGGATGGGGAGTGGATTCCTCTCACTTTGCATTCCTGTGTGGTGACCTAGGTGGAGCAGCATGGGTGTCCGATGTAATGCTGCACAGACAAGGTGCATTGTGGTTGTTGTGGTCCCATGTACTATGGTGTTTTGAGCAGTGTGTGGCCATCACCTTGTGTAGGTCAAGGTGTGGTGGCCGTGTGCAGGGGTCCACGTGTGCCACTCGTACGTGATACTGGTGCTGTGATGGTGCTGGCTCTGGCTCATGGTGGCATGCAAGGCTTCCTGTGGCTACGCCCCCCCTTCATTTCTTGTGCTTTGGCATGCATTTCTGGCACGGTTTGTACCCACCCACTGTCCATGTGTGTTGTCCTCTGTGCCTCTCCATGTAGGCCTGCAGTGTGCTGTTGCAAAGCACCATGGAGTCGTGTGTGGATCCAGGGTAGCGTGGCAGCAGTGGCTGATGGCGAGGTCTGGGCTACAGGTCATCTGGACATTCAATGAATAGAAATGTTTCCTATTCCGGTACACTGCCTCATGGTCCCGGGGTGCAACCAGTGCAACATGTGTGCAGTCTAGGGCTGCAATCACGTTGGGCACTTGTGCAATCGCATAGAATTGTGCCTTCAGGTAATTCACCTGTACCTGGGTGGTGGGCAATGCCATATGTTGGTTCACATGGTGCAGCAGTGCATCCAGCACCTGGCCCAGCACTGCACTAAATGTACACTGGGCCATGCCATGCATCATAGTTACTTTGTGCAGAAAGCTGCCGTCTCAAGGTATTGCAGGACTGAAAACAGCTTGAGGAGTGGGGGGCGCAGCAGTGCGGATGGCAATCCTGCTCCCAATGTCCCCTTTAATTGTGCCGAGCAATTGTGTGATGGTAGCCCTGTCCAGCCTGTACTCTGCTACCAACTGGCCATCAGTCAAGGCCCAGGGGGATGGCCTGACCCTGGGAATGGCTGCACGCCTTGATGGGGCTGGTCTCCTCCTCCTCCTCCTCATCATCCCCCGCCTCATCCCACCTGTGCTCCCGTGGCTGGCTGTCAAGCCTCTGTAGCTGCAGGCGCTGCATGTAGAAATCCATGTCAAAGCTCCCAGCTCCAAATGGCATCATGGTGTTGGGAAGAGTGCTTGGGGCCTGGGTGGGTCTTCTGTAGGCCTCTTGAGTGCATTGTTTGCACCTGTGGCTTTATTACTTGCACCTGGGTTAATTTATCTCCAGCAGGTGGCCAGGGCTATTTCCAGTTTTCTTAGCACCAGTTTTCCGGCGCTATTATTGCTGATACTGTACTTATGATAGGTCTGTGATAGCACTGTGTGTTATCGGCGCTATAACAGCCAGTGCTATTACAGCCGGTTGTAATGGCACCGGCTGGATTACAGTCGTGATCCAGCATAGCAGTGTTGACGGCGCTGATACTGTTACCGCCGGATTCAAGGGCTACTGCCCAACTCGCGATGAGGCCCTTTGAAACCATTGACTAAAATTTTGGCACCTAATCACCACTAAAAGCTAGTGCATTTTGCTCTTGTTTGATGGTGGCTGACACGTTTTTACAACCTTTGTTTCGAGGGACTGAGCTCTAGGCATGCACAATTCAGATTCTATTTTAGAAGCTTTCGGATTATAATTATTATTGTTTTTTTAATAAAGCGCTTAATACCAAAGAGGTTTCCAAGCGCGGACCTGGGATTCAAACTAATGTTGCTCTACGTCGTCTTGCTTCCAAGACGAGTGCGTTCCCACTGAGCTATACTACCCGCGCCATGCGGATACTTTGGTAGCACAGCAGATGCTATTATCATCAAAGTTAACAGATCAAGTTTATCAACTTCAGAGAGAAGACATGGGTAATCTTATTTTCCGGGATTTGGAACTGTGATCTGGCATATGAATACACATCTCTGCAAAATGTGATTAGCAGCCTGTGCTATCTACTGAACAATGGTGCGTCGAAACTCATTAAAATTTTCAGTTTCGGTTATTGTATGTGAGCGATACGGTCCCCAAAGAAGGGAAAACACCACCTCATGTGTGTTATATGTAGCCCCTGCTTTCCGTTTACTCTTTCCTTCCCTGGAGCAAAGCAAGTCCCCGTGGGAACTACCACCCCACCCCACAGGCCTGCTGGATAGAGAGGGGGACTACACCTGTAAATAAAATTGCTGTTAACAGGAGATGGGCTACACCCTGAGTTTTTAGCTAACTAAATGGATACAGACCCAAGAGTGGATTTTACAGGGATCCCTAGTGGTGGCACTCTCACTTTAAAGTTGTACCCATGCGCGTCCCCATTTTTATAAAACGGCCCCTTTCTTTTTTTTCATCATTCATTTGAAACATCCCTTATTCCCAAAATCAAGGAGTACGTAAACAATTACAACACCCTGATGCTTGAAAATGCCTTACCTGCACAAGACAACCAGACATCTCTGTGCACTGCCCAACTTGTCTTCACATGACAGAATTGTTTAACATAAACATCTTCTGAAGAAAATATGCAAGTGTGCATGTATTACACTGCTTCAGGCTTATGTGATGCAGGCAATTACTGTGGAGAATACACAGAATGAGGGGCTTTGGAAAGGGGGGGGAACGGGTAACAGAAAGAATCACATGAGTCTAAAGTTATCAGGAGTTAAACACTTGCGTACTTTGCTTTATTTCACAGGGATTAACCCATGATTTTTGTGAGATGGAATTCCGGTAAACCACAAATTATATATATATTTTTTGCTAAATGGTTATCAATAATAATTACAAACTAGGAAATGTAACAGAAGTTGCGCAATCAGGTTATTTAATTATATTTTACATGTGTACATGCACGGGGACTGCTTTAGTAAGCCGTTAACTACACTGGACAATCTACCGAATATTGTAGGGAATGATGCGGGGAAATGATAGGAATGTGCAGGTGCACGATGGTTTATTTAACGGCAAGGCTAAGAATATTTGAATCGGAACTATTTAAGGACATACTATGGTATAGCGATGTAAGATTACGGAATCAAGACAAATATAGCGGAAAATTAGGTTAAATAAGCTTTTGGAATTTTGAATATAATGGAATCATGAGGTTGAATCATGTGTACATTTTTTCAAAGCTAAGCGTTATTTTATTTTCACACATTTTTTTTCTCTTTTCTCTCTTTTTCCTTTCTTCCTTTCTCTTCTAAAACATTTTTTTCATTGTTTTTGTTTCACGAACTAATATATGGTATTATGTACATCTGTATACGTATATTTATTCATGATATGTGTGTTATTTTGATTGTGTCAACTGTGAAATATACAGATAGAAATTATTATTTAGCAAATAATTTGCCCTTAAATAAGTTTTTGTTTTGAAAAAGGCCCTTGAGAGGCTGAAACACGTGTTAACAACAATCAATGGGCTATGTGAGCAAACCATTAATAAACTTGCTCCAACATCACCAAAGTGAGAGTGACCACATATTTCTTTCAAGGAATAACGGAGGTGGCGCATTCAAAGTGTGTATCAACCTTGTTTAATCTAATTATGAGTTCACATCTGCAACCTGTCAAGTGGTTGCAGGTGTTTAAATGGAGACCTGTGAAACAGCAAAGAGAGCAACAGGGAGACCTTTGGAGGAGAGACCAGCAGGAGACACGTGACGGGGGGGAGGCAGCCGTGGTGGGGCCTGCAAGGAAGCCAGGACGCAGGCCGCTGGCTACGGGACCTATGGAGCCCAAGGCATGCTAAGCCGTTAGGCTACCACAGGTGTGGGTGCCTCAGTATTGGGAAGCGTGTTGCTGATCCTGCGAACAGGCAGGAAAGAAGAAGGGACGCTGTTCTCATCCGTGTTGAGCAGGAAAGCTACCGGCATGTGCAGGCACGAAGCGTGCTGCCGATTCTGTGAACAAGCAGGACAGAAGAGGGGATGCTGTCTGCATCTGTGCCGGGGGAAGGAAATCCACCAGCATGTGCAGGCGAACATCTGGAGTGTGAGCGGGGCCCGCAGAGGAGGGCCCGCAGACCCGACTAGGAGAACAAAGGCAGCAGGAGCCACCAGAGAGGAGCCGAGAACCGGTGAGTGTTGGGGAGGTGTGAAAACTCAAAGCAAAGCTAACGTATGCATATCGAACAGTGAACTGAATGAAAATTTGAAATAAAGCTAGAATATGCTTATTGAATATGGGCAAAGCTTATAACGGATGAAAGACAAAAGGGAAAGTGCCCAATTGAAAGCAACCTACCTACGGGCAAAGCTTATAATGGATGAAAGACAAAAGGGAAAGTGCGCAATTGAAATCAACCTACCTATGGGCAATGCCGATAACGGATGAAAGACAAAAGGGAAAGGGCCCAATTGAAAGCAACCTACATAAAAGAGTGCAAGTGTGAAAGTGTGTAACAAAAAGGTGGGATCTGACCAGACCACCCCAACTCAAGTGACCTTTATGAATGGATGACAGTGCTGCAAGGCCAGGACTGGCAAAGAGGTGTGTAACACATAATGACAAAGGCAAGAGGCTGACAAAGAGAAGCCAGGGGAGTGTGAACCTATGAATATAGACCCAAGTGGCCAACAAAGAGAAACCCAGTGAATTTGTGCACAGGGATAAATACAGAAGAACCTGTGTGGCTGAAGAGCCTAGGGTTCCTGGTTGCGCGACCTGTGATGGATGGATTGTGTGGTCTGATAACTGCGCCTAGACCAGGGAGCCCTGAAGTGTGAAAGGCAAAGTCATTGTTAAATATATCAAGGAAGGGCACTACAAGTAAGTGGTGATAAAAACCAGAATGATGGTCAAGTTGGCCTGGATTTTTGTTGACCTTTGGAAGACTGAAACAAATAACAGTTGTTGCATTGAAGTCTTGGAGAAGGTAACCCTGAGACCTGAAGAACTACAAACTCTGTGTTGAGGACGGAGCCTCAAGACCCTTTTCTTCTGAACTGTGTTACTTGGAACTTTGGGAAGGGAACCCTGACGAGTGTGTAGAACTGTATTGCCTTGAATTTGAGAAAGGTGATCTTGAGGCTTTTGTTGAATTTCCTTGAACTTGCGGAAGGGGAGCTGAAGAGGGAGGTTAAGAGCTCGGAGAAGCTCAGATTTTGTGTAGCACACCATTTATTTGATTACTGACATCCATACACGTTGTTTAGCTTTAGTTTTGAGGGCTAGCATATGTTTTGAACACAGACAGACTTTTGAATTGAACTCTTGGACTCAGACTGGCCTTAGTTTTGTTGAGGTAGGGAAATCCCACCTTAGCATTGACATTTGATTTAATAAACCATTTTGTTTTGATCTTTGAATCTGTTGTCTGTGTCTTGCTTCATGATGCCTTCACAGTTGGGGGCCGCCTACATCACTGCTGCAGCCCACATCTGCCATCTTAACTTCAGGTGACATCATATTGGCTTGGAGATGTTGCCACTGCTCACCGCTGCACCCCAGCACTATTTTGGTGTCAGGCGGCATTCCCATAGCAAAGGGGACACCGCCATGGTCACCACAGTGCTCGTGGTTTGTCGCTCTTCTTGGCCCACGCCCTCAGCAGTGCATCGAGAGACAAAGGGGCATGGCCGCTGGGCTTTACCCGAGTTGCTGTATCGTGGCAGCCCGGGACTTTTCTTCACACGGGTTGCCCGACATAGTAGCTGGGAAATTATTGTCTTCCACTATTCAGACAGGTTGGCAGGTGAGCCAGGCCGGCACTTTTCTTCACTGGTCTGCCCTCTGGGGCACAGCGGAATCATTGCTCTTCACCTCCCGGGCTATCGCCTAGCTTGCAAATTCCAGTACATTTTTCAAAAGGGCTGCCTTGCTGACCACGAGGCGGGCCGACTAGGGCATGGCTGGGCAGCCTGGTTCGGGCCGCCCCCTCACGCATGACAGACTGGGTTGTTCATTTGGCGCCTGGGTGGACCCACACATGCCACCCAGGAACTTTGTGATTCTGGGCCCGTCTGATCTGGCCCCTAGGCGGGCCGACAACCACCACAGCCCCGTCCGTGGTGGCCAAGCTCCCCCTGCCAAGCAGCTTCTGGCTCGCTCTCTGGGGGACTCCCCTCAGATGTGCCGACACCACACTTTCTTTGTGCCACAGGGGCTGCACGCGGCAGTCTCACCCCTCCCCCCCAAGGGGGATAGATTCTGTTTTGTTCACCCCTCTTCTTCCTCCTTTGTTCTCCCGTTCCGTTTCTGGTTATCCTTTTTCTTCAACTGTCTTTATTTACAAACTCTCCTTTTGACTGACTGACACACACACACACATATTTAAATAAAGTATATTTATTAACCCTGGTGTCTGTGTCTTTGTTCCTAGGTTTTCCCTTAGGGGACAACCATGAATCCCCTACTAGCCAGGCCCCTTGGGGCCACGGGCTACATATAGTCAACACAGGAACTCTAGGTGACACAGTGAACACCAAATGCATTACAGGATTAAATGATCAAATCCGCCTTTTGTTGTCATCAACAGTCAGTCAACAGCTCACTGCACTTTACAATAGCAAGACCTGTTATTTTTGGAAGGCTTTGCTACAGGCACCGAGGAGCGGGCCCCTCACAAGGTGGCGACCTGGGGCATATGCTCCCTTTGCCATTTCATAAAGACTTCTCAGGCTGGAAACCGCCAATAATGCCTAGAATCTGAGAGGTGCTGAGAACCCAGAGTAGTGCCCAGAAAGTTAGAGAGAAGCTGGGATTTTAGAGTGTGTATTTATTTATTCATGTATTTATTTATTTATTTATTAATTGTTCACTTGTTAGGCACGTATGCAGGAAGCAAATACTGTTTCAAAGCACCCACAGGGCAACAGCGAGGGGACAGGGGATGAAAGAAAAATGCAATTACAATAATAAATAAATAAACCAATGAAGATAGTGGGGAGGGAAAGACGATGCCTTGTGAGTTTTCAGAACGTGCAAGTGCAGGGGAGAGTGTTGTGGGATAGGTGCTGCTCATGGTGAGCAGCAGGGGGAAGTGCTATGAAGAAAGGGTAAGATTAAGGAGGAGGCTGTTGCAATAGTCAAGCCTGGAGAGAACCAGAGCCCGGGTAACATTGAGCATCTGAGGGAAGGTGGGGAAGGTGAGGAAAAGTAGAATTCAGAAGGAAGAGCTGAAAGTGGCACTTCTTGACACTGTCCTGAGTATGAGGAGGGAAGGAAAGGAGAGAGAGGAGTCAAAGATGACTCAGAGATTCCTGGCTTCAGAGGAGGGACCAGGAAGAGGGCCGATGGAGGAAGGCCAGAGAGAAGGGAAGTCGTAGGGTGCAGGGGTCCCAATAGGTAGCATCTCAGTTTTGCTAGCATTGAGGCAGAGATCATTAGACGTGCACCAGGACTGGATGGCAGAGAGGCAGTCGGGAATGAAGGAGGGTGCAAGGGCATCAGTAGGAAGTTTGAAGAAGAGTTGTGTGTCATGCGCATAGCACTAGAAGTTAGGGAAGAAGGAGGAGATGAGGCATGCATGCAGAGTAAGGGAGATGTTAAAGAGCCAAGGTGAAATAATTGAGCCCTGGGAGGCGCCCCAGGTGAAGGAGGAAGTAATGGAGGAGAAGGAACCCAGTATTATTTTGGAGGAGCGATCGGTTAGGAAGGAGGTAAGCCAGTCCAGTGCCCGCTTCGATATGTATGCCGCTGTGTACGCCCCCTGTCCTGCTCTCGTGCTTGGTCGCAGGCGCTTTACTGATAACCACCATATCACACTACTATGCTTACTCTCTCCTATACACCATCATTCAACTAGAAAACAGCGATACTATTACACATTCGGGATAGCAGTTCTCATACTAACATGACCCCACGAACACCTCATCAACCTAATAAAACACAGCTAGCTGAGCACATACCGGCTAGCTTAGGCATCTCCTCAGGCCTAACGCAGCCAGAACTCAGTCTGGGTGTCCACCCTCCAGACTGAACACATCCAACTGATTTCTTCAGCACCACACCTATCGCTAAGAAGCAGCTATCATGCAACAACCACACCAGCTGTACACATATCCGGTGTGCCCACGCACCATACAACACTCTCTCTCTCTCTACTGACTTGAACTGCGGTTCCCGAAGGCGTTCAACCTACCAGTGCTTTGAGGTCATACCAATGATACATAAGGTGCTATATAAATGGCAAGTAACATAACATAACATAGCATAACAAATGCAGAAGAGAGATCAAGGAGGATGAGGACAGCAGGGAAGATGAAGTCAAGGGAAGCGAGCAGTTCTTCACGGGTGATCAGGAGAGCGGTTTCTATGCCTCTGGATGCTCGGAATCCAAATTGATGGTCATGAAGACTGTTAACAAGTTCAGTGTAAAAGTTGAGTTGGCGGATGGCCAACTTCTCAAGCAGTTTCCCCAGGAAGGGAGTGATGGAGATGGGGCGATATTTGGCCGGGCAGGAAAGATCCGCTGATGGTTTTTTAAGGAGGGGGCACACAAGGCAGTGCTTGAGGGGGATGGAAAAGAACCAGTGGCAAAAGAGTGATTATAGAGATTGGCGAGAGCAAGGGGAGAGAGAGGAAATGCTATCCTTGATGGTTCTGAATGAGCAAGGGGAGACCTGTTTGGAAGAGACCTTCGGGGAGTTGATTACTCTCGGGAAATCTTCCGGAGAGACAGAGGCAAAGGAGGAGAAGGGGGAAGGAAAGGGGTGAGTGATCGGGGAGAGGGGAGGGAGGGGTTGGGAGAGTGCGTGGCAAGGCTGATCTGTATTTCCTGGGTTTTGGAAGTGAAGTTATTGGCGAGTGCAAGTGAAGTGCTTAAGAAGTGCGCTGAGCAGGCTGCCAAAGTTCCCAGTGCACAAGTGGCATATTTAGATATCTAAAAAGTGTCTAGAGAGGGAGGCGTTACAAAGTTTTTTTTTAAATGCCTAAATCCTGAGACACTAGGAAGAGAATTCGTGGGGCACTGAGAAGCCTGAACGATCCCTAAAAGGTGAGAGCCTCATTGGGAAGTTTTAGAAAGTGCCTACAGCCTGAAAGTGTGTTGAGAAGTCTGAAAGATGGCTAAAAAGTTCTAGAAGTATTAGGGGGATCAGGAAACCTAAAGCAGTGGCCTGAACCCCAAAGCACTCCAGATTTGTTTACTACCCACACCAGAAGAAAGGTTCAGATGCACCTATCAATCCAAACAATACTCACTATGATACAGCGGGATCAGCGCAGCACCAACAAAGCGAGTCGGCCCTTGAAGAACCAGCATCAACCCACTCTAACGGAATCAGAAATTACCTGAATCAGGACACAGGCCCCACTAACCCAACCCTCAACCTTCTGCATACTTAAAGAACACAAAGCCACACAAGCATCTCTCTCCCAGCAATCTGCAGGCACTTTACCACACCGCATCAACAACACTTAAACATCACCTACAGCACTCGAGGTCTCGCCCGATCCGATGCTAGCACCAAAGCCCAGCACTCGGTGTATACCGAGCTGAATCTGCCAACAGCACACCACTTCTCCCACTCTCCTGCTCCCCTCCTCCAGACTAACCCTACACGTCCTTCCTGTTTACAGATCCGCCAGAGCGCCTGGGGACCAATTCCGTTGGTGGCAGTGCGCTATATAAGTTCCTTTAACATAACGTCATGATCCCTCACATTTGACTTTGCATGATGGGTATGCCGGGAGTTGAAGTTCAAAATGTTGTGAGAGCCAAAGGTTGCTGACCCCTGGCCTAGAGTGTGAGAGTTGTGCTGGGCAGCCTGAAAGTAGGTAAAGCTCAGAAGGAGTGAAAATTGTGAGACGTTTAGAAACCAAAATTAAGAATACTGCTTTAGAGCAAGGGGCATAGTAGTGAAAGATCAGAGACTAAGGGCCTAATTCAGAGTGTGGCAGTAAAACACCCAATAAAAGGAAATACAGTAAACACTGGATGTGGTAAATGGAAGCATGCTTACGCCTTTACGGACATGAATGCGATAACGATACTTAACAGACACGGTCACACTATGATAGCACCAGAAAGAACCACAAGTGCAGTTCCGCATCTGGTAATAGCGATACTGAAAGCGAAAATACAGCATTTCCTGAAACGAACAAGCAAGCATACGTGCGAGCATTATAGAAAGTCAATCCACTCCCAATGGGAGTCCCTGTACCCCATGCAGTAAAAAGGAGTGGGAATCTGGGGGCTTCACAGGAGGGAATTGTGGTGACGTGAGGTAGAGGAAGCCAACATTTTTGGCACAGGAGTACACCACAGGGTCCTTGCGACGAGGTAGCCAAGAAGGTACCCTGGGTGGCAGGCCACCTGATGGTGAGGACGGCACCTGCCAAACGTGTAGCACTTTGGGACTGTGTGCATGACAAGGTCCACACTGTGTCTACGCCTCACTGTACAACCAGGGACTTCAAGAAGAGGTTGGGTGAACTTTAGCGGAGAGTCTGCTCCATCATCTCAGACCACTGGCGTGCCTTGCTACTGGAGGGGGGACCATGGCAGGTCCACACCTACAACCCTGGGATGCAAAGGCAGCGACTGTGGTGGACCTCAGTGGCATCACTGGATCCAGAGATGCAGAGGTCAGGGCAGCCACACATGTAAGAGCTGGTGAGTAGACAATCTACACTCCTACAACTACCTATTGAAAGTGAATGAAACTATAACCCTGCAGCGTGTCCGTGTGCACCCCGATCCACTGAAAAGGCAGGGCGCAATGAGCCCACCAATACACAGCCCACCATCCCAGATACACCCCCAACACATTCCCTCCACAAAAATGATTCCCACTCCACCATACCTACTGCAAACATGTGAGAACTAAAGTATGAGTTTAGAAAGTGGTGAGAGCACTAGGAACTGGTGGTTGCTGCGCCTTACTCCTTATGAAACGCCGCGTTTCGTTGTACTTGCAGCCGGTTGTAGGAACCACAAGGCACTGTAATTCATGATGGGTATAGTCCACGTGTTTAATTGTGATATTATAGTGGATTTGTATTTATCACCATGGGTGCCGACACGTGTTTCGACCACCTGAAGGTCTTTATCAAGGCTAGAAATATGGTGTCTCATGTGTAGTGATTCACAGAGGGCAAGTGGTCCTGGGTCAGTAAGATCACCTACTTCGGTGCATCTAATTGAAACAGTGCTTGTAAACACTCAGATAGTCCGCCAGTAGATCGGTTCAGTGAACATAGCAAGCGCTTATAAGGATCTGTACAGCTGCCACCTATGTAGGAACCCAACAGAAACCCACCTACTCCAGCAAGTATGCTCATACTCGTATGCAAGAAATACTCCCACATGTAGACCACCCCTGGGTAGGCATGTATGCACAGCAGATGGGACTGCCAAGCAAATCAATGGATGCATCATTTCAGCCCTCATTATCAGAGTAAGTGACCACATGTCATCCATGTGTTTCTACCGAGGACACCGTCAGTGACCAAGAGGGACGGTCTGACAGACAAACACCTGCCACAACAGAAAATTGCCACTTGCTATCACTGGAGGCACAGGCCAACAACAGATCATTAAGGCGCAACACCAGACAGTCATCCAACTTCTCCGAGAGATGGCGACCAGACTGCAGTGGCACAAGGACATTTCCTATGAACTCCTGCAATTGTTAGGTCTGTGCCGGGAAACCGGGGAGCACGTTAAGTACGATCACCCTCCAAAGCCAGGGTATGAGGGAGAGCACCGAGGCTACCACCCGGAGCTTTGCATTGATGTCTGTGATTTTAGAGAGTGTGGAGGGGACACTAGTCCAAATACAATCCTTGGCCACCCATAGGCGTTGCTAGGAGGGGGGCTGAGGGGGCTATGGCCCCGGATAGAAGCTCAGGAGCTACAACCAAAATGCTAGTTAGCCCCAAGTCCTGCCAGTCCCGACATTAGCTTAGCCCCCGATCTTTTCCAGACCTAACAACACCCCTGTTGGCCACCACCAAAACAATACCATCCAACACTTTGAATGAATCTGTTCTCTGCAGCCCATGCAAGGGGAAGAAACCCAGGCACAAATGAGGACTGTTGCTCATGGTTCACCACTGTTTGGGAGCTGGAGGGATGTGTTTGGGAGGTGGGATGTGAGGGGTGTGTTGGTGAGGAACGAGGGGAGACATTGCAACGGAAGTGCACACACAGACTGATGGTCTGCTGAATAAAGGGCATCATGATGAAAACACCATATCTGTCAAGTGATATTTTTCACACTTTTGTCATGAGTCGATCAGGTGGCCTATGAAGATGTTACAGTATCCACGTCATACTTCTTCACACTGCCTGATACTGTAGAATGTATCATGGCCACCCATGCACACACAGAAAAATGAGGCCCCTAAGCGCTGACTTGTGACGTGGCCTTCCCGCACATCTCTTTCTGGGCATATGGCCGTGGCCTCGTCTTCATCATCATCCTCGTCACTGTCTTGAGAAGTGATGATATTCTGGGGCAGTGGAACATTACCGCTGTAGACACAGATTGTGGAGCATGCCATGTGCTATGACCATGTGGCCAACCTTGTTGGGGACATACATCAGTGCCCTTACCCCATCCTCTGTATGCAACAGAATCTGCCTGTCAGTTGTCCGAAGGACCTCCCTGTGATGCTGTGTGTTTGGATGTGTGCCACATTACACCGCCTCTCTGCAGGCCTCTGAGGGTTTCGGTATGGGGTCAGTAGCCGTCACAGGAGTTCAGAGCCGGCATCACCTGTAAGGATGTGGGCGAGACATTAGTCAATGCTTGCATGCTTTTGGGATGGCCAGCCAGATAAAGGGGTGTTTTTTAGGCATGACTGGGCCTCTGGAGCATGGGTGTTGGATGTAGGAGATAATGGTGTTGTACATTTGTGTCTGTGTGCAGTGTATGACTGCTGTTGCCCCTCTGCCAACACCCCAATCCTTTAAAGTGGGATAATACCACCATGTGGTGCTTTATCGAGGAGCCATGTCCTTTGTTTCCTTTGTGTGGCCATGTACGCAGTGAGGGTACTATTCTGCACAGCCGTGTGTAATTGTCATGTTAGGGTCACATGTCACATGCACATTCAGGTTGTGCTGCTGCTTCCTGTTGCTGTACACTTGCTCTGGCACATTGGGGCACTAAAGGCACATGTGTGAAGTCCAGGGCATTTATGCCCGTTTGGGTTATTGGAAGGGAAATGTGTGTGCCGGTAGCTACCTGCAGCAAGAAAATGGCGTACGGCCACTAACTGAAGAAGAGGGGGCATGGCAGTTTGTATGCCAATTTGGCTCTCAAGTTCATTCTGAATTAGCTGAAGTACACGTTATTTTGGTTGCCCTCTCCAGCTGATGAGTTCTCATGATTTGGGTTTGTGTTGTGTTCTGTTGGGTGGTATTTGTATAGTGTCCGCTGCCATTGGTATGGCCTCAAAGTGCCGTGAGGATGAATGCCTTTTGGAAGACTGAAGTCTGTGTCGAAAGTAACGAAGGACTATTAAAATGTGTCTCTGCATTCATAGCCAGATTGGAGGTAGGTAGAGAATGGCTATATCTATAACAGCAGCCCATATTACAACGAGTGAGGTTGGGTGCTGAGTCCAGGAGTCACGCTATGTGAACATCTGGAATTAATTTTGTGTGGGACTCACCTGTATTCTATGGGCCACAGCGCTTAGTGGTCGAGAGTGATGCATGTTTGGTGCAAGGTACAGACAACTAGCGTGTATCTCAAAGGTGTGTGGTTATGTGAACAGCTGAACATAATTTTGGGACGCAGATCATGAAGGTCCTTTGAAGGACGATAACATATTAGTTTTAGCCATGCAGTGCATACCGTATAGTCATGGTAAGGAGCGCTATGATCCCCGTAATGACTCTTCTCGTGTACACAAGTTCCCAGTGCAGGAGGGTGGGCGTTCAATCCGGACTAAGTTTGTGAGTGTGCTGAACGGAAGAGCCAGGTTTTGAGTGGCTTTCTGAAGGCAAGGTGGTCCTCTATGCACCGGATGGCTAATGGGAGGGAGTGTCATGAACCGTCGTCTGCGTCCCTTCTGGACTTCGTGGTCCCTGACCCATAGGGGATTGAATACAGTAATCCTTCCAACATGGCCGCTTGATACGGAACGCTGCTTGCCAGTCTCTGCGCTCCACGCTGTACGTTCTACAAAACAGACACACCCCCGCGGCTCTGCGCGTCTCAACGCTACCGATTGCTGTAGTTGGACGTGTGTTACCGGAGTATGCTCGGGGCTTTCTTCTAATTCCTGGTTCCCGGTTCCTTGAGTCCCCCTTCCTTCCTTCCTTTCCTCAACCTTACCTCCAAATTTCCTGGATTTTCACCCATGCTCGGGTCACGGCGTTCCGTGCCTCTGAGTGTGGACATCGCTCCTTCCTGGTCTCCGTCCTGGACATCTGAACGTATCCTGGAGTTGGATTGTGAACCTCACGCTGGAATCCGAGGACCAGCACACAGGTTTATACAAATCCTGGACCATGTGAAAGAAGACACCACAGAAGGTCGCAAGCAAACAACAAAAACAGGTGAGAAGGGGAGAGACTTGTGACAGGGAGTTCCAGATGGTGATTGCTTGGACTGAGAAGGAGGAGCCCCCACATATGGGTTGATTTTGTCACTGGGGTGACGAGAAGAAGTGCTGAGCCTGATCTGAGGTTTCTGTAAGGCCTGTATCATGTGAATGTATGCTGCAGGTATTCTGGTCCTTTGTTGTAGAAGGCTCGACGGGTGATGCATATTGAGGGAGGATCGCTTTGCAATCGGAAGCCACTGAAGGACATGGAGGGTGGGGGAGATGTGTTCTCTGGACCCTAGGGCTGGGAGGAGCCTTGCAGCAGTGTTATGTACCCAGAGTTGTGTTAGCTGCGAGGGGGGGGGCCTAGGTCTAGGGCAGTAGCATAGTCCGAACATGAAAGGATGATAGCAACGACTCGGTGTGGGAAGATCAGGTAAGGAAAAAGGCAGCGGAGGATGCGTATGTGTAGCTAATAGCATTTTACCACAGAGTTTATGTGATAGGGTCAAGTCTGCGTCCATAATGCATCCGAGATTTTTTACTTTGATAAAGGTAGGCCTAGGGAGAGCAGCTATGGGGTGGGTTGATGGGAAAAGGGCAGTCTTCCCCCATATCAGGATTTCAGTTTTGCCTGATTGAATACAAGGTGGTTGGCCATCATCCAGTGTTCGATCTCTAAGAGGCAGGATGAGAGATATGAGGAGGTGGGGGCAGACGCAGGGCTGTTTGGGATTTTGAAGATGATTTTGGTATCATCTGCGTAATTGTAGCACAATATAGACCATGGGATTGAATAAGTGCGGGCAGTGGGTTCAGGTAGAGGTGAAAGAGGAGCAGAGAGAGTGAGGTGCCCTGCAGCACTCCGTGGGTGACTGGGCAGGGAGCCGAAGAAAATGGAGGTATGTGCATTGTTTGCAATCTGTTTGAGAGGAAGGAGGATATCCGATTCAGAACAGTATACCTGATTCTGAGGATGTGTAGCTTCCTGGTGAGGATGGATTGGTCAATGGTGTCGAATGCTGCAGAGAGGTCGAGTAGGATTAGGGCAGCGCAACCCTCTGCATCTGATTGGCTTTAAAGATCGTTCCAGAAGGACACTAGGCAGGATTCAGTTTGTCATAAAGGTCTGAAGCCAAATTGGGCTATACAGCGTTTGTTTAAGATGGGTCTGTTGTTGGTTGGGACAAGATGGTCGAAGGAGGTCTTTTTAAGGTGAGGCTTGATGTAGGAGTTCTTAAATTCTGCTGGGAAAGTACCAGACGTGAGTAATAAATTGATGATGGATCTTGCTAGGTCGCAGGCACATGTGGCTGTAAAGATATCCTTTATCAGTGAGAGGGGTAGGGGTCCCCAGTATATCCTGATGCTGAGTGATAGTATCACAGGTTGATAGTAGCTTAAGGAATTCTGGGGATAGAGTGGTGAGAAGTTAAAGAAGAGTGGGAGGGTGGAAGGCGGTTTGGATGTTGACGGCGAGGTAGGGGGGAGTGATGAGATTTTTGAGAGGATGGAACTGTGTCTCTCTTGGGCTATGTCGTAGAAGTGGTCTGACAGGGAGTCACTAGGGGTTATGTTAGAGCCAATGGGTTTATTCTGATCCTGGGTAGTCTCCTCCTCCATCCTTTTAAGCCTACCTGCTGCCTGATGTGTGCATTCTCCTGGGAATCAAATAGAAGGTACAGGCAATGGTAGGCGAGTATATTGGCAGTGCTACACTGGGCTGCAGGTTTCTGTTGTTCTTGTGAGTAATTTGGGAAATACTTGGGGAGGGGTCATTATGTGTACTTATGTTTGATTTTACCTACGCCTGCTTCTCATTTCCACCTGCTTTTCCATGCCAGTACGTTTCTCTGGTGTGTCATGTGTGATTTTTCCTTGTAATGGTAGTTGGAATGTGCTTGTCACATTCATTCTATCCAGAAGCTCTGTGTCCGGGGTTCTCGTGAGCGATGACTGACTCATACTTGTATAGTACAGTAAACCATCCGTTATTTGCTGCTACTGCATGTCTTACCGTTACTGACACACTCGTAATCGGGCCCTAGGTAAACCTGACACACTGAGGAGAAATCTAAATACATGTGAGAAGCATGGTATCATAAAATAATAAAGTAACCTTGTACTCTTTTTATTAATACCACTTTACAAAGTCATACATCCCAATCATCGCCCGGGTGACTGGAATTAGGGATCTGCTGCCATCTTACTCCCGACACATCAGGAACAACAGGAATAAAAGCCCTTCATTAAACTTCAATGGCCTGAGACACCCAGTCTAAATAAGGAGATTTATTGGCTATTGCTGGTCACAAGAGGCAGATGTCTTGTTGCTACAAGAACCCAATCTTAGTAAACCATTATGACGAAATGTCTTCTGCTCATGCTAAACCGCCTACTCAGCCCCCACACTTCTACAAACCCAAAGTGGTCTGTGGTGGGTCGGAAGAAGGAGTCAGACACTCGGAAGACATGATTCAATTTCCTTTCATGAAAATAATAAGTACATGGTCTAACATTCCCTTTCACTAAAGGGAGTACCATAACTATCTAAAGAAACTAAATGTGCATGTCTGTTGTCATAAAGTCCAAAAGAAAATATGTCCTTCGTCCAAACTACCCTATTTGGCCCTGCCACTAATGTTAACTAACTGAAATAGACCAAGGGAATGATTTGTCTTCACCTGGTCTCTCCTCCAGTTCATTTAATAACTCCTTGAATTATACATCCTCTCGGGAGACCATATAGTCTCTGCAATCAACTCTTGTAGTTCCTCAAGAACACTTTTCTTTCTCGGGCGTTCTGTGGTCTCCTTTTTAGAATGCCCTCCAAGGTTACCTTTCTTGATATTCTGACTGTTATTTTTAGTTTCTTCCCAGGCCTTCCCTCTGGGAGTACTTGGTCAGGGTTTTCCTCTGCCCCTTTCTAAGCATCTATTATCATCAGTAACACTCCGTCTTATAATGTCTCTGATCTGACTGGCTATATCCCAGCTGTATTGATTCAGTGCCTCTCTTCTAGGCTTTTCATCTCGGAGTTGAATATCTCTTTGCTTATTGGTTATACAACATGTGTGAGGACTCAGCCCTTTTCTGCTAGGCTTTTCACATCTTGCATGTCTTTGTTGCGTATTAGATAGCGTATCCTTTGTATAGGTGACAGCTTCATGTAAAACTCTGTTCCCTCTCTCGGTCACTCATTATTTGTCTCCAACTGCCATCACATAACATTATGTATGCTTTCAAGTTCGTGTGACTGGGATGGGTTTTTTGTGAGTGATAGTGATATCCCACTTCTCCCGGTACCCTAGGTACCTCTTATGGGCCGGTGGTTGGGCTCGGCTCTCACTCAGAACTGTTTTCCCTCTTAGCTTCTTGTCTTCATGTTCTCGGGTCTGCGCCACACTTCTTCTTCGCATTGGTGCTGCTCATTGGAAGCACACCTCACTCCTTTCACAGGTGTATAGGCGTTGTTCTTGGGATGTCCTGCCCAACATGTCCAGCTCAAGGTCACGCCACCTAAGATTGCTTGCATCTCTCTCGGTTGACCCAAGACTCTTCCTGCATCTGCGCACGCTAGTTCTCCAGTGTCTCGTCCTCGCTTTCTCTCCCTCTCCACAAGTCGCGGGCTCTGCGACTAGCTTGTGCTCTGCTGCCTGCCTGCATCATGATGTCAGGGGGCTTCCCCTGCGCTGCAGGGTTCCTCTCTCCTCTTCCTCCTCGACACAGTTAAATATGCACCTCGCATTAAAGAGACATCCTCCTTTTCTTGTGCCATTGAGTTTGCTCTTTTATTGCCTTCAGCCAAAGACAAGGAGGCCACATTCTTAGGCTTATTAGATAGTCCCATGTATGCCATTAAATTAGTTGGTGTAGAGTTCCTCCCAGGAATGGGAGACCTTGTCCCCAACGGGGGAGTCACTCCCAATGAGGTTCCACTTACCTCCACCCCTAGGGAGCGTTTTGCATAATGGGCTCACCTCCCTTGCCTCACAGGTGGGTAGGGCCCCGCCCTGGGGAGAAAGGGCGGATACCTGTGGTTTGTCACAGATCTGTTGGGGTATTTTATTAGACCCAAAGCTGCAGGGCTACCTGATGTTATTCTTATATTGGGAGCATGAGCGGGAAGCTAAAAAATGGACCTGGTGCACACTAGGACCCACCTTTTTTACTTTAGTGGTATTTCTTTGGCGGTATTTCATTAGTGGCATTTCATTGGTGGTAGAGGCTCAGAATAGACTTACCCGTCACCTGGAAACTGCAATATGGAGAATCAGATCCTTATGATTTGACCCAGCTCACAGTATTTTGTTATACCTTACTTTTTACTACGGCAGTAAAAGAAAATACCCTGTTAGATCTGTACCTCCCTATAGGCCAACATGACAAACTAGAACACACAATAAATAGACAGAAGCTGATCTAATTCTTTCATATACTTTATAAGAAATTAGGGTTTAAGAGTAATACAAAGCAACATGTTTAACATGCCCTCTGTAATTCGTGAATGAAAGCGTACATCTCAAATTCTTATTTCCCCATGCAATAATGACAGATTCTATTCTTCAGACTAAAAAATAGCTGCGAGCGCTTTTTGTAGGTAATGCTTCCCCCGCGATAAAGAGCTAATTCCCACAATGGACTTCAAATACCCTTTTAGCGATAGTTGGCCCAAACTATTCTATCTTTGGCAGCTTAAAGCCTTCCGTTATGTTGGAAATCTGCTTCTTGGATGGTGAAGAAAAACACATGAAAATAGCTGTCTACGTTTGTATTTGTAAAAAGCTACACATACCTCACTTGTACTTTATGTCTCCTAAAAAATGCTTGAAACATTCACACCATCAGATTCAGCGTGGAATAGTGTCAGTTTGCCCTCAGTCTCAGCACGGCTGTCTCCCACTCAGCGCTCCCTCCTCTGCAGCAGGCTTTTCTTCTCTCACCCCCAGCTCGCACACGGAAGGCAGAAAAACCCAGCAAACAGTCACAGTCAGCAAAGACAAGCCAGAGCCTCAGAAAGACAGCTTCCCCTTCTCTCTCTGCACTTCCCTTTATAAGGGCTCTCACCTCAACATGCCCCTTATTGTAAATACCCCTATGGAAAGCGTAAGAATTGCCTGCAATGTCACATGCCAATCAGAAACCCCCTCTGCATAGTTAATCCTCCTAGAAGCTTCCAGAGAACACATGGTTTGCCTGCCACCTTTGCACAGAAAGTCAGGGCAGCAAAAAGATGCCAAAAAGTTACATTTCTCTATGCTGACATCCTGCAGCAGAACATGAACAATGGAGCTACTTTGAGCAACATGGCTTTTCACATTCCACATATTCATTACAGAAGCAGCTTTTGTACATTTATTCTGCAAGCACCGCCGCACAGCCTGTGTTTGCTAACTCATGAATTGGGCCAATTTGCCCCAATGATCTGCACCAATGTTTTGCACCAATGAGCAATGTACTGAGCTGTAAATATTAGCAAGGGATTAGAGATTAGCAGGTTAGGGGTTATTAATTGTTAGTCTTCTACTTTATTGCAACTCCATGCTATACAATGGTGCGGTGCACTATGCTACGGTATAGCTACCATGCAAAGGTAGGTTGACACTTTTCTTTCTGCTTTTACGAATTCACAATACTGACTCGCACCAGATTCACATCAGAGTCTCACACCAGAGTCTCGCACTAGAGTCTCACACCTCTTGCTGTCAGAGTCCTTGATGAAATTCTGTCCTGGCTGAAATTCAGAGCCTCTTTTTCCTTACAGATCCCAATCATAAAGGTAAATGTGGCACAAAAAGAGATATATTTCCTTCACCTTTTGTTGAAACATGGGCTGAGGAAAGGCTATACTTTCAGAAGAGGTACAAATGTGATCTACTAGCAACTGAAACTACAAAGTATAAGAGTCCAAAATAAAGGAATGTCAAATCAAGGTTCTATGAAAAATATATACTTTAATTAAATACACCAATGTACAAATGCCTATAAAAATACTGTAAAACCCCACCTCTGTAAAGGGAAGACAGAGAAACACAAATGTAATGGTGCAGCAATATGGGTTTTTAGCTGTAAGGAAGATAGGCAAGAATTGCAATAAGGAATTGAAAAAGGATCTGTCTTTCAGTGAAATAAGGTGCAAAAGGGACGAAGCTAGTTTCTAAGTTCCTAAAAGGTGGGCAAGGAGGGCAGGGTCAGTTCAAAGTACCTTAATCAAATGTTCGGCAGTTCAACAGCATTGAACCAGACTTCGAGCTGTACTGCTGTGTGGGTCAAAGGAAGCTTGGGTGCTACGAGTCATGCTGGGTCAAGCAATGATGTGGCATCTAAGCTGGTTCGAAGCAGCAGCTTGGTGCTGCCAAGTGCAGCTTTCGGGTTGTGCAGTTGGAATGGTTAACCAAGGTCAGTTCAAGAGGTGAATCAGTTTGAGACATTGGTAACCGCTGGTTCGGTTCCGGAGTGACACAATGCTCCAACGGTTTGAGTCAAGATCCATTGGATTGATGCAGGGACCCCAATGATCCAATAAGGGGTTTGTAGAGTCAGAGGTTTAAGCTGGTCCGCAGTGAGAAGCAGGTTGTTTGAGCCAAAGAGGTGATGTGCTCTGCTTTGCACAATACAGCGGCAAGCTGGTTCGATGGGTGCAACACAGCAGTCATTCGGGGTTCAATCAAGTGCCAAAAGCAGCACTGGTGGGTCCCTCTGGTTCGGGTGGGGTGAACAAGGTTAAAATGCTGTTTTACTGATTTGATGTGGTAGAAGAGGGATCCTGGCTGATCGGGCCCTCCAGATGCTGTGAGACCTGCTGCATTGGCTTTTGGGCCGGGTGAGTCATTTCAGGTTCTGCTCGACCAGCACAAGGAGGTTTGGAGCAGGGAGGCAGATCCTGGTCCTCAAAAAGAGTCACCCATGATGTGCCCTTGGATTTGTTAGGGAGCAGAGCTTACTTCTGCCATGGACTGCTCCTTCTTCACCTTAGTTACTGAGGGCTTTGGAAAGGCCAACTCTCCCAAAGAGGTCCAGATAAATTCTTCCTTTTATTCCTGGATGGTCCAAAAGTGAATCAAATCAAAGAAGGAGTGGGAGACTCTTTCTATTGCAGGCAAACATGCACAGGAAATTGGACAGATACACGCCTCATTTTAGGGGTCCAATCTTGTTCTGCTGACAAGTGTGCTTTGTCTGCTTGCATAATACCCAAAGTGCTTTGTGCTAAAGGAAATGAAGGAGATGGGATGGGAGGGGAGGGGAGGAGAGGTACAGAGAGCAACAACATGATGGAACCCTTCCCCATCTGTGCGGAGAACTTTCTGGCTATATGAACTCTTCCCCCTTCCCAGGCCCTTATCATCAGTGGCCTCTGGTATACAATACCCTGGCCTAAAGCAAGTCGTTTTGTGTAGGGCGTGTCCTCTGGTTCCTGTTTCCCAGGACAGTTCCCTGCTATGGGGCTGCCTTTCTGGAGAGAGGTGCTAACCAACCTCACCAAGGAACAAAGGAAGGCAGCCCCAATTGGCTCTGTTCCTGCTATGTACAGGCTCTGGATTACTGTTGCCACAGGTGGTAAGAGTGACGTCTCTATCTGATTATGAGATTGCCCATTCTGAATAGCAATATTAGAAAGACCCCCAACATAATTACTACAATATTTCTTGAGGTAATACTGACATTCACATGCAGTTGGTATTCCATTTTATGAGCTTACTTACCAATAATCAGTGGCTCGGTAAAACAAACAGTAATGGTAATACCCTTGTATTTTCCACTACCACCAAACTAGTCATGAGGCCCACAGATTTGCCAATACAAATCCAAGCCAATTCAAGGCAAGTGGACTGATAAGTGGCAATCGGCAGTCTGCGGATCGGCGGTCGGATGAGCTACAGGGGTTCTTTGCCTGACTGGACACTGTAAGTACGAAAAGCTGGTTGTTTGATGTCTGAAAGGACAAAAAGCAAACGTGACTCTACGAGGTACAATCTTCGTAGAGCAAACAAAAGAATGTCTGCAAATGTGCCTGAGAAGTTGACGGAGGAGGTTCGAGCACTGCAGACAAGCATTAAGCCTGTGATTGATAGAGCTAATGGAGGGCTGATTACACATTTTTTCCAGACTGAGGCAAACCAGTTGGGGAAGAAAGACCCACCTGCCTTAGCAAGAAGTGAAGCAGGGAACCCGGAAGTGGCACTGGTAACGAAAGCAATGGTCCACGAGGAGGCTTAAGTGGGCGAGGAGGTGGATGACAATTCTTTGCTGGACTTGTGCTACTGGCTGCAGCAGAGTGCAAATAGGGTGGTACCAGAGGGTATTGTAAATACTTGCATTGATACGCTGGAACGTCAAGAAATTGCTCCGACTGGGGCCCTGCACACCCGTTTCTCTGCAATGATCGAGTGGCGGCATCACCAAAATTAAGGATTCAGCTAGACACTTCTCAAGTGTTGTCGGAAACCGAAGAAAGAAAGGTGTCCAACTCTAATGTTGAACTTCAGCCTTTCATGGTGACGACTCAATTTGCATTAAAGATCTTGCTGAAGCTAAGCAGCCTGATTTTTGAGGCTTTAACCGAAATGGGGGCCAAGTCATCCCACGAAGCGTCAGGCAAGCCCCTTGACTTGGCAAAGTCAACAACCAATATTTTATTGGCAACACAGTCTGAACTTAGTAAGAAGCAGATTGTGGAAGTCGTAGAAATCAACCTGGTAACACAGTAAGAGTTGGACCCTCCGATGTCACGTAAGGAAAGGTGTAAAGAGGCCCAGCTTAAATTTGCTAAACAGCAAACAAATCAAATACTGAGAAAGCAGAGTCAGCGGTAAATCGGACAAAGAAAATAAAGAAAAAAGCCTCTTGTGCGTGCAGATGACTTTCCAAACAAGCTGGTACTCTGACCAGTTGGGCCATTAATGAGGACTCCCAGGAATCGCACAGCGATCTCGGAAGGAGTATGGCAGATTGGAGCCCCATTACTGTAGAGCCAGATTAACTGGGTTCGGCTAACGTTAATTTGACCTCGACTCCGGAAAGGAGGAAGAGAGTGGAAATCTGTTTGAAACGGCCAACGATATCCATGTCGAATAATTAGTGTTCCCCCTCCCCTATTTCCTCAACCCCCCTCCTATTGATCCTAACTCTAATATCTTGACAATGAATCACCTCAATCAAAAACAGAGGGATAGATGGGCTAATCAAGTGGTCCTTTCGAAAGCTCTGCAACAAATTCCTCAGCTACGGGTCCTCTTATCTGATGATTTTGATTTCTTTTAGCCAATGCCATGTAAAAACCCTAATGTGTCTAGAGTACGTTGTAGGAATCGACCGACATCCTCCTTATTGCGGTCTTATAATGCACAAATACTGAATTGTGGCATTGAGCTTGATGTGGACATGGAGAAGGATGATCCTGCACTTCCAATTAGAGGAACGAATAATAGGGAGAGTATGCAAGTAGAATCAACTAGTACAGGGCAGTCAGATGAACTTGGGCTGACTGCTGTACACACATTTGTAAAATGGTTGGTTGAATCGCTGGCATCAGTGCGCTTTGATTAGTGCTGAACTGTATCCATTATGTCATGGAACGCGCAGGGTTTTAACCATATTCTGAGATCAGGGGAGGTGCAAGAAATGTTGACTGAAAAATGGAAAATTAATTTACAGGAAACTTGGCTGAGAGCTAATCTTTTGTTCGAAGGTTATGTAATTTTTCACATTTTGGCAAAGAAAGGGAAGAAAGGTAGGCCATTTGGTGGCCTGGTGGTGGGTGTTGTACAATCGCTGAATGCAAGAAGGATCAGACGGGGTTTGGCCTCTGAGTTTGTATTGGCGGTTGAGGTAGAGGGCATAAACCCTTTCCCTGGTGGCAGAACATTGGTGGTAAATGGCTATAATCCTCCGGGAGGAGGGAGAAGTGAACTGATCCCGAATGAATTGTTTGATATGTTAGTGGATTGGTTTAATAGGGGCGCTAATGAAATGATCATAGTATGTGGTGATTTTAACTGTAGCTTTATTGGCAAAGAAAGAAGCTGCTTTATCCGCCTAATGATAATAGGTGTATAAAAGGGCACCATAATCCCTCCAATGAGGTGGTTATTTGGTTGGGATTTGTGGGAGACTGTGATATGAGGATGGCCAATGGATATATGGAGGGCGATAAACAGGGAAGCCCCACATGGAAATTGGGGCAAAAGAGTGCCACCCTGGATTATGTATTTGCCAAAACCTAATTATTTACAAACAATATTGGAATGAGTACACATGAGAATAGCTATAATGACCATGCATCAGTCACCCTAACATACCAGATAGTGAAACGAGAGAAAAAGCAGGTCATGGGAGGGGGAATTGAAATGAATCATGCCGGAAATAAGGTGATAGGGTCAGTGAAAATGTGGATCGAGCTAGGGAGCTCATTTTGAGCAGCTGCGGCCAGGGATGATGCAGAACTGGAGAATGAAATTGAAGAATGGGTCATGGAATTCACTTTGAGGTTTGTGTACCATAAACCGACACAAATAGCTGCTGAAAGTAAAGGTGAAATGAGGTTTGACAGGGTGATTACAGATAAGAAACAGGAAATGAGACCAGAAGTACAAAAGATTAATAAGGGGGAACAGTAGGTGGCAAAATATCCAGGATCAACAGAATACAAAATAAGTATAGAAATTATATTTATTGGTGGAAGCACAACTCTAAAATTGGGGAATGGCAAGGCCGTAATATCTGGAAATCCCTGGATGAGGCAAAAGGACTGAAAAATCAAAGAATTATAAATCCCGATTGGTGGAGTGCAGTGGATCCAACCATTTGATGACTTTGCCAGTTAAAAACAAGGGAATGCCTGTTAGGCCCCAAAAGTATGTAAGAAAGCCTAATTTGTGATTGAGTGCGAGGCTATTGAGTATAAAATCAGAAGGCTTCATTCATCCAGGACACTCGGGCCGAACGGCCTGGCGAATGTAATGTTAAAACAAGAGGCGGAGGCTTGGGCTAATATCCTAGGAATAATGTATGAAAAGGTCATAAAAAGGGAGCTATCCCCCAGGCATGGCAGACAGCAATTCCGATCCCTGTGCATAAGAAGGGAGATGTAAACGACCCCGGAAACTATAGAACTATATCGATGCTGAATGTAATTTACAACATTTTTGCCTCATTTCTGCTTCAAAAGATGCAACGATGGGTGTCTGAAAAGGGAATACTGAATCGTTTTCAGACAGGTTTTAGATCTGGATGTGCTGCGGGGGATAATTTACAACTCATGGATATGTTCACAGAGAGAACACAAGGTAAAGATAGTCCGGGGCACTCTATGCACTCTATGTCGATTTTAAAATGGCCTTTGACTCAGTCAACAGCGAATTTTTGTGGCAACAATGGAGATAATGGCTGCCCTGAACCTATCCTTTACTTTGTAAAGCTACTCCATGAAAATAACACAGTCCGGGTGAGCTTGGACAGTGAGGGGACGTTAACGGCCCCTATAACAGTCTATAGGGGAGTAAAGCAGGGATGTGCCTTGGCCCCCTTACTGTTCAACCCCTACTGGGCCGACTTGCCACTAGCTTTGAATAGGGTCAGAATCTGTCCCCCAAGGACGGACGTTCATGGTTGCTCCGCCTTGGCAGACGCACATGATTTGGTCATCTTGGACCGCACTTTTAGGGGATTGAACAGAAAGGCAGAGGAATTATGGGTGTATGCTAGTGACAATGAACTGACTATCAAGAGAGACAAGACCAAGGTGATTTACTTTGGAAAGAGAGGGGTCAGTAGAGTAGCTCTGAACATCGAGGGACAATGGATTCAGCACGCTGAGAAATACAGCTATTTGGGCATCATTATGGAGCCCCAGAAGGGATACCATGTATGTATTAAAGACTACACTAGAAGGCCTAATCAACTAACAGCGTTAATTTCCCACTATGTATCTGGTACAGGAGCTTCGCGGTGCTAGGAAACTGTATTACCAGTGCTTTATCCCCTCGGTCCTTTATGGGCTTGAAGTCTTGTCAATGACAGATTGGAATTGGCTGCAGGCGATTGAAAGTACATTTTGGAGGGAAATACTGGGGCTACCCCCGTGTGTTCCAATTGAAATGATTGGTCGGGAAATGGAAACAAAGAAGGCTGAGGCATGTATGGCTCAAATCCTGAGACAATTAGAAAAATGGATTGGGTTCCTGCATGGGCGTAATTACAGGGGAGACGAGGGGAAAAATCCCCTCCAACGTTTGTGGCATGCCTTTTTGTCCCCCCATCTTTTGTTGGGAGGGCCGGGGGGGCTGCATTGTGGCTGCAGCATTCATTGATCATGTAATTGGACAGTGCGAGCCTGGCTGAGGTACATAATGCATAGCTGAGCTCAGCTGCGTGTATGTTTGCTGGAGGGCTGGGCTGCGGGCTGACCCTAGTGAGGGGTACATTTGGACAATGGCTCAGGGGTGTATTTAGCATTGCAAGTGTGTGGGGTGTGTGGTGAGCCACGAAATGCAGTGCGTGTAATAGTCTCATTCACACCCCCAAACCTCCCACCCCTGCACCAATGTACTTTTTTGGTAACATTACTGGCAGAAGGCATTTTTATACATAAAACTGCAGGATAATGATAATGATTTGTTATTTATAGAGCCTTAAGTCAAAGCGCTTTACAGAGAACATATTTACACACATTTATCATCCTAACCAAACTGAAGTTTGTACTCATTTATCGACCTCGGAAGGATGAAAGGCTGAGTTGGCCTTGCTGGGATTTGAACCTGCGACCTGCAGATCACACATAGATCACAGCAGCAAGTGCTTAACCCTCTGAGCTATCTTACTGGCATGGATCATTGCAGATGCAGGAAACCCAAATATGAGAGCTCTGTCCAGGCTCTCTGGGGCAAAATATATGGAAACCTCCTAAATTGCATATGGATTGCACTAACAGAAGGGACTTCAAGAAAAATACATTGCAAGGAACATCATTAGTCTTTGATACGAGGAGGCACCATGGTAGTGACTTTAGAATACGTTGCCATAAGTAAGCCAAGTGGCAAATAAGTTTGTGGTGCACATTACCTTAAATGCACTATTGTTGTATATGGAGCAACTATATAGTCATCAGACTTTTTTTATTATAATAGCATGATATATTGAATCAGAATCACATACAGAGCTTCATTTAAGACACAGTGTGCCTCATTACGGGTCTGGCGGTAACCCTGCCAGTGATACCGGCGGGTTTGCCACCAGACCCGAAAATAATTATCAGCGCCTGACTTCCCGGTAACACCGGGGTATTACAACCCCGGCGGTCGGTAAGTCAGGTGCCGGTAATTTTTTTAGTCCCCATTCCCATGGAGTCCCATAGGACGCCATGAGAATGGGGAAACGACACAGTCATAATGAGGCCAATTTGATTAAAGGAATTGCCCAGGATCACACACTTTGGTTAAATGGTGAAACTGGGATATGGACAATTTAAGCAACTGTGCACATCTTCCCAGGTTTAGTTGATATAGATATTTATTAGGTTTTGCTTTACATTTCATGCACTTAAATAATTATAGCAGTGCCTTGGAAGCAAACCACATTAGATAATAAGCTAGTCTTTCACAGTAGACTAACTATATATGTCACGACTCGCTCCCTTCGCTCCCGTTCCCACCACTTGGGGGCATGATTTGGGGTTTATTCCCTACTGGACCTTTCCTCCGAACCTTATGCTACAGTGTTGTGATGAATTGGGAGCGCTAAATCCCTATTTTCCAAGCTACTTCCCTTCCGGATCCATTCCAGGTT
The DNA here is from genome assembly GCF_040938575.1 of Ambystoma mexicanum. Lineage (NCBI taxonomy): Eukaryota > Metazoa > Chordata > Amphibia > Caudata > Ambystomatidae > Ambystoma > Ambystoma mexicanum. Next base: position 405,527,411 of record NC_090940.1, read on the forward strand.
TTTGGCAGCCAGCATGCTTCTTTAACCAAATGACTATGCTTCCCAGAATGCCTGGCCCACAGCTCCACCTCCACCCTTGCAGGACAAGGTTGGGTGGAGGATAGGTAACAGCTGTGGCTGCAGGTGCAGCAATCAGCACACCTGAGGCGTGTGCTCGTTAAGCAGCTTTAAAAGCCTCAGTCTTACTTCAGTCCAGCGCTGGTCATCGTTTGCAGTGTTCCTGTTGTGACTAGTCCCTTGTTCCTTGCCTTTGTACCTAGTTCCTAGTTCCTGTTTTCTTGTTCCTCCGCCCTGAATTTCGGATTCATGCTCTAATTGATTTCTGCTCCTTTGAATTCTTTTTTGTCTTCCTCTGTTTGCAGGCAGCATTTCTCAGTGCTTTCCCCTTTTAGATGCAGCCCAGTTTGTCTGTGTTCTATATTTCTTTGACTCTGTCCTTTGCTGCTGTAAACCCGTATGCCTTAGCCTTCCTCTTAGATTAGCATCCTGTCTTTCCCTTGGAGGGGTAGGGGGAAGTTTGCATTGGTTATTTCGTTTTTCCCTGCTCCTGATCCTTACTTTCTATTGGGATCCATTCCATGTTTTCCATTGCACTTCTGCATTTATTTCCCATTTGATTATTAGGTGTGGTGTGTGGTTGTAGCTAGCTCCTGTGTGAATGCTTATGTTTTCCTCACTAATTTGTAAACACTATTCCAACTTAGGTATTTAGTTTTCCTCCCATTGCTGTTATAGCCTTTCTGGGTCCCAGTTTCATCAACAGGATTCATGGGCTAGCTGACATTCAAGAGGTTTATCTCGTCCTCGTGAGTACAGTTCTTTAGTTCCCTTATTTAATACCATCAAGAATGTTAGTTCACAGATCCTGTCATTGCTTGCCCTCCACGTGGGTTTAGCGCTGTCAGTACCTGTAACAGCAATTGGGGGTAAGGCGCTTGCCGACTTTCCTCGCGGTCAGGTGCTTACCCCACATCCCTTTTCATATATTGGTTTTGTTGTCACACTCTATTTGCACTCCTGGGTTCTAGCATACATGAGTCGTTGTTCCTGTGTGCACGTAGTTTAATTCAAAGCTATTCACTGTGTGATAGTGCACATTTCCCTTGCCATATTCGCTGCCTTTGTACTCGCCTGACTAATCCTGACAGAATGACCAGCCCAAAATTCCAATTGAATATGGCAAGTTTAAGAAAGAAAGGCAGCAAGTTTGTAGAGAAAGCTTCCCCTACATTTACCTGTGACAATCAAATCACTAGTCCTGACTTAAATGAACTCCTTGTCACGAATGGGCATTTACGTGCAAAGTATTTTTCCCATAGGATGGCACATCCTACATTGCCTGATCCTAGTTTTGATCCCGATTCTATGGCAGTGCAAGCCTTAGCCGCAGAAAACAACACACTGTTAGACTTATTATACAAGAGTACCTCTGTTGTTGAACCCCATGATTCCAGTTGTGCTTCACCTCAGATAGAACAGTTTCATGGTACAAACATAAAGAATGGAGGGGTTACTTGCATAACTTCTGTTTTCTACCCTCAGTCTAAAGCATACTCCTTTGCACAGGTACATACTGTAGTCCCTAATGCCAAGAGGTCTAATGTCAATAGTTTGCTTAAGGGAAACACAGACCAAGTTGGTAAGAGAAACTATAAATCACAGAACCTGCAAGCAGTAGAGGACAATGTACAATCGGTGCACATCCAGGTTGCTAGTGCAGGATCCAGCCCTGATGCCACTATGCCTCCCCCTGTGCCTACTGATAGTGATGTACAGTTAATGCAGGGCATGCTAAGAGCTAAGCTTGAGGAGTTAAGACAAGAATTCATTTCTTTACAAGAGGAGAATAAAACCTTGCACTCTTTACTGAATACACCTCAGACTTTATCTGTTGATGTTGAGGAAGTGAACACTGTTCAGCCCCTGAGTGCAGAGACTTTGGTAAACCATGATATTTGTCAATATGTTAGATCTATTGGGAGTGAAGGTCTTTCGTCTAGCACAGCGCTTAATCTGGGCACAGTTTCTAACAATTGTTCTGCTGTTTGTCAGGGATTGCAGTTAGCTGAAGATTTACAAGCCACTCCTTTACCTAAAATTTCCTGTGTAGCAGTTTGTCATAATTCTGAGCTAGCACACATACAAGCTTCTGATTTCCAAACACAATCCACAATGGTGGCATACACAGATTCAGTCACTACAGTAGGCTTAGGCCCTGCTCTTGATACAGCTGCTGAGACTGAAGTAGATGTTAAAGCTGAAGTGGAAAACGATGTTACCTCTGGGTTCACTCTTCCTTCTGCCAATTCTGAACAATACGACAAGTCAGAGACAGTACAGATTTCATGTTCTGATGGACTCATTCCACAGTATACAGCACCAAAAAACCGGCAGGCGATTCCTGAACTGTTGATTGTTAATCTGCCTCTTTCAGAAGCTAAAACAGGGGAATGGACAATTGACGAAATCCTGATTAACAGAGACTTTACTATGGTGATTCCACTGGTTGATTTTGACTTCTACAAAGAAAGAGACTCTGTGTCACCCACTAAAGAAAGGGACTGCAAGGGTACAGCTCAGTCTTTGGTTACTGGTGCCAAGGAGTCTACTGCCCTAAAGGTGCCCTCCATTCCTGAGCCACCAATGTGTCTGTCAACTTCTGAGACTTCTGTCTGTCCTCCTACAACCATTGACTCTTCTATGATCCAATCCACAGCCCTGCAGTCATCTTTGGCACACGTGTCTTCAACCAATGAACCGCTGCCATGTCTGCCATTTACTCAAGAGCCAGTCCCAAAGACCTGGACATGTTTGTATCCAGCAACCGAGATTGCTTCAGCTTGCATGCCTTCAGCCTCAAGGTTTCCCCTGGCCTGCCTGTCTTCAGCTACAGTGACTCATCCTGCAGATCATCCTTCAGCTTTAGAGCCTCCGGTAGTCCATCAAAAGTGCATGTCTTCAGTCCCGGAGTATACTGAGTATTTGCCTTCAGTTCATGAGACGCCTGTATCCTGCTTAGCCTCGCTGCCAATATCAGAGGTATACCTGTCTACACCATCAGATCCTGCTGTATTTTCTTCTGCTCCAGCGATTCCTCCTGAATCCCAACCATTTACTGTCGATGAACGTCTAGCTTGCCTTTCTTTTGCTTCAGGAGGAGCACCAGAATGCCTGCCTTTTCCACAAGACGATTCTCCCAACTGCTTCACTTTAGCATCAGAGCCTCCTAAAAATGCAGCATCAGAGTTTGAGACTTTTGCCAGCTCCCGCTTCAGAGTCATCAAGCTGGACCAAGTGGTGAGTCAGAACCACTCACCTGGGTGTGCACAGGGGGTGGTGCAGACCGGCGTATTACCTACAGGACTTGTGCAACAGAATTCCGCCAAGAAGCACCAGTTGGGTGCTAGTAGCCAAAGGAAGGGAATGACTGCTGCAGTTCAAAATGTGTCTGTTATTGCTCCTTCTGCGAGTGTGCCTGAAATACCAAGTACTGTGTCTATCACTCCTATCAGTATGCCAAACGTCCCTGCTGTTGTATCCCACGTGCAACAAGGTGGTTACACGACTGTCACCAGGAGTACCAGCCTTGTACAACCCATTGGACTTTCAGGTCTCCATGGCGTAGAACATGTGCAGTCAAACCTTAGTCACTTTCAACCACAAGCCTTTTCCCAGATGGATGACAGAAGAAAATCTGAACCTCTACCTCAGCCGCCACCTTCTCTAATGGCTGAACATAACCCTTTCCTGAAGCCAGCAATTTCCTCACCTCCCGCATGTCCACTCTCGGCAGAAAGGCTAACAGGGCTTCTACCATTGTCTAAGGCATGTTGCGCCAGCCTGCCTCCCTCCTCAAAGACTTATAAGGGTCCACTCCCAGTGACTGAGCTTCCTGGACCTTCCAACTCTGCTTCAGGTCCTGCAAGTCCTTCATGCCTTTCTTCGAACCATGAGTCTCTTCCTCACCAGAAGCCACCGTTTCCATCAGTACCACCTCCAAAGACAAAGCACTCCTATCATGGAAGTCCATCTGCCTTTGCCCACAGGCCACCATTTCCATCAGTGCCACCTCCAAAGAAAAAGCACTCCCATCATGGAAAGAAGATGTCTCGTGCGGGTGGCGGGCACCCGAAGACGGCCGTAGGAGGGGGTATACTGTCACGACTCGCTCCCTTCGCTCCCGTTCCCACCACTTGGGGGCATGATTTGGGGTTTATTCCCTACTGGACCTTTCCTCCGAACCTTATGCTACAGTGTTGTGATGAATTGGGAGCGCTAAATCCCTATTTTCCAAGCTACTTCCCTTCCGGATCCATTCCAGGTTTTTGGCAGCCAGCATGCTTCTTTAACCAAATGACTATGCTTCCCAGAATGCCTGGCCCACAGCTCCACCTCCACCCTTGCAGGACAAGGTTGGGTGGAGGATAGGTAACAGCTGTGGCTGCAGGTGCAGCAATCAGCACACCTGAGGCGTGTGCTCGTTAAGCAGCTTTAAAAGCCTCAGTCTTACTTCAGTCCAGCGCTGGTCATCGTTTGCAGTGTTCCTGTTGTGACTAGTCCCTTGTTCCTTGCCTTTGTACCTAGTTCCTAGTTCCTGTTTTCTTGTTCCTCCGCCCTGAATTTCGGATTCATGCTCTAATTGATTTCTGCTCCCTTGATTCCCTTTTTGTCTTCCTCTGTTTGCAGGCAGCATTTCTCAGTGCTTTCCCCTTTTAGATGCAGCCCAGTTTGTCTGTGTTCTATATTTCTTTGACTCTGTCCTTTGCTGCTGTAAACCCGTATGCCTTAGCCTTCCTCTTAGATTAGCATCCTGTCTTTGCCTTGGAGGGGTAGGGGGAAGTTTGCATTGGTTATTTCGTTTTTCCCTGCCCCTGATCCTTTCTTTCTATTGGGATCCATTCCATGTTTTCCATTGCACTTCTGCATTTATTTCCCATTTGATTATTAGGTGTGGTGTGTGGTTGTAGCTAGCTCCTGTGTGAATGCTTATGTTTTCCTCACTAATTTGTAAACACTATTCCAACTTAGGTATTTAGTTTTCCTCCCATTGCTGTTATAGCATTTCTGGGTCCCAGTTTCATCAACAGGATTCGTGGGCTAGCTGACATTCAAGAGGTTTATCTCGTCCTCGTGAGTACAGTTCTTTAGTTCCCTTATTTAATACCATCAAGAATGTTAGTTCACAGATCCTGTCATTGCTTGCCCTCCACGTGGGTTTAGCGCTGTCAGTACCTGTAACAGCAATTGGGGGTAAGGCGCTTGCCGACTTTCCTCGCGGTCAGGTGCTTACCCCACATCCCTTTTCATATATTGGTTTTGTTGTCACACTCTATTTGCACTCCTGGGTTCTAGCATACATGAGTCGTTGTTCCTGTGTGCACGTAGTTTAATTCAAAGCTATTCACTGTGTGATAGTGCACATTTCCCTTGCCATATTCGCTGCCTTTGTACTCGCCTGACTAATCCTGACAATATAGTATATACATTGTCAGAGAAATGTGTTGAGGAATGAGAGTATGGCTTTAGTTTTATTCTCCCCATCCTGCATGCAAAGCCACTAAAGTATCATGCAGATTAACCTGAGCCTAACGCATCCCCCTTGGGTTTTAAAGCCATAGTCATTATTTCATAAAGCATTCAACATTATGCACCCTTCTCACTTCTGATCACTCCCTCCCATACACATCTCTAAAGGGACGAAAGTCCCTGCTAATAGTCGCCCCCTCCCTCCCATCAGTGCCTAATGGCTCACAGTGTAATGCTCTGTTGACACAGAGAAATGTGAGGACCCTCTGCTTCGTGGACCTCTTTGGGACATTGTCCTGGCAGCAGGACACCTCTACCATTCGGACACGGTAAGGTGTCCTGCTGCCAGGAACATAAGTGTGGTGAGCAGGAATTGTTTGGCACACATTGTCCTGCTAGTGGGACTCCTTTCCTGTTGGGTACCCTCTTAAAGGTGCCAAACGGGAGTGCCGTCCCGTCCCACTGACAAAGGTCCGGTTCTGGCCTCTCGCTCGGTACGCTAGTGCTTGGGGTCATTTTAACACAGGAAAACATACCTTAATTTTAATGAGTCCGAATGTTGCAAGTAATTAATGGAATCAGAATAAGCAACGTAATGTGCTGGTTCAAAATCTTGCAGGCGTTCATTTTGTATTATGTCAATATGCTTGTTTGAGTCAGTGCCCTGGTGGCAATAATGAAACACAAGTTCCCTTCGGCCTGATGGCAGGCCCTCTTTAGGTATAGGGGACGCAGCCTTTTTTACTGTTGTCAATGCAGTGATTCTAAAGACCAACTGTGGTGTTATACGTTTCAGAAGACTGGCGTGTCTTTAGAATTGAATTTTAAAGATATGCCACCAGTTTTATGAAAGTTATAACACAGCGTCGGCAATGGACTCTTGTGGTGTAGTAGTTTAGTGTTATCCCTCAGAGCCACCGTCCACCCTTCCTCCACCCTGCCCCTTTCTTTCAGTTGTCATGTCCCTCCCAACATTTTCAGCAAAGTTACTCCACTGGGTTCCTGATTGGGAAGAGAATGTTCAGGAGTTGAAGAACAGCTTGACGTAGCTTGCCAAATGAAAACATTATAAATGTGTGTCTCTAATGATCTATAAGTATAAGAAGCCTCAAGCCTACCTTTCTCTTTGTCCTTCCAAGGGGCTGCGGAGGTTCATACTTTTGCTACGATTAAAGCGGCTGCCAGTGTTGGCTAATACAGGGGTCATTTTGAAAATTCCTGTGGAAGACAGATACTGTAGACTGTGTAAGAATAAGGAGAGTCTGTAGACGGGGAATCATGTGCTGACCGCATGCCCTATGATGGGACCCATATACATTGCACATATGAGCTCCTTGGTCCATGATTTGGACTTTATAAAGGAAGGTTAGTTTTGGCTAAGGTGTTTACACTCAAAATCAACTCAAATTGCACCATATAGGACATGGCTGGTAGTAAAAGAAAAATTGAAGGAGGCTGAAAGTGTTTGAAAGCTAAAACATTATTATCTACAATATTTAAATATTTATGTGGATTTGTATTTAATTTTATAATTTTGTAACTTTTGTAACAGTTGTAACTGCATTTTATGCTTAGCTATTGATTGATTGCATGTATGTGTAAAGTTTTAATTAACTGTAACATATTAAATAAATAAATAAATACATAAAATGTTATGCAGACTTAGACGATGTCTCCAACTCGTGGATTTACTCGGCTACCCTGCAGCATTCATAAGCACGAAAGGCATAAGTTGGTTCTCCCGGCTCTTATAGAACTGGAGCCAAAGTGTTATTGGTTGAAATAGTGATCACCTTCCTAAACCCACCTGTGGACACACTCATTGGGACTGGCATTGCCAGAGCATCTGCGCACCCCTTACCTCGAGTGACAAGTAGGGGCATTCTCATACTACATGTAGCAATTAAGCGGAAGACGAATTGGCCAACTGTAGAGTCCATTTTGGTAACCCCACCTTACCATTCTTCTGGCATAAGTGGTCCGAGTGCGGGTCCTATGAGCCTCAGCAATCTGTTTACTCGCAGAGGTTGATGACTTTTGGATGAGCTGCACTTGCGCTTTGCCTTACACAGTTGGGAATGTTTTCGCTACTTATGGTTGGAATCTTTGTTAGTGCCACAGATCTAAAAAGGGATTTGACAGCGATGACCTTGAACATGACTGCATTCATTGGTTCCCTTGTAGGGAGGGGAACCTGGCCTGCACTACCTAGAAAGGATTAAAGGATGTGGAATATGGCCCATTGCTGGAATTCTAGCTAACTTGGGAGAACCCTGTAAGTAGGACAGATCTGGTTAGTTCTTGGAACACAGACTGGAAACCTAAGAGCCAGGGGAGTTGCTAGGTCTGGAAAAGACCCGGAGCTAAGCTGATGTCAGAACTGTTGGGACTGGGGGCTAGCTAGTCTTTTGGCTGTAGCTCCTGAGATTCTATCCGGGGCTACAACCAAAAGATCAGGGGCTATAGCCCCCTTAGCCCCCCCTAGCAACGCCCCTGCTAAGAGCCCTTGGTATGGACACCAATATGTCTTCATCTGTTAAACTTCAGCAAGCCAAGTGGCCACCCTCGCCCTTATGCTGGCACTCTGGTTCTGAAAATACGTCTGAACACATGATATTCGCCTGGCCACGAATTGGAATCTTTTAGGATGGTGCATGAAGTATAGTCGTGTACATCATGCCCATCCCACATGCTCCCCCCCCCCTCGCTCTGGTTCTGTCTGCAGAGTGGGGTTGAATCCCTCTCCTGACCCCTTAAGGAAGCTCTTGGGCCTCTCTCTCTCTCTCTCTCTCTCTCTCTCTCTCTCTCTCTCTCTCTCTCTCTCTCTCTCTCTCTCTCTCTCTCTCTCTCTCTCTCTCTCTCTCTCTCTCTCTCTCTCTCTCAAATAAGACTTAAAAGGAGATGGATAAGGAATCTTGGACACTGATAGAGGGATGCAATGAAGATGATTCGGGCTTACACTCTGTTATTCTCGATCTTGCAGCCTTGTCACCTGTTCAGAACCCATGCTTGCCCAGTGACACCCGCATATAACCCATGTTTCCCCAGTGACACCTGCCCATAACCCATGCTTGCCCAGTGACACCCGCATATAACCCATGCTTCCCCAGTAACCCCTGCCCATAACCCATGCCTGCCCAGTGACACAGCACATAACCCATGCTTGCCCACTGATACCTGCATATAAGCCATGCTTCCTCTGTGGCACATGCACATTACCCATGCTTGCCCAGTGACACCCATACAAAACCCATGCTTCCCCAGTGACACCTGCCCATAACCCATGCTTCCCCAGTGACACCCGCACATAACCCATGCTTGCCCAGTGACACCCGCCCATAACCCATGCTTGCCCAGTGATACCTGCACATAACCTATGCTTGCCCGTGAATACCTGCACATAACCCATGCTTCCCCAGTGACAACCGCCCATAACCCATGCTTGCCCAGTGACACCCGCCCATAACCCATGCTTGCCCACTGATACCTGCACATAAGCCATGCTTCCTCAGTGACACCTGCACATAACCCATGCTTGCACAGTGACACCCGCACATAACCCATGCTTACCCAGTGATACCTGCATATAACCCATGCTTCACCAGTGACATCCGCCCATAACCCATGCTTGCCCAGTGATACCTGCACATAACCTATGCTTGCCCAGTGATACCTGCCCATAACCCATGATTGCCCAGTGATACCTGCATATAACCCATGCTTCCCCAGTGAAACCCGCCCATAGCCCATGATTGCCCAGTGATACCTGCATATAACCCATGCTTGCCCAGTGACACCCGCCCATAACCCATGCTTATCCAGTGATACCTGCATATAACCCATGCTTTCCCAGTGACACCTGCACATAACCCATATTTGCCCAGTGATACCCGCAAATAACCCATGCTTGCCTACTGATACACGCACATAACCCATGCTTCCCCGGTGACACCTGCACATAACACATGCTTGCCCAGTGACACCCATACAAAACTCATGCTTGCCCAGTCACCCCCACATAACCCATGCTTCCCCAGTGACACCCATATAAAACTCATGCTTGCCCAGTGACACCCATACAAAACTCATGCTTCCCCAGTGACACCCATACAAAACCCATGCTTGCCCACTGATACGTGCACATAACACATGCTTGCCCAGTGACAGCTGCACATGACCCATGCTTGCCCAGTGACACCCATACAAAACCCATGCTTGCCCAGTAACACCTGCATATAACCCATGCTTGCCCGGTGCCACCGCACATAACCCATGCTTGCATAGTAACACCTGCACATAATCCATGCTTGCCCACTGATACCTGCACATAACATATGCTTGCCCAGTGACACCTGCACATAACACATGCTTGCCCAGTGACACCCATACAAAACCCATGCTTGCCCGTGAATACATGCACATAACCCATGCTTGCCCAGTGACACCCACACATAACCCATGCTTGCCCAGTGATACCTGCATATAACCCATGCTTGCTTGGTGACACCCGCACATAACCCAAGCTTGCCCACTGACACCCGCACATAACCTATGCTTGCCCAGTGATACCTGCATATAACCCATGCTTCCCCAGAGACACCTGCCCATAACCCATGCTTGCCCAGTGACAGCCGCAAATAACCCATGGTTGCCCACTGATACCCGCACATAACCCATGCTTGCCCAGTGACACCCATATAAAACTCATGCTTGCCCAGTGACACCCGTACAAAACTCATGCTTCCCCAGTGACACCCATACAAAACCCATGCTTGCCCACTGATACGTGAACATAACACATGCTTGCCCAGTGACAGCTGCACTGACCCATGCTTGCCCAGTGACACCCATACAAAACCCATGCTTGCCCAGTAACACCTGCATATCACCCATGCTTGCCCGGTGACACCGCACATAACCCATGCATGCATAGTAACACCTGCACATAATCCATGCTTGCCCACTGATACCTGCACATAACATATGCTTGCCCAGTGACACCTGCACATAACACATGCTTGCCCAGTGACACCGATACAAAACCCATGCTTGCCCGTGAATACATGCACATAACCCATGCTTGCCCAGTGATACCCACACATAACCCATGCTTGCCCAGTGATACCAGCATATAACCCATGCCTGCTTGGTGACACCCGCACATAACCCATGCTTCCCCAGTGAAACCCGCCCATAACCCATGCTTGCCCAGTGATACCTGCATATAAACCATGCTTGCCCAGTGACACCCGCCCATAACCCATGCTTATCCAGTGATACCTGCATATAACCCATGCTTTCCCAGTGACACCTGCACATAACCCATGTTTGCCCAGTGATACCCGCAAATAACCCATGCTTGCCTGCTGATACATGCACATAACCCATGCTTCCCCGGTGACACCTGCACATAACCCATGCTTGGCCAGTGACACCCATACAAAACCCATGCTTGCCCAGTCACCCCCACATAACCCATGCTTCCCCAGTGACACCCATATAAGACTCATGCTTGCCCAGTGACACCCATACAAAACTCATGCTTCCCCAGTGACACCCATACAAAACCCATGCTTGCCCACTGACACGTGCACATAACACATGCTTGCCCGGTGACACCGCACATAACCCATGCTTGCATAGTAACACCTGCACATAATCCATGCTTGCCCACTGATACCTGCACATAACACATGCTTGCCCAGTGACACCCATACAAAACCCATGCTTGCCCGTGAATACATGCACATAACCCATGCTTGCCCAGTGACACCCACACATATCCCATGCTTGCCCAGTGATACCTGCATATAACCCATGCTTGCTTGGTGACACCCGCACATAACCCAAGCTTGCCCACTGACACCCGCACATAACCTATGCTTGCCCAGTGATACCTGCATATAACCCATGCTTCACCAGAGACACCTGCCCATAACCCATGCTTGCCCAGTGACACCCGCAAATAACCCATGGTTGCCCACTGATACCCGCACATAACCCATGCTTGCCCAGTGACACCCGTACAAAACTCATGCTTTCCCAGTGACACCCATACAAAACCCATGCTTGCCCACTGATACGTGAACATAACACATGCTTGCCCAGTGACAGCTGCACTGACCCATGTTTGCCCAGTGACACCCATACAAAACCCATGCTTGCCCAGTAACACCGCACATAACCCATGCTTGCATAGTAACACCTGCACATAATCCATGCTTGCCCACTGATACCTGCACATAACATATGCTTGCCCAGTGACACCTGCACATAACACATGCTTGCCCAGTGACACCCATACAAAACCCATGCTTGCCCGTGAATACATGCACATAACCCATGCTTGCCCAGTGACACCCACACATAACCCATGCTTGCCCAGTGATACCAGCATATAACCCATGCTTGCTTAGTGACACCCGCACATAACCCATGCTTGCCCACTGACACCCGCACATAACCTATGCTTGCCCAGTGATACCTGCATATAACCCATGCTTCCCCAGTGACACCTGCCCATAATCCATGCTTGCCCAGTGACACCCGCAAATAACCCATGGTTGCCCACTGATACCCGCACATAACCCATGCTTGCCCAGTGATACCTGCATATAACCCATGCTTCACCAGTGACACCCGCCCATAACCCATGCTTGCCCAGTGATACCTGCACATAACCTATGCTTGCCCAGTGATACCTGCCCATAACCCATGATTGCCCAGTGATACCTGCATATAACCCATGCTTCCCCAGTGAAACCCGTCCATAACCCATGCTTGCCCAGTGATACCTGCATATAACCCATGCTTGCCCAGTGACACCCGCCCATAACCCATGCTTATCCAGTGATACCTGCATATAACCCATGCTTTCCCAGTGACACCCGGACATAACCCATGTTTGCCCAGTGATACCCGCAAATAACCCATGCTTGCCTACTGATACATGCACATAACCCATGCTTCCCCGGTGACACCTGCACATAACCCATGCTTGCCCAGTGACACCCATATAAAACTCATGCTTGCCCAGTGACACCCGTACAAAACTCATGCTTCCCCAGTGACACCCATACAAAACCCATGCTTGCCCACTGATACGTGAACATAACACATGCTTGCCCAGTGACAGCTGCACTGACCCATGTTTGCCCAGTGACACCCATACAAAACCCATGCTTGCCCAGTAACACCGCACATAACCCATGCTTGCATAGTAACACCTGCACATAATCCATGCTTGCCCACTGATACCTGCACATAACATATGCTTGCCCAGTGACACCTGCACATAACACATGCTTGCCCAGTGACACCCATACAAAACCCATGCTTGCCCGTGAATACATGCACATAACCCATGCTTGCCCAGTGACACCCACACATAACCCATGCTTGCCCAGTGATACCAGCATATAACCCATGCTTGCTTAGTGACACCCGCACATAACCCATGCTTGCCCACTGACAACCGCACATAACCTATGCTTGCCCAGTGATACCTGCATATAACCTATGCTTCCCCAGTGACACCTGCCCATAATCCCTGCTTGCCCAGTGACACCCGCAAATAACCCATGGTTGCCCACTGATACCCGCACATAACCCATGCTTGCCCAGTGATACCTGCATATAACCCATGCTTCACCAGTGACACCCGCCCATAACCCATGCTTGCCCAGTGATACCTGCACATAACCTATGCTTGCCCAGTGATACCTGCCCATAACCCATGATTGCCCAGTGATACCTGCATATAACCCATGCTTCCCCAGTGAAACCCGTCCATAACCCATGCTTGCCCAGTGATACCTGCATATAACCCATGCTTGCCCAGTGACACCCGCCCATAACCCATGCTTATCCAGTGATACCTGCATATAACCCATGCTTTCCCAGTGACACCCGCACATAACCCATGTTTGCCCAGTGATACCCGCAAATAACCCATGCTTGCCTACTTATACATGCACATAACCCATGCTTCCCCGGTGACACCTGCACATAACCCATGCTTGCCCAGTGACACCCATACAAAACCCATGCTTGCCCAGTCACCCTCACATAACCCATGCTTCCCCAGTGACACCCATATAAAACTCATGCTTGCCCAGCGACACCCATACAAAACTCATGCTTCCCCAGTGACACCCATACAAAACCCATGCTTGCCCACTGATACGTGCACATAACACATGCTTGCCCAGTGACAGCTGCACATGACCCATGCTTGCCCAGTGACACCCATACAAAACCCATGCTTGCCCAGTAACACCTGCATATAACCCATGCTTGCCCGGTGACACCGCACATAACCCATGCTTGCATAGTAACACCTGCACATAATCCATGCTTGCCCACTGATACCTGCACATAACCTATGCTTGCCCAGTGACACCTGCACATAACACATGCTTGCCCAGTGACACCCATACAAAACTCATGCTTGCCCGTGAATACATGCACATAACCTATGCTTGCCCAGTGACACCCACACATAACCCATGCTTGCCCAGTGATACCTGCCTATAACCCATGCTTGCTTGGTGACACCTGCACATAACCCATGCTTGCCCACTGACACCCGCACATAACCTATGCTTGCCCAGTGATACCTGCATATAACCCATGCTTCCCCAGAGACACCTGTCCATAACCCATGCTTCCCCAGTGACACCTGCACATAACCCATGCTTTCCAGTGACACCCATGCAAAAGCCATGCTTGCACAGTCACCCCCACATGACCCATGCTTGTCCACTGACACCTGCACATAACCCATGCTTCCCCAGTGAAACCTGCACATAACCCATGCTTGCCAGTGATACCTGCACATAACTCATGCTTGCCCACTGACACCCGCGCATAACCCATGCTTGCCAGTGACACCCATACAAAACCCATGCTTGCTCGGTCACTCCCACATGACCCATGCTTGTCCAGTGACACCTGCACATAACCCATGCTTGCCCACTGGTACCTGCACATAACCCATGCTTGCCAGTGATACCTGCATATAACCCATGCTTGCCCACTGATACCTGGACATAGCCCATGCTTCCCCAGTGACACCTGCACATAACCCATGCTTGCCCAATGACACCTGCACATAACCCATGCTTGCCCAGTGACACCCATACAAAACCCATGCTTCCCCGTTGACACCTGCACATAACCCATGCTTGCCCAGTTACACCCAGACAAAAACCATGCTGCCCAGTAACACCCACACAAAACCTATGATTGCCCGTGAATACCTGCACATAACCCATGCTTCCCCAGTGACACCTGCACATAACCCATGCTTGCCCAGTGACACCCACACAAAACCTATGATTGCCTACTGATACCTTCACATAACCCATGCTTCCCCAGTGACACCTGCACATAACCCATGCTTGCCCAGTGACACCCACACAAAACCTATGATTGCCTGCGAATACATGCACATAACCCATGCTTGCCCAGTTACACCCAGACAAAAACCATGCTGCCCAGTAACACCCACACAAAACCTATGATTGCCCGTGAATACCTGCACATAACCCATGCTTCCCCAGTGACACCTGCACATAACCCATGCTTGCCCAGTGACACCCACACAAAACCTATGATTGCCCACTGATACCTTCACATAACCTATGCTTGCCCAGTGACACCTGCACATAACCCATGCTTGCCCAGTGACACCCACACAAAACCCATGATTGCCTGCGAATACATGCACATAACCCATGCTTGTCTAGTGCCTTTATTAATGTGTAGCATGATTATTAAGATTGTCACTTATTAACTGAGGGCACTCATTAATGCCACAGAGGGCACGGTTGCTCCAAATCTTGTTTGCATTCGATCGTTTACACACACTATGTATTCGTTCTGTTATTGGTTAGTCTGTGCCATTAGTACCCTTCTACTTTCCTTTCACTCTTTCCCTGTCCCACTGTTTACTCGTGTTTCCCCTGTTTTAACACCCAGTATAGCGCTCTCTGGGATTGTCAAGCTTTGTGCTGTCGTGGTGGGGTATGGAACCGGATTTCCGTTCCCCTGTCACCCTACACGCTACCTGCAAAAAGCACGTTTTTAGGCCAGAATGACATGTTTATACTGCCGTAAAACCAGTTTATTCCAACAGAGTGCACCTATTTAAGCACCTGCATTACACATGTCTACCGAAAGCCTTAATTGGGGGTGGTATTTACCCTTAAAGACTAATGAAGTGAAAACCAAATTGTTGAGGCGATTTTGACTGTTTCAAAACTTTTTTTGCCCATAGTACTGCAAATGACAAACATTGCATGGAGAGGACTGCATTTCACGAAAGTACAATTGCAGCGGATCATTGCATGCAATGTCTTTCTTTTTTTATACACGAGACGCCATGTCATTTATTTTGATGAAATGGATTCGATAAAAGGAAAAAAATAAATAATATGACATCAAGGGTCCGGTGTGACAGATCACAAACTGTTGTGCATCTTGCACGTCACATTTTGTTTGACAAGTTCTTCACACAACATGAGCAATCCTCGTGTTGTGTTTAGTGCCCTCCCTCCCTCCTGATCTATCCTTCCTCAGGGCAATGCATTTGTCAAGGAAGAAAGACAACGCAGAGCAACATAGGTTCGAATCCCGGTCCTGCACTTAGAGACTGGTCTCCAGTATTCAGCCCCGCGGCATTTCCTTATTCACACAGGGCCTTTCGTTACTATGAGGTGGATCAGAATTGTGAGCTGCTGGAACTTTCTTGGCTACGCCCACTACTTATTCATGCGTTTATGGGTTGTAGGGACAGGCATAACATTTTCTCAGGCACCAATGAAAAAATGGCACACAGTTGCACATGGCAATTCATTCCTTTTGTGCCAGATTGTTTAAATAGTACCCAAGGGGGAGTTTTTTGATAAAATGTGATGAAAATTGTGCATTTAGATATGTATTTAGCAACACAGGTCAAAACGACCAGCCCCATGGTGAAGTACATCATGAAAGCACCCCACATTGGCCAATAAAGTGGCCACCCCAGCATTTTGCATTTTTGTTTCGGGCATTGCCCTATTGCCCTATAGGCCAGTCCGAGCCTGGGGACAGGTGCCTACTGCGCTTCTATTCTTCCACCCCCATGGGCGCAGGCAGCACGTTTTAGGGGATGGCCTGAGTGGGCTAGGTTGACTGACCTAGCTGACCTACAGAGCAGTGGCTGGACAGAGCAGGACACAGATGTTAAACGGCACCTGGGCTTCTCTGTTAACAAAGGCCCTGTAATGTTAAGCGTTTCATTGTTAGCACCTGCATTTTTATGCATACATTTTAAGGCAATTGAAATCGTGATGTGGGTTTAGTACTTGCATTCCAGGGGAGTGATTGAAAGGGTGGAAAGGGGACAGGAAACCACTCATTCTCATTCTCAAAGCAGTCCTTAGGTGGGTGCTTTCAGACTTAACGGATAGAGTTAACTGCTTGTAACATTGAATCACCACTAAAATAGTCTGATTAGAATGCGCAAAGGAGACAGATGCACCCCACACACATAAGTTTGCCCCTCCCCCACCACCTCTGAAGTTAGCGCCTCTCCCCACATTGGAAGGGACGCCCCCGTCCGAAACGTAGGTTTCATTACACCCCTGAGTGCATGGGCGTAAAAGAGACACTGTAGCGGAGCTGTGAGCACAGATGAGTCATTCCCCCGTGCTTCTGTGATGCATGTTACTAAACTGCACCTTCCTGTTTCCCCTAATCCCGCTGGCTGGGAGAAGGTGCTAAAGCTTCTATGTAGGTTTGGGCAGAGATGATTCAGGGTCTTTCAATCAAATCACAGCTGTATACTGGCCACAACTGCAGACCACATTCACTGGATTCAAAATGTAGCTTTCCATGCCGCCTCCCCAGTTTCTACCAACACCAGGCAGGCCTCGGGCCGCATCGAACTAATAGTCACATGTGTTGCTCCTATATGGAAGACATTGGGGAACTGGCTACACCGCTGACAGAAAGTACGGCAGGTTGCTGGACGCATTGTGTGCCCGGTCCTAGTATTTGTGGGGTCCTGGGCGGCAAAAGATCTGCGGGGCCCCCTCATTTGCATAAATAGTGACATCAGTGATAGTACAGAAAATGAGCTCACAGAACGAGTCTCTAATACACAAAGGGATCGTGGGAAGTTACATTAAAAACATGTTGCCACAAGCAAACCAGCAGGTAAACTGACTGTACAGTATATTAATTGTCACTGTTAATATTTACCTATGTGGAAATATCAGGAGTGAGGCGTTTTCTGAAGTGTCTGAAGTCAGTGCAGGTTGAATACCTTGTATAGACTTTTAATTTTGGCAGATCAAGCATACTGAGATAAACGGATTTGCCTGGGACCACACACTTGGGTTAAGTGGAGAAGCCATGATTTGAGACCATTCTGCAATTCTGGTACTTGGACGCAGCTCTTCCCTGTTGTAGTTGGTAGAAATATTGTTTTCGAAAGGACTTCTCGAAACATTTCATTGAAAACGCCATCTGACTGGAAGACATTGCAAAAAATATAGTGATTGGGTTTAGCTGCGTAAATTGACTGCTGTTTTTCGCGATTGTTTTTATTTTGATTGTGTTTGTATTTGGCCATGTTGCCCAAACTAGCAATATTCTTTTATTTCAGATGCTGCAGATAAGGATTATTTTGGCTGTCACAAAAATAAACTCCAAGCGGGTTCCAAGGATGTCATGCCAGGGCAGAGATTGGGCCTGAGGCAAACAGGTCAGGTTGTGTCTACTGCACGATTGCCTTATAGTTCAATAGACCCCATTTACCTGGGAAGTCATTAGGCAGTGAGAGTAAGCAATATTTCAGGTTTTTAAATGTTAACAAAATACAGGGCTGAAGTCCTAATAATGTGTGGGAGGGGAGCTCAATAACAAACTATAGGTGCTGAGGACATGGTGGCAGAAGGTGCATTTCCACCTGTTCTCCTGGCTGTGATCATCTTTCTCACTGGTCCTGGCATGCTTTCTGTCTTCCCTGCTGCTGGGTTCAGGCTTGCTGACATGTTATCATGCATCTTGCAGTGGTGCTCACTTCAAAATGGGAAGGGGCCCTCATCAATGGACCCACTAAATCTTGATAGGAGAGGGTGGGCAGCCCAAATCTGTTTTGCGGGCACTGTGGTAGCATGGGGAAGCAAGGGATCCTATAGAAGAATACTTCAAAGACAGCTCAGTAGGTTAGGTGACTGTTGCTGGGATGTTATATGTTTAGACCTTCCTGTAAATTATATGACGTTTGTTTCTATTCTGCTGCAAAATGTGCTTTAAAATGTGTTGTTTTGACCTGTGAATGCTGTGACGGGGCGTCCCACAACAAATAACCATGCTGACTCTTAATGGACAGAATGGCTGCTACTGTTCTAGATTCTCTGGGGTCTAAGGGACTGGGGATGATTGGCACTAGGGCATTCTCTTTCCTCTCTCAACTTCCCTGGCTTGGGACCCACCGCCCAGTCCCCGATGTCCCTACTGGGTTCTTAGTCACTACCGATCGGTAACACCTACCTGTGTTTCTAACTAGGACTATAGGTGTTTTCCCTAAGACGCTGTCTCCCTGTCTCCCTAGGGAACTTCTGACTTTCCCTCTCCTATTGTTGGTAAGTCTCTTTGGGAATAGGGAACAGTGCCTTCTTTCACCCAGCATCACGCACACTCCTTTCACAACCTCTCACACTTGACCCTTTCCTGTACTGATCCCTTAATCTATTATCCTCCCACCACGTTACTGTCCCTGCAATCTCTCACTCCGCCTTTCCACCTTCGATCTTACTTCCTTTCCCACTCCTATTCTTTACTGCCACTTGTCCTTCCAACTATCCCTCTACCTTGGCTCCTGTTACCTCCTTCCTCTCACTCTACTTCCCCACCTCTTGCTATTCCCCACTTTATAGTTTCTATCTCCCTTAATGCCATTATCCCCTCCTACTCTCCCACTCACTGTCGCTCTCCCCACTCGACTACTGTTTCTATTTCCTTGCTACCACTAGCTCTCTACTAGCTTCACTGCTCCAAGACACTCATGGTGCCCTGCAAACCGCTCTCACTGTTACAGAACCCAGGGATATGGTGCACCGCTCACCCTCTACTAACCCGTGTTCGACCCTCAGGGACTCCCAGGGATATTGTGCCCTGTACACCCTTCTCGCTGCTACAAACCCCAGGGATATAGTGCCCGGCTCACCCAGGGATATGGTGCCCTGTCCACCCAGGGATATGGTGCCATGCCTACTCAGGGATATGGTGCCCTGCCCACCCAGGGATATGGTGCCCTGCCTACACAGGGATATGATGCCCTGCCCAACCAGGGATATGGTGCCCTGCTCATCCAGGGATATGGTGCCCTGCTCACCCAGGGATATGGTGCCCTGCTCACCCAGGGATATGGTGCCCTGCCCACCCAGGGATATGGTGCCCTGCTCATCCAGGGATATGGTGCCCTGCTCACCCAGGGATATGGTGCCTTGCTCATCCCTGTACTACCAACTACCACTCCACCACTGTAATTCTTCCGTTGCAATTGACGCCACCTACTCCCTTTGTTCCCAACAACTATTACTGCTACATCCGTTCCTACTACTGCACTCCTCCACTACTCCTACTCTACCTCTAATACTCACACTCTCCTCTCTCTCACACACAAACACTCCGCAGACCCCCTCCTTAACAATAGCCTCTACACTCCAGTCGCTCTCACCTCCTCTGGTCTCTTGGACATCCTCCTCCGTCTCCTGTCCTCACCCAACTAACCCACACTTTCACACTCACAAACGCCTCCTTAAATACCCCACCCGTCCCAGGATTGGGCACTCACCCTGTCCAATCACTTACCTGACTCAAGGGGGAGTGGCAGGGTAGTGTTTAGGGAGGCTTCAAAAAGGGCTTGTAAGCCCCACCCCCATTTCCAGACAAGGAGAGTGAAAGAGTTCCTGAGGAGCTGGAGTCCCTGTTCCATGAGGCCTTCTAATAGTCCTTTTCAATCGTAATATCTCTGGTAAGCTGGTGGGAGCCTCGTTAATAAGGCCTCTTTTCTGAATGGTGTGTAGATTTCTCGAGACTTTGCTACACTGCTTTCTCGTGCGGCCGGTGCTACCGCTGTGTGCTGTGAAGAACTGCTGCTGCGTGGTGGCTTCCGTCTGCTGCCTCCCGCTGCGGTATCGTCCTGTCAGTGTTCGCCATCATCATAGGTAAGGTGGGATGGGAGGGGGGCTGTAAACAGTTGTGCAAGCACCGGGGAATGTTTGGGATGGACTCCCTCCCTTCCCGGGCACGGCCGGTTGACAAATGCATGCTTTATGTATAATGTTAGGAAAATGACAAATTCTACAAAAGAAATGCGTTTTAGTGTGTTAAATATGAACATGTGAAAATAAGGCAGATCGTTTAAAACTATTTTGTGTGAAAAATGTAATGTTCCTGGAGCAGGGCATAGATTTAGGCAGCTAACTGGTGTTTTGTGTGTGTTTTAAAAATAAAAATGACCTTTGGCATTTCTTAACACGGAAACGTTAGGAATGCCTTTTCCTAAACAATGGTCTCTTAAATGAGCCATCGCATGTAAATTGATCCCACTTTAAATCATCTGCTATAAGAAAGAAAGTGATAAGCAGTACTTATGGGCCTTGAGCTAGGGCTCTTCGAACTGAACTCCCTCACTAAATTTATTTAAAAATATGAGTGGCAATACTGCTCTTTGCCAGTAGATATTTACAATCACAACACCAGTTAAAGAAATGTGAAATTAGGTACTTTTCACATTGTATTAAAGTATCATTAGAATGCCTTTAATTAGTATGTACCATTAATTAATTTCTTTCAGAGAAACTGTGTGTTATGGGGCCGCCGGCCTACAAAAGACGCTGCGACACTCGGCACATCTTCACTCCAACTTTATTAACACAGAACTGCCCACTTCCCCGCTTTCCCGCTTCTCCCTCCCCTTTGTCCCGCCCCCCGTTCCCTCTGTCCATTCCTTTCTCTTAAAGGGGCCCTGTCCATTTCCCATGCCCAACACCCCCCCCCCTTACTTATCATTGAAGTCTGTCCTCACATCTCTTCGATGAGCCGGGGGGGCCGTCTGGCTAGCCGGTGGGGCCGCTCGACTCGCTCTTCTCGTTCGCCCTCCTGGATTGCCGGTGGCGGCGCCTCGGGCGGGTCGGGAGGGGTCTCTGAGTCTATGGGGTCTTCTTCCTCCAGAGGCATGCCTTCCGATTTGTCTCCTTGGACCATTCGCCTGAAGTATGACGCATTGCGGGTTATTTCGCCCCGGTCTCCTAGGGCGGTGATCATGGATCCTTTCACTTCTGTCACTATCATGGACTCGGGTTGATGTCTTGAGTCCGTTTTGCGGCGTTGGGCCTGCCTGACTAGCACCGTTTCTCCCACGGGGATCAGGGGTTCCTTGGCTTTCCTTTTCCGGTCAGTCCATTCTTTGGCCTTCTGTCTCCTCTCTGCTTCTCGCCGTCGAATCTCGTCATCCTCCTCCGGCGTGTAGTCCTCGAGTTGGGGAAGCCTGGTCCTTGGTTTGTATTTGATCATGAGTGCAGCTGGGGTGTGTCCGGTTGCCTCGTGGGGGGTATGCCGGTAGCTTCGTAGCATCTGTGAGATGGCTTGTGGCATCGCAGCTTGGTCTGTCGCCGCTTTTTGGCGTGTGCGCTTAATGTTCGCCATGAATCGCTCCACCATCCCGTTGGCTTGGGGCCATAGTGGTGTGATCTTCTGGTGGTGGAATCCAAGATGCGCCGCGAATTTCTTAAACTCTTGTCCTTGGAATGGGGATCCATTATCCGTCTTCACTACGTTGGGGACGCCCCATTCGCTGAATACTTCGTCTATCGGGCCTACCACGTGGTGGAAGGCTGTGGATTGTACGTGTTTTACTAATGGGAATCGGGAGTATTCATCTATGGCCACGAGCAGGTGACCCCCTTCTTCGAGTGGGCCGTAGAAATCAAGTGCTACTCGTTGCCACGGTCCGTCCGGGAGCGGAACTATGCGCAGGGGGCAGGGTGGTGATCCGGCCGCATTTATCTGGCAAGAGTTGCAGTGTCTTAGTATGTCGTCTACAATGGTGTCCATGTGGGGGAACCACACCTGGTTTCTGAGTATTTTTTTTGTATTCGCCGCGCCCCGGTGACCCTCGTGGGCGATCATAACTAGTGGCTTTCTAAGACTCTTGGGTGCTACCAGGCGGTTCCCTCTGAGTAGTGTGCCTTGGTCTGTTGTGGCCAGTTCGTTGTGTATCTTCTCCATTCTGGCCAGGTCTCTTCTGTCTACTTCTCCCCCTTCCCCTTCTTCGAAGTGTTGGTTGGCAGCCTGTCGCCACTTGTTGGTGTTGGTGAGGTGGACGGCCGCTCTAATGGTGGGGTCAGCTCTGCTCTTTTCTGCAAATAGTTCAGCGGTGATGGCTGGGGGGAGAGCATTGTGTGATAGGTATGCGATATATTCATCGGCTTCTCCTTGCATCGCGGTGTCTGGAGCGCCATCTGGGTGCCGTGATAGATAGTCTGCTGGGTTTGCGTCGCCACCAGGTTTGTGGATGATGGTATAATCGTATTCCTGGAGGCGGATACCCCATCGTTCGATGCGTGGGGGCATCTTAATTCTCGGGTTGCCAAACAGGGCCAGTAAGGCCTGGTGGTCCGTGATGAGGGTGAACCTTTGTCCGATAACGAAGTGGTGAAATTTTTCGCACGCCCACACTGCCGCCATGCTCTCCCGCTCTGCCTGTGAGTAGGCTTGTTCGGTGGAGTTGAGTGCGCGACTGGCGTACGCCACTATGTTAGTTTTGGAGTTGTCTTGTGGGTCTGTTTGAGCCAGGATGGCACCCAGCCCCACTGGGCTAGCGTCTGCAGTAATTTCTGTCCGCCAGCTCGGGTTGAAGTACGCCAGTTGGCGATTGGCCGCAAGCTCTTGTTTAATCGAGGCGAACGCCTGTTGGCATTGGTCCGTCCACTGGAAGGGTTGGTCCTTTTTTAGCAGGTGCCGCAGGGGGCATGTTAGTGACGCATATTGTGGGAGATAGCGGGCGCAGTATCCCGCCATGCCCAGAAACGAGCGGAGTTCGGAGGTGTCTTGCGGACTAGGCAGGTTGGTAATGGCGCGGATCTTGTCCGGGTCGGCTTTTATTCCTTGGTCCGAGAAGATGTGGCCGAAGAAACATAGGGTGCGTGTGTTGATTTCGCACTTCTGACTGTTGAGTGTCAGTCCGGCGTCTTGTAGGATGCGGCACACTTGGTGTAGGGCTGTGTCATGCTGGTCCTGTGTGGCGCCAAAGATGAGGATGTCATCGCTGTAGTTGAATGCATTGGGGACGGAGCAAATCAGTCTGTGTATTGTTTCCTGAAATATCTCGGCAGCGGACGAGATTCCAAAGTTGACTCGCTTGTAGCGGAATAGGCCCTCATGGGTGGTGAATGTCGTGATGGGCCTCGATGCCGGGTCAATTACTAGCTGGTGATATCCCTGGTTGAGATCCAGCTTTGAGAATTTAGTGGCTTGGTTGAGCCTGATTAGCATGTCCTCTATGTTGGGGCCCGGGTGCCTTTCCCGTTGAATGGCGGTATTGGGGATTCTCATGTCCACACAGAGGCGGAGGCGTCCATCTGCTTTGGGGACGACTACCAGTGGGGAAACCCACGGGGTGGGTCCTGTTGCCCTCTCTATGATGTCATTGTCCAGTAGCGTTTGTAACTTGTGCGACACCTTCGCCTGCAGGTGGAACCCTACCCTCCTGGGGTGTTGTGGTACTGGCTGGATCTTGGGATCAACATGTAGTGTGATGACGTTGTCCTTCAGCCTGCCGACACCTTTAAATAGGGCTGGGTACGCCAGTTTCAGATTTTCTATGTTCGGGGCACTGTGATGAATGGCTTGTATGACACAGGAATTAGGTGGGACGCCTTGTATCACTTCTGACATTTCGTAGTGAAAGTCGATGAGGCCTAGGGCTGTGGCCGTCTTGTGGCTGAGCAGGCATCTGGCAGTCGCCTGGCTGAGGATGACGTGTATCGTGGTCGTTGCTCTCTTGCCCCTGTGTATGAGATCACATGTGAATTGTCCTTTTGAGGTCAGTGGCTGTGTTGCGCCCCATTGAAATATGTGGGCGTAGGATGGTTGTAAGGGAAACTTGTCTGCTAGATGCTCGTATGCTATGTAGCTCATGACATTCACGGTTGCGCCGGTGTCCACTAGGAACGGTGTGTCTATCTCTCCCAGGTGTACCGTCACTCTGGGTGCCGCGCTGTCGTCGGAGGCTTCCGAGATGAGTCGGACATATTCCCTGCTGTATCGGTCGTATTCGGCATAGGGTAGGTATTCGGCAGGGTGTTCTTCCACTGGCGGGTTTTCGTATGGGTCTCTATTGTTGTCTTCCCTCCGGATCTCCTCTTCAGGGTATGCTTGCATGTGATATATTTGTTCATGGTTGGCATAGGGTGCATCTGCTTGGTCCACTTGTAGATTTTCGACCGCTCTGATGAACCCAGAGTTGTTTGGTGCTCTGGGGTTGACGGCTGGTTTGCCGTATTCTCGTTCCGCATACGGTCTTGGGTTGGGTGGTCTCATTGGCTCGGGTCGCGGCTCGAACTTCTTTGTGACCGGTTGCTGGCTGTGTGGTCTGTATGTTGACAGTGGGGGTGTCTTCTCCCGACACATGCTCTGAAAGTGGTTCTCTTGTCCGCACCTCAAGCACATCTGGCCAATTGCGGGGCATTGGCCTCTGTGGGGAAATTCAAACCCGCATCGGTAACATTGTCTTTCAGGTGGTGGGCGTCTTGCGTTGTTCCATTGGTCTTGTCTGTACGTGTTGTTGTGTTGGCGGCTGATTTGATTGGTGGTGACGGCCGCGATGGAGTCTATCTTTCTTGGGTTCTCCATGTGTGCAGCTTGAGCGTCCACTCTTTCATATACTCTGGCGAGTTCAGCAATTTCTTTCAGAGGGAGGGGTTTTTTTAGAAGATGTTTGCGGAAAATGGATGACAGGCATCCCTCTATCACTCTCAGGCGGATGGCCTCGTCATCGTTGAAGTTGGCGAAATCACAGTATGCTATTTTCCTTTGCAGGCGTAATATGAATTGGCCAATTGTTTCCTGGGGTAGTTGGGTGCATTGATTAAAGATGTAGCGCTCGTAGTCTCTGTTCGGGACTATTATCAGCCGACCGTCGATTGCTTCGATGAGTTTTTGGTATGTGTCCCTTTCTGCTGCAGGGATGGTCTTGATGACGCTTTTTATGTCTTTCCCGACCAAGTTAGTGAACATGTCTAGTTTGTTCGGGGCGTTTTGGTTACCTACCGCCCTCATGAATTCCTCGAATTCGTCCATCCATTCTTGCCACCTTTGTCCTTGGTTTTCTTGTGGTTCCAGCGAGAATGGGTTTGGGCGGCGTAGGAAGGAGACTGGATTTGTGGGCGCCACGCCAGGCGTGGCAGGTGCCGTGTTGTCTCCCGCTGCGCTTCCACCACTTCCTTGTTGCGACATGGCTGGTGGGGTTGAGTGTCTGTTGGTGTGCGTGTTTTATTTCCCTTGCTCTCGGGTGGGCGCTTTCTCTTGGTCGTGCTCGCTTGCGCGTGACGTTCCTCGCTTTCAAGTGGCCGTTACTGCTCTCGTACACTCATACGCGTATGCAGTTCCTCGTTTTCGAGTGGCGCTTTCCTCGCTTTCGAGTGGCCGTTAACACGCTCACACGTGCACGCAGTTCCTCGCTTTCAAGTGGCTCATTGGGTGCGTCTGTTCCTCGCTTTCAAGTGGCTGAATAATTGCGTCAGGTCCTCGCTTTCAACGCTCACACGTGCGCGCAGTTCCTCGCTTTCAAGTGGCTCATTAATTGCGTCAGTTCCTCGCTTTCAAGTGGCTTGTGTTGCTTTGCCGTGCCTACCGACTTTTCCTGGACCTGTGGGTTTCATGCAGTACTCGCGTGTGCTCTTGGCACCTCACGACCTCTAGGGCTGTTCCGCTGTCCTCGGCGTGCGTTTCCTTTCCGTCCTTCCGCGGGTCCCTCCTCGGCTCCGGCTGTTTTCTCGCGTGTGTATGCGCCTCCGGCGTCGGGTCCTCCCGTTGCGCTGGGCTCCCGCTCCTCCTCGCTCGCGTGCGTACCTTCGTGCGCGTAGGATCCTCCGTCCCTCGCGTCCAGTCCTCGGCGGGGGGTCCTTATGCTGCTTCGGATATCTTCTTCGGGCGCGCTGGCTCCTCCTTGCCTCACGTGCTCCCTGTCTGGGCCTTTTCTACGTGTGCGCGGTCCGTCGTCTCTGTCGCCAGTTGTTATGGGGCCGCCGGCCTACAAAAGACGCTGCGACACTCGGCACATCTTCACTCCAACTTTATTAACACAGAACTGCCCACTTCCCCGCTTTCCCGCTTCTCCCTCCCCTTTGTCCCGCCCCCCGTTCCCTCTGTCCATTCCTTTCTCTTAAAGGGGCCCTGTCCATTTCCCATGCCCAACACTGTGGGACTGCATGCTGCACTGACCCCTTTTGATTTGATGCTCTGTTTTATATTTGAATATATTTATTTTGGTCAGTATTTTTATACACATTAACCATATGTAAATATATCTTTTAAACCTGAATTGTTGTCCTTTCATTGCACATATGTAAACTCGATTGGCTCTTTTACGTTACACATAGGCCACTCCTCTTTTAAAGCTTTATTACCTACTTGAAATCTGAGGCTGCACAAAACCCTTATTCGGCCCGCCTGCAAATATTGCATCACAACTCATTAGAGCCCCCCCTCAATTTCTTATCCCACCTAAAGCACTGTCCTTGGTATAGTCTAGGTGGGCACTGGCACCTGCGGGGGCCCCCGTGACAGCGAGGCCGTGGGCCACCACACAGACTGCCCATTCCTCAGGCCGGCCCTGGATGGGGAGAGAATTTTCGGGGCCAGCAGAGAGAACTACTCCAACATCTACAGCCAATGTTCGCTACTTATAAGGGCAGTAAGAGCGAGAAAAGGTTTGACAGCAAAAAAAGTATTAAAAAATAATCCTGAATCTTGTCGCTTGTCTCCCTCCCACATGTATTGTGTCGCCCAATACTTGAAATAAATAGCCCAAAAATGTGGAGTTGTGGGTTGACAAAAGCGCCTGTTAGACAAGTTTAAATATAAATTGTTTTTATTATAATACATTCCTGTTGTGTTCCATGATAACGTTCCTGGCTTATTAGCCTAATTAGTTGTCTCAAAACCTTATATTCCAAAGTAAAGTTAAGCCACAAATATGTGTCTCGAAACCTCTACACGTGTTTCGCGACTATAAAAGGGCTCTTCAGGAGGATTTACAGGATCATTTTTAGATTGAATTTTGACCTTTTGCAATAACCAGAGTTCCCTTTTATCTGATTCTTATTCTTCTTCAAATAAGGATCCAAATACATTTCCAGTGCTCAGAATAGTTTGTGCTATACTGATTTTACTGGTAACTGGATGTGATAATCCAGGGAACTCTGGCTGCCGACCCGCGAGAATGGTCAGCGGTCAGATTTCCCTGGATTATCATATCCAGTTACTAGTAAAATCAGCATTGTAAATGTACAGTGCTTGAACTACTACCCCGAGACAAAGAGCGCGATTTATTGTAGAAAGGATTTAGCCTATGAGGCACCGCTAACGGTGAGGCTCTCAAAGAACTTGCCGTCGGCGGAGAAGCAGCCAGAAGTGGTGAAGGAAAAAAGGAGTTGGAATTGGGCAGGGTGGTGGGCCCCTTTACCCACCCCCCTCCTGCCCAATTTCATCATGTCCCCACTGCAGCATTGTTCCCAAGAAGGAGCAAGGGAAGTTCAGACTGATACACCGTCTATCTTATCCCAAAGGGGAGTCGGTAAATGGCTGGCTGGAACCTGAGCATGGCTCAGGGACCTATGCTTCCTTTGACCAGGTAATGGACCTAGTGGCAGAGATGGGTACCGGGGCTTTGCTGGCCAAAGTGGACATTGAATCAGCATTTTGGCTCCTGCCAGTTCACCCTGACAGGTTTCACCTGCTGGGCTTTCAGTGGGAGGGAATGTTCTACATGCACAAGTGCATGCCTAGGGGCTGCTCAGGTTCTTGTGCATTTGTTTAGGCTTTCAGAACATTTCTGGAGTGGGCTGCGTGCAGGGAGGAGAGAGGGTGCATCGTGCACTACCTCTACGGTTTTTTTTTCATGGGCAAAAAGGGCTCTGGTGATTGCACACACGCTCTGGCTTTCTTCCAGAGCCTGATGGGTGGGAAAAAGGCATCCCACGTGCGCCGGAGAAAACCCAGGGCCCCACCGAGGTGATAACATTCCTGGGCATTAAAATAGAGACAGCAAGAGGCACCTCCAGGTTGCTCGCTGGAAAGGTGAAGGGGCTGATCACTGAGATTGAGAACAACCTGTAAAAAGACAGGTCCATCTTGGAGAAGATGCAGCAATTCCTGCATAAATTAATCTTTGACTCCAGGGTCATTCCGGCGGGGAAGGGTGATTGCGTGAAGGTTGGCGAGGGCAACAGCAGGGACCACGCTGTAGCCTCACCACGTCTGGCTCAGTTCTGCCTTGAAGGCAGATCTGCGCATGTGGCGGGAATTCCTGCTAGGATTTAACGGTGTACGGTTGTGGAGGAACCCCTGGGTAACAAGCGGGGAGCTCCAAATGTACTCTGATGCATCAGGGAGAGAAGGTTTTGGGGTTATCCTGGGGCAGCAATGGTATGCACAGAGGTGTGGCCTACACAATTGCGCAAAAAAGGAAACACCAGGAATATCATGGCTCTAGAGTTGTTTCCGATTGTCATGGTCCTCATGTTATGGCCTAGTGAGTTGGATAATAGGAGGGTGCATTTTTGGTTTGACAACAGGGCCGTCATACAGGCCATCAACTTGCAGTCAGCGTCTTGTCTGGCTGTACTAAGCCTCCTGAAGATGCTAGTAGAAATGTGCTTGTACCAGAATATTGAATTTAGGGTGCGCCATGTGTAGGGTACTGTTAACATCGCAGCTGATGCTCTTTCTCGTTTTCAGTGTGACACGTTCCAGAAGGCTCATCCCACTGCCAAGCGAAGGGGGCGCAATTCAGCAATGAGTGGTGGCAGCTGGTGTTGCAGAACAGATGCTCTGGGACCTCGGGGAGCAATTGCTTTCACCAGGAGTTAGGTCCAGTCATGGCTATAGTAAGTTTCTGAGTGTGTCACATACACTGGGTTGTGCTGAGGGGACACTGGAAGAACAGGTGTGCACATTTATTGTCTTGGCACACAGTGAGGAGAAGACTAGGAGCTGGGCGGCAAGCCAACTTGCAGCAATAGCTTTCCACAGCAAACTGTTGTGTAAGGGGGATCCCACCAAAAGCTTTGAGGTGCGAGCTGCACCTAAAAGATGTGGCCATATGGAAGAGCCCATGAAGCATGCGCGATGGCCATTTCATTTTGAGGTCTTAAAGAGCCTGCTTAAGGCCCTGCCCGCTGTTTGTTTTAATGCATATGAGGAGTCATTGTTTAGGGCCATCTTTTCCATGGCATTTTCTGGGTATTTTCGGCGTTAGTAAACTGGTTGCGACCAGCAAGGACGACCAGTCCCGGAGGGCAATGCTAGCAAAGGATGTGGTTTTTACATTGGAAGGGGTAAACATGAGGTTGCAGAGATCAAAGACAGATCAGGTCGGCAAAGGAAAGTGGGTCACATTTGTTCGGCTCCCCATACAAGGTCACCTGCCCTGTTCGGTTGTTGATGCCGTATTTGGCCAGCAGACCACCGGGGGGAACATACCTGTTAGTGCACGACAGTGTTTCCCACCTGGGTATTTTCCAATTTTAAATGGTTTTATCTGCCACACTGGGTGAGGTTGGCTTCCACGGGAAGGGATGGTCCTCCCACAGCTCCAGGACAGGGACTGCTGCAACAGCTTTCCAACATGGGATACCTGGTCAAGCAATAAAGAAGAAAGGGGGATGTGATTCTGATTATTATCGGCTGCATGTGAGGCCAGGTGTGGCCCCGCACACGGTCCATGAAGGGGGCTGGACACAGGGACCAACAGGGACTGGTAGCATCGTTTTAGGGTACAATGATGACCTGTGCTTTACTACAGGAGGAGTTTAGGGTGTTCTTTTTGTTCTTGTTATTTTGTTTGGACACATTTCATTGTACCGGCAGGTGGTGCTGTGTGGCTTTTGGGACATTCATTTGGATCACGTGCGGAGAAGAGAGCGCAGCAGTGGAGGTGAGGTGGCAGCCTGTGACTGAGAAGCACAGAAGTGATCTGCCTGGGCACACCGGGCATGAGATGGCATTCATTGCTGCTCGCAGTGCAGAGGCAGTGTGGGAGGATGCCAGCGCCTCATATTTTGGTTATGAACTTGGAGGCGGGGGAATGGCCTCACCACATTAGGAAGGGGACGCCTACTAGCCCAGATGCAGGTGGCGCTAATCATTTTTGGTCAGCAGCTGCCAGGCACATACATTTATTAGTCTGAGATCATGCCCCAGTAGCAATGGCGGAGGGGTTCTTTCCAACGCTGCCATGGAAAGATCAAGGAAAAGGGTAAATAGGAGCATGGAAAAATGTATGAAAGCATAGATTGGTCAGGCACATGCCGCTTTTTAAGGGGTACCACAAACAATTTTGCGGCGGATGGGGTCCACCTGACAAATGAAGGGCATAACGTTTTTTTCATGTCCGTATTTGGGACATTGAAGAAGGTTGGCTACAAGTAAGGTTCCATGGTGAATATTGAGGTCTAGGGTTCGGGGAATTGGCAGCAGCGGGGGCCACCCCCAAAGCATAGCAGAGTTACTGGGTGGTCCTAACCGAGGAGGAGTTTTGCTGTGGTTCCTTCCTTAAGTGTTACCCGCTGGCCGCACGAGCCAGGTTTGGGGTTATATGGGTACTAACACCCTTACGGACAGTTGAGACTCTTCAACAAATTAAATGCAGTAGACCCGTGGGAGTTTCAGCCTGGCAGTTGGTAACCAGAGGCAGTCATACACAAAATGGAAGTGACAAGGGTCACCTGAGGACAATACGGATTAAAAATACTGGTGAAAGACAGGAAATTGGAAAGGGACACCCAAAAGGTGTTGTAGGCCATTACGCTGAAGGGGGTTGGACCGGCCATTTTGCTGACTCCAATAAAATGTGATCTGTTTGTTACCAAAAATATGACTGTTTCTGGGGTCTATTTTGTAAGTGCATATGGTCCGTGGTTCTGATATTAGGTGTACTTGAAGGCCCCAAACCAACGGAACTGAAGTGCTACTGAATAAAATGACCTGCCAGCCTTCATAACAAAACCTTCACACTGATAATTGGCCTATTAAGGCTGGCTGTGGGGTTTCTGCAAATAACACAAGGAAGGGTCATGTGAAAAAGGCCTACCTGTCATTCCAAAAGGAAAAGCAAACTTTTAATTCATGGTGGCGGAAGAAAATAAAAGGCCCCTTTCACATGAAAAGCAGGATTTGCAAATACTGACACGAAAATGGCTTTACATGTGTGTTTGCAGTTTGAAAGCAAGCCATCAGAAAAATGTTTTCCCGCTAACATAAAGATGTCAGGGAAAAGACTTACTGTGTGTTAAACAAGATGTAATGTATATTATGCTTCACATGCAAAACACCAGCAACACCTGAAAAGAAAAACTTTGTTCCATGGGTCACATGAAGATTTTATTTAGGCCTGAGGCAGACCCGTTTGGCTGGTTGTTGGGCAGACTGCACAAATGGCTTCCCCCACTGGAAATCCTGGCTTTCACCCCAGCTGATTACAACTGCAATAACGTGTGGCCTGCTAAGAGGTGTTGAAAACAACCTTTTGCCTGACTGGTGTCTCTGAAAGCTCATTTCTGTGCAGGGCAAATGGCATGGCCAGTGCATGACTGGAATGTAGCGATGAGTTGAGAAAACAGGGGCTGCAATCAATGCTTAACTCTGAAAGAAAATATCAAACAATAGAACCTTTACAGATCGAAATGGTGGTCCCCTTCAGATAAGAGGACAGGATGCCAAATGTCTGCAGGGCCTTGTGAGATCACAGGGCCGGCCTAGCATTATCTGCAGTGGAGGATCTCTGTTTGGCCAGTGCATCTCAAGTATTTACGACCAGCAGCCTATCAACTTCATACAACAGAATGGCAAATGGTTGGAAGAAAGGAGAGAACTTTTGAATAACATTAAGATTCCCTATTTATTTAGAAGCACTGTTATAACGTATGAATTTTTCTCAGCAAACATAAGCTGTACTACCTTAATTTCTGTGTCAATTCTCAAAATAATTTCCTGGTCGATTTTGTTGGAAAAAAAATCATCCACCTGCGACTTAGAGAATTGTAATGAGTAGCTAAAAGTTGTTCCTGGCTGCTCTGAACTTGTTCCGAATTTGAGAGTTGGTGAACTGGTGGAGGGTAACATTAGGAATGTGGGGAGTAAATTGCATTTTCCTAACAATTATGCTTTTTGTAAAAACTGCGGAAAATTACCAAACGCCTGAGCAACATGGTGCAGGCCCCACTGTCATTTTATTTAATTTCCCATGATAAGCTGAATCAGAATATATGTCTATATTATGGCAGTTATTAGTAACGTATGAAGTTTTGCCACATAACTAGTTTTTGCCACAAAGTTGACATGGAAACAAAAGGGGATTTCAAAGAGGAATTGCCAAGTGTCTGCTCTAGATTCCTAAACCAATCCTGAGAGAGAGGCTGGACTTGGAGGTAGAGGGAAGGGTAACTGTCCAATCGTGGTTGCGAGAACTTTTGCAGGGCACTGCCCAATACTGAAATTTTGATGGGGTCATTACTGGTATATAAAGTGTATGCACTATGATAAAGGAGAGAGCTGCTGAAAATAACCATCTGACAGCCATAAGGAAACGCCAAAAGGAGATTTTTCT
Organism: Ambystoma mexicanum; assembly: GCF_040938575.1. NCBI lineage: Eukaryota > Metazoa > Chordata > Amphibia > Caudata > Ambystomatidae > Ambystoma > Ambystoma mexicanum. The sequence goes on from NC_090940.1 coordinate 405,560,823, forward strand.
GAAAGTGCATCTGGGTGGAGCTGTCTATTGCTGGGAAGGCCTAAAAGCTGACTGGGTCCTATGGTGAAGAGCTGGGGACCATCCTTGAGAGTGGAGTGACCAGACCCCTGCCATGTCCTCCCAGAGGGGCCTGAAATACAGCTGGCTTTCCTGAACTTTAAACAGAGGTTTTCAATGTAAGTAGAATTGAGCCCTTTGAAACCAAAAGGCAGCGAATTTGCTGGCCTTAAATCCTTTCACTTTATAGTGGGCAGGGTGGGGGGCAAAACTGTGTAGATCCTTAGCCAATTTAACTAAACATATTAATTTAATTAATTACCTTTGGCAGAACACCATTGGGTGATTTTTTGTTAAAATTCTAAATTAACAAAGCTCATTCCCAGTGTGCGCTGAAAACTATAGACTGTAATATAATCGGGTAATCCTTTTATTCCTGTTAACGCTAGCTTCTTTTAGGAAGAGGGGTGTCTTTGTCCCTAAACTATAACTAAAAAGAATCATCCCATGTTTTCCTTTCCAGCTTCACCAACATAGGCCTTTAAGTGGAGGGGAGTCTGAAATGCAAAATTCTCAAATCATCCCCATTTTTTCTGTCCAGCTTCCCCATCACAGGCCTTTAATTGGAGGGGGTCTGCAATCCAAAATTCCACAATCATCTCAAACCCGGCTGCTAGCCTTTAAAGCATGCAGGAAAATTGAAATTGCATAGCACTCCATGTGTAAATTGATTTTGTTTGATTTTATTTATTTATTCTTTTGGGCATTTGTAAGGCGCTTATACATCAAGAAATTGTGTTTCAAAGCACCCACAGGGCAAAGGGAAGGGAACAAGGGAACAGCAAGACAATGGAATGCGATAACAGTGAAAAGCAAAATACAAGCAGTCCTACTAAGCCTTGGGAACATTCGGAACATGCAAGTGCAGAGAGAGAGAGAGAAGGGGGAGGGGAGGCGCTAAATGCTAGAGGTTGCATGGGGGGGGTGCCAGAGAGCCAGTTGCAAAGGCAACAGGTATGTGTAAGGCAGTGACCACTTGGTGGAAGAGGGTTCACCAGCCAATACAATAAGTCCAGGCCTGTGAGACAATACAGGCCAGTCGGTGCCCAAAGGCAAGTGCAGGGGGAGGCGGGTCCTCCAGGTGATTGGACAGACGTCCAGGATCCAGAAGGGCTCACTCCACCAATAACAGCGACTGTAGGGGATTAGCACGGGAGGGAGAGAAGGAAAGAGGAGGAGAAGAGGAAGGTCTTGAGGTGCTTGCGTAACTTGAGGAGATCCGTCTGAAGATGGAGGGAGAGGGGGAGGCTGTTCCAGAGGAGGGAGCCAGCCAAGGAAAGAGAACAGCCACCTGCTATCTGCTCAGAGAAGCGCTTGACAAGCAGAGAGTTGGAGCCGGAGGATCCGAGGGATCTGGAAGGAGAGTATTTGGTGAAAGCAGGTTGCAGATAGCGTGGTCCCCGGCCCCATACAGCCTCATGGATGATGCAGAGGGATTTAAATTTGATCCTTGCAGCGACCGGGAGCCAGTATAGAGATTTTAGAGCTGGAGAGATACAGTCCTTGGGCTTGAAGCAAAGGATAAGTCTTGCAGCCCTATTCTGGATTAGCTGGAGGGGGTGGAGAACAGAAGGTGGTAGATTGAGGAAGAGCCTATTACAATAGTCCAGCCAGGAGAGTACCAGAGCTCTGGAGACATTAAGCTTCTGGGGAAAAGTGAGGGAAGGTAGGATACCTCTGAGGAGGTAGTGTTGGAAATAGGCTTTCTTGGCAAGGTCTAAGATGTGATGTATGAAAGAGAGAGAGAGGAGTTGAGGATAACTCCTAGTTTTCTGGTTTCAGAGGAAGGGGAGGTGGAGAGCCTATAGAGGATGGCCAGAGTGAATGGAAAAATGAGGGAACTGGAGGCCCAATTGGAAGAATCTCAGGCTTGCTGGCATTGAGACAGAGATCTATGAAGGTGCACGTAGACTGGAAGGAAGACAGGTAATCAGGAATGACAGAGGAAGTTGGAAGAGATGCAGAGGGTAGTCTGAAGAAGAGTTGGGTTTCATCTGCATAACACTGGAAGTGTGGTGAGAAAGTGGAGGTAAGGTGAGCAAGATGGGTGAGATAGATGTTAAAGACCCAAGTCGAAAGGATAGAGCCCTGGGGAACGCCACAGGTAGAGATAGAAATGGGTGAGGAGAAAGAACCCTTCATAACCTGGGAGGGGCGGTTAGTGAGGAGGGAGGCCAGCCAGTCCAGTGCCCACTCCAAGATACCAAGGGTTTCATGGAGCCGCTGTATGAGGAGGGGGTGGTTGACCGTGTCAAAAGAATAGGAGAGATTGAGTAGAATGAGAACAGCAGGTGAGTTGGAGTCAAGAGATGCGAGCAATTCTTCATGGGTGTTCAGGGGAGCAGTTTCCATGCCTCTGGCTGCTCAGAATCCAGATTGATGGTCGTGCAGGCAACAAACAAACTCAGTGTGCTGAGTCAGTTGGGGGAAGAACAACTTCTCTAGAAAATTCCCAAGGAAGGGAGTGAAAGAGATGGGGCAGTTGATAGCCAGACACGAGGGGTCGGCAGAATGTTTTTTCAGGATGGGGCGCACAAAAGAGTGCTTGAGGAAGAGTGGAAAGACTCAGTGGCAAGAAAGTGATTACAGAAATTAGCGAGTGCAGGGGCAAGGGAGCCAATGTTGTGCTTAATAGTTCTGGAAGAACAGGGGGAGGCCTGTTTGGAAGAGACCTTCATAGAGCGGAAAACTCTAGTGACCGTGTCCAATGTGATAGGAGTTAAGAGTGGATGAGGGAGTTGGAGAGGCCGAGGGTGGCAGGGGAATGTGAGGAGGGGGGAGAGAATTCAGGATGTCCTGAAAGTGGGTGGCCAGTGCAGTGGAGAGGGTCAGTGAGGGAAGAGGCGAGGTAGAGACTGCAGCTGAATTGGCTAGTTCCTTGCAGATTTTAAAGAGTTCAGCCATGTTGTTAGAAGCTCCAGACATGTGGGCCTGGATGCGAGCCCTCTTCTTGGAGCGAATGGAGAGACGATATTGCCTTTGGAGAAGGCAACAGGCAAGTTTATCAGAGGATGAGCTTGAGGTCTGCCACTTACGTACAGCAGCCCTGGACTTGCGCTTCAGGGCTGCTAGATCAGAATCGTACCAAGTGTTATGCTTAATGACAGGTTTCAGATGTATCCTTATCTAAGGGGCAAGAATGTTAGTGATAGCAAGATGGAGATTGTTGAGAGCAGAGTCAATAGTTGAGTCGGTAGTGGGAGTAGGGGGAAGATGAAGGTGGAAGCGAATGTAGAAACTGACACTTGTTTCATCGGACAAATGTCTGCAAAGAGGCTGGCAGAGCTGGAGGAGGTCCGGTCAGAGGGCAGAGAGTTCTCAGTTGGGAAGAGTGGAGGGAGTTGTCAGACCAGGAGAGAGGGGTGTTGAGAGGAGTAGAGAGCAAAAGATCTGTATGTATGAAAGCATCAAGAGTGTGTCCAGCCGAGTGGGTTTCGACCAGAGGGGAGAATAGAGAGGGAGAGAGAGGTGCAGACCACACGGAAGAGAGTGGAGCCTGTGATTGAAGAATCAAGGTGTATGTTAGTCACCCAGAAGGAGGAGTTTAGAGGTGGAAGTCAGGAGCGAGGAGGAGAAATTGGCTCATTCTGAAAGTAAAGAGGAGATGGGGAACGGGGGCCTGTAGATATTGCCAATGGTCAGAGAGGAAGTAGGAGAGATGCCAAGCTTGCAGACCAGGTTTTCAAAGGAGGAGTAGGGCTGGGTCGGTATGAGGGAAGAAGGGACCCACACAGAGAAGATCAAGGCTTCAAGATGATCTTGTAGCTATCAGGGAGAAGAGAGTCAAAAGCAGTGACTGAGCTGGCATTGAACCACGTCTCGGTGAGATTGAGGATGTCGAGATCAAGGTCTTCAAGGAGGAGGCAGATGTCGGTAGAATGTTTTATAGTGGAACGAACATTAAGTGTGGCTAAGTGAAGCCGATGAACACTCTTGAAGGTTTTCCGAGGTGGGGTCCAGGGTGGTGGTACACCCGTCTGAGGTGGTGAAGGAGGTGCTGAGAGAAAGGAAGGGAGGATAGCAAGAGCAAGAAGGAAGTTGATGAGAGACAGCAGGCGCTGGTCAAAGAGGAGGAGATTGGGTTCAGGACCCTGAGCCACGATAGTGCCATTGTGATAGTCATTATCGATGAACCTCGAGGATGAGAAGCCTACCAAGAGAACTTCCCATCTAGTGCTAGCATTAATGGATGAGGAAGAGGAAGGGGGGGAGTGCAGATCAGATGCAGAGTCCAAAGGTCTGGAGAGGGGACAGAAAAGAGGATATCAGTGACAATGTGTCTGGAAGTAGCGCTGACATAGGTGTCTGCAATAGGTAAGCCAGGATTAGAGGAAATTGGATCTTTCTTGACATTTTTCCTTCCAGACTTTGTGAGAGAGGGAGGATAGGTAATAGAATAGCAATTAGAGTAGATAGGATAGATGGTTAGAGCCATGGAGGTGGTAGAGAAGAGAGTAAAGGGATAGGCGGAGAAAGTGCACAGGTACGAACGTCTCACCAGGCAACCTAGTAACTGAAAATAGTGGATAATAAAAAAACCAAAAACACACCAAGATTTGGATCTGCCAAAAGAGCACAAAAAAGCACTAAATGGAGATTACATCAGTTTAAAAACACACCTAGATTTGGATTTGCCAAATGTTCATTGACTAGTTTTGGTTATTTCTAGAATGGAAATTGGGATAAAGCAAAGTACTGTGATTTGTATTTTTCTCAATCAACTTGTGTGATTTATTTATGTAAAACGAAGTTTAATTGAGAGCCACAAAGAAAGTGCTGTGTGTAGTTTTGGTGTGATTTTAATTATTTATCATTCAAATAAATGCAAATATATTTCCTGTCCCCCAGCCTGGTTCTTGGCTCATTGGTAGCTTAGGGGGGGGTGGGGGAGGGAATCCAAGGGGTAGTAGATGAATCAGAAATGGGGATGAACAAAAAACTGACATTAAACCGTATATTGTGTGACACCTATATTGGGGAGGGAAGGAACTCCCTGTGTTGAGGGTGACCTCTCAATAAACTGTTACACTGAGGAGAGGGCCAAAGTAGACATGGGTGTCATTTTAGAGGCAGGGGTACAAGGGTACCCCCCCCAACTTTTGTGGCACACTATATATCCCACTCATTTTGCAGGGGCCCATTACATTTAGCTACCATGTCCCTCCCAACATTTTCAGCAAAGTTACTCCACTGAAAGTAGGGGATGGCCCTGCTATGTTTAAGCCTTTGGCAGCCCTGAAGGTGAGCAGGCCCCTTCAACAAAGGCCAAAACCGGGATGGATTGGGTGGCTGCAGCCATGAAGTTAAAGTGCTGCCCATTAAAAGGGCAGTGGCAGAAACGAGGGAGGGGTAGGTGGGTCGGTCACCTCCCCTGGCCACACATCACAGACCGGTGTGCCCTTTGGGCTCACTACAAACAAATCCCAGACTCGCTTGAAGTGAAAAAGGTTGCTTTAATGTGACAAGCCACAACTTACAAATACACACTAACCTGGCTCCCTGGCCTTACAGACTACAGATCAAATAACAATCACCAAAACAATTAATTAATTAAACAATGAAAAAATTCATCACTTCCTGCCCCTTGCTCCCTCCCCTCCCCCTCAATTCCTCTCAACCATCATTCCTGCTTTCTCCCCCATCTTTTCCCTGAGGCCACGCTCCACCTTCTTCAATACTTCTTCCCCCTCTTTGTAACCCCCCGGGCTAGCCTGTTCGTGCAAACAGAGCCACTCCCCTCCTTTACTGCGCTACTACCCTCTTTTTCTTCCCCTACCATCCGCCAAAGGGCCATGTCCCCAGCACCAGAAAAACCCTCCCCTGAGGTGTTTTTTTTTGCTCCCCCAATCCATACTACCTTCACCCTTTTATATCTTCCACCGCCAACCTACTACCCATCAAACAGTACTGGTTGCCCATAGGTGACAAATTAACTCCATCCTCCCCGAAACAAATGAAAAGCCTCATATTTGATCTCCAGGTGCGCAAGCATCTGCACCCCCCCTTGGACATGCAAAACTTCAACATCCCCCTGTTAATCTTCTTCCTCGTTCGTTCCACTGCCCACTCCTTCACAGCTCACCTCCATACCATCCTTGGCATCAACTTGGTCCAAACCAAAACAACCCCTGGCCAGATCTGCCTCAACCAACTAAGGTCCCTCTTCATCTTCATTAACAGTGCCACACATGTATCCCTAACCAGATCGTTCTCCCCCGCATGTAACACCAGAGCTGCCGGTACCCCGTAAAGCTCCCTCATACCCGCCAGCATAGGCAACAGTTGGTCCCACCTGAGAACCACCACCCCTGACCATCGCAACAAAGCCATAACATAACTACACCCTAACTGGGTACCAAAAACTCTTTTTACTGCATCTTTCCCTGCCCATTTCACAATGGAGTGTCTGCATACCCATATCCGAGGCAGTTCACCACTCCTCAGAGCCAAATCTGAAAAAGACAAACGAGCATCCTCTGATGATCCCTCCTACCCCAGCCCTTTGTTCCCTAAGAGCCACCTTTCCCTAGATCTTTGATGTACCCCTTCTATTTTGCCAATCTCCAGCGCCCCAGGCTCTTCACCTTCTCTTCGGACAAGCCCAGCCTGCTCCCTATGGATGTCGCCCCCATCCTGAATGAATGAGTACTGCAATCCTCTGCCTTCTTGCCCACCGCCAACAGAGCCCTCTTCATGACAGCTAACACCTCAGCAGCCATCACCCCCACCCCATTCTCATGCTGAAAAACCAAACCTTCTCTTCCCTTACATCTCCCCCGCCATACTAATCCTGCTCTCACCGGACACAACTCCCTACTACCTCTATCCAAATGCACCCAAGAACCCCTGCTCAACTGATCCTACTCTGATTTATGAATTTTGATAACCACGCTGTCCTCCGACAGGCAAACATCCCTCCACATCAGACCTCCTTCCCCTCGCCGACTCAGTACTAACTTTGACACACTGAAATGCCCCAAAAAACAACCACATAAAACATGCAGAAAACATGTCTGTTTCTGACGATGACCAGCATATGCTCTCCAGAATCTCAGACAACCTACTTAACAGCGCCACTGGCCCCCTGCCGTCCTTCTCTCTCCCCTTTTTCTTTGCCCATCCTTCCAACATCCTACGTGCCATTTCCCTCCCACTAGGCTGAAAACCCCAGAACCACTTCCCATAAAAAGCAATGCCTGCCAGCTTCCCCGCTAACGTTGCCCTGGACCAACCCTTACACAGCTGAATATACAGTCGATCACATCCTCCCTCCTTCTCTCCTCTGCATCCTCCTTCCCCTTCCAACTGCGCACTCCCCCTTTCAGAAACTCCAACCAAGCTCTCCTGTGTGCAGCCGTCGATGCTGGGGCCATTGAACCCTCTACTAAGTGCAGGGCTCTCAATCTCCTAGCCACCACAGCTCCTCTGGGAACCGGTGCACCTCCACCTCTGCGTACGGTGCCAGCCCACAGAATCTCTGCCATAGAAAACGAGATAATACATCAGCAATGCGTTATCCTTACTTGGCAGGTGCTTTGCCCTAAACACCACATTCCATTTCAGGTAGCTCAGCACAAATTCCCTCATTAGCACAAACACCCTCTGGTCCCAAGCTGACTCCTTGTTCACAATGTTCACCACTGCTTCGTTATCCATGTTGAAATTCATTTTTATATTCCGCAACTCTCTGCCCACAAGTCCAATGCCACTAGCAGGGGGGAGAATTCCAGGAAAGCTATGATCCTCCCCCTCTTCAACTACTCAGGCCACCTCTCTGTGCGACGTTTCCCCCTCCAGTACACAAGAAATCCTCCAGCACCCACTGCATCAGAGAAAACTTGTACCTTCCAAGACCACCGGGTCGCCTTGCACCAACATAGACACACCATCAAATTCCCCCAGAAATCTCAGCCATACCCTTCAATCCTCTCTGACAGTGCTTGAAACCCTCACTCTGTGATGTGGGTGCATTAACCCCGCCGTAGAACGGGCCATATTTGGACAAAATGTGCAACCCAGAGCCACAACTAGACATACAATTGAGATTCCCTACCAGTCTCTGCATCTCCACTGATGCGCTGCTATCACCTTCTCCAGCAACTGTACCAGCTTGCTCATCTTGGGCCTCATTACAACCCTGGCGTTAAGGGGTTAACGGCACCGTAAAAGGCTGCAGCGCTGTTAAACCCTTAACGCCAGATTCACACTTTAACGCCTGCTTTTTGCAGGCGTTAAAGTCCATCCCGCTAAGGGACCTTGGTGCTAATTACGGCACCGTAATTTACGGTGCCGTAATTAGCGCCTTGCCCATTCCCATTGAGCCCTATGGGCCAAAAATGGGAATGGGGAAGGGGCCATGGTGAATGGGAATTTACCGCCCCGCCAACCTTGGAATGGGGCGGTAAATCCGGAGAGGAACAGGAGCAGGGGGATAAAGGAAAATTAAACAAAATACTGCAGATATCTGGCAAGCGTGAGGTCATGGCCACTGAATCCAGCCCAATTCCCAGAAAAATCAGAACCACTGCTGGCACCTCTGTCTTATCCTCCGCTAATGGCACGGGCAACTCGAGCATCAACAACTGAAAACCTCCAGCATTCGCTGGCACTCCTGCTCTTCATCCGCCTCACTGATGAACAAGGAATCATCCAAATAGTGCAACACTCCCCCAAAACCAGAAATGTAAGTGAAAACCCACTGCAGAAAGGAGCTAAAACACTCAAACAATGCACATGACACTGCACAGCCCATTGGGAATGATTTGTCCACATAATTTTGATCCTCAAATTGCATCCCCAGTAACCAAAAATCCTCTGGATGCACCAGCAACAACCTAAAAGCCGACTTGATGTCACACCTCACCTAACCCACCGCCTGATCCACACTTGCATACGAGACCCCGCAATCCTCGCAATCCTCTGGCCATGACAAGTGGTGAATCAACCTGAACTCACCGGCTACTTTTTTAGGCCCAACCCCTAAGGGGGATACCACCAGATCACCTGGAAAATCCAGAAACCGCCCAACCACCCTTCCCTCAGCCACCTCCTTCTGCAGCTTCGCTCTTACCAACTCCGAATTCTCCCATGCCGACTTCAGGTCTTCCGCCCATTGCCACATCTATGGCCCCTGGAACACCAACTTAAAGCCCTCATGGAAACCCACACCCAAAATCCTGGCCCCTTCCCTATCCAGGTAAAAACAATGCCATTCCTCCACCTTAACTGGAGTATAGGCCATTTCCCACAACTCCTCGCCCTGCCCCAAGCCCCCTCCACCTCTCTCCTGTCACAAAACATTGCATGACAGGATGCCGTCCTGCGCATCTGCTGCATTCATGTCTGAATTTGCACACCGGCCTAGAGCAACCCTCTTTATTAAAGGCCCAGCATGCCACTGGTGGCTGTCCCCTGCCTCTTCCCCCTGCCCCATTGAGGGCAGAGAGATCAGGTAAGGGCCAGAAAGGCACAGGTAAACCTCTCGCTGTAAGTATTGTTGGGGCTGGGTGCGTGGGCGGGTATCTGGTCTTTCCATCTAACACCTTTCCATCGAATACCTTTCCATCGAAAATTATTCATTGAATTGCCTTTCCATTGAAAAGCATATTCATTGAATAATTTTCGATGGTTAATTTCGATGGATAGGGTTAGGGTTCGGGTTAGGGTGCGGGCTAGAATTAGATTAAGGGGTAGATTAGGGTTAGGCTTGGGGCTAGGTTTAGATTGAGAGTTAGATTAGGGTTAGGGGTTAGGGTTAAGGGGTGGGGGTTGGGGGTTGGGGGGGCTGAAGGGGGACCCCCAATATACAAAAAAACATTAAAACGTTACAAGGAACTGGCCAGTGCCGAAATGTCAGCACTGGACAGCTCCATGTAACGTTTAATTTAGAAAATAA